>NC_079147.1:245907542-246619652 GCF_945859685.1 Eupeodes corollae
ATTTTTAATTTTTTGTACACAGAATATTTTTTTTAGAATTATTTTATAAAAAAAAGTTTATAAGAATTAAAATAATTGTTCTTTTTTGTTTGTTTTTTAAATATACACATGACACATATTTATAAATTTGTTTAGTTTTTATGTTCATTTATTTATTTAAAGGCAAAAATTATTGAAATCCAATTTTATTGGATTTTCTTTTAAACTTTTCTACATTTTCTCTTTTTTTTTGTCTCTATGTTTTTATGTAAGAAAATGTTTAATTATTATTTATATTTTTGTAGTAAAATAAAAATATGTATAAATCATAGGTTTTTGAAAATAAATCGAAAATTATAAATTAATGCGGACATCGATTGTGTTGATATATGTAATATTGTAAATATTTGTTTATTGTTTATTTTGTTTTTATTAAATTTTATTTTGTTTTTGCATTAATAAAATATATAATTTATTTTGTTTTTTTTGTTTGTTTTGTTTTATTGTTTTAAGTTTTAAAAGTAATACCATAACGGTTGGTGGTGGTGGTTTTTTGGATGATGCACAGTTCAGCAGGAGATAGTTGTATGTTTTTTTGTTTTGTTTACTTTTTAATATTTTTAATGTTTTCTTGTTGTTTTTGTTTTGGGTATATTATGTATATAGAGTTTATTAAGACAGTATAGTTGTAATAATATATATATATATAAAGTAAACGTGTTCCAAAAGTTTTTTTTTTCATTTGAATAGCATGTATGTATTTTATTGTATATTTTTTTCTTTGCATTAGCTAATAATATAATAATAATAATTGTAATGTATGTTTCATTGTAGTAATTTCCTTGTAAAGTGTATTGTTTTTTTTTCAATATGGAATTTATTTTTGTTTAGCATTTATCTATGTAATTTGACACGAAAAGAAGAGTCTTGAGTTTGATATTTAAAGTTGTGACTTAATAAAAGTATAAATATGAAAACAAGCTATTCTTACAATTTTTTTTAATAAAAAGGACCTTTTAATAATACTTTCAGATGATTTCATTAAAAGATTATCTATAAAATTCTGCCATGAACAAAATTTTGTTTTCTCTAAAAGTGAAATTGTTTCAAGTAGACACCTTGGCGTAGAAGTGTTTTTTATTTTTAACTACTTTGGAAATGATTCGTTCATTTTTTTAATTTCCCCAATAACTTTTGAAAGTAATTACATTTTCTAGTAAGAAATTCTTGAAGATTCATGTTCTATTAAATGAATTTAAAGAAAATTAAGGCTGTTGGAACAAAATTTTTGAAGGTCGAATAAAAGCGAATATTTTCTCATTTTACAAAAAGTGAAACAACAGACAAAATAAGGACTAAAAAGGGACTCTTCTTTTGTGTATAAATTGAATCAAAAGTTATGTATTTTTATGTATTGTATTTACAAAAATTATTTGATTTGTATTTATTTGAACAATTTTTATTTTATTTTTCTATAGTTAATAATGTATTTAATATTAGTTTATTTTTAAATTTGTCTATATTGGCAAGGATTTCATATTGTATTTATTTTTGTTTATGTAGTAGAATTTATATATAAAATAATTAAAAAATAAATAAAGTTTTTAAAACAAAAAATTATTAAAAAGCTTATTTTTAATTTGCTAAATACAATTTTTTCGTTTTGTTTTTTTAATTTAAGTTAAAACTTAATAATAAATTGACCTACGTTGTGTGTGTTTGTCTCTTTTTCAATGTTTTGTGTGTTTCGGTTTTTTTTCATTTTCTTCCGTTTTTTTAAATTTAATTTCTTTTTTTGTAATTAAATTTATCGCAAATCACAATTTTTTGTCTCACAATGTTTTTTATTTAATTATTATTATCTATAAGAAAACATTTTTGTATTTGTTTTTCTTCTTTTCGTTTCTTTTGCTATAATTATTTTGTTTTTAATTTAAAAATTAAAATTAAGAAAACAAATAATTTTTGCTTTATTTTTTGTTTTTACTTATAATTTATAGCTAATAAATAAAACTATGTATTATGTATATATATAATATAATATACCTTTCTTATGAATATAATAATAATGTTTTTTTTTTATTTTTAACTACATTTATCGCATTTTTACTAATTTTATTTGCATGAAATTGACGTTAGGATTTTTTTCATTTTCATTTCAATTAATTAATTGATGAAAATTATTATTAGAAAATTGCAAAATTTTCATTATTTGTGCCTTAGAGCTAAGAAAAAAAAGATATTTATTAATTTTTTGTTTTGTTTTTACGAATTAACAAAAAAATGTGTGCTTAATCATGGTGTATTTATTTTTTTTAAAAGAATTCTCCATGATTTTGTGTTTTTTTTTTTTTTTTAATGTCAAACTTGTGTATTTATAATTATTCCCTAAAATTTTGCTTAATTGTATACTTCTTGTTTTTGTTTATGTTGATTAATATATATATTTTTTCTGTGTGTGATTTTAAATGCATTCTAGTACTATAATAGGATTTATTTTACAATTTCTTCCGAATAACAATTGAAAAATAAAATAACGAAATCCAAAATGCGATATTATTTTTTATTTATATATATGTATGTATATTTTTTTATTATTGAATTATGCATAGAACTACTATTTGGCCATTTATTTAATCTTTTTTTGTTTTGTACGCTATTGAATTTTTTTTTATTAAAAATGAAATTAACATTCAAATATAATGAATAGATTTTTTTTAAGTATGTACAAAATTGTGTTTTTAAAAAAATAAGATACATAAAAGTAGAAAAATAGTCAATAAAAGTTTTGCATACAAAAAATGCAATAATAAATAAGAAATTCATTGTCTTTTCTTTCGATTGAAGTGAAAAAAGAATTTTTTCTTTGTAAACATTTAATAAATTGTGTGTAGCTGCAGTTAGTTGTATTGATTCGATTTTGTTTAAAAATATTACTAAAAAAAACAAATGATAGTCATTTTAAAAATAAAAAGATTTTGATATTGATTGTTTTATTTTTATTCTAAGATTGATACTTGAGTGTAACCAAAACTAAGTGAATTGCTTTGTAAATGAAATAGTTGTTCATTTTTAAAGTTTTAATGACATTTATTGAAGCGACAAAAAATATACGACTTTTCAAAAGAACACAATTAAATTTAGGCATACAATTTGAAAGCAAACAAATGTTTTATTAAAAATATAACTGAGCACTATTACGTTCTACGTTGTTTTGGATTCGTCTTAATATTTTCTGGACTCTTGCAGCTTGACTTGTTTGAAAAATGTATTTATTCAATGCAACACTGTTTCTAAGAAGGTTTCAATTTTAAAAATTGTTCACAATTTGATTTAAACGTCAATCAAAATTAAATGTATTTGAATAATTCTGATATTATTGACATCTTAATCAAATTTGTAAAAAACTTTACATCAAAACCCTTTAACAACTTTTGCAACAATTTTACGCTTGGAAAAAAAACACAGTTAAGACTTTTAGTGAGTTAAACTGAGGTTAAAAGAACACTCATTTTTAGAATATGTCGACGTGTTTGTGACTCTGCCAGCTTTGTGAAATATTAAGACAAAATACTACGTAAAAATATTAACGAAATAACCGTTCTGGAAGGTATCCTCATAAAGCAATACAAAAATATGTTTTTTTTTAAATTTAAAGAATCCAAATTAAGAATAAAAATGTTAATGGATATTTTAAAAATCTATCGGTTTTTTGAGAAGATACGAAATTTCTATTTTCGACCAACAATTTTTACTGATTTTAACAGTAGTCTTAAAAAAATTAAAAACAAATGTCCAACGCGAATCGGTTCAAAGCCTTAATTTTCAAATTTGAAGTCAAAGAAATGGTTTGAGCTGTAGGGAATGTGAGGACCCACTTTTTTCGACTTCTCTACCATCGTAATATCATGTTTGATTTAAATCTCAAACTCGATTTTTTTTAGAAGGCAATACTTGCCTTCTAAAAAAGGCGACATATGTAGTTTCTATATGTCGCAAGTAAAAATATAAACATATGAAAAATTACTTTCAAAATCAAGGAAAACAGATCTGGAAGCTGAATTGTAGAAAAGAGATTTAAAAAATTCATAGTGCATAGTGCCGTAGTGTTATTATGACGCAATGCAGTTTCTTAGAAACTTGGAGGAATCATTCACGTTGGAAAGAAGCATCCATAGCTTCACTCATTATTTTGTCAACTAAAGTATTCTCTAAAAACATTGAATCGCATGGGGTGCCTATCCAATAATATTGTGAAATATTTTGCAGAATATGTAATATTGAGCATCTAGGGACCGCTTGGCATTGAAAATAGAATGCAAAGGCATTAAATTAAAATGGAAACAATAAAACTTTTCGCGCTTTTTTTACTCTTTAAAGGACTTACATTTTTTAGCTTGTGCAGCTCCATATGAAAACATTGAATATTCACATACATACATATTACATTTGTATGTGGCTTGGGCGTTATTTTGTCTTTGAATTAACTTCACATCTAATTTCTTGACATTCAAGATATTATCAATATGTATATGATTTAAAACTTTTTACCCACTTACGCTGAAACTGAATTTTGACCAAAAAAAGCAATCGCGTGAACATCGCTTAAAAGTTGTTAAATGACTTCAACGACGATCCAAGTTTTCTTGAAAGGGTCATAACTGGTGATGAAACATGGGTGTATGGTTATGATTTCGAAACCAAAGCACAATCGTCTATCTGTAAGCATTAAACGTCACCAGAAGCGAAAAAATCACGTCGAGTTCGATTAAATGTGAAGGGTTTGCTTGCTGTTTTCTTCGATTATAATGGCATAGTGCATCAAGAGTTCTTACCACAAGGTCGTACGTTTAATAAGGATTATTACTTTGAAGTTATGCGATGTTTGCGTGAAGCAATCTGAAAAAAAAATGCATGGCTTTTGCAGTACGATAACGCACCTGCTCACTCGTCGTTGCTTGTTCGTAATTTTTTTTTTAAACAACAATTCCGTAGTCATGCCCTAACTTCAATATTCAACAGATATGGCTAGGTGTGACTTTTTCCTGTTTCCAAAGTTGAAGAGACCCATGAAAGGACGGCGTTTTTCCCCGATTGAAAAAATAAAGGCCGAATCGGTGAGAATGGTTAACGACATATCAAAAAGTGAAAATCAAGAGTGCTTCGAAGATTGAAAAAACGCTGACATAAGTGTATTATATCTTTCCTACATTGAAAGGGACCACATTGATGTAAACGAATAAATATGTTTCGGATGTCTTTCATATCAAGACAGAAGCGCTTTATACTCATTTCAAAACTCCTTTCTTTGCTCAATAGCAAACTTTCCAATTATTGGAATAAGCACACTTTGAGCACGCTATGAAATTGAAAGAGTTATAAGATGTTAGTGGATACCAATGCCACCTTGGGGAGAGAATAACTAAGTTCCGATCTTAAGGATTCTATAGACTAAAATTGTTTCTTTACTTTATTATGGGATTTCAAATCTCTTAAACTGGGTAAAATGTCACCCAAACTCGGCTACATCTTTTGTTTCAAATCATTCCAATAAAAGAGCACTGACCGATGCATTTGTAAGCCTCCAAAAACATTATTTTTTATTTTTATAATAAAGTTTGCATCGCTTTCTTCATAAGTTCAAGTTCACAAACGAAATGATTTGTTTTACATTTCAACTGTGAAATAATTCCTTCATATCGTAGGCGCCGTTGGCTTGAATGAAATATTGTATGACTTTCAAATAATGATTACATTAATTGAAGTCATCTAAAGATCGGGGCTTAAAACTTTGAATCTACCTTGAAAAGATTGAAACTATTTTTTTTCGTTCGTTTGCGATTGCGATCACTTGAGACTTTATTCTTCGGATGTCCTTGTATTTATTTTGATTTTGATTAATTTGAATAATTTACAAACTTGTATGAAAAAGAATTATATCTCATTATAATATGTTTCAAAATTCTATAGAAATAGTATTTTTACACAATTTTCAACTTAAACTTTAACAAATAAAAATTGAAACAAAGTAAAGTATTATTATTATTTAATGTTAAACAAAGTGACAGAAAGTTTCAAAAACTGTAATAAAAAAATACAACAAATTCAACTTTAAAAAAAGTGATTGTACCTTTCAGACCCAGTTTTTCAGTGGGAGATTCAATTGAAATCTTAGTTTACTCACAAACTTCCGAAAAATGATTTAAAAATGTGCTTTTAAAAACTGATTCCAAAACACACTTAAAATTTGGAAATTTACGAGCTTCTTCAAATCACTAACAAAATGTATAATTAATGAACAAAACTAAAAATATGAGTTTTTAAAAATTCTATACATCAAAATGCTATTAATAGTCGTAGAAGTCGAAAAGAAAAATAACGTCAGACAAAGTGTTAAAGGCATACATTTGGTAGTAACCCGCCATGAATTTCAAGTTTTCAACGAACGTACAATTTGTTCCTTAAATTTATCCATTTAAGTAATCAGAAAGATTAAAATTAAGCAAACAAATTGGATAACATTTTCTTCCTATCGGGTACGCTAATGGGGCTCTGTCTTTCAATACTAGTTATTTATTTTAAATCAAAAAATCATTTCAAAAACATTTAAGAGCATAGAAAAGTAAGTAAAAAACAGTAACAAATCTGATAGAATTAGAAAAATTCGTTGAAATAAAAAATGTGGCTTAATTAAGTACATAATTTGTATCCGTAAACTTAAAATAATAGTTCATTCTTATAAGTTATAACTTTGTATTTATAAATAAAAAGCATTGGAACTCAAATATTGCAATAAGTTTCTTAAACCTTACAAATAAAATAAAATGTAAATAAAATTCTTGGGGAGAAAAAGTGTAACCAAACCAAAAAAGTAACTTAAAAATAAAAAAGAAGTGTTGTTACAATTCTAACATAATGGCAACGCTGGTTAAAAATTTCAATATTTAAATATACGCCGAAAACTATACTCTATAAATGAAGAGTTCAGAAATGCTGTTTTTTTTAGACCTGCAGTTTTTAAGAAGAAATAAAACGCATATAATTTAATGTAACAGCCAAGAATCTAGCTTAATTATAAACAAAAAGGGTTTTCTATTATGTTTTGAAAATGATTTTGTGCAAGTGGCCGGCACGCCTGGCTCAAATAAATTCCAGACGCATATCCTAATTTGCATATTCGGAATGCACATAACTCTACAAAAAATATTCTATCGATATTAAATCACATGCCCACGACGCACGTGAGCACTCACCAAAAGTTTCAATCAATAAATTGATTATTTCGTTGCGTTTTCGTGCGAACAGAAATATTATTTTGGTAATAAGTTCGTTCTATTTTCAAACTATGTTCAGAAGTAAATCTTTTTATCAAGTGACAGCTGTCAAAAAGAACAACTCCGAACAAAGTTTCCCATATTGAAAACTACTGGTATAAGAAAACACCCATATTACTAATCCACTTAAATTGTAATACATAACATTTGTCAACAAAGTTTTGCTGGCGGAATTCAAATTATACTTCTCACTTCAAACACTTCATGTTTTTGAAATATAAACTTTTGAAATTGTTAAAAAGACTATATTAGACTATTCAATATTAAGTTTTAATATTTTCAGTTTTGAATAACATTTAAACAAAGTGCTTCGCATTTCTACTTTCAAAACAGTTTTTGTAAAAAAAAGTAAGAACGACCCTTAAGGTATTTGATTTTACAAAGAATTAGTTTTCCAAAGAAGGCTATAAAAAAGACTACAATTCAAGGTTTAAAAACATAAAAAGTCTATAAAATAAATACTCAAAAAGCAACTGAAATAATGCATAATTCACATGTCTTCGGATATTTTTTCAGTTTTTTGTCAAACAAATTATTGTTTTAAAATGAAGACTCTCCTTGTCAAGGGTAATTGTTGAATACATTCCGCTGACCATAATGTTCTGGCCATTAACCAGCCATATATTTTATGTGTAGCCTTATCGAGGTATGTACATAATATTGAATGAAAAATCACTTTTCACACCAAATCTACGACGTCATGAAAATGGCCACAATAATAACTCTCTCAGATTATTTGTGTTTTCCTATGTTAAAGGATACAAAATGCTGATTGTGTAGTTTTTGTGCAATAAATGTATTTTTGAAAAATTATTATTTAAATAATTATTTATTGTAAATGATTTTTAGTTTGGTGTTGTGTGTGTATATTGTGTGGCTTAATAAAACGTTACACAATTTTTAGCCTATTTGTTTAAATAGTCTTGTGTCATAACCATCGAATTAAAAATAATGTGACAAATAATATTTAATTCATTTTTTTTTTGTTCTGTAGAAGAGAACATTTTTAAATTAATGAAACGAACCATAAGTATAATATGGCTTTGTGGGTTTTTTAATCTTTATATGTTGCAGAACGTCGGCAGGCGGCCGGCGGCGGCGTTAACATTAATTATAGGTATTTTAACAGGATTTTTGGTGGTGTTGGTGTTGAGGACGGTGGTTTTGTTTCTAATGCTTTTGGGATTCAAATAACAAACACACTCGAAATGTTCAGAATGAAATAAATTGAGCGTATAACCGATGCGTGCAATTTATTTTAGGAAACTATTTGTTTGACAAATTACACAAGAAAAAAGAATATTTCGAATTGCGTTTTCCAAACTGTCAAATGAATAAACTAATGGGCACCTCATAAACAATTATGTTTTAAATGTTTGGTCGTGAACATTGAAAACAATTAAAAAATGATAATAATTATTATTTTAACATGAACGTTGATTAAATGTTTTTATGCTTTGCCTTTAATTTGTAAGAAAAAAGAAAACTAGCGTATTTTAACATAGAAGTAAAATTGTAAACATGTCGTGTTAAAGATTGGTGGTAGTTTTTTTTTTGGAAGAGTCAATTATCAATTGATAGTTTATTAATTTCAAATTCGATCTTTTGAGATCTTTGAAATTGGAGCAACGTTTAAAATAGTTAGCAAATTAACACCGATTCAAAATATAAAATATTGAATAAAATATAAAATTTCAAATTTAAATTGAAAGAAAAAGTTAAGGAACACGAATTACATTGGTCGACAAAATTGCGTTTATTTCTGTCCCACAAACGAAGCAAAACTTTTTACATCATTAATTTGTCCCTAATTGGAATCTTGCCTTTAAATTTGTCTATCTTATCAGGTTTATAAAATATGGTCCATTAAAAATCCTTAAAAAGGCTAAGTTAAAACTCAAAATTTCTTTTAACAATAACTTATGTGATGATTGTGCAAAGCACACATTTTTCTCAATTTAAATCATTTAAGTTCTGGAAACTCTCATTAGTTATGAGTCTTTGTGTTGCTCTATATAAAGTTTTGAAAAAATGTTTAATTTGATACTTCCATATGTTTTTGAATCAATTTTAAGTTCTGATTTCGAATCCAAACTTTAATTTTTGCTTTCAACATTATTTTATATTTTTCAATTGATTTCAAAAATTTGATACAACAGAATTATGTAGACGAATCTGTTACAAGATCAAAACTTACATTCAAACCGTTTTCCCTTTTTCTGTTGAAAATCGCTTTAGTCATAAATGGCTAAGCGTTTTTTTCCTATTTTTGTAAGACAGGTGAAATCTAACAACTTATGAAGATTTTTAAATATTATATAGAATAATAAAAAAATATCAACTGATATTGAGAAAAGAATTATTAATTTGGAAAACTATAAAGGATTTAAGGGGGTATTCTGGTCTAGAAATAAAAAAAAAATCGTGTTTTTTTTATATTTTCATAGTTTAACTATTTAAGGATTTTCCCAAATTCAAATTATTTTCGGAGAAATAAGTATTTTGCTGAGCAGCCATCCCAATCGGTTGGGCTGCAACTAATAGAACAAAAGACATAATGGGGTACTTTAAACGCGTTTTTCTCAGAACTGTTTTTTTTGAATCTGATACCCACGATTTCTCAGGTTCTGCCGAACCGATTTACTTGAAATTTTAAGAGAGTCTTCTTTAGGGACTTGTCTACGTCCGGAACTACGGCCATCCCCAAATTTTCATTTTTACTATTTTTAACAAATCGAAGAGTGTTCAAAAGAGTGGTCAATTTTTTTTTTAGACAGTCGTTGTAAAAAATGTTTGTAACTTTTCCGTAGTTCCAGACATTGCGACATTATTGTAGATTAATAATCTTTTTTAGTTTTTGATTTCAGATTTTAAGGAGAGTTAAAATAGTGGGTATGGACACGCACCAAATTTTTGAGACGCACCACTCCATCAGCTGATAACTAACGGAATTTTGATTTTTTTACTTTTTTATTTTTTTTTGTATGCTTCTAATGTGAATAAATAATGTATACAAAAATTGATGGTACAATTGTTGCTTGCTTTTTTCTACAGCACTTCAAAAATTACCAAAAATTCATGTCTCTAGACCAGAATACCCCCTTAATTGAAAAAAGTTGCTCCATTAATTTAGATGACCTCAAAAACCCTGTTTTTAGAATTTATAAAAGTATTATCTCAAAAACTTGACATGATTTCTGGAGTCTGATTTGAATTATTGTCCTCAAAATCCATTGAAGAAGTGTATTAGTTAATACATAATATGAATGATTTTCAAATATAAGAAAATATAAGAAGAATAAAAAAAAGTTTTCAAAAGAATACTTTTACCATCATTTTGTGGAACATAAAAGATTATGTTCTTCCTTTAAACATCAAACTTTCTTTCAAAGGTTTCTTGACGATAAAAACTATAACCTATCTACTGAAAAAATATATCCGTCTACAAAACTTGCTTCAACTTTCTGGTTCATCTTTTAAAGGGTATAATGTTCAATATTATTTTAATTCCCTAAGATTGGAGAAAATTATAAAAAGTAGCTGGAAGTATTAGGTTCAAGTTCTATCGTGTGAAAAGAACTCATTGTTGTTGATATGAGCTTAGAAACAGGAAAAGTATTTCTGCAAAAGGTAACAAAATTTCATAGCTATTACGTTGTTTTATTATACAATCCATTGGTTTTGAAACATCATTTTTTTCTTCAGTGCATTTATTTTGGCAATAACTTTTTATTTTTATTCGAAGTAAAGGTAAATATTTGTTGAAGAATGAAACTTGTAACATCGATTTTTATTAGTTTTTGGAAAGTTTTATTTTAGTCTTTGTTTGCCAATTTTCCTAAAGAGTAAAAAATTATAAAAGCAAACAAAAATATAGACGTTTTCTTTTTAAATTGGTCGTTTAGGTTATAATTATAGTAAGTAGTAGAAGTTTCATTTTTATTTTTAAATAGATACATATCAAAAAGGCAAATGATATGTCGAAAATTTAAGCCTAGATTTGTAGTTTTTTATTAAAAGCGGTGGTATATTATTATCACATTTTAGTAAAATAAATATTTTTTTTATTAAAGTCAGTTTATCATAATATTTGAAATAGAAAGTTATATATTTTGAACCTCTTCAATAGGAATATTAGCTTTGGAAAAAAAACTAATAATTATTCTGAACTTGTCTTAGAATTACATGTAGTGTACATTTGTAATTGTTAATCAAAAAAAACCTGTATCTCTTAACATTAGCAAGAAAATTAGCTTTGAGGATGTGTACATTTCTGAAACTACATAGAGATATTTTTTAAATGTAAACGAAATGCTGTCTACACACGTTTTAGTAGAGTGATAGAGTTTTTGAAGACTTTACTGCAAAAATGTTCTTAAATAGATACTCTCTTATCATTATTTTTCAAAAAATACTTGCAATCCCGTCAAAATTCGTCTTTTTTTGATTCGTTTCTGTAATAGAGATTTTTGTTACTGAACATCGAAAACTGCTTTGTTTGAAATGTAGTGTTAGCTTAATTCACTGTTAAATTATTTAAAATAAAACTTTTTGAAAGATTATTCGAATAGTGTGTGAGAGTAAGATTCAAGAAACTTTTGGTTACTTTAAGTTACTTTTCATGATCTTTAAACATGCCCTAGAGCCTGTGTTTAAAAAAAAAACTGCTTTAAACTCTCTGAGCCAAATAAAGTTCTTTTTCAAAAGTTTTTTCAAAAATTAATAATTTTAATACAATGTTTTGTTTACTTTATCTGAGTGATATAACTAGAATAATTGATTGCATCCAACAGAAAATCTCTCTTTCAATCTTTTATGCCCTTCAAATACTCTTAGAAATCTCTTTTGACAAAAAGAACTTTAAGACGTCTTTTATATTTTCAAATTATTTACATTTAAAAATCACACTTGATTTTAAATAACAATTTTCAAAGAATAGTATCATTTCTAGGGGGTTTTGAAAAATTAGACTGTTTTTTTTCGTTTTTTAGAAATTTTTAGAAGCCAGTAAATCACCATCTTGTAAATTTTAAAACTCTTATCAATTGTCAGCTGAAAAGTTATAAAATACCGCAATTGAAAAAGAATCCCCTCACGTTTAGGCCAACAAATCGATTAAATACAGTACTTGAAAACTATGTTTTGTTACTAAAAAACAATATATGTATTAATTATCAAGAACTTCAACTTTTACTTATAAGAAGCTTTATTTTGTTTCCAATTCATTAGGTTCTTGTAAAATTCTTCAATGAAGGTTTGATTTTTTAAGAATGACATATAGAAATTGTTAAATTTCAAAGAAGCATGTCCAGCCCACATACTTTCGTACATAAGTTTTTATGTCGGCATACGTGTAAGAACTAGTAAATAAGGAACGCCAGCTTTTAACAAAGGCATTGCTTAAATTTACCACAAAAATGACACTTCGTCTCCCACGAATAAGCAACAAAACAATATCAAACTTACAAGAAGCTCTCTGACCATTTTATACCTTGAAGAGTTGATCACTTCAATAATGGATTACTTAGATTTTTATTTAAAGCCTAATTACTTTTTTCTTTAAGGACATGTAAAAGATGAAGAGTATAACAATGCTCCAAAATCAATTCAAGGTTTTAGAGATGGATTTCGCGAAGTTATCAGACGCAAATGTGTTTGAATTGATCGTGCAAAAAGGATATCGTGCATGCCGTTGCGGTTGCGCTCATTTTGCTGAGTTAAGTTTGCACTGTTCATATATATCCTAACTTTGCTCTTAAAATGAAATATATGTCCATTGCTCTAACAAAATAGTTATAGGAAAATAAAACCCTCCTAGGAGAAAATAGCTTGACAGAAAAAAACGATTACACTCGTCGGTAATCGTGACAATAAAATTGCACTTTTTCAATGGATTCTGATGGCGTTTATTTAAATACGACCTACAAAATTAATGATTTTTTAGATACTACATTTTAAAACTCTAAAAACACACTATCTAACTTTATGAAGTATTTTCTTAGCTATAAAATCCAATATTTAAAAAATCTTCACAAGTTCTTTAATTTTGCCTGTCTTATAAAAATGTTTAAGAAACGGAAAATCTTTTATGCTAAAACGGTTGTCAACAAAAAAAGACGATAAGGTTTGAAATTATGTTTTCTTCTTGTTACGAAACTGTTTGTTTGCACAACTCTTCTACATCAAGGTTTTGAAATACATTAAAAAATATAAAAATATTGTTGAAAACGGGTATTATTAAAACTTGAGCAAATACAGCAAACCTCATATTGTGTAGAGTTCTATAAAAACTCATTACTAATGAAAATTTCCAAAAATTGAGTGAGGTACTAAGATGATTTAAATTGTATCTAGGAAAATAAGATTTGGATCTACTTTTCAAAATCATCATACAATTTATTGTTGCCAGTTTAACAACCCACGTTTTTAATTGCTTTTAGCATTTTTAAAGGGGCCTTTTTTTAAAAAACATGATGTGATAGAAAGATTTGAAGACAACATCAAAATTTAGAACATCTTAGTCATTTAAAACATTATTATTGCTTTATTTATGCTCTTGAAAAAAAAAACATATTAAACACATTTCTTCATCTCAAAATATTTGCTGACCAATTATCATTTCCTTATATGAATTTCTCTTAAGTGAAAAACTTTAAATGAGAAAACATTTATTTTTATTTTTAGTTGAAAAGAACTAAACAATATTTTCTGAACGCATTCATTTCCTTTTTGTTTTATAACTTTCGCTTTTTAGTCACCCTATAATTCTCTCCGCAACAGGCTTTTAAAAGAATGCAATCTTTTGGAATCAATTGATTGCAATCATTTGAGACTTCCTGCATACATTGTATTCACTTGAAGTCTTTGATTTCACTTGAAGTCCTTCCATTCTTGTGAAATTTCACTACACAAGATATTCTAAAATGGCCTATACATCTCGCATACTACGTTGTCAAGACACTGGTTTTCGATATCATACAGCAGGTAAAGGGCTTTAAGTGAACCCAAAGACTTCAAAAAAATGCAAACTTCATGGTTGCGTGAAGTCTCAAGTATTTACAGTGAAATTATTGAAGACAAAATGATTTCAGTCTGTTTAAGGTCAAGTTAATGCAAGATTTGAAGTACCAATCCTTATTTGAGTTCAATGAATGCAATCTTTATATTCAAGTCGTAAAAGATTGCATTCCCAAAAGATTGCATTCTTTTACAAAATTGTTCTGCGCTAAACGATTAAAGAATTTGCAAAAACGAGCAATTACCTGACGTGCGACGTCGGATTAAAAATAGGAGATGGTGACAAGCAAAGTATGTAGGTTGCCAACGAGTACAAAGCTGAAAAAACTTACTGTCAAAATTAAACTAGCGAGAAATTCGCTACTTTGTTTTAAACAAAGCTTTCATTATTAAGTTATAGCGACTAATTCGTTACTTTTTTGTGTATTAGTTTCTGAATTTTTTTTAACTTTGGGTACTGTTCAAAGTTATTAACTATCGAGTTTTTCGTTTCTTTGTTTTATAGAGTATTTCACTATTTTGTTTTAGAGAGAAGTTCCTTACTTTTTTTGTATTTTGTATGTATTGTTTCTACAAGCTTTTTTTAACTTACTGTTCAAATTTAACTAGCGAGTTTTTCGTTACTTTAGCGAGCAATTCGTTACTTTTAGTTTTGTTAGTTTCTACATCTTTTTATTGTAACACTGTTTCTTTTGTTTGTATTGTTTACCTTTTTGTTGACTGTTGTGGATGGATGTAGTTTTCCTTTGGTTTAAATAAAAATCAAAAAACAAATCAATAAAAACCAAAAAATAGATCCAAGTTTCTCAAGAGTATTCATCAGAGTTGAGGGTTAAAGAAAATTATAAAATTTAGTAAATAAAATTAAAAATTAAATAAAAAATTTAAAGATTAGAAGAAAAATTTTGATACTGTTGTTTGGCTGTTGTTCTGGACTTGTAGCGGGAGGAAATAATAAAACAAAGTCTTTTTATGTTGTATAGATATATATATTTGTATTTAATTGAATATTTTTTTCTTTTCATCTTTATTTCATTTGTTTTAATTAATTAATTGTTAAGTTAATTTTTTTTCTGTTTGGTTGAAGTGTGTAATCATGTATGATGCTTATCAATATTTTATATATTTTTGTTTTGTTTCTTTCCACATGATGAATAGATTTTAAGGATAATAGTTGTTTGTTTTGATTTCTAATTTTTATTCTATTTTTTTATAGATTTTTTGTTATGTTTTGTTGTTGTTTTTGTTTTTTGTTGCACATTCATTGATATTTTTTTGTTTTTTTTTTAAGGTTAATGTTTTTCTTTTTGTTTATTTTGTTAGTTTAAAGTTTAATGCTTAAAATGTAGGTATGTAATGTATTTTATTTTCTTCATCTGTTTTTGAATATTGTGAGTAATTTTTTTAAACTATTTTTTGTTTGTTGGTTTGTAGCTTGAAGTGTTTTTATTTTTTGTTTTTAACTTTAGCTTAAACATCTATATACTAATAACTTCTAAAAGTTGTTTTTTTTTTTACGCAAATTGCACAATATGTATGTATTTTTTTTAATTTCTATTTTACGCCTGCTTCAAAAGTAAAATTTGTTTTATTTTAAAGTATTTTTTAAAATAAGTTTGTCTCTATTTTTAGCCAAAAATAAAATAGAATAGTTTCTTTTTGTTTAAATTTATTTCTGCAAATATTATACTCATAATTCGTTTCATTGTAGTTCGATAAAGTTTTTTGAGTTTATTTTGTTTCTTTTTTGAAAATTATCACCAGTAAATACGACTACACAGTAAATACATTTATAGTTCTTTTTGTTGTTGTTTTTCTATGTGTGTGTGTGTTTTTTGTTTGTTTTTGGTGTTTTTTTGCTGGTATATGTGTGTTATTGTGTAATTTTCTAATATACATCTATGTAACTTTGTGTATGAGTGTTGTACAGGGTGGAATGGTTAAAAGTGTTTTCCTAAGTTGAATGAATCATAACTCTTTTGGTTTTAAATTTTGGATAGGTGTTTAAAATGAATATAGACGTCTTAGAGGCAACCAAAATTCAGAATAATAATATTATAAATGGGAAAGTCAGTTTGCTTGCTTGTTTGTTTGTCCATGGTTCATGCCGCAATGGAGCAATATTATGACTTGATTTTTTGTATGGAGGTAGTTACGTGGCTGGAGAGCGTTTTCAGCTACTTTTTACGGCAGTGAAATATTTCATTCAAAGCTCATTCGAGCAAGTCAACCAGCAAGGGTTTTAATTAGATTTTCAATAAATTCTTTTTTTACACCACTATATAGTAGCATATCATTAGGTGCTGTCTACTTTTTGACCGTTCATCGTTGCCTATCAAATATCAATAGTCATTTCTTATAAAGACAAATGCTGACAAATTTTTTAAAGTAGGAGATTGGCCGTTAAAACCTGATGCTGAGGGCTATGAGGCACCAACGGAAGATTTTTGTTTTTAAAAACCAATTCAAGTAGCAGAATATTTGAGGGAGTATAAATTAATAGACAAAGTCAAGAACTCAGAAAAGACCACTTCATGCACCGTAGATATACATAAATCACTTGAGCTACCCGGTGTGTCCAATTGAAATTAGGCTTATGCGAAAGATGCCCCTTGATTATGTAAAGACTTCTTGTCTCGAATCCCAATAATTCCTACAGATATTCAATATGTGATGAAAATGCAGAACAGGCGCTGGAGCTGTGCCCAGATGTCCATAACAAATTGTTATGAAAAACGCTCTGTTTTTATTATAATCATACACTCAAGTGGATTTGGGTACTCTTATTTTGCCCAGACAGTGTGTGACCATTAAGAAAGGGAGAAAGCGTTTGAAAGGAGATGCCTATTGGTTTTGAATTGCAATATTTTAATGGCTGTGAAAGACAGAATGTGTTGCAAAGTATTCAACATTCGCGTAGTACGGCTAAAGAAAGAATCTCTGGACTTGATAGTACGTCTGAAGTTGGGCTGGAGGGTGTACTAATGAACATTTCTGGAGGAACTTGAATTTGACTTTACGATACAACAAACATTACCACGGTACTCAATCGAAAGATCTACTTTCAATACTGAGAGACATTTTTTCAAAAAAAAAAAAACTCTGTAAATCATACTTCGTGATTCTAAAATAAACACAATAAATCTATAAATGTTATTATGACGTCAAATTAGGATATTACTTTTGACCCACCCTGTATTATTTTTTGTAGTTTTTGTTTGTTATTTGTTTTCTTATATTAAATTGACACCTTTTTAAGCCTAACATTTATATATTTAATATATTATTCTTTAAAAGATGTACTAATAATTATAATACTCTATATAATGTGTATGGTTTTATTTTGTATTTTGTATTTTTCTTTTTTGTTTTGTTATTAATTAATCGGTGTACAATGTAGTAAGAGTCAAGAAAAATTGTGACATTTAGATAGATAAACTTTTTTTGTTTTTTTTTTGTTGTTTTATTTTTAAATATAATATACTTCTTATATTCCTAAAATTTTTAATATGTAATATGTATGTATGTAATGTATAGGTATGAATGTATGATGTACGTTTAATTTGTTTATGTAATGTTTTTTTTTAATGTAGGTAGGTTTTTGTTTTGTTTGTTGTTTAAACAAATTAGGATCAAAGTAATAACAAAAAGAAAATATTATTTTACATGAGGTCTTTGAAAGCGAAGGATTTAGTAGTTTTATGGTTTTTAATTTTGTTTGTTTTCATTTAAAGAAATAAAATTAAAAATATTAGTTCGTTGTTTGAAGTTTTGAAGTAAAATAATGTTATTGTTCTTTTTTGTGAATTTAAGTGGCAGTTGTAAAAATGAATATTCAAAGTATAAGCAATTGTTTTTGTCAAATGGCATTAGGTACGTACCAAAAATCGACAGCTTGTTTCAATTTAATGTTTTTTTTTTTAATTTGTTGACATCTTGTTGGCAGAAATATTCCTTTCAATGTACTCTTTAACTTCGCTCGATATTTTTTTTTAAATCAGACAAATGTGCAAAATAATTTTGTTAAAGGCGCCCTTGGAACGTAAAAGCTGATTTGCAAGAAAAAAAATGTTGCTTTAAGTTCTTAAGCGTAAGCTACTTTTGACACAAGATGAATAAAGATGCAAATACATCGCTAATCCAAGTTGACAGGTCTAAATGGACTTTTTTGAGTTATTTGGATTTCGCAAATTCAATTGATTCGAAAAACGTAAAATCAAAATTTTGAAAAAGTGTAGTGAAATTTTATTTAAGAATGCAGACTGGAAAACTTTAAGTGAATGCAAAGGTTTTTAACTGAATGCAAGGAACTCTTATTAAGGTCAAATGATTGGTGATTACAGAATTTGAATTCACAATTTTTAGGTTAAAATTATTAATGAATGCAATCTTTAGGCTGAACTCAATAAATTATTGCATTCCCAAGAGATTGCATAATCTAACAAGTCAGGAAGTAATGAAATAAGCATTGATGATATGTAAAGTCAAAGTCTGCTCTTCTATCCAATTCGGTCCAATCTCACGATAAATTGCACGATCGTGGAGGCCACGCGCGCCTCAGACTCACCATGCAAGATAATGTGGTCACCAAAAGTTTTTTTGTAAATACGAGAGTTGTAAGTCACTTGTTCTCAACGGACTGTTGCGCCGCCCAATTTATTTTTTTTTAAAGTTTCTTTTAAAAATTGGTTGTTTCGTTGCGTCACGTTGAGCACTGAACCATTAGTCTATTTATTTAGAAATTACAAAACAAATTTAACACAAATCAAGTAACAGCTGTCAATAAGACCAACTCCTAAAAGTATATCCCCAGACTTAAAAACAAACGTCTAAAAGAACACTCATTATTAAACCACTCAAAATCAGCGATTGCAAAGTAAATGCTGCTGTACGTTTGGGTTCCCGAAATAATTCCATGTGAATGGAATTTTACGAAAAACGAGTTTTTTTTTTTGTTTGCTGTTAATTTCGGTCTTCATAGGAGTCAAAATATGTATAATCTGTCTTGTTGAATTTTGATAAGTTTTTCTACAAATCAACACCTATTTTTCCGATTTTGATTTAGTTCCAGAGTTGTTCACTTTAAAACACATTTCAGTCTTGGATTAAATTGTGTTTATAAAAAAAAGTGCACCCGAAAACTAAATATCTCACTTAAATGAAGCTGAAATTTTGCTAAATAATCATTTATAAAACCAGTTTTAGTCTTGATGTGATGAAACTCTAAAATCGAACTTTAAGGATTTTTCAAGAATCTTCTCAAAATTCAGTTAAACTGCGTTCCAGTATTGTGTTCTTTTTTAAACATTTAAACTATACATTCTCAAGAGTTTAATAATAGGGAAGGATTGCTTTTGACAGCTCGTGGCGTCGATATTGTTTCTTTTACGTTCTTTCAAAACAACTTTTTTTAGCCACTTACTATTAAATCATGAAACTTAATTATCAAAAAGAAGTTGGAAATTTTTGGATGAATAAAATTTCAGTATTTGGGGTGTTTCACGCGAGCTTCGCGAGGTTCTTATGTATGCGAAAAATGCTACTATTTCGTTTGGATTTTGGGCTGGAGACGTTATAGGTCCGTACTTATTCGAAAATGATGCAGGACAGGCCATCACCGTCAACGGCGATTGCGTTTATTGTACCGAGTTGAATGATATACGACTCGTAGACACCGAAGGCATATGGTTTTAACTAGATGGCGCTACATGTCACACAGCTTAAGAAAGAATTGATATTCTCAACGAGTTGATTCACGTCATGGTTTTTTCGCGTGGAAGCGACATGAATTCGGCACCTTACGTATAATTTGACCCCTTTACGCTTTTCTTGTGTTGCTTTCTTAAGTCGCAAGTCTATTCATATAACCCGCTAACAAACTCGGCCCTTAAAGACAACACAATCGATGCCATTTATGAAATACACCCAAATTTATATTTCACATATAATGTCACTGATAGGGCTCTCAAATAAACATAAATCCTTTTTGATAACTCATAAATAACTTGTTTTATTCAATTTCAAAACTGACCCCCTGAAAATACCAAACCACAATTTTTGAAATCTAAGTCAAAAAGCTAAGTATCCAAAACGGTTCCATATAAGTATCCTACCAAGTGCAAGTTCAAAACCTAAAGGTAGGGTAGAGACTGGGCTCTTAGAAGTAAGAAACAAAAATAAGAACATTCTGAATCTTAAAAGGAACTATTTATGTCAGTTTAATTTTGACTGGTTCTTATTATAAAATAGTAGCGCAACTTTTGATATGAACAGCGATCATTTGTCTGATGTAACAGGAGCTAAAGCTTGCAGAGATCAATCCCAATAACTTGAAGAAAGTCAAAACACATTTTACAACGTTTCGAATTAAAAACGACAACGTCAGATCCCTTCAATAACCGAGAAAAACCATGTGAACAGAAGAACAAAACCCAAGTTGTCAGTGTTGATGTAATTGGAATTAGTCAGCCTTTACAAAGCTCTGCAAATTTCAATTATGGCAGTTTTAATCCCCTTTCACTCAATGAAAGCGATCGTCAAAGGAAACATTTTCTTAAATTTTTAATTATACTTTTCCTTAATTTCTTGTACATCGTCGTTGTTAAACAAATTGAAAAACTCTAGGATTAAAAAATTTCATGAATTCCTGTTCATTACTAAATTTTAAATACTGTAGAAAAGAGAACTAAGTAAAATAAAAAAAAACTATGCCCTTAACTGCCTTTGCTTTTTTTGTTTATTCGGAACCGGAAACGAGTACTTTTGATGCTCTCCCTCTTTCATTCAACTCTAATGTCATGCAAATCTAATTTATATAAACATTTTAAATGAAAATAACTCTTTTACTAATCAAAATTGTAAAAATAGTAAAATCTATTAATCGAGCATAGGATTACAAAAAACTTGCATTATTATCATCATTTCATTTTAAAACCAAAAAAAAAAAACTATAAAGTAGGACAACCTTTCATTTACAAAGAAACAAGTTAACTTTATGAATAGATGCGATGCTTTTTATGATAAGAGTTTCTATATTTAAAAAAACAGAACAAAAGTTCAATAAGAAACAAAAAAAAACTAAAACTAAAAAAGAACAACAATTAATACTAAAATATTATTTAATTAACTATAAAATCACTATCCCTCATTGTGTTTTTTTTTTCTTACACATGTGCATTTAATTTTTTGTTTTAATAATTTACAATAACTAAGCACGGCTTTATTGTATGTATGGTTTTTTTTATTTAAATTTTCTAAAATAAATTTAAAATTAATTTTATTTGAAATGGAAAAATTTCGATATGTTGTTTTTTCAGGAATTTATTTGTTTCTTAATTTTGTTAATTATAATTTTGGGTTTATTCATATTAAAGTCGTTTGTTTTTGTTTTTAATTAACAGGGAGAAAAAAAATCAAAGACAACAAATCAACAATCAAGCAATTCTCCTCGTGCGTGTTTCTTCAATTCCTTTGCTAGGAAATTTATTTTGTTTGTTTCTAATTTTAAAAATACCTAAAAAAATAATAAAATATATAAAAGAAAAGAAAAATAAAACCAAAATCAAATGAATAATATTTTTTTTAAGTTTATTTATTGATGAAATCGAAACGAAACAAAAAATTTTGTCATTTATTTTCAAAATGAAAAGAAAATAAAATAAGAAAAAAACTATTTAATTGGTTTACAAAAAATAAAACTTACTAAAATAAATAATAGCAAAAAATAAAAAAGAATAATTATATTTTTCATAACTCATAGCTACCATTCGATAACAGCATCGATGTTTCTTTTATTATTTATATTAATTTATTTAATTAAGTACCAATAACTTTCTTAAAAACTATTATATTACATGAAAACAAAGTAAAAATTAAAAGTTAAAAATTAAAATAAGCGATATATTTATGTATATAACAAATCTGATAGTAAAAACTATTCGACAACAACCAAATGAATCAAATTCTTTTATATTTTAATCTTTTCTAAACTAAGAATAAGTGTGTTTTCTTAATTTTTATAATTTCAGCACTATAAGTCCAATTTTTGTTTATTTTTTTTAAATTACATAAATTCGAAATTAAATGTATTAATTGTAATTTTAAATTAAATCTAGAAATAAGATATTTTTTGTTTTTTATTGAGATAACCGTCAGTGTGCTGTTTTTGTTTTTAAATTTATTATTTGCTTTAAAATTATATTTTGATTTATTTAAAATAAATTGCACAAAAATAAAATGCTTAAAATTTAACTATAAATCTATATTCGTTGATTTTATTTTTTTTAACTTTTATTTATGTTTTTTTCTTGTTTAATGCTGCAGCTTACTATAAGTAAAGTTTGTTTCTAGAGAGAGATACGTTTTAGTTTGCTTTAGCTATTTTTTGACTGAATTCAGCCTGAATCTCTACAAAATTGTCATAAAATTCTGACAAACACAAAATTTAAAACAAAAATATTTTTTTTTATTTCTCCCTGTTCAAAACTATTATTTTTGTTGTTGTTAAGTATTTATTTAATTTTTCTTTGAGTCTAAAATTTATTCTAAATTAGAAAAACTAAAACAATTATTTTTTTATTAACTTTTTTGTTGTTAATTTTGTTTGTTTAGATTAACTTACTCACAGTGATATGGTTGTTTCTGATATATTGCTGAATTTCTTGTTTGAATACATTTTTCTTTTTTACCATTTTTAACAAAAAAATTAGCATTTTTATTATTCTGTATAGATATTATTTATGTTTTGTATATAAATTAAAAAATATTTAAAAATATTCTTTCTCTTGTTTTAATGTATTTTATTCTTTTTGTTTGTTTTCATTTTTTTATTTATACACATGCTTTCATTTAAAACTTAGAAACAATAAAATTAGTTAGTTAACTAATATTGTTTGTATTTATTGCATTTATTTATTTTACTTAGAGTAAAAATTGGATTAAATTAATAATAAAGAAAAACAAAAAAGAAAACTCAAAGTTTTAAGCATAGATATTTTTTTTAAAAGAGAAAATAAAAATTAATATAATTATGTCTTTTTTTGTTTGTATATATTTACTTAAATTTATATAAAATAAAATATTTTTATTTCTTTCTTTTTTTTGTTTTAACTTTTTGTCATAGTCCTCTTTGTTCAAGTTAATAATATTTTATTTTATTTTGTTGTTGCTTAGGTTCATTTTCTTTCACTTTTGTTTTTTTATTTATTTTTAAATTAAAAAAATAATAATACTAGTCTAACCAATGTGATTTATTTCTGTCTAGTCTAATTCTTTTTGTTTTGTTTTATTTATGTTTAATTGATTTAAGTAACTTATTCCATTGATTAATAAATTCCATTTAAGTAGTTCAGTGTTTTTTGTTTTTTATTTATTTATTAATTTTATTTAACATTTTTTGTATGTTTTCATCAATATTGTCAAATTAAATATGTATTTAATTACAAATTTTCTATAATTATTTTTAATTTCTAAATAAATTTTATTTAGTTTAATTTTTTGTTGTTTTTTATTTAATTTTTAATTTTTGTTTGTTTGAAAATTTAAATCTAAAACAAAATTGAGAAAGAAATATGTTCTAATATAAATAAAATAATCATTTTTTTGGGCCACAAATTTGATAAATAATTTATATATATAATCATATAATTATATGTATGTACGTATAGTATAATGAATTAGTCTAATATAATGTTAAAATGAATTAAACAAAAGTCAATTATTATTTATATTTAATAATATTAATTACGTATTTTATAAATACATTAATACTCTACAAGGAAAAAATTGAACAAAACTATTAATTGAAAAATAAAAATAAACAAAACGACATAACAAAAATCTAATAAACAAATTATTAAATTTAAAAAAAATAACATAAACATAACATTAGTTGATTTGTATTTTTTCTTCGTGAGAAAAAAATCAAGAAAAAATAAAATATAGTAACATAGATATTTTTTTTTTAAATTCATATTTAAAAATCAGTTTTTTGTTTCTTTCTTATTTGTTTTGTTTTTTGAAATTTTTAAATATTTTAATAAAAAATATTTTATATAAGAAATTTTAAAAACGATGAATCTCGGGGGTTCATAAATTTATATTTATCTTCTCCTTCTTTTTCTCGTTCTTCTGTTTTCTTTTTTTTCTATTTTGTTTTATCATGCGTGGGGATGGTGGTATTTTGTTTTTGTTTTTTCTTTTTTGTTATTATTATTTTATTGTTAAAAATTCTTTGTAGTTTTTGTTTATTTTTAATAATTATAATTATATTTATATTTTAATTAATTAATGATTTTATAAAATTTTAATTAAATCTCAATTGTAGACGTCCGGTTTTAAATCACTGTCATTTTCTTTTTCAATGATACCTTCATTAGTCGCATTGTTCCATGCGCCATTCATGCTTTTTGACGATGAGAAACAAAGTTTCATTATGAAGGGGAATTTTGTGCCTAAAATAAAAGAAATAGAGAAATTTACAATTTTGAATGTTAGACACATAAATTGTAATTTGTATAAAAATAAATATTAAAATAAACTAAAATTTAAAAAAAAGGAGAAACGGGGATAGAAAAGGAACCATAAAAAGATTTAACTTGAGCGGTAACCATTTCGATAAATTTTCATTGGTGCCCCTTTAAAATAATCGTTTTTGCTACAAGTTAAATTTTTATTTAGAGATCTTTAAAAAGTATGAAATCTATATTTAAATTCAAGCTTTTCTTTTGCAGATAAATTCGGAACGTTAAGCCATTTTCGTTAGGACTGTATGAGTCTTTATTTGCCTCTATATGAAGTTTTTGGAAAACCTTAAATTTTATACTTTCATAGTTTTGAAAAACATGTTTTGTAGTTAATTTATAGTGCTCAAGTTATAAAAATATCCTTTTTCAACATTATTTTTATATTTTTTGAACAAATTTCAAAATTTGTTTTGCCTTTTTCTGCTGAAAACCGTTTTAGATAAAATGGTTAAGGGTTTTTTTCAGATTTTGGTGAGGCCGTTGAAATTTAAAAACTAAAATAATATAAATATTTCAACTGAATATTAAAGAAATGATTTAAAGGTTTGGAAAACTCTCACGGATTTTATTAATTTTTTTGATTTCTAAAGTAAAAGAACACCCAAGTACCCGTGAAGTGATGGTTAAAGCGTTTGACTGCCATGCTAAAAGTCTTGTCTTCAATCCCTACCTGTGCCACGGGGTACTACCTCTTCCGAGAAAACTCAAAAATTCTCAAAGAATAACTCTTTTCTTGAAAAGTGCTTTCTCAAATTAGTCGTCGAGTCCAGCAAAAAACTCTAGGTCCCCTTTATCCCTCTCATTAAATTGAGCCCTGAGAATGAACTCCAGATGGTGATGGTGGTTAAGCATTTGCAGTGAGACAAATTTTAATTTGGTATGCAAGGAGTTTGGCTCATCTCACTATCTCACAATCAGTCTTAAAAAATGTAATTTTTTAAAATTTCTTCTGAAAATAGACCAATAAAAAAGACGAGGGTACGAATATTTTGTTTGTTAGCTTTATGTACTTTTTCAGCAACTTCGATTATGATTTTCAAAACTGAACTTTGTTTGATTCCAAAACATTCAGAAATTCCAGTTTGTAAACTAGGATGACCAACTCTTGGCTTCATTTTTATGTCTTAGAAAATAAATATACAATCTCTACATTTTACGAGCTTTAGCTCTTTTGAAAGAGATAGATTTCTTAAATGAGACTATAATTTTTGCATACGAATCAGTCTCGAGTAGGTCTATAATGCAAAACTTTTTAGTTCACTGGATTCACAAATATTTGAAGCTGCAGTAATCGAACAAATTATTCAATTTGGGTTATTGGTGTGCCTTATAGAGCAAGCCAAACTTGAAGAGTTTGTATGATGATATTTTTTTTCATAATATGCATTGCCATTATTTAGATCGATAATTAAAAAAAAAATTGTTAATTGTTTAATTTAATGTTTTTGGAAACACTACTTTTTGCACACCATTTCGACTTCAAATTGTATGGAAAAAAACATTCAACGAGTGGTTCTAAGATCTCAACTCATTCAGAATCCTTATATATTTCTAAACATAAATCCATTCCATCCATGCGTCATTTCGTATCGAACTGAGTTAGGGAGATTTGAATTGATGAAGTCAGTAATTTTGTTCCCCTCTTATTTTTATGGAAAATTCTTTTTTATGGATTTTTTTTTTTGTGTGTGTTGGATTTAAAAAGATGATTTTATTTAAAAAAAGTAAATCATTTTTATTTTTTGTTTATTAGCTAAGATTTTCAAGAGTTTAAGAGCTAATTTTTTAATCCTGTAATAAAATTTTATATAATGCATTTGTTTTCGGGCACGATTGAATTATGATCAGGTACTTTTAAAAAATAAGGATTAAGAATACATTGATAAGATTTAAGGATAAAACAATTTTGGAAAATGTTAATATAAAGGTAGACAGTCAGGTAGTTTTATTGGGGTGTCTTTAAGTATAATTAAAATAAGGACGAACATAATTACAAATATGGAATCTCTCCACTGCACGCTAGAATCAGATGCATGGAATTTATTTTAAAGCGTCCGTATACTCTTCGACAAGAAGGCGAAGGTACTGATGAATGACCAAGGACCAAGGATGCGGAAAAAAGAAGAAAACAAGAGATCCAAAGGCGTTTTCGCGATGATCTTGGCCTTGATATGGATAAATCAAAGCAAGGGTTTGGAAACACTAATGACGGAAACACTGCAAGAAGATTTTTTGAACAGTCAGATGCAACTGCTCGAATAACTGGAGTCAATGGAGGAGTTATAATAAGGCTCAAAGTAATATTGAACGTTTTGAATTGCAGAGAAGTAGTGAATGCAGTTGAATTTGGGCAGTATACTAAGAAAACGGGAGAGCTTGTAAAACAAAAGTATGCTGCTAAAACTACCCTTACCTACTCTACACAAAATATTAGTTCATAGTCAAAATATCATTTAATATCAATCACTACCACTTGGAGAACTGTCAAAAGAAACCCATAAATACATAAATAAAGACTACAAGAAATATCGATATCAGAATACGTGTAACGTTTCAAGGATTCGGCAGAATTAGGACCTATTTAACCTTTTAGGATCCACTTATTTCTTTCTTAAGCCATGTGAGAAGCCAAAAAGATATGAAAGAACGATACTTTCCAGAAACTATGAGTTTTTTACTCATTTGCCCGGACTTTTACATATTCATTTGTTTTGTCTTTATTTCTTTTTACACTGTTTGACTTTTGACATATGTATAACAAAAATACATTATATATTCTTTAATACTGCCAAATAAAAAAAATGCCTTAAAATTTAAAAAAAATACTTTTTTCCTCACTTTTTCACACGAATTGGTCCTTTTTTTTTGCTCTACTATTTCAATTCACTTAGATTACTTAAAAAATTGATTTTGACGATTGCATATTAAAATATCGCAATGTTTATCACCTTTGTTAAAACTTCTTATTTTAACACACATTTTTGAAACAACCTATATACAGTTTTTTTTGAAAGTCACAGTTTGTATAGCCTTGGAAATTTCCTTCAAGATGGAAAAAAAATTAAGCTATGCCTTTATTTGGTTAGGAAATATGAATTTTGCAACTAAAAAAGTCAAAACGGGCTACTGTGCGCCGCGAAATTGCACTATAATTGGTTGAGTGTTTTATTTACTCGGAATTATGTACAATGGGTGATGACTAACAACTTATGAGAGATTTCCAAAAATTGTAGGAAGTACTGAAAATTGTAAACCATCAAACATTATATTAAAAAAAAAAGTTTACATTGCCTTAAAAAAAAAAATGTAGGGTCCGCCTTTTAACGTTTTTTTTTTTTTTAACTAGTGATCATTCGTGAATGGTAACA
This sequence comes from Eupeodes corollae, assembly GCF_945859685.1. NCBI lineage: Eukaryota > Metazoa > Arthropoda > Insecta > Diptera > Syrphidae > Eupeodes > Eupeodes corollae. Next base: position 245,935,764 of record NC_079147.1, read on the forward strand.
CTTAGCTCATGTCTAATAATAATAAGTTTTATCCTTACACTGAACGAATATAATTGTGTATACGCTTGAACAACGTTTAAAATAGTTGCCGATTTGGCTCATTTTGATCTTGGCGGGTATGTAAACAAGCAAAATTGTCGCATTTGGGACACAGAAAATCATTGAAAAGCCGATACACCCACAACGAGTCACTGTTTGGTGCGGATTTTGGTCCAGGGGCATATTTAGGCCATTTTTCTTCGAAAATGAGCAAGGAGTGGCCGTTACAGTCAATAACGATCGTTACGGGGCCATGTTGAACGAATTTTTGTTCACAAAAGGAGGATGAGGGTATTGGCAACATTTGGTTTCAACAGGAAGGCGCTACGTGCCACACAGCTGAAGCTACACTCGATGTTTTTATAGCATTTGGAAAAAAAAAGAAGTTATTTGGCGGACGAATCTTAGAAGGTGATTTCTTAAAATCATGACTGGATTTGAACAGTTTTTGGAAAAATATAATTTTTTAATTATTATATGCAAAACCTTATCGTCTCTTTAAAGCAGCTTTCATTGTGAATTAAAGGAATTGTTCATAGGGAATTATTCAAAAACTGATATATACGTTTATAAAACCCTGTCGATTGTTTGGTGTAGGGTACAATAGTTGACAGCAGCAAAAATGCTAATTGCAATAAGTTATGTTCGTTCCTTTTAATCGAACTACTTAGCAGTCTTTTTTGAATAAGGTCACGTTATAGCAAATTGTATTTTTTTTTCAAAAATACCACAAAGTAATTGATAGAAAATTTTGAACTTACAAATTTTTTCGTAAGAAAAAAAAAAACAAAAAGTACAACTTTTCTAAAAATCTTGTGTATATCATCTCATGTGTAAGCTTTTAAAACTTTCGCAAAAAAATGTTAGTGCTGTCCAAGAAAAAAATCTTCATTCATTCAAGTCTTTCAAGATTTTAACAAATTCTCTTATAATCGGTCAATCGTTTTTAAATTTTAGGGACTGAACACAAGTTAAGCTTTTTTTTTATTCGAAATTATTTTTAAATTAGATTGGTTTTTATTTTGATAACGTTGATTACAAATTTTTGTATAAAGTTCACAAACAAAAAAAAAAGCATGGCATTACTTCCTAGTTGCCTAGTTGACAAATCATAAAAAAGATAACATAGATTAATAATATATTTAAAAACTTTCATTTATAATTCTACTTCTATAGAGAAGAGCTAGCCTGCAGAATTGATATAATTTTGTAACTTCCATATTGTTAAGCAAGAATATAACTTGATTTGTTATTCCTTCTTGAAAAACTCGATATCTTCTAACAAAGTGTAAAACAACTTCCCTTTCCTTTAAATTGCACAAGGACCATATGATTGATAAGTCATCTCTATGAGGTATGAAATTCAGCTGCATAACTTCACCTCTCAATTTAACCATCATTGAAATTTCGACAATATTATTACCGTCCCTGAAATAATTCCTCTCGTCCAAGTTGTAATTTCGTTGACAGTAAAGCTGCCTGTAGTATCGGAAAACTTTCTCAACTGTTTCGTATTGTATCGTTCCATAAATTCCCTAATGACAGATACAGATACCGCTCCAAATATCTTGAACTTGCTGCTATGTGCTATACTTTTGTTAGAAAAACATCTTTTCCAAGTTGCACTTAATTGCACTTTTAGCCTTAAACAGTTTCTCTCTTAGATGAATTTCCATGCTCAAATTTTTCGTTAAGTGAACTCCAAGGTATTTGAATTCCGTGACAATTTCAATGACCTCTCAATTATAGAACCATTTATCTTCCGCCGAATTGCGGCCTCCTCCTCGTTTGAAAATCAAAATTTTGGACTTATTAAGATTAGCCATCAAACTCAAAAACTGACAATATTGATACAAGCGGTTTATCATTAACTGCAACGATTCAGGTGATGCTGCCAAAAAAACAATGTCGTCAGCAAACAGCAATACTTTTATTAATTTTCCGGCGAAGTCAATATCACCAACTCTTCCGAACTTCCATGACATTCCGTTACTATACAGATTGTAGATAAACGCATGTCTATCGAACGTATCAAATTTGATAGAACTTTCCTTTTAAGATAGCAGTTTGATATTTTGATAAAAGTTAATCTTTCTCAAAGAAATCCAGGAGTATTTTCCTGACATCACAATACTTTTGGTGATGTAGGTTGCACATAATTTCACAAGCCCTCATATTTGCAGCTTATTACAAACGCTTACAAAATTCCTTTATGTAAGCCCAGTACAAAATTACTATCTTCAATTTACCTATGACATGTCTATAGTTTGTTTTTTTGCTTTACACCCAAAGGATACCAAATAATATTGACCCTTTTGCTTTTTCGTTTTTTCTCTTCCACTCAATTACCCTCTGACATTTAATACTCTTTGCACAAACCTAACCACTGCCATTTAATGTAAACGTCGACATTTTTTATTTTACAACCCCCATATGTGGTTTTATATTTAACTGATTGCCATCAAAAGTTGGTTATGTCCTTTTTTTTTAAACCAAATCAAAAAATAAGCTTATAAGCTTTCATTAAAAGTGACATAACAAAACGAACTGAAAAACAAAATTAAAACACCTCTAAATGACAGTAGACAACTGTCAAATGAAAAAGAAAAAACTGACATGGCCTTTTCGTTCGTTTTGACAGTTATGATGTGTTAAATTTAATTAATAGACAATCAACAACAAAAAACTTAATAAACCCACATTTTCTTAACTTTGACATAATGACATCATCATCAACATCATCATTCGTAGTAGGTACGCGCCATTAAGCAGCTTAATATGTACATAGATTTAATCTTTTTGTTCTCTCGTTTTTCTTCCTTGTTTTCTTTACAAAAAGTTAAAAGAAGCTAAAATTTATATTAAAACTTCAGCCACATTATGCAAACGATTTATGAATTAAGCACCAGGCAGTGGAATAGAAGCTCCATCGGCAGCAGGAGCTATATCAGGATCTAGAGCAGGAGCACACAATTGTGTTTAAGAAAGCCAAACAACACCAAAATGGTGCGGTTCTAGTTTTACTTTCTTTTTATTTTTTGAAAACTTGTAATGAGCTAAGGGAATTTTTCCGTTTTTTATAATTCTACAGAAAAGCTGGGAACTTTATCCATTTACGAGTAAGTTAAATCAGGAAAAATGATATTTTTGAATAAATTATTCAAAAGACGGGTTCAGTTGTTGGCTATTCAGCTCACATCTAACATAAGGAAAAAACATATTGCTCCTTTTTTCTGCTTCGTTCTCATATTTTTAGTATTTTTCTTTAGTGTTCATTACCGACAGACTGTGAAAGAGAAAATCCTGAATGAAATAAAGACTTTTAAACAGGGCTGGATCAAAGGACGCAAACCATTAGAATTCTAAGTAGGGTTAGAGTGATAGTTAAAGAAATTACCCAAAATCTAAAAAGTCGTTAATTAGATTTTTGAGAAGGACATTTTATATTTAAAAGTTTCGACAATGAAATTTACAAATTTTGACGTTTAAAAGCTTTGAAAATAATAGAAAGTCGATACAACTTAAGAGATATAAATACCAAACATGAAATAATTTACTATTTTATAGTTTTCGTGTCATGAATTTGTTTTGAAAATTTCAAATTTGTCATTCATGTTCTCTATAATTTTTGAGTCTTTCTGTTAACCTGATTTTAGAACAGCTTGGCAGATTGTCTAAGCCATTAACACTAATATAGTTGACAGTATTTCCTTTAAATTGACTAAATTATTAAATTATCTTGAAATGTTTTTGTGATTATTAAGAAGGATTTTTCAATAAGGGGTTTCATTTCGAGTAACCTACTATTTGGGCAGCTGTCAACTTTACAAACCGTATTGCTGATGTAGCCCTTAGACTTGAAAAAAAAAAACAAATGTAGAACTTTGGAATTATTCATTTTACAAACGAAATTGGGACTTTTGTCTTAAGTCTTTAATTGTTTATCTGACACAAGAACTCAAATCGGCCAGTTTTGAAATCTTCACTTATTGGTTCCTTGAAACGCATCAAAAGTTTCGGAGGCTAAGTTTGTGAGTAGAATCATCATATTTGGTGCTCGGAAAAGCATTTTCATCTTCAATTTTTCACTGATTGGTGCGGTCTTTGGACTGGATATGTGGTTGGACCTTACTAAGTTGAAAAGAGGCTGGTGAAACTGTTATGGTGAATGGAACCGGAATTTAAGGTCATTGATTTGCAATATGTTTGTATCCAACAAAATGATTGTGTGTGCGAAGCAAGACAACATAGACAAAATCGAAATTCAGTAAGAAAAGTTTCCTTTTTCAATTCGTTGATAGGGCTTTGCTTTGGAGCAATAATATAATAATAATATAGTGATGCAGCCGTAGTTATGGCGACCAGTTGGCTGATAAATGTTTTCGTTGGTCATCCTTACAATGAAATAAACATTAATTGTTTTCCCATGAAAAATTCTCGTTTTTGTAAAAATATCTAAATGAAACCTCCTATTGGAAAATTGTGTAACTTTTCCCAAGCACCCTTTTAAAATCTTATAGAATCTTAAACGAAACAGGGAAAATAGGAAACGACGAAACCTAACTTATCAAAACCAATTTAAGGTTAAGAAATCGCTCATTTCAAGGTAATAAACCATTAAACAAAAAAAAATTAAAGATTTGTTCGTACAAACTTCCTCCTTTATCCAAAGAAACAGTTTGTCCATACTTTGGGTCGCAGAGCAACATTGTGACATGATTTTTCGTGTGGAGGTTGTTACGATACTAGAGAGTATCGTATATCTCATTCACAGTTCATTCGAGCAGATCCACTGGAAACACTAATTAGATATTCAATATTATTCTTTGTTTAGAACACTAATTAGTAACACATAATTAGGAGCTGCATGGTTTTGGATCGTTGCTTATCATTAGGCGTTTCTTAGATTGACAAAAACGTTTGAAACTATCCTGAACACTATTCAAAATAGAAGATGGGAGGTTAAAATCCAATGTCGAAGGATATGGTGGAGTATTAGTTTAAATTTGAATTTTGTGAACGAATGAACATTACCCGTGTTTTGTTGGGAAATCTATCCATAGTAAAGTAGGATTTTACACGAATAACAAAAATAATATCCATAGTGAGAATAACACCGATAAAAGTTAAGAGTAGAATCTCACTATGGATAGGTTTTTGACATTTATACGAGCCTCGAATAGATCTTATGTGATTTCGTTCTCAAATGTTGGTACGATTGATATTGCATTTGTATCTCGATGGCTGTGTTCGTTGAGTAGTTCTGCATTTAGAATCATGTGTGTTTTCCACTGCGGAAAAAACGAATCTATTACTGTTGATATTATTTAGTTTTGTTAGTGAAAATGGACTAAATGGGCTTATTTTGCATGAAAAAACAATAGAAAAGATATGTTTCCGAAAAAGGTTTATCTCAGTTTAGAATAGATAAATCTCAACTCGATTCAGGTATATAAAGAATTGAGGCGAGCTTCAAGCTCGCTTCAACACCACATGTTAATGAAGTAGTCTACGAACAAACCCCCTTTTTGAAGTTTTTTATTATTATTTTGACAGATCTTCTTCCAGTTGTACCAATTTTTACATACAAAAATCTGGCCACTGCGGATCGTTTTGTTGGGAATTTCTCACTTTACTATATAAGAAATGCGAACAAAACGCACGTATTTTAGATCATCAAACATTATTAACACAAAAAAGGGCTTGTTAAAAATAAATGATTCAAATCGGTTCTACGAGGAGTATCTTTCTGAAGAAATATAAAAATATCCTTTTTGTACTGAAAGGAGCAAAGTTAATTTGACTGTTTAAGCGAAAATTCAGTTTTCCGATCTCTGTCAAAAAATTTGTTTGGAGCCTACTGTTATTTTTTGGTCTGTCTAAATTTCCAATTCTGTACTCATATGGCTCAATAGTTCAAGCTGTAAGGCCAATAGAATGAAGACAGATGGATGGAATCGTCGGTCCCAATATTTTCGAATTCTCTGCCATCGTAATAATCATGTTTGATTTAAATCTCGTTATTTTCAATACAGTTTCTGCATGCCACAAAATTTTGATAAAACTATGAACTTTCAACCTTGCAGGAGGCGTCCATGTTCCAAGCCAAAAGTTTCAAGTTTATTTCTACGTATTTTTCTGCAATCAGCCCTGTCTGAGATTAATGAGTTTCAGTAAGTCGGTCGGTCGTTCAGTAAGTTATGCATCACATTATATCCGTATTAATATTTTGACTTTCTATTCAAAAAAACGGAACACACCACACATTTCTAATGAAAAACGTGCAAAGCTTGAAATTAATTTTACAGCAATTTATTAGCCTTGGGATTTTTCCATATTATGTACATTTGACCTTGTTTTGACATCGTTTTTCACATATACTCGTAGAAGGATACGAATACTAAACAATAGAATGAAAATCCTATAAAACGTTTCATTATGGCAAATAATTGAGATTGAAGGGATGAAAATTTGATTATCACACTAAAAATTTAAACCATAATATTTTCTCGATAAAACATGGTTTTATATTTATGGTATATTCGTACAGTAAACGCTTTGATGCGCTTATGCTGATGATGTGAAAGGACATCACAGCCTTGGGGGTATATGCGATGTCCGTCTGTATCCTGTTTTGTATATGGGAAATTTTATGTTTTCCACATGCATCTACACAATGTTTAGTAATAGAGATGATGATGATGATGGAAAACATTATCTATACCCAGTTGAGTTCTATTTTCCAAAAGGAGAGAATAAAAAAAGGAAGAATTTATTTACTTTGATCGGACGAAGTGTGGGCGAAGGCGGAATTTTGTTGTTAAAATATTTAACTTGAGGGAATTAAGTTAATATACATCAGCTGAGTGATGGTCAGTTAGGGTTTTCCAACTTGCATACTCTCAAAACATTATTATAGTATAGAAGTGTGGAACCTATAGAAGATGCATTTTGATCATCGTATAGTTTATAGAGAGTATGGTCTTTTGTTGTTTAGTTAGTTTATTGATGTAACTTGTATATGGAAACATTTATTATCATTGATGATAGCTTAACACATTTTGAATATAGATTTTAATAAGATTAAATGTTATGATGGAAATTGGTATTTGATTTTGTTGAAATTGTAATGCACTAAATTTGGATGAAAGGCTTTTAAAAGGAAACATTTTCTTTTGAATTTATAAATAGATTCTTTTTCTGATGCTATAGTTAGGGTTAAGTCAACAACAATTAACAATCAAAAATTGTGAATTCTCTTAGGAGTTATAATAATATTGATTTTATCACTTTGGGGAAATTCTTTGATTATTATACATACAAGAGTCTTTTGGAAGATAAAGAGTATTTTGTTGAAAGAGATGTTTTATAATACCGATATCAACCTAATGACCTCCACTGTTCTACGGCTGCAGCATATACTTTTCATGAAACTCTCACACTCCTTGATCACTTCCTAGTTCCAAGGTCTTGAAGCAATTATGGAGTATTGACATAAAATTGGACCCTTTTGAAAATAACTTGAGGAGTTTTATTTTTAACTCGTGATTTTTTTTACTTAAACATAAGGTTTCCAACTTGAGATTTCTAATTTTAGAGAGATTTTTATAACTTCTGAAGTTGAAGAATAAACTTGGGAATTGACATAGAAATATTTAATTTTTTTGTTTATTTTGATATAAATTATACTAGAGTTTTGTTTGGACAGTTCCGAAATGAATTTGGAATTTTGTGATTATCAAGGGTTAAACGTGTACACGTTTCAAGACCGACCGACGCATGTGGGTAGAGAAAAAAACGACGGTATCTACTTTATTATTGAAATTAAATGATTGAAAAAGAAAAACGGAGTTAACGAACAGTTATTATTCAAAACTAATGTTTCTTGAGACTCTCCTCATAAAGAACGAACTAAAAGTTTGAAGGTTACGATGATGTAAGTGAAATTTTAGGTTCAAATAAACGTATTTATTTTTGCCAAACTTGTGTCCTTTGAAGTGAACACAAAAGTAGAAGTCGGTAAAGGAGCTTCAAAAGTAAAGCTTTCATGGAAAGTTAACAAGCTTTGAACATAATTCCCTTATTTTGAAAAGAGAATCGAACATTCGACTAAAAGCGAATGTTTTTGGAATCACTCATTTTGTGAATCCCATTTCAATATTCACTTGAAAAGCGAACTTTTTTGGAAAAAGAGACGTTGAACCATTTGAACGTCGAAATTCACTCTATGCTCTATATGGGTTTCCTCAAAGGTTCGTTTTAAGTCGAACATTCGGTTTGCTTCTCTTTAAAAGAGTTCCAGACGCAATGTCTACAAAAACCCACAAAACAATGAAAACTCTCTTGGCTTAACTTATCATAGGAAGTTATTGTAATTATTTTGTCTAATAAAAAATTAAGACATCTGTTTTATAAAAATCTTTTCCGAGATAATAAATTGATTATTTAGGGGAAAGTCTTCACCTGGGATTCCGACATTGGTTTAAGGTGTGGTGAAAATGAGCTTTTTACAAAGCAACTTCTTCAGTGCAAACTCCCCATACATAAACCTGGTCCGTAACTCTAAGAACACAGTGTGTGATATCAAAGGATCAAAAATATTGGAATTTGCAAATGTCTATGATTGTCATGTTTTGAATGGTAGCTGCGCTGGAGAACCCGGGGGAGAGTATACATTCATAAAAGGTACTGCATGCTCCGTCATTGACTATTGCTGGCAACTGGGGTAACATTATTAGCAACTTCACGGTAGGAGCTGAGACATTCTCAAATCGCATGCAGTTAGTTAGCACCACCAATACGAAACAACTGAAACTTATTCCTAAACTAAATCAGGAATTAACTCAGGAATAGAACTTGAAAAACTTGCAAATTACTAACCTGGAAGGATACAAATATTATAGATTACCAAATTAACTCAGGAATAGAACTTGAAAAACTTGCAAATTCTTGTTTGCCCGTGAAAATAAGTTCCTTAGAGAAGTTATTAAAAAGCTTACCCAAAAAACAGACCACTTAGAAAACAACCAATTTTCAAACAAAAATGGTTTGAAATCGAGTGTTCAAAAGCTAGAGATCTATCATTTAAGTTTTTAAAGCTTCTACGGTTGCACAACGTTAATATCTTGGTAACAAAGAAAGATATTGACATTTTCTACTGTACAAAAAATGTTGTTATTAATATTTTGTAAACGTTTTTAAAATATCAATAGACGGACACGAAATGAAAAGGTCATATTGTGGGTCACATTCCAGCCTCTTTTTATCAGTTTTAATTTTAAATGGGATAGATTCGTTTCTTTCTTTCCTACTAAATAGATATGTGCGACACTACTAATTGTCCTAAAACGTAGAATGAAGATAAAATAAAAATATTTAAAAAAAATAAAATTAATATATTTTTAAATGTGCAAGAGTATTTATAGAACTTAAATACCTTAAAAAATTCCTATCAAAAATCACAATAATTTTCATGAAACAGACACTGAACTTTCGTTACGACGACGACCGACGAGGCACGTCATATAAAATGAAACTCTCAAAACATAAATATAAATTGTCCCTTACAGATTTTGGCCATTCCGCCTACCTTTTATGTATACATATACAAATTTGTATATAGAATATAGATGGTGTAAAAAATCACACCCCAATTTATTTAAAAATTCTGGTTTTATGACCAAAAAACCTCTGTGTGCTGCCACCGCACCGCTCTGCGCCGCCGTTAACGTACACAACATTAACATAACACTTGAACAAATTTTTGTAATAAAATTGAAAAATTAATGTCAAACGATGTCACAAAAATGTCAATAATTCAAAGTCCACATATACGAATATCTACACTCGACAAGCTCAAAATATTACACATACATATATGTAGAAAAACAACCAAAAGGACATAACATGACACACTTGCTGCACATTTTTCCATTAGATTACACCACACATTCCCTGGCAAGCGCCATCTATACGTAGGTATGTTTATATGGACCCAGTCAGCGTGACAGGAAAAAAATCAAACAGATCCAAATAAATTACTTCCACTTTAGAATCCTTCGAATGAGGCATATAAGGGAGAATACGGGGCAGTATAGCCTGAGAAGATGGGGATCATGTATCCTAACCTAGTGCTCTACCTACACTGATGTAGAGCTCGTATTTGAATTTTGAACTGTTGGTGTGTCGTCTGCAGAGGCGGCGCGGCGTGGAAGTGCTGTGTCATTGTGGCAGATAAATTTCCATAAGATAACACAACTCGAGCCATTTTCCAGCCAACCGAGTCGAGCCACTCTCATCCTCTTCCGCGTCGCGTCGTGCGTCGTAGCCCGTAGGTCGTCACAACCACCACTACTTTTTTACCTACTCTCGCATGCTTTAGCGAAAATTGCGAATTGTTTTTCACTTGGGCTTAATTCTAATCAAACGATGACACAGTGTAGATCTCTCGCAGGAGAGGGATTTCCACTCTCGTGACCTATTTATATGGTGACCAGAGTGTTTTTGTTTCAGAAGGATTTTGAAACTTTTTCAAAAACTAAACTCATGTCATTTTGTGTTAAAAGCTTTCAACTTTTAAGCAGTCTAATCATGTACATAAATGTAATAAATAGGATTGAAAAAGGAGATAGCGATGCATATTGATTTTGAATGTCTACACATTGCCATGAATGGAAAATATTGAGTCTAGTAACGCACTCTTTTAAGTTTCGTAAGGGACTCAAACTAGCTTCATTAAGCTTAGAAGAAATTCTCACGATTCATGTGTTATGACAATGGGCCATTAAACTGGCCTAAATGTGTCCTACTCCATCACAGACAGCCACTTTAACATAACCTAACCTAAAGCACTCCACATTCGTGTAGTGCGGCTAAAAATAGAATCCCTGTATTAAACAGCATTTTTGAATGTGACTTAAGGGTAAATTGAAGAAAATACCTTAAAATTAAATACTGGTATTACTGTTCAATTGTTTAAGGAAGTTATTGAGCAAAATACTTATGTATGTCGATGATGTCTTAAATGAAGCGTCTTCTATCACGGAAGGTAAACAAAAAATTAGTGAAATAATAACTCTTTTTAAGGCAGTGTGATTCCCTCTTCAAAAATAGGCTACCAACCAAGAAAGTCTATTAGAAGATGTGCTTACCCAAGAACATGCTGCATGTTCATCTTCAAGATGTGTTAAGAATGGTTCTGTCGATATCGTACCTTAGGGCTCAACTGGCGCCGTTCTCATGATCGGGTTATTTTCATAATCTAAAGAAATAAATGACGATTTTTTAGCTGTTTTCTTTATGGCAACATTGGTTTAAACAGCTGACGCACTTTCGTGTTTTGTTTCACTGTCAAACATCTTCGGTTTTATCTAGATTTTAACCATGAATCGTTTTACAAACGAACAACGCTTGCAAATTGTTGAATCTTATTATCAAAATGCGTGCTCTGTTAAGAAAGTTCATCGCTCACTTCTTCCATTTTATGGTCACTTTAATCGACTCACTGAAGCGGCTATTCGGGCTTTTGTAACTAAATTCGCACATTATTGAATATTAAACCACCAACACGCTTACGTAGAGTGCGAACTGATCGCAGTGTTAATGATGAATCGATTAATTATCGATTCGTCGCCGCTCTTTGCAGAAAAAAATGGGCATCTGTTACTCGACAACGTGGAAAATTTTACCGTAGGATTAAGGTGTCATGCTTTCAAAATACAGCTTGTGCACGAATTGAAGCCGAACGACATACTGCAACCTAAGATCTTGAAAGTTGGCCGAAGATCCACTTTTTTACCGAAGTATTTTGTCCAGAGACGAAGTTCATTTTTGGTTCAATGGGTACGTAAATAAGCAGAATTGTCCATTTTGGAGTGAATATCAGCCAGAAGCATTGCAAGAGTTTCTAATGCATCCATAAAAAGTCACAATTTAGTGCGGTTTATGGGCTGGTGGCATCATTGGACCGTACTTCTTCAAAGATGATGCGAATCGTAACGTAACTGATGTGAATGGTGAGCGCTACCGTGAGATGATATCCAATTTTTTTTTTCCAAAATGCAAGAGCTTGGCTTGCATGACATGTGGTCTCAACAAGACATGCCACACAGCTTACGCAAAAATGGACTTATTGAGAGGCAAGTCTGGTGAACATTTTTTTCACGTTCGGGACCGTAAAATTGGCTGCCTAGATGGTGCGATTTAACGTCTTTAGACTATTTTTTGTGGGGAAATGTTAAAGCTTATTTCTATACAGATAAGCCCATTTCAACTGACGCATTTAAAGAATGTGAGATACCGCCCGAAATGTTGGAAAGAGTATGCCAAAATTGGGCTAAGCAGACGGACCATTTGAGGCGCAGTCAAGGTCAACTTTGCATGAAAAAATCTTCAAACATTAAATTATATGGACCGTGATATCGATTCAAATAAAGATTTCATGCAATTTTTCTGAATTGTATGTGTTTTTTTTCGAAAAGTTTTCCGATAGCTTTTAAAAAAATTACCCTTTATGTGAACCCGAGGTAAACATAAATGTTTTGTCCAGCATTGCAAATTTTTTTGACCAACTGCTATGGCTTTCTCCTTAGTGTTTTAAGAGACAAAGATGAGATCCAAATAACAATTTTATCATCTAATTGTTAGACTCAAGTGGATCCTATATTCAAAAATCAAGCAAGTCCGATATTCATTTAAGAACTGTTCGTGCTAGCCGCAGCTTTGCTCCTTACACGTCATGTACATCATATGAAACATTTTGTAACCATGTAGATATGTTTATTACATCTTTGGACAGATTCCAGTACAGCTTAGCAAAAACACAAAAAAAAGCTTCTAGAGGCACATTGGCATTATTTACTAGGTGAGGACGGCAGCCTAGTTGGTTATGCATATCAAAGAGTTTATGACCTCACAGTTAGCTGAAACTTAGCCCAAGGTATTGGCCATGGCTCTGTCTCAAATTTGATAAGAACGCAGATTTGTCTTCTTTGGGATGAAGCATTCATCCCAGGTAACTTTATAGAAGGAGATGCTTTACAAACAGTTCCTGAACCATAATTACTACAACTACCTACATCAAGACTTTTTCAGTATCAACAGCTACGGAAAATGCTAAAAAAATGTTGACAGTAGTATAAAATCGAAGACATAGGAAAGTGGCATCAAACAAATAAAAAAACCAAAGAAGGAGATCTTGTACTTTTTGTGGATGAAGGAGCGGCATTTAGCGTGAGATATTTGAACAGGGATTTGTTAGAGTGGTCACAGTTAAAATACCGTCAACAACACTTAAGCCCCTATTGTTAAGCTTTGTTTCCTGACAGTTTTCAATGATAACAATGAGGGTACTAAAAAAAGGACGTTCGTCAAGGCGTAGTAAGAACTTTACAGGAGGAATTTAACTGGCTGTTTCTGCCTGTTTTAAGCTCAAATATTGTTTGCTTTGTTGGAAGACATTAAATCCAAGCCCTTTAAAATATGGTCACCCCAATTTGAGCTTTCCACTTTAGCATCAACGATATAGACAGAAAATGTTATTTGGGAAGTATGCTTTTTTATTGTTTTGCTTTTACCAAAACATTTCTACATTTTTATTTTGTTTTGCTTTTATATTTGCATTAGTATTTGTATTATCCTGTTTTTCGACGTTTTGTTTGTTGTTTTAAATAATAATTAAGCGTTTTTCCAACAACAATAAAAAATGCACAAATGTTAGATATTTAAAAAACACAATAAAACTACTATGGCGCTTGCATCTGTGGTTATTTGTACATGTTTGTTGTTGTAATTTTTGATAATAATAATGATGATGATGATTATTATGATGGTGGCCGGAAAGGATGTTAAATAGAAACTTCCCCACAACCTACGACCCTTTACACAGTTATACCTATCCCACATGCATACATACATATATTTATATAACTAGAGCGGAAACACAGTGATTTTAATTATTTCCTTGCGGTAAGTAGAAGAACTAACTGGAATCGCTTTTACATATAATCATTTATGTACATTTATTAATAGAGAGTGCATAATGCAACGAAAGTAGTTTTCTTTTTTTTTTTAAATGGAAGTGGAAATAAGTACATATACACAGGGCCCTGAGGGTGAATTTGAAAAATGGTTTTGTGTTAAGAGGAACTCTGCCTACCTATAGTTGGTATAGAGATTAAAGAATAATTCTTGAAGGTGAGAAAACGTTTATAGAGAGGAAAGGGATGGATTGTTTATAAACAAATGAATGGTTTTAAAATGTGGTGTATGACAATGAGTGATATTTTTATATGAAAATAGAGTGCAGAGACACTTACATACAATTAATCATGAATTTATGAGTAGTTTGAGAATTTCTAATGCATCTGATGGAAATGAACTGGAAAATTGTACACCTTAAGGTTTATTTATTATTGAGAGTTATTGCAAATTATAAATATTGAATTATTGTCTTTATGGTCGTTTTTGTTCAGGGATTTAAAGTGTATATCATATGCACTCATGTATTCAAGAAGGAATTGACTTTATTTATGTCAAGAACAGTATAAGAATGCCTTTAAAAAAATCCCCCTTTTGACAATAGTATGAACTAACCTCTAAAATTCAAATTGATGTACGAAAAAATCGTCACTTTAAAGTTAAATTATATTGGTTTAAGATAAAAGGTTTTAAATTAATTTATTTACAACTGGTCTTATAAGATGGAATGTCTGAGTTTCTAAAAATGTTAAGTAAGTCGAATTTGGTAAATCTTTTCTGAACTTTTTCAATCCTAAGGATACTTCATTGAGTAAAGGGATTCCATATAATGTAACAATACTCCAGCAAAGGTCCGACAAGGGATAAATAAATGGTTTTTAGAGTATATTGATTTTCAAAAGACTTAGAATTTCTAATTTCTAACGTGGTCAATTTGAAGCGAAATCCTAATTTTATAGTGAAAGAAAACTCCAAGATCTTTTTGTCTTGTTAACCTTTATAATAGATGATTATCCATTTTGTAATTGAAACTTAATGGATCTAGTATCTTAAAAAATGTAACAACACTGCATTTTTTAATATTGAAATATAAACCATTTATATTACACCAGTTAAAACAATGCAGTCAATATCAGTTTGAATTTTACTGGCATCTAATAAAGACCTTACACAATCAAAATCTTGAGATCATCGGCATATAAAGGACGCTTTGCATAAGAAATTAATTTGGCAAATCATTTATAAAAAGAATAAAAAGGAGTGGCCCAAGGTGGCTGCCTTGAGGAACACCTGAAAAGTTTATTATTTTATTTGATAAAACATCACCAATTTTAACATATTATCTACGTCCAACCAAATAACTTTTAATCAAGTCAAGGAGAGCAGAGTGAAACCATAGCAGCCCAAGTTTTTCAAAAGAATATTGTGTTGCACACATTCAAATGGCTTTGAAAAATCGCTGTAAATAACGTCCACTTGCAAGCGATTTTCTAAAAATACAATAGTTCGTAAATATTGATAAATTGGTTGCTGTCGATCTAGCACCCATAAAGCCATGCTGATACTGAGAAATATTATTTCAAACTAAATTATACAGTCTATTTTTAACAATTGCTTTAAATACTTTTAGAATTAACTAAAGTTAGCAATAGGTCTATAATTTTCCACAGATCCCTTAGATCCAGATTAATGTAGAGGAGTAATCAGCGAATGTTTCCAAGTATCTAAAAATATACCTTGTCGCAAAGACATGTTGCAAATATAACACAGCGGGGCTGCTAAATTGTATTTACAAAATTTTAAAAGAAGTGGAAGAAAATTTGGCTGGAAAATTATTGAAAATATCACTTTAATTCTCTGAAAAGGCCCCATTGCGTTGTAAGATACACTAGATGGAATCCCAATTGATTTGCTTTTAGTATTCAAAAATGACCAAAAAGCTTTAGAATTACTCTAAATTTTTGACTCCGGAGAGCAAATATATTGTTTATAGGTAAATATTTTTAAAAATGCATACTCTTTCCAGGTTCTATTAAATTGTTCGCGAAAAGAGACCAAAATTTTACTTTTTTATGAAGTTTTATCATAACATTTGTAAGCTTGGATGATGAGACCTTGAGACAGTTTTGAAAATTGTAACATTATCAGCAAAGATGATGAGCTTTGAATGCTTCAACAACGATAGTAAATCGTTCATAAATAAAATAAAGATAATAGGTCCTAAATGGCCGCCTTGTGGAGTTCCAGAGTTAACATTGAACTTGTTTGATTCACAACTATTAAAAAGTACAGAGAATGATCGATTGAGTCCATTTTACGAAATGTTCACTAAAACCCAGCTTCCTTAATTTAACAAGCGAAACTCGATCTGGGAGACTTATTGTGAAGGCAGTAAAAATACAATCTAATTGTTTTTAAATGAATCAGTTCAGTTTTTAGCTAGTTCTATTAATAATACTGACTTGAATCGATCCTGTAAGATGTAACATACAAATGGTGCAATCGAAGCAACCGCTCAGCCGACAACACTTAAATTGTTGGAACAGAATATTTTTTTGCGGTTGTCCGTAATATTGACGAAAAACCGCCTAGGTTTTTTAATTTTAAGTATTATAACAGACGTTTTTTTTTTAAAAAGCATACAACTCAAAGTTGGCAACACCATTTTAACTTGCAGCAATTTTCTCAGCTATCAAATGATTTGCATTTCAAAAATAAATAGATTGAAGCCTGAACGAAGCTTTCGAATTGTACGAAGGCGGCGCAACATGTTTTCGAAGGAAACGTTTAGTAGCCTCCAGGGTCATGAGATTTAACACCATTTAAATATTTTCTTTGGGGGGGGGGGGGGATAATATTTAAAGTCGCTAATCTACGTCGATAAGTCCGAAAAGATTTAATACTTGGAGGAACATATTGACTTCGTTATTGCCGATAAACGGCCACAAATGTTCGAAAAGTTGGACCTACAGATTAGACTACGTCGTTCATAGTTAATTAACTCAATAACTTAAACTAAATGAAAATATCACTTTCAGACCATTCGCAGGGGCTAGTATGCACGAGTTAGTGGGTGAACTTTCCACAATCAAACAAATAAACAAAAAAGTGACAAAAGTAAGGCTGTCTATTGTTAAAGTGCTGAGGCACGGTTTTTCTAGGTTTACCTCTGCTACTTTTAGTGTTTCCTTATTAATTTTTATATCGAAACAAAAACCATTATGGGGAATTGAATCCTTTCGAGCTTGAAAAAATGAAGACATTTTCACGTTTTTCAACGTTAAGTCGCCAGATAAAATATTTGCACTAATAAGGTTTCGAGTGACACGTATTTCTGTACAATAACAAAATCGAATGGGCTTCTAAAATTCGAACAAGGATTATTGGCACACCTAATTTCAATACAAGCTTATGCGAGGACAAACCAAACAATTCAAGTGAGTTGAAAACTCTACTAGGTATGAAGTGATCTGTTTTGAGCTCATGACAATGCATGTTGACAAAATATCCCTTTTATATTTTTCTACTTCATTCAATATGTTTAAATAAATTTACAAAACAACAACTTTTCTTGGTGCTAAAATCGCTTTTTGACAGAGAAATTTATCGTGATTTTCAAAAACAAGGTTAATTTCATCAAAAGAAAACCCTTAACGACAGAAAACGATGGTAGATTTAAAAGAAGGCAGCACCTAATGATATGCTACTAATTAGTGTTCTAAAATAAAGAATGCATTGTTACCAGTGGATTTGCTCTAATGAGCTGTAAATAAGGATCATTTAAAGCGGTAAAAAGTAGCTTAAAACACTCTTCAGCCCTGTAACGACTTCAACACAAAGAATCATGTCATATTATTCCTACGTTGCGACGTGAAAGATGGGCAAACATGCAAACAAACAAGCAAACAAACTGACTTTTCCATTTATGATATTAGTAAAAATTTTATCTTTTTTTACTCGTCGAAATTGTATAATTATGATTAAATACAAACAAAAATTACTCTAATGCCGCACCAGGTGTTCACAAGAAAAAACAAAACTGAAATTATAATTACCTACGCATCAAATCGATTTCCATCTTTTTCTCCTTAAAAAGGACTCCTCAAAAAAAACAAAATCATATTGAAATTATTTCCCAATTTTTCTTTTTTCAAAAAGTAACAAACTGAAATTGATGCACATTAAAATTCTGCAAAACGGAAACAAAATAAAAAAAAAAAACAGAAAGAAACTTTTTCGTGAACCACTTAAATGATTAATTGGTTTCCTCTTCTACATCTTTTTTGATATTAAATTGAGTTTTTAATCTTCATGTACCTTTTTTTTTCATTCAAAAAACTGTCCATTAAAATCAAAAACAAAAACTTAAGAAACCCACTTGCAGCTTATACACCCTTTGCATTTTACTCCTGTGTGCCTCGCTATAAAAACAGAAAAGTAGGTTGGTATAGAAAAGGTTAACTTTTACCAAAAAGAGAATTTGCAAAAACTTCCTTCATCAACCCACTTAATGGCGAATCATTTAAAAAACAGCAATTAGAATGATTTATTCACAAAAATCCCATTAAAAAATAAACAAAAAACGAAACCAACAAAATGCTAAATAAAAACATAAGAAAAAAACTTTCATTATTTCAAGTAATCCTTGATATCCTTTACCCCTATACTCTATCCCACTTTACGTTAATTGAAGTTCATACAAAAATATAGGTTTTAAAAAATTGCCTCCAGAGTCGTCCTACAAAAACTCGTTATTACCAAACTCGGTCTCTCTGACTTCTTTGACTCTGTCAAAATTTATACATATCTACTTTTTTAAGGATACATTTCGATCCTGCACAGCAATATGGTGGTTTCAATATTTCCATATTTTTGTTTCTTTAAATTTTTGTTTTGCAAACTAATTAACATCAATTCTAGAAAAACCTCAAATTGCCTAGATTCTGCTTCCATTTTACCCGCATCAATGTCCTACCACAGAATATCGATATGACATTAAAAAAGCAAACAATATTTTTGTATACCCCGCGCATGTTTATGTCCTTAAAACTTTTGTGTCATTATAGAAAATCTCGTAGCATACACATTTTTTAATTTCATACTGCTTCCATCTCGACAATTTCGGAGAGAGGAAAGGACATTCGAAAAATAGCAAACCAACAGCGTTTTTGATGACTTAAGGGTCTTTTGGGGGTTCTATTTTTGCTGTTTACTCTCGAAATCACTGCTGCTGCTCAACAATTCTTTATACCCAACACAAGAAGTGTCCAATGTGAATTTTAATGAGGAGCAATTTGATTTCAGGAGGCACCAGGCATCAGGACGAAGGTTCATTTCCGATATGCGGGTGCGGGCTATATGGACGATAATATGTACATTGTACAACATTAAAAGAAGAGAGGATCTTATCGAAGGATATATTTATATGGTAGGTACTTTGATTTGGGCATTACCAAATTGGGGAGGGGTGGTTGAATAACGGCTACTTACTTTGAGTATGCGGGAATATTAAAAGTTCCAACAATCAAACATGGGTTTATCATCATCGGGTTGGGTATTGCCTTTTTCCCATTTTTAATGGCATAACAGTTCCAATTCCAACCTACCTACTCGACTTGGACGAGAGTGTTGTGTAAAACATGCTAAATGTCTCGATAGTAAGCCATAAAGGTTAAGTAGTAATTTGTTGTTATGTGATCGTTAACAGAATTTTTTATGAACCTTCATAGGCAGAAATACGAGAGAACTGTGGGTGGGTGCGGGTGTTGAAAAGCAGCCCATTAGTAGTTTGAATTATTGTGAGGAAGCAGTTCGTCCTTCGATAATTGTGGAAGTTTTCATAAATTTGTTGGTAATTCAAGATATTGAGCCTTTAATATTGTGTGTAATGGGATTTGTTTGGTTTTTCAATGAGGCATTTTCAAGGAAATAAAAAGGTTACTTGTTTAATGGGAGTAGAAGATTTTCTATTTTTGTCTTTTCTGCGTAGTTTTGGGATATTTTTTTCAAGTGGATTTCTAGAAGGGTTAAAAGCTCATTTAAACAGAAACATGCTATAGGGGATTTATAGTTCTAATTTTTGAGATTACATCTGTTAAAAGTTTGAGGAATAAAGCTTTTGTATTGTTTCATTTAGGTTTTAATTTGAGGTTTTGAACATTTTTGGGAAAGCTTCTACAAAATATTGATATTTCAATCTGAGTTTTTCCATCAATCAATTTTGATTGTTTGTTGGATTTGGAAAACAAATGTAATTTATAGAGAAACTAAGTTTTTAGGAAACTGAAATATATAAGTGAATGATCGATACAAAATTACTTTTTTAGAAGAATAGATTCATCATAGTTCTCATAGAACTTTTTTATTCAAGCCGAACTGTTTTAATTGGTACAAGTCTGTTCAACACGATATAATAGAAGAATATTCTTTCAATATTATGTTGGAAGCATTTATTGATGTTTTATAGTATCAGAATTTTTTTGGCAGAACTCGATTAATCTCGAGTTATTCTGAAAAGTTAAAGTGATTGAAGTAATGCTGAGAGCAACTATCAGCGATTAAATGGCTTCTTTTTCTGTAAATTGATATTGATATTGAAATAAAAGTTTAGTTACGAAAACACGTAGAATTAAATTTGCCGTTTTTTTTTCATTAAATTTTGTGTGAAGAAAAGCTAAAAATAATCCAAAACGCCTTCGATGAGCTTCTTCTATATGGAAAAAAAGCTTATTATTTGTTCGAATTATTCAAAGCGGTTCAAACACGAGTTAAAGACAAACTGATGTAACAAAATCTAAGTATTGGTTCTCTTTCAAATCATCGAAGATTGACAGCCCGAGACATTACTGAACTTGTTGGAAAATCGATCAGTGGAAAACTATTTTAAGTAATCGGTTCGGTCCGAAAAAGTGTAATCTTGATTGGTGTCTGAAAAGCTGGAACTATTCATCTGATAAAGAACCATGTAGAAATTTTGACCGTTTATTTAACTCACGGGAAAACTCCGTGAACAGCGTTTTGAGACGTAAAAAAAGAGATAGCATCTAAAACAATGACAAGATGTCAATAATTTTACGTTTTTGTTGAAAACCAGGTTATTAATCACAGGGTGCTAAAATTACTTTATTAAAGAAAGGCTGAGATGCGACCCACACTGATAACTTTCCATCCTGCCCGTCGATTTGCCTTGCTTAAAAGGTTTGTAGGTTTCCGTGTTTTGTTAAAAAAGTAGTCAGTTGAATTATTCTAAAAAATTTAAGATTTAATAACAATATTTTCTATATGATGAAAATTTTGTATTTCAAAATCTATTTTTGTTAACGCGATTTTTTAGTCGTTAACCAATTTTTAAAAATTTTAATAGCTTTTTATAAAAGTTTTTATTCGTGTTATTTTTTAATATTATAAATGCGAAAGCAACTCTGTCTGTTACTCAACCACGCCTAAACTACTGAACCAATTTGGGTGGGCCGATCACTTTTACGCCTACTTTCGCATTTATAATATTAGTATGGATGGTCCGTGTGGTCCCGAAAACCCTCAAAGCCTTTCCATGAAGGATGAGAAGTGCACCAAAAAATTCCCGCACCAGCTAATCAAGGAAACTGTCCACAGCGATTATGGTTATCCGTTGTATCGTAGGAGAGCGCTAGCAGACGGAGGTTAAGCGGCATCTGTTAAACGCCGAAACGGCAGTTACGTTACTGTAGACAAAGACTTGGTAGTACATTATTCACTAATTGTCGGGCGTCCATGTTAACATGGAATGTTTCTGTTTGAGAATGCTGTTACATTATTTGCGGGGCCAATCTCTTTTAATGATCTAAAAAAGCATAATGATCATGAATTTACAACATTTCGAGAGAGGTGTGAGGCCAGAGGGTTACAAGAAAACGACAACCAGTCGGAACTAACTCTAGAAGAGGCCGCACAATGCAAATCTGCGCCCAAAGTGCGAAAGCTTTTTGCTATATTAGTAGCAACATGTCGACTGTCAAATCCTCAACAGTTGTGGGATAAGTTTAAAAATGATATGGGGAATGATCACACAGAGTTTAAGAACAAATATATAAGTTACAATAAGGCGTTAAAACTTTTGTAGAACATCACGTTATAAATATTACTGGTAAAGATTTGCTTAAATTTGGGATGATTAGACCACAAAGAATTGGGGAAGTGAGCAGTGATTTAGTTTGAGAATTAAATTATGATACTGTCGCTCTAAAGCAGAAAATAACAGAGGATGTTCCACTTTTAAATTAAGAAAAAAAAATTGTTTTTGACACAGTTATACACAAAATTAACAGCGGAGAAGGTGGTTTAATATTTTTAGGTGCTCAAGGAGGCACAGGCAAAACTTTTCTTTTGAATCTATTGTTAGCTCAAATTCAGGAAAGCAATTGAGTTGCTTTAGCAGTAGCTTCGTCAGGAATAGCAGCTACGCTGCTTAGTGGTGGACGTAAAGCGCACTGGGTTTGAAACTGCCGTTGAATTTACCTCATGAGGAAACGCCAGTATGTAATATCAGCAAAAATAGCCACTGTGGAAAAATGTTGCAGCAGTGTAAATTGTGGGTTTGAGATGAATGTGCAATGTCCCACAAAAAAGCAAAAAAAACAATATGCCACTGCTCTTCTGAAAGTCGTAGAAGATTGTATGCCAGCAGACTGAATTAAAAAGTAATGTCTTTACAAATCTGCATAAAAATATGGGCAATTGGAAGTGGTTGTTCTAACTTTTGAAAAGATATTTGTGTCAAAATCAATTTTTACCAACTTTTGTTAAATTTTAATTTTTTGTAAGAAAATTGTCGATTTAATTTTTCTAAAAATTTGTCTGAATGTTGAAAACAATATTTCTTATAGGTTAAAATGAGTTTGAAGCCATAAGCTCAAATTTTTGAAAAGATATTTGAGACGAAAATCAATGTTTACCAACTTTTAATAATTTTTTTGTTTAGGTTTTTATTTTTTGTAAAAAAATGTTAATTCGATTTTTCTCAAAATTTGTCCGAATGTTGAAAACAAAATTTGTTAGAAGTTAAATTAGTTTGAAGCCATAATATTAAGCCTTTGTAAAGATATGTGAGTCGAATTTCAAATTTTAAAAACTTTGAGTAATATTTTGTTTCAGGTTTTTATTTTTTTTTTTGATAAAAAACAGTCAATTTGTTTTTTTTTCTCAAAATTTTGCTTTTGTATATTTGCTTTTTAAATAAAAAAGCGTGTAAGCTTCGCGTGATTTGATACTTGTAAGACCTTAACCTTGGAAACACTACGAAATTCTTACGAATCAAGATTTATGAAAATAAAACATGCTTTTTAGAAAAGCCATTTTTTCTCAAACTTGTTGTGACCTCATCTTCACGTCAAGCTGGAAACACGACATTTTCAGGTTCAACATTAAAAAAAATACTAATGATAAGGATATTTAGGGCTCACTAGTTCGTGGAAATCCAGATTGTTTTATCAAGCTTGTACGCTTTAAATAAGATTTTTGAAGGCTTTCTTAACAAAAATATTGTTGAAGTTATGGGTTGATATAAATTATTTGGACACCCGAAAATCCAACGTTGAGAAATAGTTTAAATAAGTCTAAATGAGCAACAATTGCAATACATAACTTAACAATAAAGATTGAACTAAACTATTTTTGAATTGATTTCAGATGACCTTTTTCTTCCTAAGTGTTTTATCCCTAATTTACGTGTTTATATAGAAAGTTTGGACTGCTTTTAATAGTTTAATAAGACAAGGGATCTTATTTTGAGGAAGGCGCAAATTGAATTTTTTTGCTACTGCAGCTGAGCAAATCGAATTAAAAATCAATTGCTTCCATAATTTTTCGTTTTATTAAAGATTTTGTTGCGATTATTTCTACCAGCATCAGATATTTGCTATAGAATTCTAAGTTTACCTAACTTTAAGGAAAAGTTAAGTTGTATTCAACAAATTTAAAGTATTGTAAAAAGCAGTGACATTTTGCTACCACTAAACAATGGTTACTTTTACATTTCTTTGTTTCATTAACTTTTTTTTTGAATAACAAAAACTCCATTTAACATTCCTCGTTGACCATAAGACCTCTTAAAAAAAGACAAGTCTTAGAAAAAGAATCCCATCACTCTGATGGAGTTTGATAATTTACAAAAAGACAATAACAACAATAAAAAAAAATATGACGATGATGATGAATGGACGACAGACATCATGACAATGGAGCAAAACAATAGGAATAGAAAACAAAAAGCTAATCCTCAAAAACCATAGTTTTACATTTTCTGTACAGCTCCTTCGTATATATTCAAGTCCATATTTCTATTTTTAAATTATCCTTCAATTTGAAATAAAAATAAAACAAGCACCTAGAAAACAACAAAAGCAATTAAAATTTTCTGCAAATTGCTAGGATTAAATCTTTGACCTTTTTTGTTTGTTGTTAATGTTTTATTGCCTTTTTGTTTTTCCATTTATTTTACTATAATACTTCTTCTTTAAAAAAAAACCTACAATCCATAGCTTTAAAAATATGTTTGTAATTATAATTTTAAAGATTAGAAAATATCAATAACAGACACACAATTTCTTTTCGTGTTTTTAATTTAATTTTATGAAATAATAAAGACGAGAAATTGTTTCCTTTTTTGTTGTTTTTCTATTTTGACTCTAATGACTTTGTCGTTTACTTTAATAAAATTATAGGAAAAAAGGTCCTTTTTTAAAGAGAAACCTTAAACACACTAAATGACACAAGTTTTTGTGTTGAAATATGTCAGTTTATAAACCCGGGTTGGCTTTTGTGGAATTACTTTTATATAAAAAAGGATTTTACAAAAGATTGATGTGTTTTATTTATGGTTGTTATTTCGCTGAGAAAAAAACTTCTTATATTTTTTGGGGGAATGTCTGCTTTGGTTTTTTTTGGAAAGGAAATGAATTTTTCTTGGAAACTTTGCGCTTGGGACAAACATAAGTTATTTCTTTTTGAATTTAAACCGAAATTAAAAGTTTATTAAATTGTACACGGTCCATCATACTTTAATAACTTTGGTATGGTATTTTCGTTGACATAATAAATAAAATTGTTGTATTCATTCGCATTCTTACTCGTATTAAATATTTTATTTTACTGAAAATTCACAGAAAATCACAGAATTGAAAAAAGATATGATACAAAAATGACAAATAATTTTTTATTTCTTTTCTTAAATATTATTTAAATATTTTTTGTAAAGCATAGCCATTTCTAAGAAACAGTCAAAGAAGAAGGCTAGGGTAGGTTAAGGTAGCTGTTGACGTAAAAACTAACAGACTTAAACCCATAGTTGGTCCGTTGTGGTACCACAAGGATCTTAGGATCTACCATAATTCATTGAACCAGTTTGAGCTAGCAATTTTCTAGATCATAGTAGTAAAAGTCTAATAGATGGAGCGCTATGGCAGGTTTTGCAAAAATCGTTTAAAAAGTGGTTGTATTAGACCAACTTTGGTTTTCTTTCTTTATGGTATCATGCTTTATGATACATTTACAAGTAGCTAGAGCTATGTCGATGTTGAATTTGTTGCCCATTAAAGGTAAAGTTGTTCCATTGTTTGCAAGTTCTTCAGCTTTACAATTTTAATAAACAATAAAGAGATGTCTTTATGACCTGGCAATCAAAATAGTTGAATTTTGAACTGCCCCGGCATCTCCACAAGAAATGATCAGCAGTTTTGGCCTGTTTAGTGAGTTTATTGAGAGACATTCAAATGACTTAATTGCAGCTTGACTATCTGAGAAGTTATGTATATCGGTAGTCGATATTACGCTTTCTCTAAAAGGCCTTCTTTGATGGCCAGAAATTCTACCTGGAACACGTTACAGTGATTGGCAAGACGAAATGAAAGACATAGATTTAGTCCGTAAGAGGACACGCCTCCACCAATCCCGTCATTGGCCTTTGATCAATATGCATAAAAGTTAATTGTTTCATCTGTTAAAAATGACTTATTCTACTAGGCAAACTTGGAAGAGATGGATGCTTGGAAGTTCTTATTAAATTGGGGATAAGATGTTACAAAATAAAAAGGTTAAGATCTGAATGAGTTTAGAATAATGAAGTAGCCAAAAAGTCAAAAGTAGTCAAAAAGTTAACAGTTGTCGTTTTGAATTTCACATTCTTGATGTGCGGTAGAAAAAGAATACATAGAGAGTACGTCCAAAATTGATCTCGAGTGTAAACAGATGTTTATTCGTAGACAGAATAGTAAGTGTTTCTCTTGTGGGATTTTATTTAAAATTTTTTTAAATTTTAGCAATACTTTTCTACATGAGATATATTTTATTAAATCTGTTATAAGACTTAACTTGTCTTTTAAAGAACAAAACAAACGCAATAGTATTGAATGTCAAAAGAATATTGTTGATACTCGATGTTTAATTGTTCATTAGGTCTTAGAGCAAATTTTTGATTTAAAAGTGAAATTAAAATTCACAATTTTTAGGAACTGGAATTTAAAAATCAGTATGGCAGTTATTTTTTATTTCACAGCTAGGGTTGAGAAGGATTTAAACTGGATTTTTATGGTATTTCGTTGGCAACATAAATAATTTTAAATTTCCAATAAGAGGTTTAATTTTTAGAAGCCTACTATAATAACATAAGACATACAACATAAGAAAACTAGAAATTACGTAATTTATTTTAACGTGAACAATCGATTTCGTGTGCGTTGCTCAAGAATAACTGATAATATTTCTAATGAAGGCCTTAGTATTGAAGAAAACTCAGTTTTGTTAAGTGAATTAGACATTGTACAAACAACACTAGGTACACCGTATTTTGCATACAAAGTTTCAGGTCTTATAGGTTTTAAAGTTCAGTAAGCAATCCGAAATCAATTCGGTCAAACAGCAGTAAACGTATCCTTGTCAATTGGGTCCTTCAAATGCATCTATCAAACCCAAATAGAAGTCATGGTTTGATTCGAGCTGTAAAGAGGTTATTAGGTTCAGAGATGTAAGTTTCCGTTGTTTTAAAGCCAACCCGACTTAGGAAAATAGGAATAAATTCAAACAAGCTAGAAAGACCTGTAAAGGTCATATTCGACCAACCAAATTTTTGCATGATCAGAAATTACCTAAAGGTAGTAAAAATGTCTGGTCATTTGTAAAAAAACGTATGTCTTATTCTACAGGTCTCTTTCCACGCGGATGGAAAATAGCATTTGTCCAGCCTGTCCCTAAAAAATGCGTATCTTCCTCTTACTCTAACTATTGTCCAATAGCACTAACGTCCCTTCTTTATAAGGTCAGGGAAACGCTGATTAATTATCAGCTTAAGAAATATCTTGAAGAACGGAAGCATCTTAATGGCCTACAGTATGGCTTTCGTAGCAGTAGGTCCACTGGTGATCTCATGGTTTATCTCACCGAACAGTGGAATAAATCTTGATATTTCAAAAAGCATTTGATAGAGTTTGGCACCAAGTTTTCTTATTGAAAATGCGTGCTTTTGGTATTGATAAATCTCTTCTTCGTTTAATTAGAATTTACCTATCTAACCTTTCAAGTTGTATTGGATAGCTTCAAGTCTGAAATTCATAAAATAAATGCTGGTGTCCCACAGGGCTCCGTTTTGTCTCCGACTCTCTTCCTTTTATTTATAAGTGATCTCTTGTCTGTCACTTCTAGTCCATTAAACTGTTTCGCCGAAGATAGTACCCCCAGTTTCTCATACTCGTTTCTAGATTCAAATCCTTGTACTTTGGATGTTGAACTTGAACGGTAGTGTATGCTCATTAAATTTTGATCTTGACAGCATTGTCCAATGGGGAGTCAGAAACCGTGTAGAATTTAATTCTTCGAAAATTCACTGCTGTCTCCTATCGTTAAAGCGAAACACACCCCCCATGCCACTATCTATGAGCGAAACTAAATAACTGTCAGTATGTGTATCCCAGATCACCTTTTATGGAATGATCATAAATTTCATATTGCGAAAAATTTTGCCATGCGCTTAGGATTTCTCCGACGGTGCAATAAATTTGCCACCCCTTCTGATCTGGTTGTAATTTACAAAGCCTTCATCCGTCCAAAGCTTGATTATTTTTCGCATATCTGGGCAGGTGCCCCTAAAACAAGTTTAAATCTTTTGGATAGAATACAAAAAAGGGCTTTAAAATGATAAGCTATAGAACTATAATCGAAACATTTACATCGCTGGAACACGCCACAATGTTTCATGCTTTTCGTTGTTTCATCCATATTTTTACAAACAATGTTCTGTCAAATTAGCCAGTTGCATTCCACCCCCCGTAATACTCGCACTTCCAGGAATGCTCATCAGTTTACCCTTGAGCTCAAGTGTCAAGTATAGAGATGTAGATTAAGGGTGAAATAGGCCCCTATTGTGATAACCTTTTTGAGAAATAACTTTTCACTTTGACACTTTGCACCTTTGCTCTTTTGCTAGAACAGTTTTTTTTCGAAATTTACAAAGTTTAATGACTTTTCAATTTAAAAATATTTGGAAATAATTCGTACTTTGCAAGGTTGTAAAATATAAAATAGATACAAAATTGGTGAATTAATATCTATCATAGTACCGTCAACACACCGAGCCACATGAAATAATCCTCCTTTGGAACAAATTTGAGGCCTGCAAATCATGTTAGAGAAAATTATTGCTATGGACTTAAAAACATAATTTAATGGTTATTTAATTGTAGTTTATTTAAAATTTTAGACAGCGCAAATTCGATGGTACTTTTTGTCAATTAAAGGCTGGTAACAAAGTCGAATGTTTAAAAACCTTTACGAAATTTTTGAAATTGAGATGAATCAACGCATTAAACTTGAAATTCAAAATTCATGTTCTTTGGTAAATTTATCCAAATTAAAACAAAAACAAACATATGTAATTTTTAAATTCTTTATTTTCAAAGCAGTTCATTTATTTTTGTATAAGTTTTCGACAGCTTTTGAACACAAACTCTTCATTGTGAATGCAAACTTCTCTTTGCATATTACTGATAAAAATTTGTAAGCGAATTTACTGTTTAGTGAAACAGAAAGAATAAATATTTTGCAAAATAACAAAAGTTTTCACTGCAAATTTGAGTCTTATAAAACGTGTTTTGCAAAGTGAAAAGTGTTTTGTGAAACAGAGCCAAGGTCTATGCCAATGCACTACAATCGATTTAAGATCTTCAAGATGGAATTCAATAAATTATTGAGGATATGAAGACTTAAATGTGCGAATCGGCCATGAAAAATTTCAAAAAATCATAAGCTGCTACTTCTACCGTAGCCAAACCAAAATGAAACCTCTTATTGGAAACCTCAGTATTATAATAATTGTAGTAAACAAAGCGAAGTATGCTTTTGTATTTCCCAATACCTAATAAATGCTTAAAAATAAGAACTCTAGAAATAAAACTTCAAAAACATAGTTCAACAAAAATAGGTTTTAGTAATTGTTTTCCACAACGAAATTTCAAACGATAAAAAAACTTGAAACAAATTAACCTCAAATGTTTAGATTAACAATTCTTTCAAAAGAAACACAACTCCACTTCAAAAGCAACTCTATTCAATTTTCAAAGTTAATCATGCAAATAAAAATGTAATAAAAACAAAAATAAAGAATCTTTTCAATTGTGTTTGTGCTTCCATAAAATTTAACAATTATTATTAATTAAAAAGTGCGCTATTCCTGTCCTTAAATTACAAAAAATATCAAAAAAAAATCCTCACAAAACACGATTCGCCAACAAAACATCACACTAATTCCAACTAATTCCCCAACAGTATCTATATTTACAAAGAATTGTTCAAGCTAATGCAAAGTATCTGGAACTTTGCCAGAGTTTTACCGTCAACAAAAACGAGCTATTCAAAAAAAGACACCCTAATGTGCCAATTATCTAATGAACTTGCAAAGGAAGAAAAAATAAAAATGTATATGTACATTCCTGCAGTTGAATGCATTTGAGAACAGGCCATTGAACCAATAGGCAGGATTCTTTTTATTTGTTCCTTTCCCCAAGGATAGTGTGAATTATTCCCTCATTTTTGAAAAAAAAAAAATAAAAGAAGAAAAATTAAATAAGCCTCCCTACGCTCATTCCGCCTTCTCCACCCCCGTCCACCATCAATTTAACGACTGATTTTATGTCTATATAGAGAGATTAAAAAAAACTATAAACTTTTTGATTCCTGTGGGATTAACAGACACACACCAAGACCGAACGACCGACCCAACGAACGGTTCCGAACAATGGATTTCGAAAATAATTCACCATCAAGGGGTTGGGATTTATAAACCCCCAAAACTCAGCCAAGTGTAATGTTTCCAATGATTAATCGATAGCTTGAATACAATTCTCCTCGGGATAATCGAGGAGCAGAGTGAGTTGAGCAGCAGCGGTCTATTGTTTTTGCAAATATGTAAC
Source organism: Eupeodes corollae (assembly GCF_945859685.1). Taxonomy (NCBI): domain Eukaryota; kingdom Metazoa; phylum Arthropoda; class Insecta; order Diptera; family Syrphidae; genus Eupeodes; species Eupeodes corollae. The sequence continues at coordinate 245,966,213 of NC_079147.1, forward strand.
TCTTTCTGGGATGTTGCGATGATGGTTGGCTTGGATGGCTTGAATGGCGTGGAGCTGGAGCTATCGAGCTAAAAGGACATTCGAGGCTTACGGACTCTCAACTCGATGTTTTGCTTGTTCAGGGGCATTAAATTCAATGAATAAAGCAAGCAAGCAAACAAACAAGCACACACTAAAAAAAGGAAACAAAAACAACAAATAATGTTCAGTACAATATCCTGTGGCTATATACATACATATGTATGGAAGTACGATTTTATATAAAAGTTTAAAGAGCAATTTAAAACTTTCGTTTGGTTGTTTTTTTTTTATTTTGAAATTTTATTATTTTTGGTTGATGTTCGAATAAAATTTCTGTAAATTTCCAAAAATCCGATTTACACAAACAACAAAGCGATTTTTGTCTTAAATAATAAAACTGATCCATGTAAGGTTTGGGACAGGGACAGGGATAAGACCAATCACTCGGTGGCACTTTGCTGAGCTGGGATGGCTTGAGTTGAGATGTGCTGATGGCAGTGGTAAAGTGATTTATTTGTTAAGGGTAAAAAGGATGTTTATCACATGGTTGAGGAATCACAAAAATATCTCAACTTCGTTCTCTCTACTGCCTTTTCTTATTTTCAGCCCAAAAGCCAGTTATTTATGCGACTTTGTCGTGTTGTGCGAGAATAATAATTTTCCAAAGTAATTTGGAACACTCTTGGATGTTTTTCCTTCTCTTATTTTAGTCCTTGTTTTGTATCCTTAAATGAGTTATTTAGGAAGAAGAAAAATTCATGTACTACCAACCAAGCAAAAGGTGGGAAAAAAGTTATGACTCGTTTTGTCATTTTTCTTGTAAACATTTTATTTGTTTTATGCAAAACAAAGAACATAAATTCTGTTGTCTTCGAGAGAAACAGAAGGAAATAAAAATATTATGTAAAATGAAAGATGGTGGTTTTTTTTTTGTTTGGAAAATAAAATTAATCATTAAGGAATTTTAATTTAAGTTAAAATTATTATTGTAAGAAGTTAAGACTCGTAAGTCTTATGTTATGTTGTTGGTTGATATTTATAAGTTTATATTTGTATGTAAAAAAATGCCTTAATGGTCTCATTTGAGAAAAAGGTCGATTTATTAAGTAAAACAACGGAAAACCACTGTATAAAGGGTTAATTACCAAAAAAATATGATTAATTTTTTGGGGAACCAAGTGCTTAAAAAAACAAATTTACTCAAGTCCAACTTAAAGTCGATTAGATTTAAACGATGAAGAAATATGATGAACAGGTCTTTACGCAATTTTAAGATCGAGATTAAAGACTAAGTCAAGGCCTTAGACTGATTTAGAAATACGGGAGCAACGAGGATAATGCCAAAAATGAAGGAAAAATAATTTAGGAAGCTGGAATGCAACCAACACCGATAACTTCCCTTTGGCGCCCCTAGAAGTAGTATTTTTTTGTAATGTGGAAATTTGTCATTTGTAAAAACATCTAAAAGTATGCAGCAAAATTAAAACATACGCTTTTATGACAAGCTATTCGAAATCTTAAATCGATTTAGCTCTAATTTTCGTACGTCTCAAAATTGTACCAAGTGGTAAAATCAATATTTTGTTTATCTACTTGTATCTACTTTGTTTGAAGGTTTTTTGAGTTGAAACAAAAATTGTTGCCTACTTTTAGTTGTTTTATGGCGTGAATTATTTTTGTTTGTACAAAAACTGCCTATTGGATTCTGCTAAGAACTTTGAAAGATATTAAAAACATTGTTTTTTGTAGTATGAAACCATTTTGAAGGTCTTTTTTTACACAATAAAATAATATCGTAATTAAAAGTAATGTTATGAAGTAATCAGGCCAGGCCTATCACTAATATCTGGTAGTAGGAAACTCTTACAAATGCCAAAAAAAACCGTATCACGGAATCCGTTTGTAATGCGAAATTGCATACAAATGTTCATTACGAACGTAAAAGCTTCCGATCAGAATGGTATTCGTGATATGGGTAAATGTTAAATGTGTTAATGCTTTCAAGTAGGTTTAAGATGGTTTCAGTACATGATTTAGTATACTATTGGCGGGCGTCAAAAACATTCGAATATTTCTAGTTTATAATAATAACAAGGTTGATTTTTCTTTGTAATTTCGCGTATATTAAAACCTTGGACAAACCAAAGCAATAGATGATCTTTTAACAGTTTGGAAATCATTTTTAAAGCCATTTCTGTTACTTTAAAGGGGTAACGACCAATTTCTAAAATATAAACTCATCCATCGTTAGAGCAAATAGCGAATTAAGAATAAGGAAATGTCAGTGTACAATGGATTCAAAGTTTTGAAAAAAACAATGGCAGTGAAAAATAGAGTTGATTTAACCATGGCACATTCTTGATGTGCGGCTGAAAATCGAATATCTCACAGTACGTCCAAAATTGAGTCGTTTCTGGAAGTTTCAGTGTACCGGCAGAATTATTTAAGGAGAAAGGGGTTTACAATAAGTTTTTGAGATAGAACATTGCTTACAAAATCTCTCTTAAAAATTGCTATAGTTCCAAATATTTTTCTAGTAAAGTGATCAAAATTGGAAACATTTGATAGATTTCAAAATATTGCAGCATTGACTTAAAGGGTGCTTTAACAGCATTTTATCCGAATGTATTCTTAGATAAATATGAGTTGTACAATATTTGGAACTGATATTCTTTAAAATGCCTCTTCCATGAAAATTTATGAAGTTATGAAGACTCACATTACAACAAGTATCTTCTCTTGCTTGTGTTCATAAATTATTAGTTTATACTATCAGAATTTTACCAAAGGCGTAAATACGCAATGTGGTTGGTTTTCATCTGGTTTCTATTGTGCAAAAAATTTTTGTGTTGACCAAAAGACGAGACGAGAATTTTTTTTCAAATTTAAGTCACTGATCAGAGAAAAATACAAAATTAATAAATATTCGGAGCAAAAATCTCGCTTCTCTATTTTTTTTCCAAAATTCAATTGAGTTGGACAAAAACACTGTTTGTAAAATTAAATTAAAAAATATGAGACCGAGGCTATGGCGGGACTTAATGTTATAAGACAATCCCGAGAAGAAACTGAGATTTTTTGATCTCGCGAGACTCAGGTAAGCCTAGCATTTCCTGCATCGTTTAAAATGCAACATTTTTAAGTAATCAATGGGACAAAGATTGGTCTGAAACGAAGGAAATTTATCCACTGAAGCAACCAGGAATTAAGACCAAGAAATGTCTGCCGCCAATCAATTGAATTGGGCAACGTCAGGAGGTCAACTCAGCTTACCCTAGTAGCTAAAAGATTGTGGTTACGCAAGAATTGACGACTTAAAGTGTGTAAAATTTGTTTTGGAAATGTTCTTCAAGTATCCAGGCTTTACGTTAAAAAATGTTTTATCTTTGACGAGGCACATTATGGTTATGGAAACAATCAAGTATATTAAGTAAAATTATTTAAAATCTTTTTAAAGTTAATCGCATGGCAGCGTCTTTGGACCTTATTTTTTGTAAATGAGAAATGTTATAATGTTCATTGGTTTTAAGTTCGTTGTAATTTAAATTGAATGTTTGTAGCCAGAGATTAAAAACTGATGTTTACCACACGGTAGAGTCTTTGGACCTCATTTCTTTATAAATGACTTACTTACTTAGGTCCTCAGACCTGTCAAGTCCGTTGGGGAGGGGACCTCTTAAGGGACATAGGGCCTCTACTACGCCTACGCGACAACGGGACGTTGATTCCGTCTCGAATGTCCTGCGCCATGTGCTTCTCGGTCGTCCAGCTCTTCTTACTTCTTGTGTATTCAATGCAGTCGTTACCTTTTCGAAGGGAATGTCAAATCAATTGCCATTTACGTCTTCGTATTATGGATTCTATAGCTTCCTGACCTGTCTTTCTATGAAGGATCTCATTTGAAATACGGTGCAAGTGCAGCACGCATAAAGAAGCACAGATTCGACATTTGTGCGAAACAGTTGTAGCTTTGTTCTTAAGGTAATAACTTTCATTGGTCTTAAGTGTAATCAAACAATGTGCCATTCAAGCTTGAAGTTGTAAGAAGACATACTTTCCACTGGCTCCCCTTATGACAAGAATTCAACATAATGAATTAAATAAAAAAAATATCAAGCGACAAATTATTCTTTATTTCGATTCCATTCAAATCTGATCCATATTGAATTTGCTTTACATAAAGAAAGTAAAACTTTAAAACATCTCTTTTGGTTGAGTTTAAATATTTAAAACAAGATAAAAACTTAAATCATTGATTTAAAATTCCAATCATGATTTAAAAAACTGAGGAATCGAAACCAAATCTAAAAGCAATTACTTAGAGTCGAGAGCATTTAATTTAAAGGATCATAAAAATGTCGTTTATTCGAATTATCAACCGCTAACGAGTACTTTTTACAATATGCATTCATAAAAATGCGTTTCCGTCTTTTATAGCACATCTCCATCGACCTCAAATAATACGAGTACGAGTATCTCTCGCGTAAGTACATAGATTTCCAATAAAAACAAAAATATATAACCAAAATAGTAAACCATTTTTATAGGAGGAACTTTTTACGAGCTATCAACTCGAACATGAAGTAAAGACACCCCCATCAGCAAAAAAAACAATCAAACTAACTCGTTGTGTTTGGGGCGTATACGTACTCTATAATATTTTGTTTGTCCATAAAAAGATAAAATAAGTATTTTACTGTGGGAAAGAATAAATATTTTGTGGATTTGGGGTAAAATAATAATAAGAAAAAATAAAAAAAAGCATATAATAAATAAAATCATATAAATATAAAAAATATGTATATTAATTTTAGTAAAAATATGTTTTATGTTATTGATAAAATTTTGAATGTTTTTTCGTTTACTTTTTTTCATTTTTCAAAATATATATATATGAATTTTTATGGGTGGTGTTGTGTTCGTGTTTACATGTTTGTATACATCAGACACAATGAGCCCATTTTTCTTCACACATTTTCATTTTTCATCTTATTTTTATTTACTTGACTTTTCTTTCTTTTTGAAAACAAACAAAAATCCATCAAGAACTCACCTTTACCCTCAATTGGAAGATGATTGCACTTCATGATAGCAAGCACAGCTTGAGAAATATTTGGGAATTCAATTAGGCCTGATGATGATCGTTCCGTTTTCAATGGGAACAATCGCACCGATGTGGCTGGAACTTCTTTGATATTGAATATGCCTATCAGTTGATCCTCGGTTAGACCAGGTGGTGTGTTGAAAAAGTGAAGAATCTTTTTTAAGAAAAAAAAAACAAAAGTCATTTTTAAATTTCAAATTTATTTTAATAGTTAAAACGAAGAAGATGAAATACTTACCTTACTCGGTGGTTGAATACGATTTTTGCTAGCTTGGGCCGGCGATAAAAATCGATTATTTTTTGAACCAGTATACTCCTTAAAACTGGGCGTATGATCTGGAAGTAAGAACGGATTTATAACTTCCGATAGGAAATTCTGTTTGGAGAACGCTATTTGAATTTTGCCCGGACTGCCAATGGGAATGTTGTTAAGATGCTGTACACAACGTTCGACCGCAACTGAATCACCCATTTGTACCATTGCTGTACCTTCTTTGGTTTTTAGGAATTTTATCTAAAAAAAAATTTAAATAAAATTATTAATTATAAGTTCAAAAATATTTAAGATAAATTCAAATACTACAATCTCAAAAACTCATCAACAACTTCTTGCCAAATTAATTTTTCAAATTAAAATTAAGACCTTGTTTTCTAAACTTAGTCCCAATTTTGTAAGTTGTAAGTTTAACCAGAGTTTAGGTTTTAAATCAAATACAAATTTCATAGCTTTAAGGTAGCGTGAAAATTTTACTGCTGTAACTAAAATCATCTAAAAGTTACTTTTCTGTTATGGTAAATTTTAACTTATAGTCAGGTTTAAGTTCCAGTGATAAGCTTTGAACAAACTTCGGATCATTTATTGAATATTTTTCAATAATTGGATCATTGTAAAAGTTACAAAATTTACTTTTTGTGTATGTTCCTCTTTAAAAATTAACTTTTTGGATATTTAGAAATAATGATTTAACAATTTTAAGAACTGCTAACAGTAGTAAAAATGTGATTTTATTTATCAGATTTATGTTTGTTTTTGTTTTAATTTAACAGTTATAGCATTGGATTTTGCCGTCAGCCAGAAGAAAGAGTATAATCTAAACAAGTGCAATATAAATAGAATTGTTAATATTTTCAAGTTGTATTAAATTAACTAACCAAACAAGTTTGTATCAAGATTCATAAGGTTTGTAGGGTTGATTTCAGGTGCGTTCAGAAGGCTTCGTTCAGGATTTGGTATCGATATTTTAGCGCTGTTTTGACGCAACTGCTCAACACGTTCCACATCTGTCCATTTAGGATTCCTTCGGTTTCATCTAAAGTTAAGAAGCTCTTTCCCCAGTGTCCTCTTCTGATTGCAGCAAGAATAGGGCACGTTGCTTGGAAGTGCAGCACGTCTTCTCTATCCTGTAGTTGCATAAGGCATACTCTGTGTTTTCATCTGCACAATATGGTCGGTAATTCAGATGTAGTAACTCTCCAATGTGTAGCGGTCATAAAAATAGTTGCTGGCGTGAAGGTTGTGCTGCAGACCCTTGTACATACTTCGCATGTTGCTTCGTTCTGCCATCTCGGTGAACTTACAGACATTGTCTTTTTCAATTCTTGCGAGCAGTGTATCGAAGCTACACTTCCAAGTATCGGTCCCACTTTCTATCAATTCAATATTATGTGACTGCTCTAGGAGCATCCACTCCCTAAAAAAAAGCGATTTTCAGTTAAGAAGATGCAATGATCCTGGGTAGACTTGGCAGAGCCATTACACTCAAAATGTAGTTAAAATGCATTTTTAGTGTAAAGAACAGCGGAGAAAGTCTAGTCTCCAGATATAGCATGTAGTTAGGGGTGTTTTCTGAAAGCCTAAATATTTTTTTAAGTATTCCAAAAGCTTTTCTACTTGGTCATATTGAAGAAATCCCCACACCTGGGCAGCGTAGCACATTATCGATCTCATCATCGCTTCAAAGAGCTTATATTTGGTGCTCGGGGCTACATATTTTTTGCTGAGAACCTACTTCCAATAGCAATTGATAGATTTTTTCGATTCTGTTACTTTTCCATTGAGATGATGGTTGAAATAAAACTTTAGTGTTATAGTAACTCCAAGATACTGATACCCCTTAACCACAACTAAGTGCACATTTTCCCCATTTCCACCTTTCATTTCTTGCGAATCTGCCTGTACCATTTCTAAAGATCATGATTTTTGATTTATTTGTGTTAACGGCGAGGCTCCAGAGACGACAAAATGCTTGTAGTTTATTTATCATTATTTGCATCATTTGCGGGGTTTCAGAGAAAATGACGATATCGTCTGCATACATCAACGCTTTAATGTCGACACCAGCAAAATTAATTCCAGCTTGAAACTCACTCAAACGGATATTACTTTTTACCCAGGCTGTGAGCCTGCCTAGAATGACGCCAGTATTTTCATTATGGTGTTCAGAAATGATATGCCCCGATAATTGTTTGGATTGTTATTATCAAGTTTTTTAAATATGGGAAGTATAATATTTTTGGTAAAACTTTATGGTACTTCTCCTACATAAAATTATTAAATATATGCATCTGTAAGTTTTTCAATAAAGTTTAACGACGCGTTTTTGAGAAACTCATACGTACACGGTCTGGAGCTGGAGCTTTGTTGGGTTTGCACCTGTGTATCACATCCAGGACTTCTTGTACGGCGAAGACATGATCCAAGCTTTCATTTTTCAAATGTGGCGAAGCGTTAGGAAGCAATTGGTTGGGGTTTGTTGGTTTGCTCTACAAGTTTTAAAAATGTTGTGCTGGGATGTTAATATCAAATTTCATGTTTTAGATGAAGGGTATACAAATGACACGAGCAATTTTCCAGAACGAAGTGTTGTCATTTACTTTTGATTTTGAAGGCTTTATTAGCTTCTTGGTGCATGCTTTTTTCAAGGTTAGAGTTTGTTGCTCTTAGCAGCTTAGATATATACAAGATTTTTTCCTTGCAGCTTCGCATTTCTGAGTTTGAAAAAATTAGAATGGCTGAGCTGCCTGATTTATGCACGAAACCAAGATGTATGTGTTCCGGATTGAGTTAATCTCAATGATTTGTTAAAGACGGAGGCCACCAAACTGTCCAGTTTATTTTTGTATCGATCTAAATGCGAACTTGTCCACTAAAGTTGTTGCAAAAATTGTCTCCGTTATTGCTAGATGATTTATCTGTACGCCATATACAAGTAACGAGAAGCGGTAAGTGTTCTGAATAGACCAGCTAATCGATTTTTAAATCTTCTACGAACTCCAGCCATTTTCAACGTACGAGAAAGTAATCTATTACGAAACATGCCGTTCCTCTTATGTTATGCTAACAGCATAACATAAACAGCATATCTCCACTTAAATAAAGCTTTAAAAATAACCTCCCTATCAGCATCTAACACTGGACAATAAGATCGCACTTTTACAATTGGTTTTAATGGCCTAAGTTCAAACGATCTTAAAACTAATGTTTCATGTCTGGTTTTGGGATACGATTTTTTTAAATTCAAAAAATCACTTAAATAAAGCTTTAAAGTTATGGAAATCTATATTTTTTGTCTTCAATATTAAGTTGAAATATTTATGTTATTTCATAAAAAATTTAAAAAATTTGTATAACATTTTAGATTTTACTTAAACAGTTTTTAAAACGGTTAATTTTGTAAATTTTCTTTGAATTTTTTCAATTTTAACAGAATGAGTTTTATAAAACGGATTCCATACCACACAGCAGTACTCCAGAACTGATCTAACATAAGCAATGCAAAGCGTTTTTAAGGTAAAGATGTTACTTAGACCTTTAGAGTTGCGGAAAAAAACCCAAGCATAGAGTTGGCCTTATTAACCATGAATTCTAAATGATTAGCGAAGTTGAATTTAGAGTCAAAAATGACTCCCAAATTTTTTTTCCTGAGACTCTATCGAAACCTTTGTTCTCAATATGATAATCATTTACAAAAGAAGACGAGCGGCGAGAAAATGAAAATCATTGAAATTTAGAGATGCTGAGGTTTGATTTGTTGATAAGCTTTGAAGATCTTCTTGAAGAAGCACACAGTCAAACGGATCCTTAATGCATCTCAGAAATTTGAGATCATCGGCAAACATCAAGGACAAAGAATTTAAGAGAAAATCAGGTAAATCAAATATGAATAAAAGAAATAAAAGTGGTCCAAGATGGCTACCTTGAGGAACACCCGAAGAATTTCTTAATTTAATGTTTTATTTTTAAAAAAAATTCTTTACAATTTCAAGTTAACTAAATTCTAAATCAAAGGTTTTTGGGGAGATGCCTGTTTGTGTTTTAACACGTACTCGTTAGTTCGTAGGTTCAAGTGTACATAACATTCGAGATACCCTTTTTCGGCTGTAATATCTCAAGAACCAGCAGAGATATCGTCTTCAAATAAATATTTATTAAGGAAAATAACATCGAAAGATGCAGAAAGGACCTGAAAGGTTTGTTTTTCTTAAAGCTATTGGAATCCAACTTCCTTCATCTTATGCAAAATATCGTTGTTAATATTTAGTAAACTAAAAAAATTCAGTTGACTATTTTAAACCAAAAAACAACTGAAAACTTTTATTTTAGACTTAGGTATCTTCAAAACAAAAAAGATATTGACTCCATACTTATTCATATTTTACAAAATGTTGGTATTAATATAAAAAAAAATAATAAAAAATATTAAAACACAATTTTTACTTACAAATCTTGAGAACACTGAAAGATACTGACTTCAAAGATGTAATATTAACCATAAATATTGTTGTGAATATTTTGTAGCATTTTAAGATAGTGTTTCTTATAAAAATCAAGTTTTTACGAAAAATATATCTCGACACAAAATAGTTAAAACATCAAGTTTTAAGTGCCTAACCCTTTCAATTTCTTAATATGAAAATATTGTCTTATTATGAAAAAAAAAAACATTTGACAGTTTTTATCAGACACAAATGGAAAGCTATCAGTGTGGATCGTATTCTACCCTCTTTTTTAAATTTTATCACAGCTCGTCTTAGAGATAAGGCGGAATAAACTGCTTTACGAACACACAGTCATCTCTCTAAAATAATGAATTACATTCTAGACACCTTTTAATGTCGAGAGATGTCAACACTTTTCTTCCTCAACTCTCTTATTAATTAGCAAATTATTACAATTTCGTTTTCATTATATTGCGTCAATACTAAAACCGACAACACATCAAAATTGTAGGTCAAATATTCCATAAAACAAATTAAAAGATACAAGTATTTGAATATATCAATTCATCAATATAAAACCTTCATTTAAATATTCGTTTGGTTATCTACCTAAGCAAATAATAGTCAGTGTGATAAAAATGATAAGATTTGATTAATTTTCCCCAAAAAATACCCCAAAATAAACCAAAATCAGATTTTACTCTGTCATTTAAAAAAATATATCCCATATGGTCTAGTGGCTAGGATATCTGGCTTTCACCCAGAAGGCCCGGGTTCGATTCCCGGTATGGGAAGTTTTTTATTTAAATTTAGTTTTTTTCTGTCTCCAATATTATCAAATTATGTATCTGCACAAATATAATAAGTGCCCTTGGATTTCAAAAATAAAAATATTACTCAAAAGGCGACTTTCAAATTTTGTTCTTTAATAATTGACAATAAAAAGAAGAACAAGTCTAATATTTAGGTCAACAAGATAAAGCTATCTCATTGATGACTCGAGGCGTTACAAATTTACTTATCGACATTAAAAACTTCTCCTTAGTTTGAAGCCTTTTGTGTAAGGAACCTGAAGGGACACGAAATAACTAAAATGTGTAAAAGAGAACCTCACGTTAGCTCTCATTTCACAAAGGAAATGTTAGTAATTTAGAAAGTTAACAATATATTTTCCGTATCTAAACTATAAGAATTATTTCCTTTTACTGAATTTTCAACTCTTATTGAACAAACCATCAACATACTTTTGGTAATAAGGAAACGAAAAAAAGAAAACATGGATTTCAACAACAAATATTTGATTTTCTTTGTTATTTTCACCTTCGAGCGATAATATTGTACATTTTAAGAAATAAAATCACGTACGTACCTACGTTTCTTTCAACTTCCCTCGTTTTTTCGAAATGTAACAAAACATGAGAACAAAACCGAACAAATTCTGAAAACACCTGGTTTAAAAAGTTTGTTTCTATATATACCATCGAACTGATTGTAAATCAAATCATCCCACTTCTGACACCTTGTCATCAAAGTTCGAAATCCACAAAACAATATCAGCAAAAAAAAACTTCAAAAAGAAGTTTCAAATCTACAGAAAAAGGTATAAAACATGAAAAACATACGACTTCTGTGAAATCTCTGTGACAATGTGATTCCGGTATAGATTTGTCCTTAAGGACATAAAAATACAACAACTCAAAAAAAAGGACGAGAAGAACCAAAGTAGGTATGAGAAAAATGTCACCTGCTGTTTTTTTTTTGTTTGGTCTTCGTCTTCATCGTCATCGTCGTTCTTGTGATGTCGTTCCCAGTTGCTACTGTGCTATAGTGCCACACCACCACCGCCACTGGTGGTGTAGTCCTGGTGCCTTGCCTTAGGGATAGATGACACAAATCAAAGCTAAAGGTTTAGCGATAGAGAGGTTTTTGGATTTCCCTTCCCAGCTTCCAGTATTCACTCTCGAATACAGTACTCAGAATCACTCTATTTGATAGTTGTGAGTTGTTGTATTGGATTGGAAGATTTGAGATTGGGAGTATGGAGTAAATTTCCTGGAGACATAAACCGGAGTAGCTGATGCTATTTATGAAGGAGATTAGCCAAATGCCAGTCCTTTTTTTTGCAAGAACTGATGCAATGTTGTGTATGTTTGTAGCTATAAAAGTGTCAAATGAAACGGTTGTGTCCTTGAGGCATGTTTCATTCATTTCTGCACGAGTTGTTGTATTTCTTTTTTCTCCAATACTTGTAATACTACAAAACTGCCTCAGGAAGTTGTATTTTTATTTCGTTTCTTTTCCATCGAATAGAAGAAAAAGGTAAGTATTTAAAATTGTAAATGCGCAAGAAATAACAATAATGCTCCATTAAGGATAGGAATTTTATACAGAAACTCACTTTTGTGATAAAAGGACGAAGCAAAATTGATTGGGTTACCAACCTATTTTTAAAAATGTTCGCTCCTTAAAAAGTTCTACTGCTTCTCTCCAACTAGAGTCAATATTTACACAAGAACTGAATGAAATATCATGAAATATTTTTTTAAGCACGTCCCGTCCACATGTTCCTCTAGTGTACCTGCTCGCTGTTAGTTGGTCCTTCATGATGATGCAAGAGGACAATTAAATTTATTTTCAATTTAATAAAATTCAATATAGGTATACTGGAGTGTATACAAAATTGAAAACCCATGTTGAATTACATCAAGAAGGACATTGACAGTTGACACATCTGTGTCAATTTTGGGAACACTTCGGTCAGACTGACCAATATCTATAAACACCATATATACAGAGGCAAGGATTCTGTGGCGTGCACATCTAAAGGAAGAACTAGAGAACTTTTCTACCAATATTCATCATTTCTATACACTTTAACCAAGAGAACTTACTTGGTAAATCGAATGAAAGTCCTTCTTCCAATTCCAACTCTTCACTCTTACCACCTACTCACCAACTCCAACCCACCCCCAAGGACGATTCTTTATGCCTTTGGAAATAATTTAATTGATGAGTTTGTGTCATCTATGTGTGCGCTAGGAATTTCAATTGGAAATTGATTTAGCACCCTAGTTCCTATCTTCTTCTTCTTTTTCGTCTTCTAAGGAAGAAGAAGTTACTTTCTTTTTTTTAGTTTTGATCCTTTTTCGTCTTCTTTTTTATTTCACGTCTATCTGTGACTTTCTTTTACTCGTTTCCCTCACTCAAAAACGTGAGGTGGATGTGTTTTAAGATTGTACAACAAAAATTGGAGCACTCAAGATGGTTGAATTTATTTTTTCCTTGCACTTCCTTTTTCAGTAAGAGGTGGGACACGTTTTTATCCTATCAATTGTAATTTTACTTTCTTCATGTTATTTTTATGTGGTTGTCTGTCCCTTCATTTTATTTGGAATTTATTCTTTTAAATGAGTTTAATGAAACGCAATTTATTTAAAAAAAATAAAATTCAACTAGCTTTAAGAATCTAATGATGCTTAAAAAAGAAAGACATTTATTTTATTTCACCTCAATCTGTTGGAAGTGGTCTTGAAAATGGTTCCAAAAACGTAAAATGTTTGTTCAATTTTAAGAGGTACAAAAGGATGTAAAACGATGTGACCGAAACAGATTACTGGTGATGTCCAAAACAGGACTTTGTGCCGTTGATAAACTAGCTAAAAGCACTAGATAAGTCGATCAGAAGCTGCTGATAAGCCGGTAAGAAGAAATTGAAAAGCATGTTAGAAGCCGTTTATAAGACGGTTAAAAGACGTTGAAAAGCCACTGATAAGCCGTTGAAAAGCCGATAAGAAGAAATTGAAAAGCATGTTAGAAGCCGTTTATAAGACGGTTAAAAGACGTCGAAAAGCCACTGATAAGCCAGTTAAGAGCCAATGATAAGCTGTTGAAAAGTCGATTAGAAGCCATTGAAAAGCATGTTAGAAGCCAATAATAAGTCAGTTAAGAACAGATGATAGGCCATTGAAAGGCATATTGGAAGCCTTTGATGAGCCGGTTAAGATCCCTTTATAAGCCGGTTAAAACACGTTGATGACACAGTTGAAAGATATTGATACACATTACCAGACCAGAACAGCTAACCTAGGCAACCGAATCAGAAAGGAAGAGCTGGAAGTATAAGGAGACTTACCAAGGAAGCAGTAACCTAAAGACTCGCACTTTTGACAAACTTGAAAACTATCGTTGCCGAACTAAGGAGACTAATATACGTTAATATTATTAAAAGTTTTATGAACTTAAATTTGAAATCATTGAAATTAAGTCACATTAGAGAAAAGACCTTTATACAAAAAAGTTTTCAGTTCCTTCTTTAGTTAGATCCTGGATGCTGACGAGCATATCTCAGCCCTTGAACCCAAGGTTCATGTCGAGGTATATACTAAGATAGTCTGCGTTCACAACGACTAAGATAATGCTAACTTCGCTCAACCGTAACGTAGGAAAGAACTCATCCCAAAAAAGAAATATAAATACCGGGAAACTTATAGAAATAAATGGTTTGTGCATTCGATAAGTTTATTCAAATGCACGCACCATTTCTTGTGATATTTAATTTCCCCAGTATTTCATACTTTTTATAACATGAACGTGTATTTTGTCTACAATTCGCTTTCGTTTGACACCTTACGTGTTAAAATTTGTTCAGTGAAATATCCAGAAAAAAGAAGATTTACTAACGATATAATAAATGTGATGATTATTAGAAAATACTGAAAAGTTTTGACTTTAAGTAAGACATAAGAGACTGCTTAAATTTTAAGTGATACTTTCTTTGTTATTAAAACTTGACAACTTAACACGTCTTAACAGTGTCAGTTTTTAGAAAACTGGAGATTTAACATTTTTCAGCCTTACAAATATCCAACATGTCATCAAGAACTCAAAAAGTGGAACGTCCACTTGAAAATTCAAAAACACTTAGCTCGTTAGTCAATCGAACAAAGCTCCTAATTGTCGAACAGAAAGTTTTGAATTTGACAGATATCAAAATTACAGAAAAAAGTGGTATACTTCATTTTAAATACCTGGAAAGCATTAAAATCAAAACATCTCATGTTTTAAATTTCTACAAAATCACAACTCAGAACTTCCTGTGTTTAGACTAATGTCAGGTCTTTAAAAAATCCCTTCAAACAATTTCCATTAGTAGTTTTTTCTGTAAAACTACAAGCTCCTGTATCAAATTGTATCTCATTCAACAAAATCACGTAAAACGTTTTTTCTCTTCAAAACGAATCCTCAGGTACAATTTATTTAACTTAATGACTTGTATGGGAGTAATCCTTTTCGTTAGTCTCTATTTTCCTAAAACTTGCTTCACAACACTCATTGTGACATACTTGGTCTTCAGTTAGAAGAAGATGGTAGGTAGGTTCCATCATAAATCCTCATAAACTTGTTCTCTATACGATGATATACACTGCCGCTCATCTGAATAGGTTCAATTTTTTTTCACCCTACTGTAAGAGTTTCTTCAAATATAATGCATTGATGTATTGTTTTTTATGCTTATATTGAAAGAGTATCATCATACGCTTAGTTATAGAAAAAAAACTTAGTCTGAGAACTTACCGTTATTCTCTCATATAAGCTAGACCAATTTCACTCATAAAAACAACCATTATATATGGCTCATCTGAATAGGTTCAATGGCGAAAACTTTAGTTTGCGTTTGGTTGCATCGGACATCGGGATTCATTCGTCATTTTAATTTTGTCTGCCGATATTTTTTTTTAGTTAACGTTGAATATGGGTCGCGGAAAACCTTTAACAGAGGAAGAAAAGGGGAAAATAAAAGCCTTTAGAGAGTTGGGCTTAAATCAAAGGCGTATAGCGAAAAACATTAACAGAAGTCAAAATGTGGTGAGCCAGTTTTTGCGAAACATTGAAACATATGGCAAAAACATGAAAGGGGGGAGTTATACAGCCACTACCAAAGCTGATAGACGTGCAATAATTCGTGCCGCTTCCAATTCTCATGACTCCGCTTCAAAAATTAAGGCAAAAACCGGTGTAAATTGCAGTTTGGCTACGGTAAAACGTGTTATTAAAAGTGCTAAACATTTAAAAAGAAAGAAATTAAAAAAAAAAAACACCGCTAAACGAATCCCGAAAAAAAATTCGTCTCCAGTTTTGCAAAACTTACATGTCGTGGAAGTGTGAATGGCAACAAGTAGTTTTCTCAGACGAAAAAAAGTTTAATTTAGAGGGGCCAGATGGCTTTAATTATTATTTTCATGACTTACGAAAGGAGGAGCATTATCTTAGCCGTTTTCATAGCTGCGAAGGGAGTGTAATGGTTAGGGAGCTATTTCGTTCTACGGGACCTTTGAACTCCAATTTCTTACATCAAGAATGAATGCAAACTCTTACAAAGGTGTGCTAGAAAAGGCTTTCCCGCAGATTTCTGACTTGTTTGGACCAATACAATGGACATTCCAACACGACAATGCACCTATTCATACAGCGAGAGCGGTAAAACAGTGGATCGAGTGCCAAAATGTGAAGATGTTGGGGTGGCCTCCATACTCCCCTGACCTGAATATAATAGAGAATGTGTGGGGACTTCTTTCACGTAAAGTATATGAGTCAGGGAGACAGTTTGAAGACAAAAAGTCATTAATAGAAGGTATTAAAAAAGCCTGGGCAGAAATTTCGCTTCAATATATTGAAAATTTGTATAGTTCTATTCCAAATCGAATTTACGAAACTATTTTAAAAAAAGGGGGGAATACTCATTACTAATTTATTGTTATACATTCCAACTGACACAAAAGTGTAAAATAAATCATTAAATTACAATCAATTCTCTTGTTTAATTGCTTTTTATTCGTTGAACCTATTCAGATGAGCCATATATAATGGTTGTTTTTATGAGTGAAATTGGTCTAGCTTATATGAGAGAATAACGGTAAGTTCTCAGACTAAGTTTTTTTTCTATAACTAAGCGTATGATGATACTCTTTCAATATAAGCATAAAAAACAATACATCAATGCATTATATTTGAAGAAACTCTTACAGTAGGGTGAAAAAAAATTGAACCTATTCAGATGAGCGGCAGTGTACATGTCAACCTTATACACTTAAAAAGTGTCTAGAATATCTTCACTCCTTTTTATAGTATAGCTTTACGAGTCCTTTGAAGCATCACATATACCTTTAGCAAAGCAAAGAAGACGAGATCTCAAGAAAACAATTAAAAATAATTTAAATGCTTTTTCATAAAAAAAAAACTGCTAACGAGTCCATAAGGATAAGTCTGATGAAGAATTCAAGAATTTCATATCCATGACCTCATTATTTATAAAATATTATATGAAAAATTCTTTCATTAAAGCGAAAGAAGCTAAAAGGCATTGAACCTCATCATAAGGAATTTTCATTTCGTTTTTAACGAATCTTACTCATTTCCGGTCTTATTTTTTCTCACTTCCCGTCCCATCACGTACTTACTTACTTACCAACAATAAACATAGGACATAATAATTTAAATTTATTTAAACAAAAAGAAGAAAAAACAAGACTTTCCAAGGAACAGGACTAGGGTAAGTTAGGCAACGTACCTGTACCTTCATTCCTTTTAAATCCTTTTTTGTAAATGACATATTTATGCGGGTGTAACTTGTACCATGTACCTGTAGTAAGTGTCTTTAATGCTCTAACAGCAATTAAGTAACAATGTTCAGCTATTTCTGCGTTTGTGTTAGCAATAAAAACTTCGCTTCGTCCGCGTCCCGACAAATTGTTACTTTTACCCATAATAACTGCATAACGTTCCTGCACGTCCTAGATCCTTTTTGAAAGCCGCGAACCAACAAAAACAAACCAAGAGCCAAAGTGATGGCAGAAAAAAAAACAAAAGAAGAGAAAATATTTAAACAAAGCTTCAGCAGCAGTAGCTTGTTGGAGGTAGTCGAGCGCCCTCTATATAAATATGTTGTGCGAGCTCATTTAGAGCTCTAGGATTTCAGGAGTTTCAGACGACGACGACGAGAGCATCAAGTAGTAGAACAACACCATGCGGACTAAAGGACCAGAGAATGAGTGTGTCCCTGTGTCTATGGCTGGGTCCGTTCTAGCAGCTTTACAGTTAGTTTAGAACTCAGAAGGAATGCATGATGGCAATAGAAATTATTGTCCTCTTTTACTGAAGCAATTTTCACCTAAAAGACTACCGGTCTCTGTGGCACGTATACTGTAAATTGTCATACAACGGTATTTTATGTCATTGTTTTTTTTTTCTATCGTTTTTTAAATTTCTTTCTTCTATGTAACCATCCTCTTGCACTGTCATGCTTCCATATTTCCATGTATGTGGAAGGCAGCATGTAAGGGATGGAAATGTGGCAGTGGGATGCGTGTGCAATTAACAACACTACTATTATCCTTTTAAGTTGCCTTCTTACACTGACATGGATGGCATAGGTAAGGTATATGGAATATGGAGTGAAATACCCCACTCAACTTGTTTGTTCTTTTCTTTTTCATTTTTTTCATTTGGACTTGAGCTTAGTTTTGTCATGTAGTTTACTAGGATGTGCAAAAATGACGGCTATTTTTCTAGAAGAAATGTAAAGGAATTCGAAGGACCTCATTACAAATTTTACATTCCTCACAAGAAGAATATCATTTATTTGATGAAACAAACTGTTTATGTACGGCGAGAACAAAATATTGGTTATAAGACTTCTAACTGTACTTAATTGACTTTTTCAAAAGCAAGACTAAGTTTAAATAACTAAAAGTAGTCCAAGGAGTAAGTGTAAGAAATTTCATTTAAATCGGTCAAGTGGATTCAGATATTACCGGAATATCGGAGACTATTTCAGTTGATAATTGCTTTATTAACGTTTAAAAAGAATTAGAAGAACACTATTACGAAATATTTAATTTCAAGAACAAACATTTGAATTAATTCAAGGTGAAACAACAAAAAAATGGTTCTAAAAATTCTTTTACAAAGATTAATGAAAGTTGAAATGAAAGTAAAAGTAGTTCAAGGATAAAGTGTACTCTATTTCATTCAGTTGGTATTTTTTGATATTGCTGAAATATCAGAAACAAATTCATCAGATATTTGCTCTTCTATTACTTGGGAAGCTAATAAGAGGAAAATGATCAGAAACCACTGATGTAAAAATAAATTATATATAGGAAGTCGTTTAAGTTGAAAAACAACAAAACAGTGGTTTTAAGACTTCTGAAGGTACTTAACTGCCTTTTTCAAAAATAAAACTGGGTTTAAACGACTAAATGTAGTTCAAAGATAAAGTGTATGAAAATTCGTCAAAATCGGTCAGGTAGTTTCTGATATTGCTAGAATATTGGAGACTATTTCAACTGACATTTGCTCTATCCAAGTAAAAAAAAAGAATTACAAGACCATGACTACACAATAAATTTTTTGTATGAAAATCATGCATATTCGTAAAAGTTGGAACAACTGAAATGTGGTTTTTAGACGAAATTGACTTTTTCAGAAATAAAACTAGGTTTATTTGACTTTGAGTATCTTAAGGATAGAACTTATGAAATTTCATCAAAATCTGTCTCTGATATTGCTGAAATATTGGAAACTATTTCAATTTGCTCTATCCACGTAGAAAATAAAGAGAACTATTACAAGAACATGATCACATAATACATTTTTTGAAGGAAGTCATCATATTCGATAAATTTGAACAACAAAAAGGTGGTTTTTAGACTTCTAACACTATTAAATTGACTTTTTCAGAAGTAAAACTTAGATTATTTGAATTAGGGAAGCTTGATGATAGAGTTTATGAAATTTCATCAAAATTAGTCATTTGGTTTCTGATATTGCTGAAATATCGGTGACATTTTTAACTGATACTTGCTTTAACTACTTTAAAACATACTTCAATTCAGTTTCTTTAACATGTTTAATTAAATATGGGGAACCTACCTAAGATGCTTTAAAATTTATAGTGAAGAACAAGAAAACTCTTTAAGTATCCAAAGAAGATGGAGGGCAATGCAGCTTCCAACTGATTTCAAAACACAAAGTTCTGCACAGTCCTGTGCAATCCAATGTGTAATTTCAACTAAAAATGAAATAGAACTTTACTTTTAGAATCAAATAGTTGACGACGACGAGGACGATGACGATGGAGAAAAAGAAAGCAAGAGAAAAATTAAAGAGTAAATAACGGAAACAGCAGCAGGGAAAAGAACAGACAGTAGAGAAAAAAAGAAAATATTTTTCTTTTTATATAAGCAAACAAAAATACATCCACTTATGAGACACAAAGGAAGCTAATTTTCTTATAAATCCTGTTTTTCTTTTTTTCCTTTTGGATATTGCTTCTATCTACAATAATAATAATGGTTGTGGTTGTATAAACTTAAGAAATAGTAATTAAAATAACAACAACACAAAAAACTCTTATGAACTCTTGAAGACTCATTTCTTTCAGTTTTCCTTCTAATGAGATATTGTTGGTTGAAAAACTTAAAGTAAATGAGATTTTTGATGATGTTTTTTGAGGAGGGATTATGACTTTTTTTTGCTAAAAATATAGTTTATTTTATGGTTATGAACATTTTGAAGAATTTAATAACTTTTTAAGGGAAAATGGAAATATTTTCAGGAACCTAACAATAATTTTCTTTGATAGCAACTTTCGAAATAATTGTAATTCCTTGGTAACTGGTGAAATATTAATTCCCTTTTATTAAAAAAAAAACAAACCTATCTTATTTGAAATGACAAAACTTAGAGTGTGACATGTATCAAACGCCAGCACTTCCAACTTTAAGCAAGTAAATTAATAACCCTCTTTTCAAAACTGAAAGATACAAAAAAGCTTACATTCATACAAACATCTTAAGAAACATTTGCTTCTAAAGTTTTAGACCGAAATCAAACTTTTTCACCTACTTTCAGTCTTGATTAAATCGATATTCCAGTTTTAGCCTCTGTTGCAATCAAATTGAAAGTTAATTCAACTTCAAAATTCGGAAAATATATTCAAAAACTTATTACTATTACTTTTTCACTTTTACCACATTCAAAAACATTTTCCAAATAGAAAATACAACAGAATATCTCTTGGCTACCTACACCTACTATCCTTTTTATTTGAGTGCATGTTTATTGTACATGCACAGCACATCGCAAATAAATATTTATACAAAGGTTATTTGAAAATGTGCTGACCTCAATCCTATGGGGAGGGAGTTTTGAGAAAAAAACACCTCCCAAAAACCAAAATAACATGAAGAAGAAGATGTTAAGTAAACGTGCCATTTATTTACACGTCAATAAAACTAAGAACAAATAGATTCACTTTCATGTGAATGTGGTTGTGGGGTAGTTATACACACATGAGATAAGATACACATACACAAGTTTAAAACAAAAGAAAATCTGTTACCTTTCGGATTGAAACACTTTCTCAGGGATTTGGAAAATTCCATGACAATAGCAAAATTCCGAAAATACAAATTCGAACCTAAACATTGTGCCCCATTCTATCCGAAGTATAACCTATCTTGAAAAGTCCTTTATTCCAAACACTCGCTCTCACACGCATGGGTAGTTTATATATCTATGGAAGGATATCTACAGTAGACGCCAAAAATATAGCATCGCTTTACAGAGTCATGGCATAGAGCTTACAAGCTGTTGACATCTAACAACCAGAATCGTCGATTCCCAACTTGGCTGAAACTTAGGCACTTAAGTTTTAACCTGAGGACAAAGATGTTTAAACGGGTTTAAGTCTGGTAGTATTGTTTGACCGATACTGAAAAAAGCAGATTCTCTAAACTGCAAAAAAACGAGATACGAATTAGTCTCCTTAACATCGCTTATAAAATCTTCTCTGCCGCAATATGTGAACGTTTAAAGCCCATCGTCAACAACCTAATAGGTTCTTACAGTGTGGTTCTAGAGCATTAAAGTATACATTCGACAAAATACGTCAGATCCTAAAAATACCCAAGACACAAGTCGACACCTGCCATATCTTCATCCATCAAGGCCGTATATGACAGCACTTAGAGGGACAAACAGTATAGAGATATGTCTAGTTTTTAACTCCCTGCCAAAACAATCCTTTTTTGCACGATGAACATGGAAATCCCCACTATTCCAATAAAGGTTAGAAAACACTTAACCGAACCTTTTGATGTCCAAAAAGGCTTAAGACAAGGTAATGCGATGTAGTGCGATTTCTTTAACATCGAAAGGAAACTTTTTAAGCGTGATCTACAGTCCTGTAGTCATAGAAAGCGATAAAAGTCCAACACCTGAGATCGCTGGATTACGTAGAGTGCATAAAAACTAATCAGACCCGGAAATTCCTCAAAGACCGCGGATCAGGTAGCGCACAAAATTGGAAAGTAACCTCACCTAACTTGAAGAGCGCAACTGGAGACATCTTGCTAGGGAACGAGCTAAATGAAAAAATTTGTTAAGTAAGGCCATAATTCACACAGAGGACTATAGCGCCACCTTAAGTAAGCGAAGACTGAAAAAATTATTGGTGAGCTTGCTGGTTTATTTTTCTGTTGAAAACCATACTTCAACACCATCTCCTCAGATGCATAAGGCAACATCTCATCCAATTGTATCTTAACATAAAATGTCCTGCACCACCGTTCCTACATTACAGATTGTAATACTAGATTCCTCTTGTTTAAAATAATTTTTGATGTGTATTTGAGTTTGAGTTCGGTATTTGGAGGCCTACAGTAAATATTTGTAACCTTAAAAATATTTCAAGCTTCACTTTCGTCCTTTTTTTTGACAGCAACTGTATGTTATCTTATACGAGTACTGAAGCTTGTACACTGTGCGGTTGATACTACAACACCACTTGTTACAGTTTACCAAATGTCTTATAAAAAGGACCTTTTTTTCTTATTTGTTCTCTTTTTGAGGTTAGGTAACAAGGGGTTTTAAAACATCATGAAGAGGATTCGAGAATTCCTCTGTGCAAAAAGGACAAAGAAGGTGTCAACACAAATTCTTGTAAGAATTTCTCTCTTGTTCCTTTTTTTTAAGCTTGCTGGTGCTCCTTCTAAAACCATCAAGATACAATATTAATATTTTTTGGTTTTGTTGTTATGTTGGGACCAAAACATTGATGTCAATTTTATTCCAAAGAGTGTTTTGAAAATTTTGCATTTTTGATTATTTATATTGCGGATTGCAATATTGCAATCGGATATGTGATGTGTTCTTATGTCATAACTCATAAGATTTAAAAGAGAAGGAATCCTTTGATGTTTTGAAAGGAAGATGGAGCTCTAGGGTCATAAGCCGGTATCAGTGATATCTATGTCAAATATGTCTTTCGTAATAAGTTGGATAATAGAACACACAATCTTGGGGATTATTTTTCTTTGTGATTTATGGAAATACACATTTTAAAATTTTCGGAAGTCTTTAGATAGCAAGATGTAAAAGAGAAGTGCTTTGAGCTTAAGTCCTTTATTACTAAATTTTAATTTTCTAATGGATTTTTTGATTGGAAATGCAAAGGCGTGGGACAAATAACGAATAAAACTTTTTTGGTACACTTTCTATAGCTGCAAGGTCTTTCAATCTTTTCATTTGAATAAAGCTAAGGTCGTGTACGTTTCTTTGGGTAGTCCACAATTTTCCATGACTCAACCTGGCATTTATATCAAGATTTTGCTGTGGTGTATTGATTAATTGAATAGACCTGCAACTTTAGAAAAGCTTACAGGAACAATTCTAAGGATCGCATCCCTGTGAGATCATCAAACTTGGCCCAAAGCAAGAATTTGGTAAGAACCTAACCCGAGCCAAAATTGATACCAAACAGTTAATTTTTTTAAACGCTCTTGGATCTCACGATCTGTTGTGAATCATTTGCTTCTGATTCTACTTGCGGGACTAAAACGCCATAAAAAGTCTTAAATTAAGAGAAAAGTACTGAAAAAAATATTTTATAAGGGTACCGGGAAGTCAATGTCTCGAGAACTGCTCGAAGGGTATAAAGGTCGACTAATTGTAATCGATCTTCTTACATAGATAAATGTTGAGATCCAAGAAAGTTTCGAAGAGCAAATCGCAAAAATCTTCACTGCATGGTTTTTATTCCAAGTGAATGAATGATTTGAAGAAACTGGACTTGTCTACCCGACGATAGGGTCTTAGTAATGCAGAATTCGGAGAATTCCTTGGACCAATTGTAATAAATCCATGTCTGGAGTTTGCTTTGCCAATATTATTATCGAAGTGGTTACGAAAATTTATTTTTTTGTCACATGTCTTGACTGGATAACGAAGAAAAGAAACGTTAAAAAAGTTGTATATTAGTGAAAAATTCATGATTTGAAATTTACTGATATTGAGTTCTACAAAATGTTTAAATGGAAAGGTCTGGAATGGAAATTCATGTTAAAGATATCATTAATTACGAGTACAAAACAAGAGTGAACCTAAATGGTTGCCTTGAGGAACACCTGAGGTGGCAAAGAAGGAAATCAAAAATGTTAATGGTGCTCTTCTAAATGGTGATGCAAAATTGCCCTTAAACCAAACAAGTTTGTAAATTTTTGGAAAAAATCCAAGTAACGGTTCTTTTTTCTTTATGTAAAAACAAACTAAACAAAATTAACTGTAAACTCGAATATTTTACAAGGAAAAAATGATTTACCATCCAAAATAATTTTATGTTACAAAGAATAACGTTTTCGACATCTGGTAAAATTTTGAGAAAAATCGAACTGACAGTTTCGTGCAAAACATAAAAACCTAAAAGACATTACTAATAGTTGGTAAAACAGATTTTTCGATTGAAATATCTTTTCAAAAATTTGAGATATTGGCTTCAAATTAATTTTTTTATTGTAAAAAATATTGTTTTTAACATTCAGTACAGTTTTTAGAAAAATAAAATGGATTTTTTTTTTACAAGAATACAACTTTGATAAAATATTATTAAAAGTTAATACAAATTGATTTCCGACTCAAACACTTTACAAAAAATTGAAATAATGGTTTCAAACTAATTTTATCTTATATGAAATATTGTTTTCAACATTCGGGAAAATTTTGAGAAAAATAGAATTGACAGTGTTTTTTACAAATAAAAAAACCTTGGAAAAATAAAACACTACTGAAATTTGTTAAAAATTTACTTGTGACTCAAATCTCTTTTCAAAAAATAAAAATATTAGCTTTAAACTATTTTTATCTCACAGAAAATATTGTTTTCAACGTTCAGTAAATTTTGTGTAAAAATCCAACTATCAGTTTTTTTTGTAACGGAAAAAGACTGAGTACCAAACTAATCTTAGTTTTTATTTGCAAAATCTAATAATTCAGAAGAAGCTAAATGACTAAACCGATTTAATAAAAAACTTAACATATGATCAGAGCGGAAGCTCAAAATTTAAGCCGAAGAATAAATGGTACAATTATGAGTACGAAACAGCTAGGAAAAAAAGTTATAAATTGCTCAATATTTTTCGGAAAACGGAAAACCACGAAGCGAAAGAGAAGAACTATCTACGAGCTCAAAAATAATTTAAGACTATTTGCAAAAGGAGTAAGTCCACATACAATAATCAGCTTGACCCCACAATAAGCAGTGTAAAAAACAGTAGAGTGGTGGAAGTTGGCAAAGGAAATACGTAACCAAGATCATCAAATTTTCCCTCAAATTTCCACTCCTGAGTTTAGAACATATTATAGTTCACTTCTTAACCCAAATTAAACGACAAGTCAGATATGAGTATAACTGTAGATGAAATTAGACGTATTCTAAAAAAAGTTAAACTAAACAAAGCACCAGGAGAGGACAAGATTACCTATGAATTCTTCACACATGCAACTGGAGGCAGGATTTAATAGGATGTTGAACAAAATTTCAGGCCAGCTTTAGAAGAAAATATTCGACGGTGGATAAAATTTATAATCTGGCATCAATCGTTTATCTGCAGTTGGCATAAAAGAGAAGGTGTATGCATTTTTTTGTCGATCTGAAAGCTGCATTTGATAAAATCTCAAAAAAATTGCTTATCTACAAACTACACCCAAAAGGAGTTTCGACAAAATTTGTTAACAACACACAATCAAATGTTTGGACGGAAGAAGAGCTCTCCGAATATTTTGAGACACTCTTTGGAATCAAATAGGGATTCCTGCTGTCACCGTTGCTTTTCGCACTTTATATAAACGATTTCCATGAATTTTTAGGAGGAGGACTCTTAATTGACTTGACATAAGGTTGCTGTTTTATGCAGACGAAATGGTAATACTGGCGGATGATGTAACGGTCTTGCAGCAGATGATAACGCAACTGGAATGTTACTGCATTAAATGGTGCCCAGAAGGAAGGTTATCTAAACAAGAAAATTGGACATTAAATGGAGAAAGTATTCTAATTGTCTCCAGCTATACATACTTAGAAGTTTTACTTTCACCAAAGATGTCATTTTCAAAGCACGTAGAAAAGAGAAACCCTGCAGCCAAGAACAGCATAAACTCGACGTGGCAACGTTTTCTAGCAAAAAGAAATATCAACTTAAAAACCAAATGAAAACTATTTCAGGCTAATTGTAGAGCTATTCAAACATACGGTGCTCAGATCTGGAGCTTTGGAATGTTCAAAGAAGTGGATAAACTTCAACGCTATTTTTTAAAACGAATTTTAAAATTGCCTACATTTACTCCAAACTTATCTTTGGCAATGGAAACTGGGGCGGAGGACGGACATTACTATTCCCTTGATCTTCACCTCAGATATATATCAAAAACAATATTCGAATACAGTGCAACAAGACTACTGCATCAGCTAACAAAAATACTTTTAAGGGAAAAATTGATGTGGTTAAAATTAATGTCTCAAAACGATTGTATCCAAAAAGGCAATGATCTATTGCGGCTGTTTAAATCAGAGGATCAACAAGAAATCCTAAGGGCCTCTGAGAACAGTACGCGCATCTACAAACATCTGCATCATTTAAGAGGACAGATTTACATTAACGATGGCTTCTAACTGAACAAGATCACCTGGATTTTAAGGGCAAGATATGATTTAATCAAGCTTAATGGAAACGGATTTGGCCAGAACGCATCATCATTAAGTACCCTGTGCAACTTAAGGGAGGTATAAAACATCCAGCACTTCTTAGGCAGATGTCCGGGTTTAAAGGAATTTATGGGTAAGTTTAGTTTACAAAAGCGGAAATAATCCAGGTGCTCAAGGGAGAAAACAGCACAATTTTTGAAGAACTTCCCAATTTTATCACTGTAGCCTTACCATACCGAAACGAACTAGTCAGAGAATATAACCAGTACAAACTTTTCCTAAAACTATCAACAAATTTTGATTTGAAACTAATAATTGTAATAATATGTACGTAAATTCATCTACTCGATAGTTTTACATTTTTAATTTCAAAAGAAACTTAAAATCTTATTTGAAAATGTTAACTTATAGACATTAAGTTGGAAATAAAAAACATTTTACTACTACTACATAAGAAAAACATTTTTTAAAAGAAATTCTACTAAAATTGGTAAAAAGTGGTTTTCGACTAATTTTTAGTTAACTTATTAAACTATTTTATTATATGCAAAAAATATTGTTGGTAATTTTTAGATTTTTAAGAATAATATTTAACTAACAACTTTTTTAACAAACCAGAAAAACCTACAAACCTTTAAGCAAGGCAAATCGACAGACGGGATGGAAAGTTATCAGTTTGGGTCGCTTCCCAGCCTTTTTTATCGGTGTTGTTTCATGATATTTATTTGGCGAATTGGGGTCTTTAGAGAAAAAGTGAGTCCTTTGGAGAAAAAGTGGGGATTTGCATATTGTTGCATTATTATACAGAACATCAAATAAGTTTAATCAAATACATAATAATCGTTTCCAATATAAATCGTTGATTTTAAACTGAAAAGCTAACTGATTAACTTAACCTTTTTGAACTAGTTAACTTGTTCGCAGTCCTTAAATTCACGGAATTTATTACGAATTTTGTTATTTAAGAATTCTTAGAATTCAAAATTGTAGTACATGCATTTTGGTTGAATTATCAACATTTTCTTTCTACAAAAAAATAACCATTACTACCAAGAATATTGAGTGATATAGCAAAAAAAAAGTAATAAACAATCCATTGCATAAACCTTCGGTCAAAATTAACCAATTATTCCTAACTGCATTGGTATGCATCTATAAAACAGATAGATATTTTTATGGTTCCCAGAACTTCAATCTAAATTCCTAGATACGTAGGTACTCGGTTAAAATATATAAATAGAACAATAAAAACCATATTCACATGATGGCATTCAATCCTTTCATCATAAATATAAATCATCATCATCATCCAGAAATCAACATACACTCTAGGTCATTCAATAGAAGCCGATGTAATTTTATTATTTTTCAGAAGAAATTTGTGTTTTTTTAAGTTTAAATAAAGAAGAATTCAAAATATATCAGAACTTCACATACTGTGAACTATGTATCCTTCTAAAGGTCATACTTTTTTGACTTTAAGGACTCAGGAGATATCCAATTTAATTTAAATGAAACTCAATCGATTGACATGGAGTATATATTATTTATAATATTTAATTTCTAAATTGAGTTCAATTTGATGCAATTCTATGAAAATCTCATACAAAAAAAAAAGACCGCACTATCAAAACGCAACGAACTTTGAAATGGGTTTTCAATTAGTTTAATAAAATATTTGTTATTTATTTTAATATAAACATTGTGTTATTTATATAAAGTATACACTTGTGTTGTATATTTATTTAATTTTTTAAGTGCATCATCCATGCACATTGATGAAATAATATTAATTATTAAATTCTGAACAAGGTATAGATGAAGGTACTTGAAGACTATACCTTAACTAACCTAACCTTGACTGGATAAAATAAAAATAAATATAGAACTAACATGAACATTTTTTGCCAATTCAATTTTACTTTTTAATCAATTAAACTTTATGTTGTATTTGATTTATTTGTTTTTTATTTGAGGATGAAATAGTATTTTTTTGTTTTTGTTTTTATTTGTATTTATTTGTGTAACTTGAAGAGGGTTGTTTTTATATATATATTTTTCCCTTTTCATTATAAAGTTACGGTATAGTGCTAATTGAAATTGTAAAATAATAAAATATCTGCGCTCAATACACCTACGGTGGTCAAATCAAAGTTATTTAGGTTATTTAAAAAAAAAATAAACTAAATTTCTATCTATCATCTATACACAACGTAAAAATGTATCTAGATAAAGTTTTTATTTAAAGGTCATTTTGTCGCTCCCAGAAATAGGGCAATGGTATTTTGTATTCAAAACATGATCTATTTAACATTTCGAAATACTCAGTTTCCCATCGACTAAAGCGAAAAAGAATGTATTTTTTTTAGCAGATTTCGTTCTAAACAAAAAAGATATATTTTTTTTCAATGGCTTCCAGTGTGAGGTTAACCTTTTTAAGTTAGGATAGCGATGAAAATATACAAACTTTTGAATGTAGAAAATGTGAATTTGTTTTTTAAATTAGTAATGTTGAGTTTGAACCTTAAAACTTATAGCGAATCAATTTCTCTCCAAGCATTTCCGGGAGATTGATCTCGCAACGTTTGAGCGGAATTTTTTCAAAATCCCCTGCCTCAATTTTCCACTGACAAAGTTAAAAAATCTTTTATATCATTTTATAGTTTGAAGTTTATAAAGAGTATCCAAGGAGACGGATATTGATTTTGACAGCTCATGGCGGCTGGTTTTTTTCCCTTCTGTCAGAATAGTTTTTGTAATCAGTTCCGTAAATCAAATCAATATTCCGAGTTACGGTGGCGAGAAACAAGTTTAAATGATAAACCTTATCATCAAAATGGTTGCGGTATTTGAATGGAATACATAGTCGTAGTTTCTATTGTTGGTGGTGAAATATGAGTCCACAGGCTTAGTGAACAATCAGCCGATACCCTTACGTCAACGAAACGCAAGATTTGGGGAAAAAAATCACCACTGTTCGTAATAGGCTGCAGCAGAATATAAGGCTGTCAATTTAGAATCGTTTACAAGAACTTGGCTAGTTGCATACCACAACATGGTGAATATTGAGTCGTTTTGACCTGAATCTTTATAAAATCCAACTAGGCCAGTAGCTCAAACCAAACGACCATTCGCAGCACCACGACGGTCGTGTGTTCTCTAATTTGACAGTTGGAAGTTGATCTCAATTTTGGGCGAAACAACTTTTTTGGCTATAAGATACATTTTTGGATGATAAAATCAGGTAAGGAATTGGGAAGACACACGCAAATTTCACGTGTGCTAATGCATTCAAATAAAGCTAAATTGTTTGGTTTGGATTTATGGTTGTAAAAGTCCGTACTTCTTTGAAGATGATGCAAGCCAGGCCATCACCGTCCACGGTGATCGTTATAGGTCCATGGTGGCCTAAATTAGATGATATGAATACCGGAGATGTTTGCTTTTAACAAGATGGCGCTACGTGCAGCTCAAGACACAATTGATATTCTGCGCAAGCGGTTTCATGACAGGCTTATCTCGTGCCGAGGGAATGTGAATTGGTCATCACAAAGGCCATGTCATTTGACCCCTTTAGACTTTTTTGTTCGTTTTTTTTTTTTTAGTGGAAGGTCTCTGCGACAAACTACTGCGGCCTTCAGAATAATAAATGCCATCAGTCAAATTTAGATTCTGGGCTTTGGACACCCGCGAACACGCAATATATTGCCATTCATAGGAGAAGCATATCTTTTCTAAATTCACCCTTACGCATTATTAATTTTCACAGTCCTTAACTAAATCCTTTCGAGGAATTGTTACATTTTCACCCTTCCCAACACTTAAGATATCACCACTAATATAATAACGTTTCGCTCAAGTTGTGTGACTCAAAGTCTTATGTAGAGAGTAAGCGTTTAAACACCCAACCCACCAAATAAAAGAACGAACGCCTTATCATAGACAACGATGATAGGTTTACGAATAGGGAAGCACCTAATGATATGCTACTAATTAGTGGTAAAACAAATAATATATCGAACATCTTAATTATCAGTGTTACCGGTGGATGAGCTGGAAGTGAGATATTTTACCTATACGAAATTTTCTTAAAACACTCTCCAGTCTCGCAACTAACTCCACACACAAAAATCATGTCATAATATTGCACAGTTACGACGTGAAGGACGGACAAACAAACAAGCAAACAGCAAAATTAAAATTTTCAGTGACAATTTGTTTGTTAAAACTTCCACCATGGTACTTCAAAAATTAAGAAAACTTTAAAGTATTGGAGAAATTCAGAATTAGGATTTGTAGTACCCATAGCATGAGGGTTAGTGCGGCTGTCATGCCAGAGGTCTTGGGTTCGATCCCTGCCTGCGCCTCTTAGGCAGAAGTGAAAATTCCTCCAAGAGTAATTCTAGTCATGAAAAGTGCTTTTTCAAATTAACTGTTCGAATTCGGCTTTAAACTGTATATTCCTTCCATGCTTGACAATAGTATTCGCACACAGGAATGGTTGAGAGTTATAAGTCACTAGGCCCTAGTTTTCAACGGACTGTTGCACCACCCAGTTCATTTATTTTTGTATTATTTTATTAAGTAATAATGAATCATTTTGATATTAAAAAAAAACGAGTATTTTCAAACAGAATCAAAAGAATGTTAACTTCATTGAATATTGGAAAACGATGTCAGTTAAATGGCAGCTTACAAATACGATTCAGCATCATATCGTTTTCAGTAAGTTTTCTACATTTTATGAGAAATACGCTGTAATTTCGGTTTTCGAATACATTATTAAAGTTCCCAAAATCGACGGCAAATTGACAAAACAGAGTTTTTGTCAACATTAAGGGCTACGTTAGCACTATTCTGTAGTTAAATTATTGTAAATTGATTTGGTTTTGAAAACTATGAATTAAAAATTGTTTGTGTTGAATACTGACAATCTCAATGCGTTGTTAAATCGTTGTATTGTTCTATTTTTAGCAATGGCGTATTTTTACATGTCAACTGTCTAAAGATAACAGTTTAGAAAGTGCCAGCTGCTTATTTAGGAGACAAAATGAAACCTCTTATTAACTTACCCTAGAAAGTTATTGTAATGGGTCCGATTTGTCGGATTGAAAATTTTGACATTTGTCGAAGTTTCAAGGTCTCTAGACTCGAAATAAAAGATTTTTAAGAAGATATCTGTGCATACGTGTGTACGTAAGTTCGTATGACTGTACGTCTGTACGTTCGCGACGTTTTTTCGTCGTCCATAGCTGAAGAACGAGAAGAGATATCGACTTCTTATAAATTTTGTTATACATATAATAATGCTGAAAGATGCAGAAAGGGCTCTCAAGAAAATTGCGTGGGTGGTTTTTACTAAGCATTAAAAAAATGTTGGTTAACCCTAAATATATCACGAACCAATAATACTATAGACTTGAATTTAATTTTATATTATATATAGTAAAGAATACTAAAACAGTAAATTTTTGGAAAAAATCCAATTAAAATTCAATTTCGAAATAACAACTGAAAAACAAGTGTCTCTTCCTAATGATACGAATTATCCAAAAGAATTTTGTGTAACGAAAAATAACATCTGGTAAAAAAACCGAATTTTTTTTTAATAAAACATAAGAACATAAACAAAACATTACTCAAAGTTAGTAAAAATTCAATTTCGACACAAATATCTTTTCAAAAATTTAAGATTATGGCTTCCAGCTTATTTTAACTTATAAAAAATATTGGTGTCAACATTCGTACAAAATTGAAGAAAAATCGAATTGACAATTTTCTTAGAAAAAATAAAAACCTAAACAAGAAAATTAATAAAAGTTGGTAAAAATTGTGTTTCGACTCAAATATCTTTTTAAAACTTTGAGATATTGGCTTGAAACTACTTTTATCTTTTAAAAAATATTGTTTTAAGCTTTCAGTAAAATTGAATGTTTTTTTTTTACATAAAAAAACCTCAACAGTAAAAACAATACTAAAACTTGGTAAAAATTTACTTTCGACTTAAGTAGCTTTTCAAAAATTAAAAATATTGTCTTCAAATTTTTTTCCTTTCGCAGAAAATATTGTTTTCGATATTCAGAAGAATTTTTTTTTATAAAAGTCCAATAGTCCGTTTTTTCATAAAAAAATAAAATCTACAATTTCGTACACAAATTTGGTAAAAATTGATGTTTTTAATATCTCGCAAATTAATTTCATTCATCCAATTTGTAAAAATTTAAGAAATGCTGGTAAAAAGAATTGTTTGACTAAAATCTATTTAACAAAACTAGATTTTCAAACTAAACTATTTTTTTATATGAAAAATTTTGTTGGTAATTTTAAAATTTTTCAGAATAATTCAACTAAAAACTTTTTTTTTAACCCAACACGAAAACTTACAAAGTTCTAAGCAAGGCAAATAGACAGAAGGGATAGGAAGTTATCAGAGGCTCCCAGCCTCTTTTTTCAAAACATTTAATGAGGGTTAATCCTTTTAAGCTTTAATCAACTCTCTTTACTGTTAATTGTACCGAAAAATGTATCCGTGATGAGTAATTTCAATTTAGCGAATTGAGAATCTTTATTTTTGTCTACTTCACTGAATTCTTGTAATCATTTCTATTAACAAAATGTCCCGCATTTTACTGTTTCACTGCGTCATTATCTTTTAATGTGGCCGATGTTCAGAAATATAATGTATCATAGAACGTTAAATTCACTTAATGACAATTTTTCACGCGCCATCTAAATTTTGTGTTTCCATTGCACAATCTTATCCTTCAACACCACATCCTTTCCTTTCCTTTCTGCTCTGAAATGGTTGCCATTTTAATTAACTGTATTATATCCTTATACTCTTCTTGATGTGTTAAGCTTTTGTTTTCTATCACAATAATATGGATGATTAACTCTGATTAAGTTGGTCATAATATGAAATTATATTTTTGCCTATCATATTTTCTCCATTCTAACGGAACAATGAATAAAAACCAAAATGGATTCCATGACCATAAGAATAACTGTGCATCTGTTTTATATTGTGATATTTTCCAATGTCTGTTTTCTGTGTTTATTATGAAAAATAAAAATGGCGAAAATGATAGGGAGTTCTATGAGACTGTATCCCAGAAGAGTCCCTAAAGTAGCCATTATCGGATTTATAACGGTAAACAAATCGGAAATAATGTCATCAGTATGGTAATAAATTGTCAAAGTATACAGCAGCTACCTAAATATTTTACGAAGATAAGAAAAACGTATTTCCTTCCTAAAACGTAAACGTGTATTGGAAAAGAAGATGTGAAAGGTTGTTTTTATGTACATTATATTGACTAACTGTATCCATTAGTTAAGGACGACTGACCCGAATAAGTTTTCTTCCTTTTCTCATGTATCAATGATGTTTTCAAATGCCAAGGTCCAATAGATTTACACAAAAGTAGCTCAGGTATTATTGAGGAAAAGACTAGAAAAGGATAAAGGAATATTTGTATATGAACTAATTCTGTAGAATATAGAAATGCGTTCAGGCAAATTACTGCAACTTATTTATTCAAAGTGGAAATAAAGAAAACCACTTTTGGGAAAAACACATTTAAGCCCCAAAACAGAAAAGATCTATCGAATAGATATCTTTTGTGTGATGTGAACCAAAGGCCAAAAAGATAAATTAGACCAAATTGAACCCTAAGGGCAATGTTCATTATTTTTGCAATATTAGAAAGTTATACCAATGTTGTTTTCTAATGTTCTCTAATAAAACAAAATACAAAAGAAATATTAGCAACGATTAAGAGTAAAAGATCAAATTGGGCCGGAAAAAGGGGGTTTGGCTGGCTTGAGTGACGTTAAGTGCGAAGGCGTTTAATATAATATAAAGGAACTATTGTAATTTGTGTTCGTCCATTCTTTTAGGGTTGAGGAAGAAGGATGTGTTCACTTTATCACATTTGTAACAAGTTAAGGAATCTTATTCTTTATGGGCTGAATTCTTCTTGGAAGAATTCACTTATCGCTAATCGGAAATTGGAACTTTGATATTTTTGGAAAAGAAGATATAACATGTTTGTCCCAAGGCCAGGCCATATAACATTTTAATTATTATTCTAGGAAGTGATTTATATTTTATTAGAGGCAATAGACACGTCAACATAGCGAAAGAAAAAGTATTAAAATAATGGATTTTTGTTGATTGTCTCGTTATTTGATAAATTATTAACCAGAGTCTCATGAAAAGAATTTAAGAAAAATTGAGATGATTTAATATTTAGGCGATGGCTTAAGTGGCAATATTTTTTGTTCTGATAGATTTGTGAATATTTATTTGCCGTTTGATATACCGTATTTTTTTTAATCAAAAGCCCTACAGCCAGCGTAATTTATCAATTTGTAAACATTGAAATTTGGATTTCTAAAATTTTATTCATTATTAAACTAATCTAGTTTAACTAAAAACTAACTTACAAAGTGCAAAAACTGGAGAGGAATTTTCGTTCTACCTGCCTTTGCCAAATTAGTTCCAAATTAGCAAAAGCCATAGTGGAACGTATCAAAGAACACCTTGAGGCCACACTTCATGCCAAACAAGCAGGATTCCGCTCTAAATCATCCTGTATTATCGACTTCGAGAAGGCATTTGATAGCGTCAACAGGGAGTACAGCTGGTTAGCTTTGCGGAGGAGAGGCATTCCAGAAAAATAATTGCTGTTATTAAAGCAACATATGATGGATCCAAGTATCACGTTCTGCACGATGGTAGGTTGTCAGAGGATTTTTAAATCCGTAGCGGAGTCAGACAGGGCTGTATTCTGTCGCCAATATTGTTTTTATGGCTGATAAGCGATGTACTGCGAGCAGCTTTGGTATGTAGTGGAAGCATCCAATGGACTTTGACAATTTATGATTCTTGATCATAAATCTGCATCAAATGACAACAAGTGTGGAAAGAGAAGAAGAAGTTGTGAGGCTCAGAATTAATTCGGAAAAACAAAAATGATCAGCCTATTACTATTACTCTTCCGCACAAATGTCGAATCTGTGATTCTTTATAGGTGCAGCACCTGGAAGGTTACTTTAGCCATTATAAGAAACCTACAAACCTTTGTGTCGCTCACACAAGAAGGAAGAAGAGCTGGACGACTGACAAGCATATGGCGCAGGACAGTCGAGGAGAAATCAGCGTTATTAGGCAAAAGTTTGAGGGGTCTAAAACATATCTCCGGAAACCGTACAAAATGGCGCGTAGGCGTAGTAGAGGCCCTATGCCTTTTTAGTGATCCCCAACGGACTTAACAGGTCTGAGGACCTAAGTAAGTAAGTTATTAAGTAAATTAGTGATTTGTTTTTTTTTTCTGTAGTCAAACGTCTATACGAATAAACTTCAAACCACAGTCAAACCAAAGTCAAAGTGATGTTGAAAAGTGATGACTGATGACTGATTTGATGAGTTATTTAGATCACCTAACGATAATTTTGCTTGAATATCAACCATCCGGGTAGTGAGGTCCTAGAAATTCATACAATTACATTTAAAACTTCCTACTTTTTTTCAGTTTAATTTGTTAAAAAGCAATCAGAAAAAAAAGAGTTTAAATAAACAA
Source organism: Eupeodes corollae (assembly GCF_945859685.1). Lineage (NCBI taxonomy): Eukaryota > Metazoa > Arthropoda > Insecta > Diptera > Syrphidae > Eupeodes > Eupeodes corollae. Next base: position 246,002,679 of record NC_079147.1, read on the forward strand.
ATAAATAATTTAGAAAGATTTTTTTTTATACATTGTGTATATCCAGCAGCCAGACCATTGTCCTTAAGGCTATCTTCCTTCTCCCCTTATTATTTTATACCCTTAAAACTCTATTCAAGAGCTTAAAGTAGCAAGAATGATGAAGTCATACATTTTGTAAGATTTTCTGTGAATGTTTTTGTCATATTTTCTCGCAAATCCAGCTCGAAGGACCAAAAACTCAAAAAAAACTCATGTTTTTCTTTTCGAAAGGGGTTTTTAATTTTTTGCGCTTCGCAAATTCCCTCACAAATTTTTTGCACAGTTGCCTGTTGTTTAAAATGTTTTAATTATCAAATATAACGAGTTTAGTAACTTAGTAAATTGAGAGGCTTTTTCTGGAAATTTTGAGATGAAAAAGTTCTTAACGATAGTTTGGTTAGGATTTTATTGATTTGTTTACATTATTTTTTAAATAAAATGTCTTAAATTATCAACTTTGAAGGTTCAAAAAGTCTGCATAATTCAATTTTCAAATTGAGTCTAGGTTCACTCTCGTTGATTAAAGTGTTCGCCCTTGCGCCTTAATAATTGTCAAAGCGAGTCCAAATTTGATGAATTTGAGGAATGAAGGCATTATTGGCATTCGAAGAATAAATACAGGTTTCGTACCTTTACATAATCGAGGGCATCGAAATTCTGCATACCCGTTACTGACACGCCTTACTTCTATTGCAGTTTATGTAAGGACACTCGTGCCCAAAAGTTAGTTAAAAAATTCTACTGGGTATGAAGTACTCTGGTTTGAGTCAATAACTGTGACTATTGACAAATATTTCCTTCATATCGCTTTCTTTTGCATTCAATATGTTTGAATGTTTATGTTTTTCATTCATCGTTTCTTGGTGCTAGAGTTGCCCTTTGGCAGAGAAATTGATCACAATGTATGTTATTTTGTGAATTAGTGTAAACCGTTGCAACAACTTGAGAATTAATATGGACGAAATTACAAAAATCTTGCGTTGGTGTCACATAGTTCTTGGCATTGGTTTTTGACCTCTCAGTCCGTACAGAAGAAGAAACGCCTAATAACAGGCAGCAGGAGAAACCTAATGATATGCTACTAATTATTAGAGTTCTAAACGCGAATGTATCGAATACCTAATTGTGAACTGGAAACACTTTCTAATCATATAACAACATCCACTCAAAAAATCATGCCAAAAAATAACACCGTTCAAACGTGAAGGACGGACAAACAAGCAAACAAACAAACTGATTTTCCAATGTATAATATAAGTATATGGAAGACTCTATTTAAGAAATTTGTACATCTAGCAGCCAGACCATTGACTAAATTCATTACTTCGTACCTATTTATTTAAAAAATAAACAGTTGTTGCTCAAATTGTTATCTACCCTTGCCTCTCTTCTTTCTAGCTTAAAGTAAAATGAAAGTGGAGTCTTATTTCATTGCAAATCCAGCTCGAAGGACCAGAAACTCACGAATATTCTTTTTTAATACCAAAAAATATTTTTCTTTAGAATTTGGGTAGGATCTTGTCTTCTCTTGAGTGGTTTCTTAAATCAAAAATTCTGTTAAATTTTCTTAAACACAGTTGCTCTACAAAATAATGTTTCAAACATTTTTAATCAAAAATATTCTGTATTTAGGACTTTTTCTGAAAATTTTGAGCTAAGAAAGTTTTAGAAGATCGTTTTGGTAGGATTTAGTTAATTTTTGTTAAAGCATCAACTTTTTAAATCTGCATAGTTGGAGTTTCAAATTAAGTCCAGTTTCCGTATTAGGTCAAAAAATAGGAATGAAATAATCAAACCTTTTTTAGCACTTATAATGCTCCGCACAAGTTGTGTGACACGAAGTCTTGTACGGTTACATAATCGCCGGGCATCAGTTGGAGTGAAGGCACACCGAACGGTTCAAGTGAACTGAGAAACTTTACTGAATATAAATTGCTCTATTGCCAAAATTATTTCTTATATCTCCTGCTACTTCATTAATTATATTGTAATTTATTTTTAAAACAGCATTGGTTCTTGTTGTTACAATCACATATTGACAGAAAAATTGATCATAAACCGGGTTGGCACTTGCAAAAGTTCAGAATTACTATGTACTAAATTACAAACATCTTCTATTAGTGTCGCATAGTTCTAGACGTTCGTTTTTACCAATCCATCACCTATCTTTAATAAGAAATTAGGTAGGGATGAAGTCTGTAATCTACCCACCAATTAAAGGAAGAAACGCCTAATAATAGACCGAAAAGTTGGAGGCACCTAATTATATGCTCCTAATTATTAGTGTTTTGAAATAAGAATATATCGATTACATATCTAATTATCAGCAGGGCATGAGATATTTAACTGTTGTAAAAAGTGGCATACAATCTCCAGCCTTGTAACTACATCCACTCAAAAAATCATGTTAAAAACTAACACTGTTACGACGTAAAGGACGGACAAACAAGCAAACAAACAATATGATTTTTTTTTTTTTTAAATATCCAAGACCCCTCTTAGCTTTACTCTTGTTGTTTTTATAGCTAACATACTCCCAGAAATGTCTCAAAACTAAACACAATTACGAACCTAACTTTTCTTTCCTTTCACTTCGACCTCAAAGTTCAAGTTCAGTAAATTTATTACATTTAAATTGTTCAAAGACAGGCAATCGTTGAATAAACTCTCATTAATTTCCAAGTAACTTCCATCATTTACTTCCTCCATGTCTTTCCTCAACAATTTTTCCTTCACAAATTTCTCCTTCACAATAATAATTACTTCTTATTTCTCCCCCGAGTGAAAAAACAGCAATTAAAGTCAACCATATTAGCTCATGCAGTATGCAGTATATGCGTGCATATATGCATCGCATCGTTCATATGGTTTTCTTCATCGTGCGTCGTCGTCATTCAAAACATCATGCAATAAAATTTGTATTTAATGTTTAATAATTTAGCTGTTATAACATTTCATTTATCAGCTAAACGGTCGTTAAAGTGGCAACTAAAACAATAATTGGATTGTTAATAACTTCGTTACTCAACTAACTCAGAGATGGGCCATCATCATCATCATAGTCATCGTTTTGGAAGCATCAACCTAACTGCCTGCCTGCCTGCCTCTTAATTACCTCAAGCTCAATAGGTACAAATTTAATAATATGGGAAAATGTTCCAAATTAGAATTAAAAATAGCTTCTTTTGGATCGACTCGAAAGAAATACCCATAAAAACGTCCGACCTAAAGGAGGAAAACACGAGAAACGACATAGCATTTATGGCACACTCTCTTATGATCTGGAATTATATTTTTGGAATGTAATTCCTTAAGTTTCACATTAAATTGCCATAAGTACTCAAATTTGGCAGCTGAACAATTTCGTTTTGAAAAAGTTTTATAGTCGTGTCATGCGGCGGCGGCGGGTGGTGGTGGCTGAAAATGCCTTAAATAATATTATTAAACACATTGCAACAGTTAAAGGGGTCTGTTGAGGGTGGAGAAGGGGTTTTACAAATATCTTTGCAACGAAAGCGAAGCCAGCTACGAGTAGTAGCTCTGTGGTTATTAAAGACTTGAGTTTTGTGATTCATTTCTTGAAATTACACATATTTTTTACTTATGGAGTCTAAACAAAAAAGAAACAAAGTTGCACATATTTCAAAAACCAAACAAATTGGACAGACAACCGAAATGCGTTGCAATGCAGTAACTGTAACTGTTGCATATCTACAACTTTAGTTTTATATTCACAACTTTTGCTATGAAGTTTCGTAAATTGTTGTGAGGCAATGTTATATCGGTTTGATGGTTTAGCTTAGCTCGGCGGTGCTCTGGTTTGGTGGGTTGTTGTAGTCTCTTATTTAAGTTATGTAGATGCGACTTGAAGTCTTAAGGGTAATGTTGTTGTGTTTTATATAATTGCATTGCTTTTTGTGGTTTTTCCCTTTGGCGGCGGCGGTGGCTGTGGTGGTGTAAGACTCTTAGCTAGATAGGTAGCTTTATAGAGTGGGAACTGTTGAACTTTGAATCTGCATCTGCACCGTACTCCTTGTATATATCAAGACCAAACAGTGAGACAACTGGTGCTGCGTGAAAGTAAAACATTTAGTGGTGGCATTAAAATTGTGTCTAACACTTGGTGTGACGTTTAAGTTTTGTTTGTCTCTTATTTTTTGTAGCTTTTATTTTTGGATCTTGGGGTGCCTTGACAACGCGTGAGAAACTCTAAAAAAAACTTAAAGGATGTGGGAAAATAACTTTAAATATGCTTCTGGGATCACTGTGTAGGCGGAATTCGATGTTAGTTTATATGCACAGCACATTTTACGCAGGCAAAAACAATTTCAGCAAAAAGACGAGAAAAAACTAAAACTTCGTAAGAATTTTTTGTGTGGAAATTTCTGTAACCCTTTTAAGGAAAGACAAATTTTGAAACACATTTTTAATGACAGCTGATAGTTTGAATTTACGTGAAAAGTGTGCTTTTCGCATTCTAAAAGCTTTTCCAATAAGAAGTTTCATTTTGTATGGCTCTCTATTTGAGCAACTGTCACTTTTGAAACTGAAAATTTTTGATATTTGATTTTATAAGACTTTTATTAAATATGAATATGCTTCAACGAACGAATTAAAATTGACAAACGTCAATGCAAAAATTGAGCATTTTTTGAAGTCACAGTTCGCAGCACTAACTGCGAACTGTTAGTTGATGAAAACCTAGGTTTGTTGGTTTGTCGTCGATCTTTTGGATAAGGTCCTATTTTACATAAAGACTTAAGTGTTAGGCTTTTAAAGTTCAATACCTTTAATGGTTGGGTTTTTGAAAATTATCCGGATAGATTTTTAACTAGAAGGCTTCTTAAGTTTATCCAATTTGTCGCGTTTGCAGCTCGAAAAATCCAAGAATTATCGTTAAAGAGCTGTTCCACCTTCAAAATATCGTGAGGTCTTTGAGAATAGTGAAACGTTTTAACGGGTACCACAGAGATGCCTAAAGTCTTAATTCAAAAATTGATAAATTTCGAACTTTATTTATTTAATCAAGTATTGATTTTTGGTGCATATATGAAACTTGGTTTCAATTTAAAATTTTATTTACCTGGTGGCTTTAGGAATGGAAGCGTACCAGAGACGCGGCAGTGGCCAAAACATATTGGGTAAGTAAAGTAGATTTTAACCCTATTTGTACATTTCTTAGATGGATATCCAATATTTGTTAAAATGATTCTTCCACATGTTCTTTGCGTTTTAACAAACATATTCAACTCGGTTCTTTTGACATTATATCTTTTTCTTCAGTATGGCAGATCACGAAAGTTATTTCCATTCTCAAAACGTCGACTCGAACACCAAACTTTCTGCACCTAAATGAACCCCTGTTACAATATTTCCATATTTTTAAAAAGTCATGGACAAAAATCTCCACTTTCAACTTTCCGATTTCTTGAAAACATATAATATTAAATGGAAGAACCTTCTTGCGGTAAGTGCGTTGGACATGCGAGAGGTCTTGGGTTCGATCCCTGCCTATGCCATCTAAAGGTTATCTTCACGTGTACTGGGTCTTGAGAGGAATTGACAAATTCTCCAAGAGTAATTCTTGTCATGAAAAGTTTGGATCCGGCTTAAAACTATAGGTCCCCTCTTTTCCTGAAAACATTACTCGCACACAGGAATGGTTGAGAGTTGTAAGGCACTAGGCCCTAGTTCTCAAAGGACTGTTTCGCCCCCAATTTATTTTATTTTTAAGAAACAGTTTGATTTTAGGCCTTGACATGGTTGCTTATCTGCGTTTACAAAAGTTTCAGATGATATTTGAACTTCTACCAGCAATAACTTAGTAACTATTGCAACCTTGTTGGACTTCTCTAAAGCTTTTGATACTGTTGAACATATGCTTCTAGTATCAAAACATAAAAGATTTTTTAAAGCAAGTGTTTTTAAATGAATTTAATTCCAGATCATAGTTCAAAAATGTAATGAGTGAAGTTCCTCAGGGATCTACATTGGGTCCACTGCTTTTAACTATATTTATAAATAATTTACCTCAAAGTATAAGAGAAGCTAGTTTGATGATGTGCAGCATTACTCTTTCTGCAAACTTGGATTGATTGAAGATGATGCATTAGGCCTTAATTTGATCTGTTAAGTTGTTAATAAAAATAAACTGGCTTTAAACTACTTTCTAATTGTTTCTCTAGGAATGAAATCAAACTGACTTCCGTGTAGATGAAAGGATGATATACGAGTATTATTGTCTGCAATCTAGAAGGAAGAAGTGCTTACAAGCACCTCTACGTGGGGGCACCTGGGGAGCAAGTTAGAGAAATCAGTGAAGCTCGATGATGAATGATACTGATCAATTCATAATTATTGAAAAAGGCACAGCTAAGAACTGCAATGAGAAAATTCTCAACTTGTGAGCGAACGCAAGAAGCTACGGTTTACTTTCTTCCTACAATTAAATTTTACGATCGATGGTGAACACAAGACTCTAGTCCTTCCTCTAGGGCCAAGGGTTGAATCACTGATAAAAATTATACAAACCCAATAAGTATCAGCAAATATGTATACAAATCGAATGACTAAGTATCATCGATATTTAATACAAGTTTAAAAAAGTCTGAAGTGGAATAAAAAATCATTTTAAGAAATGATGCACCTACATTGTTAATAAAGCTCGGCTGATTGCATCCCACAAGATGTCGGTTGACCACTTCTAGGGTTATCTTCCCTAGATATCACTTCATCAAAGACTAAATTATCATACCACTGATGATGTGGTACCACGGGATATATTAAAGCCTCCTGGTTAATTTTAGGAACATATGCTGGGATGGCCTTTTTGGGAGAGTATCGAGGTGGCTGTGTTTATTCTACATGCATAGGGTATTGATTTTTTTCATTACTCAAAAAATCAATATATAGATAGACAAAGCCAATACTAAATGTTAACAAAGGGTTGAATTTTTATATCTTGGTAGCTTAGAAGGAGGAACTCACTAGAAGCATTTCGCCAAATAAGAGCGAGGAAATCTTTGCGGAAATTCTTTTGGTTAATTTCAAACACTAAGCGAATATACAATGCGAGGGGCAGCAAGTATAAAAACTTTCTGTCAAATTAAGGTTCATAGCCAGTTGTTGATTTTGTAAGCAATAATTCTCTGTTTTTCTAGGAAATATCCCAATCGAATATGTCCATAAAACAAGGAACTTAGGGAACTGGTTTAAAATGACGCTAAGATGGGATGATTATCTTATGAGTGTAGCAGGAAACGTTTTTGGATGCTTTAGAAGCCTCTCTTTGTCTAAGAATTGTTCACCTTTTCTTAATTAATTAAGACTACTAAGAGCTCCAATACTTTCTTTTATAAAGTTCGATTCCCAAATTACTTATTTCAGGAGTTGGAAATATCGGAGGAGTCAAGTAACTACACAATTGTAAGTTTGCAAGAAAAGTTTTTTTCACATGTTTATTTTCGAATAATGGCAATTGGTCGCCGAGGTCTTGTGACTTAAAACTTTTAGACTTTTTTCTTTGGAAAAGATAGTCTTGACGATCTCAAAGACTTTTAGACGCATATTTATCAAATGATCGTGGAAAAATGCAACCGATAAACCAAACGCAATCAAGCATCTGAATCTGATATTTGAAGGGTTATTGTTAGAACAAAGCATAATTTACTTTAAAGTGCTTTTGAAAATTTGGCCTCTTTTTTGGAAATAATAATTCACTTTAACGAAATTAAATCAATGTAAGAAACACCCTGTTCTTCGTCCAAATATTTAATAATTCAATCTCTTTGGGAACACAAAGAGAATTCATTTTAATACATAAGTTTTATTTCTTCTATCAAAAATTATCACGAATAGGTATCAATTTAGACAACAATTTTTGAGTTAAGGTAGTTTCTGCAAAAGAGAACAATTGATGAATTGACATATTGACCTTAAATTAAGATTGGAACTTTTTTATTAATCATTTGATAACATCAAAAGAGCATAAGAAAACAAATTACTGATTATAAAAGAGGCAGAATCAGCAAATTGTAGAATAGTCGAAGTTTGCTACTCAAGGAAGACGAAAATGAGAAAGATGCTAGTAAGTTTCTAATTTTGTTTATGTTTACTTACTTTTTGATTTATATATTTTTTAATTGTTTTTATTTAAAGCTAATACACTCGTTTCTTGGAGTATTCATTTCTTGCTCAGTCTTGACTGCAGCACAGATTCGAAATGTTCATAATTTTAAAATTGCTTCTTGGAATACAAATGGAGATCGCTGGAAATCGGTCAAACGCATAATGGACAGTGAAGCTATTGATGTTATGGGAGTTCAAGAAGCCGGCAAAATGCCAATACCACTAGCGAAAGTTTTTATAATTGGACATGTTAGTGGAAGATATCAGGAAAATGAAATTGACATAGCTGGAAATGGGATAACTGAAATGATGTTGGAAAATACTTATTATGTTTACTATTACGATAGAACTTGTCCAACTTCTGATCGGGCACAGACAAAAAAACAAAACATGGCAATAGTTTCGAGAGAACGTGCTACCGAGGTATTCCTCCTTCCACCGGAGACTCGTCGAAATTCCAGAAATAAAAAAGAAGCCGAATGCGATGAGAGGCTTTTCATAAATCGACCAACACTTGGTATTCGAATTGGGAATGCGTATTTCTTTACGCTCCACACGGAACCTACACTTCAAAATGAAGCCGATTTGATATTGAATGAAATTAATCGCTTTATGAATCAAGTGCATCCCCAAGCGACATGGATTTTAATGGGAGATTTTAATCGTGCACCGAATACAGTGTTGGGCTTGACACAATTGGGCTCTAGCATGAAACCAGAAATCATAAGTTCGATTAAAAAAACTCGGGGGGATAATGTGTATGATTATGGAATTGTCGGAGGACCCGAACGACAGGCGACTTCGATGAAGTCAATGCAAGTGAAGGTATTGCCTGATAGATTGAATGGGGGCGTTGGAGGTGAATTAGCTTCTGATCATAAGCCAGTTGTATTCTATACGTTAAGAAAGTAATTTTATTGTGTGATTTCAGTTAATGTTCAATAAAACTTCCTCATGAAACTCAGTTTTTTTTTTTGTAAATTTTTAGTTTCTGAGATCATTTAGTCGAAGAAAAACTCAATAACTTTTTAAGTCTTAACATCTTGAACTGCTTGTATTATGTTGAAAAAGTAAACTAATTCTTCAATAAAAATGTAATTGTGACAGATGTCAAATTTAAATATCGTAAAACATTTCAATACCTCTTCAAGAAAAACTTACTGAACAATTTCAAAATTCTTTAAAATATCGTAAACAGTTAAATTTAAGAGAAACTAAATTCAGGAAATTATAATTGAGTCACTTAAAACCAAAATAAAAGGATAAGCGGGTTTTTTTCTGCTATGTGCTTGAAGTCATGAAACCCTTTGACCAAGTTCATAAGATTATGATTGACGTTAATCGCATTGCTTAATACACAAATCTCTCTTTGGACTGCTGTTTTTCTCCATTTTTCTTGAAGTTTTCAAAAACCATTCAACAAAAAGGAAAATTTAAATTGTACAACTAGCCTTTTTTTCTCCTGTCTAATTGGTTCTAATCCTGTTATTACATCTCTGTGTCCTTTAGATTAAATTCTGTATAAAATGAAATAGGATTTTTTAAATACAGATACTTCTTTAAATATAACACTTTGTGTTTTGATTCCAACACAAAACAAGAACCAACAACAAACAAAAAAATAAAAACACTTCCACCAAGTATCAAAAAGGATATCATATTACGTGTTGTATTCCGAAAGGATATAATATTTTTCGCTGCTCCTTACATTTCTATACTAAAGCTGAAGAGTTAATTGCTTAAAGTGACCTCTTTTATTCTATACTTCAAACCAGAGGCGAAAAAATAAAAATAAACTCAGGATATAACACTAAGCGCTAATATAAATATACATAAACATTATATCTATGTATATATACAAAAGGATATAGGAATAACCTTGGGTGGGTTTTATTTTTTCTTGTAACTTTTATTTCAACAATTTTTTGATGATATTAATTTCATCACCCCAATCATCGGGTCGGCGGCGCAGCAGTTATCGTTACTTCAAATGTAAAAATCCTCATCAAAAAAGTTAATGGTCTTTGGCTCTTTTGGGATTCATTTTGAATAAACGATATGGGCATAAAGAGTTAATGCGATGATGGTTGCAAAAAACAAAGAAAAGAGGATAGCAATTTGCCGAGGTTTATTGTAATAATTATGGAAGTTTGCCTTTTTTTAATATATATGATGGAACACATTGATATGGAAATATTTTCAAAGAAAATTCGATATTAATTTTTATCTTTAGAAACACTTGTGTGCTTTGAGAATTATCCAGCACTCTATACTTATGTGGGATATTCGCAGAAAAATGCTTTATTTTCCAAAATAGTCACAAACAAGTTTAAACAACATGTAATGAGGATAGTTTTAGAAAAAACATAGGAAATTTTACCACTTTATTTGTGGGATATTCGTAGTAAAAGTTTCCTTTTTGATATTGCTAGTTTCCAAAAAAATCTCTAAAACCTTGAACTTAAGAAGTTAACAAGTGAATTAATAAATCTATTGCTTAACCGGGATTATTTTTTGGAAATTCAGAACAAATTTGAAATACGAACTTTCAAATCCCATATGTGGGATATTCGAGAAATATCCTATGCTTTACTTTCCAAAATAGTCAGAAAGCAGTAAAAACAAAATGTTATAATTATAATTTTAGAAAATCATAACGAAATTGGGTTTTTTGTGGGATATTCCAAAGAATCGACTACACAATTTTAAAAAGATTTGATTTACCCACAAGTACAGTTCTTTAAATCACTTAAATCTTGTCTAAAAGAAACACAAAAATGTATGAATAAATCTATGGCTTACTAGAAGAACAAAGAACAAATTTTCAATACAAACTACGAAATCCTAACACCTCATATGTGGGATATTCGAAAGTTCTTTATTTTCCAATACAGTTAGAAACAAGTCAGTTCAAGTAATTATCATTTGTGAAGATCACAACAAACTCATGGTGCTTCAAGTGTGGGAATTTCGAAAAAAAAGTTCTTCGTCTGAGAAGAATTTCCACACAAATAGTTCTAGCATCGTGTGTGTGGGATATTCGAAAAAAATTTTAAGTAAGTTCAGTAATTGATCAAATTTATGTTTAGAATTTGACTTTAGTCAATGGTAAAGATTTTTGCCGTTAAATTGGAGACATAATCCTTAACCTGACAAAATTTTAGCAATTTTCTTCTGAATATCCCATCTATAAGAAACAAACCAACCAAAACTATCACTTTATTTTTTAAAGTCTAAAAGCAATTTTTAAAAAAATGCAACTCGATTTTTAAAGCTGGTTAATTTTTTTTGCGAATATCCCACACAATCATGTGCTAACGAAATTTTGTCAACACGAAAACACAAAGTTGGCTGGTTGAGTGAAGTATTTCACATTCGTAAAGTGTCGCTTTATAACGATTCGTTCAAAATTAAGTTCAAGAGTAAGAAATTCTTATTATTTGGGCTTTACTGTTTAAAGGAATGGGTGGGGGGTCAAAATGCAAGGGTTCAAAATATTCAATAACTGACAAGATTTTTAGCATTTTTACATGATAACAACTTCAATGGTCTCCAATAATTAAGTGATTTCGTAAGTTAATTAACTACAAGGTTTCATTTTCGATTTCAGAGATCGTTTTTTGGAGTAGAGCTTCGTGGGATATTCAGGACAAAAAAAATGCAAACTGAAAAATAGTTGCAACCATATTTGAATATAATAAAGATTTATTTGTTTGAGTGATAACTTAGGGACATATTTTTTAAAGTCGTTAAGACACTTTTTGAATATCCCACAAATGGGATGTTAAAAAAACTTTGAGACCTTGAAGAAAAAAAATCCATGATAGTAAAAGTGTTAAAAAATCCCTAAACAAGCTGTCATTATATGACGTTTCGTTTCAATGGGTTTTCGGATATAATTTTTAACGAATATCTCACAAAATAAGTTTTGAAAAATTACTGAAGACGTCGAAAACTTTTGCCATTTGCTTTAAATACTGACTATCAATTACTTGAACAATTACTGGCTTTTCAGTTGAGGATTTGCTTTGCGAAAATCCCACATATGGGATTCTTGGATACAAATGTGGGAAATACAAGTAGAAGGTCCATTATTTCATTTTTCCTTGAAGAATGTTTTTTTGGGACATTAAAGCAATATGTGAGAAAACATACGAAACTGAACAAAAAGAAAAATCGAAAAAATCCCACTTCCGACAACATAAATCCACATCAACCCAAAAGGAAACCCCCAATCAATTTGCTGAAAGTGCTATCCCTTAATTGAAAACATGTCACAGTTGAGGATATGTGAAAGTAGAGTACCAACCTCTATAAAGGCTTCAAAATGACACAAAAAGTTAATCGAATTCGATATTAATAATTAATTTATTAAAAAAAAGTAGAGAAACAAAAAGTGAACGAAAAAAAATATTAAAAATTTAAAAAACAAACAGAAAAACAACATAAATACATCGGAGCAGGATGTTGAATGCGTTAGGTCAGTTGCGTCGTCATCGTTGCTCCGTTGGCCGTTTTTGGCTTAATTAAGATGGTTTAAATTACCTCCATGTTGTTTAAACTGTTGTTGACAGGTGATATTGTGGTTAAATACAACACTTACAACAAGTGTAAGTAAGTACACACAAAACACATACGAACATATATAATTGAGTATCCAATTTGTACCAAGAGATGACGCTGCTGATAATTTTGTATATACCAGCCAAGAGCGGAAGTGCACAACTTGAGTTTGAAATAAGTCTTTTCTGTCATACTTGTATAATGTTTGCTGCAACTGTTTCTGGTGGTCGAACAAAGTACTTGTAGTGTAATGTTTGTATGTATGGGTTTCAAGGATAATTGGCTTTTATTCGATTGAAACATACAGATTCAGTTTGTAATGCGATTAAATGATTTAAATTATGTACACTGTACCTTAATGTGTCAAAGATATTACACATAATTAAGATTTAATCTACAATTTCAATTTAAATGAACTAAAAAACAAAAAAATAATCCTTCAATGCAGAAAGATAAGGTGAACAAGGACAAGTGTATAAAAAGACACTTTTAAAAAATAAGCTTGAAAGTATGCAAGGTCCTTGGTTAATTTTCCATATTTGATGAGAACTTTTTCTTATCTCTCCAAAAACAAAGTTTTAGTTTTTCGATATGTAATTTATCATCAAATTTTATTCTCGTCATTCATCAAATCCTTTTCCTTTTATATCCTTTTTCTTATAACATTGGCTCAATTTTGTTTTATATCAAAATTCAAACTTCAAAGCCAATAAAAAGGCGCAATGTATATTAGAAATGCATTTATTTCTATTTTCAAAGAATATGATTTCATTCAATCCTTGGACCAGGACGACGATATCCTGCTCCTGATGATGATGATGATGACGAAAGTATAGAATTAAAATTGCAATTAAAAGAGACTCAATTCATCATTGGGTTTGATTTTGTAAGGTTCAGCAGATTTCAATTCATTTTATATAACTCCTTGTCTCTTTTCCTTTTGATCCCTAATTGAAACTAATATTTCTCTCAGGATGAATTACTAGATACACATTTACGTATATAAAGGAAAAGGATATTATTATATAGCTAAGTTTTTGAAACCTTACGCTTCGGTAGTTCTCATCCATTTTAACAAAAAAAAAAAATAACATCAACTTGGATAATATGCATCTCGAGGATTGATTGGAAATAATTTGACCAAACAGACAGAAGGACTAAAAGGAAGATATACCTTACTTAAAATAAAAAACCCAAAAATACGTATCCTAGTTTTTCAGTCATTCAGAGAATAAGACAGAGATAAAGACAGGAAGACAGTCAGAGAGAATAAAACTGATGGAAATGTTGTTGATTGAATAGCTATCAATTTGGCTGTCCATTCAATCGTAGTCTCGATGCTTCATCATGACAAAATGATCCAAACTCCAGTCAAACAAAATGATGGCAACTCTTCGTTTTCTTTTTTTACTTATTTTTCTTTCGAAAGGATGAAGCACCAGGAGCCATTTTCGACAAGGATGATGAAAAGAAGGATGATAATGATTAGAGTGTTGATGATGAAGACACAAAGGGTGGAGGGGGGTGGGTGACGAAGATAGGGTTGAAATTGAATAAAAAGGACGAAATTAGCAACAACAAAAAAGTAGCTTGAAAGTGATTGATAAGAGAACGTGAACATTATTTGGACATAAACACACAAAAAGGCAAAAGAAGAAAAAGAGTAAAAGGTATAAAATGAGTAAAATGGTGGTCTTATTTTGGTCCTTATTCTCATCTCTATTGGCCCATAAAGTCTTCGTTTTATGTGTAGGTACTATATATTCGTCTATCGATTAATTATATGCAATTGTGAACAGAAAAGTTGCGTCTTTAAGGACAGATTTGTTATAGGAAAGTTTTCATTTAACTTTGCGAAGGACAAAGTTTTTGAAGCAAGAATTCCTTTTTTTTTTACTTTGATACATGAGGAGGATATTATCATTGACAAGGTGATTATTTTTGACTTATCAGTTATCTTAGAAGGAGTCCTTTTTGTGATGGATTAAGATATTAGGGCACAAAATAGAAATTGGATTGGATTTTCTATAGATAAAATGATGAAAAACTTATTACACAATCGGACTTGGGTTTAATAAAAAAAATTTACCACAAATTCTTTAATAAATTAAGACCTTTTTTAATTTCCAACATTAAAAAAGCGTAAACAAAGTAAAAAGGTATAAAATAGTCCCGAAATTCTTTGTTGTTATAAGTGTTCTAAATTGTCACCAAAACATGACTTTATTTACGAAGACATTTTGCTTTTTAAAGTTTTTTTTTTCAAAAAAAAATTTAAATAAAGAAATGGATTGAAAAATAAAAGTAGAGTTACACAATGTTGGCTCTTATTGCCCTTTATGTTTTTAAGGGCGAACTATTAATGAAACTTTGTGTCAATTAATGCCTTGCAAAAAAGAAGCAACGTTTTCACAGAGGCTAAAACTGTATGCGGAATTTAATCACCAATAAAATGGAGAGTGCACTGTGGCGTATACTTACTTTTTTTGTATTTTGCAAAATTTATAAGATATTTCCTCTCGTTTTCTATGCAATTTCACCAATCCACGTTAGAATATTGAAAAACTTGTTACCGTACAAAATTATGGTCCACAAAATTTATTTTCGATGTGGAAACAAGAAGAAGACTTTGACGCCAATGGAAGACTATTCAGAAGATTATCCATCAATTTAACTACGTGTGTCTTGAAATTATTTTTTATTTTTTTTTGGGTGGTTGGTTTCGAAGTCTTCTATTTTTTCCCATATTTCCCAAAAAACATTCTGAATTGACCACTTTACGTTTATCATGTCGCAATGGTAGCCACATTGCCACCTACGCTCAAAACGGGCGACCATTTGTTTGAAAGTGATTGGAACACTTTCTGGAGGAGGAAACAGCCTCTACGATTAAATACTTATTCAACACCAAACCTGGATACAAACTGGCACAAGCATCCTAACCCAGATAAATCACGTTAATAGAAGGAAAACAAAAATACTACACGAAAATAAGCTCTGCTTAATTCTGCTTAAATATTAAGACCTTATTGACACGCTTAATTTCAATTGGAGTTTATATGATGGCACAATGGACAAGGCTCAAAGGAGTAAAAAAAAAACTCAACTGGGGTTGAAATTCTCTGTTCTGAGTCCATTTCTATCGGCAAATACTCCATCATAGCCCTCGGTATCGGTTTTTAATCGCCAATCTCCTGTTCAATATTGTTTTAACATAGAAGAAACGCCTAATGATAGGCAATGATGAAAGGTTCAAAAGCAGGCAACACCTAATGATATACTAACAATAAGTGTTCTAAAAGAAGAAAATATTATTGAATATCTAATTAAAAGTGTTGCTGTCGGATCTGCTCGAATGAACTATCAATGAGATATTTTACGACTGGAAAAAAAACCCTCGTAACTGCCTTCACCCAAAAAATCATGTCATTATATTGCTCTGTTGTGACGTGAAGAACGGACAAACAA
Source organism: Eupeodes corollae (assembly GCF_945859685.1). Taxonomy (NCBI): domain Eukaryota; kingdom Metazoa; phylum Arthropoda; class Insecta; order Diptera; family Syrphidae; genus Eupeodes; species Eupeodes corollae. The sequence continues at coordinate 246,018,858 of NC_079147.1, forward strand.
ACAAACAAGCAAAATGACTTTCCTTTTTACAATATATGTATAGATTTTCATTCATCAAGAAAAACAGGGAAATTTCGTCATAAAACTTATTAGACAAGCCATGGTTTAAAACATAGAAGTTACCAAAGTTATATTTGACAATATATAAGTGGCAAACTCGTCTAAAAAACCTTCTAGATTTCTCCACTAAATATCGATTGAAAAGAAAGTTGCTATTTTAAATATTGAAAGAAAAACAAAAAACAAAGAGAAAGAAATCTAAACCTTCTTTGTAATATGAAAAGTTTTCGACACTAAGCCTCTGTAACTTCTATCAAAGTGCAAAATTTCTATTTTCACCCAATAAACTTTCTAATCTTTTGAAATACACATCCTTTTTACTGAATTTTCTAGTTTAATCTTTATAATATTGTTTGTCAATTCAGTCGATATTTATCTCATAAATATACTCTTTAAGTTTTATGTCCAATACAGTTAGATAGGTCGTATAGGCTCCTAAGGTCTACATACTTGTATATATGCATTTACACTAACTTAATCCATCAATTTTCAAAAACACGCACACACTATAATCCATTTATCAAAAAAAGGCAAAGAACCATAACCAAACTTTTATTTTTTACGAGAACCCTTTTAGTCCTTCGACATACATATAAAAGTTCTATAAAGGTTACATATACCTACTCTACCTCTCTTCATATAAAAATGTTAGCCATATAAGATGTCAAAATTTTATTTCACGTTTGTTTTGTTTGTTTGTTTGTTTTGCAAACAAAACAAAGTCAAGGATCTCACATCTCCCTCTCGTTTTGCTATAGAAAATAACCATAAAGGACATAGGTATTTTCAAATAAAACTCTTAAAGCCCAAAACCAAACGGTCCAAGGAGGCCATAGAGGGCATAGAGGCCAAGGATGCCAAGGAGGCCAACGAGAAGACGAGTGACATGCCTGACGTGTGCAGAGTATTTCTGGTATTTGATGATACAAAATTACATTGTTCAAAAAAAGGATTGTTTATATTAAGGTAAAAATAATAAATAATAATTCTTTTTCTTCCCTATACAATCTCATTATTTTCCATTATCTTATCAAGAAGTCAAGTACCTATAATACTTGGTTGGAATACACAAAATAAAATATAAAATAATATAGGTTTGGGGTAGGTTAGGTACCTCGATGGGCCACATATGTCGAAAGCTTATATATAAAATGAAAAAGAAAACAATTTTATACAATTTAAGAGAATAAAAATAAAAATCTTACAAGGATATGTATTTATTGTATGTTTAGACACATTGTCGGTGATAAAGGACCAAGCGGAAAAAAAGAGAACAAAAATTTAAGTGATTTCTTTAGCACACCACACACACACAAATAATCGCCTGCGGTGACAGATGAAAGGAAAACATTTTCTTCACACTTAACGATGTTGTGCTTACATATTTTATATAAATACAAGTACCTACCTACCAAACACCAGCACCAGCAGCGCCAGATTCTTGATAACAAATCAAGAAACACAAAAAAAAAGAAAACTCGTAGGGTTTTTTAACTTAAACAGGATGTTTGCCATATTAACGTTCGCACAAATGTCAATTTAATGGAGTTTATCCTTTTTTATGGATATACATGTACATGTGTATATTTTTCTTCTTTCACTTAAGGATCCTTCAAGAAGAAAATTGTTATTGAAACTGCTCAACTTAAAGGTGACATAATTTTTCATCTCGAGATAATTAAATCTATAGAGATCAAAGAAGAAACAGGATAATGCCGTAGACGATATTTTTAAAAGGAGACTTTAAATTAAAATCAAGGAGCTACGGAGACATTTTTATTTTTTGTTGTTGATATCCTTATGATAGGAATTAACTGAGGGACTTAATTGTTGCAATTTTACTTAATAAGACAAGAAGTTGTGAGGTCTCTTTTATTTTAATTTTTGTTTTTGAAATTTTATGTACATAAGCAAAACTTACCCTGGCAACGTTTCCATACAAACAGACCAAGTTAAATAATTTATCTGTGTTCGATGTTTCCTGATCAAGTCCATAAACCATCATGACGGCGCCCTATAAAAACAATAAAGTAACAAAAAATTTTAAGCTTTTATATATTAAACTTAAACATTATTTTAAAAAAATTATAAATAGTTTCTCAGGACCTTAAATTAAATTCTCCCGGAGCCTCTTAATTCTAGATACGATTTAACTCATTTTAGTATCTTACTTAGTTTTTGGAAATTATCAGTAGTTACGGATCTTTTTTTAACTTTTTATGAAGTTTTGAGAAAACCTTGAATTTGCTTTTTTATAGTTTTGAAAATGAAGTGCTGATTTCGAATACAAACTTGTATTTATCTATTTTCTCAGGTTTTAACAATACCCATTTCTAACATTATTTGTATACATATTTTTAAATATTCAAAACCTTGATGTTGAGACTTCGTGTGTCCAAAATGTTACGTTTTCGATTTCTATCTCAATGGAAAAGCTATGAGCATGTACAAATTTCGAATTAAACGAAAATAATGTTTAACAGACATTTGGAAAACTTCTAAAGAAATGTTTCAGCTAAAAAAAAAGCTAAAAACAAGTCCAAGCCAAAAAACGCTACAAAAACATACAAATTATTCAAAATGTTAATGATTTCAAACGAATTTCAAAACTGTAATATTAAAAGAATATTAATTGGTGATACAAACAATTAAGATACAAATTCTTAAACAAGTTAAGATAAACTTGTATAAGAAACTAAACATTTTTGAAAAGTTATCTATTAACAGTTGTTGATCAAATATTGTCACTTTATAAAATTCGACTTTTCTTAATACCGATTAGGAAGAATATTAAATTAGCCGTCAAAAGTTAAAAGGAAATCAAAAGACACGGAGCTTGAAAACTTTTTCCTCAATGAACTTAGGGAACTAAAAACATATCAGCATTAGGTCTGTAACGCCACACACGAAAATACAAAAATTCCTTTTCTATTAAACTTTTTGTGTCAACAGCTTTATTCTGAGCACCAAAAGCTCCATTTGTTTTGATATTTTCTAAGAGTAAAAACAAATTTTTGAAATATCATTACATTTTGTTTGTGAAAATTCGTGTTATTTTCAAAAATTACTCATATAGGGTGCTTCATTAGAGGTATAAAACTTACAAATGCAATAAAAAAAGATGATTTTTTAAAATCGTCATGAAAATTAATTAAATTGCAAGATAATTTTCTGGCCATCAAATTGTAATTTTAAATTCTAATATGATTTCGGACATATGACCCCCACGGCTGGCCACGACTTCTGGATAATCTGGATGTCGAAAAATTACCTTTTTAAACATTTATTGCCACATATCGGCAATAACACGGCTAATATTCTTTTAAAAGTGGTCAATCGTTTCATAAATTTTGGTTTAGAGAACGATCATTGGAAATTCACAGGACCGAAAAGTGAAATCGATTGTAGAACGATTAGTGCGTAATTTTACACCGTCTCGTTGAACGCAAAATTACTGTACATTCTTGTTATTCAAGTCAGTAACTATGGCTCTATAGCTTTCACAATTGACTTAAAGTTCTGACCAGTATCGTTTCCAAAGAAAACGGACCAATATTTCCACCAACCTTTAAAGCACTCAGTTTGTGTGGATGTTCAAAAATCAAATGGGGTGGCGCAACAGTCCGTTGTGAACCAGGGCCTAGTGACTTACAACTCTCAACCATTCCTGTGTGCGAGTACTGTTGTCAGGAATGTAAGGGACCTACAATTTAAGGCCGAATCCGAACGGCTAGTTTGAGAAAGCACTTTTTCATGACAAGAATTACTCTTGAAGGAATTGTCAATTCCTCGCAAGAGGCAGTACCCGCGAAAATTATTTTTTTTTTTTTAAATTATGGTGGCACAGGCAGGGATTGAACCCAAGACCTCTTGCATGACAGTCCAACGCACTTTTTTTTTTTTTTTTTTTTTTAAATTCATTTTTATTAATTCATTCTTAAACCTATCTTAAAGCTAGACAAAAATTCATAAAACTAGCCTAATTATCCATAACTTACAACTTTCTCACAGTCCAACGCACTAACCATCATGCTACGGGTACTACTTGTGTGGATGTTATGGTGCCTTAATATCGTCGAAAATGGACTTAGGGAGTTTTAATAGAACGACGACGATAGTTATTTAAGGATTATCATCACTCCAAATACGGAAGTCTTGTTAACTGACGTATCCCTTTAACAAAATAATAGCTTAGATTGGGATCAATGGCAAACTTGTTTTAGGCCAATTCATCGAAGATATGCATTGTTATGTGATCCTGTGGCTTTATTTCCACAGACAAAATGGCCGCCAGTTAGAATTGTGTTGTCAGCTTCAAATTGTACACCTCTAAGAAAAACACCGGTATACCAAATATAATGAAATTTTCTTTAAATGCTCGGAATTTTTAACAAAAATGTACAAACGTTGCGTGTATTGCGCCCATATTACAGTAGACTTGGTGGCCCTTCACAGTCGACTCTTCAACGTTTTGTGGTCAAATTTGAGACGATCAAATTTGAAAAAACCTGTACGTTCAAGAAACACAAGATCGGACAAGAACATCGCCGTGGTCCGTGAAAGTGTACAGCAGAGGCACTCTATTCCTCGCCATGCACAAGAACTCGGCCTTTTAAAATAGGTGGCGCAATAGTCCGTCGTGAACCAGGGCCTAGTGACATACAACTCTCAACCATTCCTGTGTGCGAGTAATTGCAGGGATGGAGGGGACCTACAATTTATATGCCGAATCTGAACGGCTGATTTGAGAAAGCATAACAAGAATTACTCTTGGAGAAATTGTCAATTCCTCGGAAGAGGCAGTACCAGTGAAAAAAACTTTAGGTGGCACAGGTCGGGATCGAGCCCAAAACCTCTCGCATAAAGTCCAATGCACTAACAGTCATGCCACGGGTACTAGTCGGCCTTTTGCAGACTTTAAATTGACGAATTTTGCGTCGGGACTTAGGCCTTCATTCGTAGACAACGCGCGCCGCACTGTTTGTTCGTGACTGAGCTTCGCACCGTTTGGAAGAGGAACATAATTATTATGGGTCAGTAATTTTTTGAAAACGACGTTAGTCAGGCAGTCACCCTCAACATTTTGCCATTTGCATGAAGAATTTGAGGGTAAGGTTATCTCTCCCGGGGTTAATGTGAATTGGTCACCAAGGTCATGCGATTTGACCCCGCTAGATTTGTTCATATTCCGCACTTTATAGCTTACATGCGCCTTCAAATAAAAAACAAAATTGTGTTAATAACACAAACACAGCTTCTTTTATTCCATTTCAACATCTACCCCCCCTTATTGAAAAACCCTTTATAAAGCGCTAACATTTGTTGATGTTTATGTACATGTTGCATGTTGTGTTCAGCACTCGATGTCAGAAACTTAGATTGTTAATAAAGCCAATAGCATTTAAAACTCAACGGACTTAACTCATAACGATGGACTGTTTCTTGTAGCTCAGTTCTAGATGTATGATTTTTTGTATGTTTTCAATTTGGTTCTCCTATCATTGACGAAATTTCGGCCCCAAACTGGAGTTTTCTTAATAATAAAGTCATTAGTTGTAAAGTTCTTGAAAATGAAAATAAAAACGACACTTTAATGTCAAGTGGCTGACGCACTTCAAAATTATGCAAAATTTATAAAATTTAAATTCTAAAAAGAAGCAAAAATGAGGCTGGGATGCAACCCACACTGATAACTTTCTATCCCGTCTGTAGTGCTTGCAAGGTTTGAAGGTTTTCGTGTTTTGATCAAAAGGTTGTCAGTTGAATTATTCTAAAAAATTTACAATAACCAACAATATTTTGAATTATAATGAAATTTCAAAACCTAATTTTTGTTAACAAGATTTTTAGTCGTTAACCAATTTTTACCAATTTTAGTAGCTCTTCTTAAAAGTTTTTATATCGAGAGTCGAACTTCAATTTTGTATCATTTTTTTTTTTACTATTTTTTTGCAAATTGAAATTTTTATGAAAAAACTGATTGCGACTCACACTTTATACAAAAAAAAACTGAATTGAAAACAATTATTGTTTAAAAAATAAAATTAATTTGAAGCCTATTTATAAGATATTTGAGTCGAAAGTCAATATTTACGAACTTTTATAAATTTTGTTTGTAGGTTTTTATTTTTTTTGTACAAAACTGTCAATTCGAATTTTCTCAAAATTTCACTGGATGTTGTAAACAATATTTATCATAAGATTAAATTAGTTTAAAGCCAAAATCTTAAAGTTTTAAGAGATATTTGACCATAAAATCAATTTATACTAACTTTTATTATTTTTTTTTGTTTAGGTTATTAATTTTTGTAAAAAAAACTGTAAATTCGATGTTCTCAAAATTTTTCCAAAGGTTGAAAACAACATTTTCTATAAATTTAAATTAGTTGGAAGCCATTATCTCAAATTTTTGAAAGAGATTTTAGTCGAAATTCAATTTTTACCAACTTTGAGTAATGTTTTTTTGGGTTTTTATTTTTTTTTTTAAAACTGTCAATTTGGTTTTTCTCAAAATGTTGACACATGTTAAAAACGTTATTTTTCGTTGCACAAAATTGTTTTGGAGATAAAATCATTTCTTATTCGTAAAATTTTCGAGGTGATAAAAGTTTTTTTTTTTAGTTTGTTTGACAAAACGAAACTTTTGAAAAACTTTTTTTGAAAAATATACTTGTTTGGTATCACGATACAATGTATAATATAAAATTTAATTCAAGTCTTTAGCGTTATTTGTTCTTGAGATATTTAGAGTTGACCAAAATGTTCACCTTTTTTTTTATACTGGTAAGTAAAAAAACCACCCAAGCAATTTTCTTGAGAGCCCTTTCTGCATTATTATCTGTATAGCAAAATTTATTTGAAGTCGGTATCTCTTCCGGTTCTTGAGCTATGGACGACGAAAAAAACGTCGCGAACGTACGAACGTCTGACGTACGTTCAACCTTTTATTTCGACCTTGAATCGTTGAGAAATGTACAAATTTTCAATTCGACAAATCGGACACATTACAATAATTTCCTATGGGAAGTTAATAAATCACTTGACAGCAGACCAAATGGTCACAGTCGCACCAGTTAGAATAATGCTGCCAACTTCTAGTTCTATAACTCGAAGAAAAACACCCTAATACTAAATTTTATGAAATTTTCTTAAAATTCTCAGTATTTTATTAAAATTTGGTAACTAGGCCAAATTTCATTTTTTTTTTTTAAATGTAAGTTCCTTAAATTGGGAATAGAAACTTAAATGTCAAGTTTCTGAAGCACTTCAATATGATGACAAATTTATAAAACGAAGCCAAAAAGGTTTAAAATTCGTGGAAATTGAAGTTAACTCCAAATCATTGCTTATTGTCACTATATTGAGAGTTTAGAAAGTTTGAATTTTCAAATTCGCAAAAACCTGTCAATTCATCAAACGATTTCCCAGAAACTTACAAATTTTTAGCGTTGCATATAGGAGAAATTTTATCGAGTTATAACTTTTATTTCAAAAAATGTTCCTGGTAATATAAAATATTATCTCACTTTTGAATTAAAGTACTATACATTTTCTAACAAGACTTAAGTTAAAATCCATACATATAATTCATCCTGCAGTTTTGCTGTAATTTGTACTTAATTATAAAATTCCTGGTAAATCCTTAATTGCATTAACTACACCATCATTTTCTCTACATTTTAGGTGTATTTCATCATAAACATATAGCACATATATTTTGATCCTTTTTAAATCCCATTAAAATTACTTGACAAAATTAAAAACAAACATCATCATCTGTAAATATAAAATTTTCTAAAAACCTATTACCTTAATTCCTTTTAACTTTTTTTTCCATCTTTTTTCTAATTCGACTAACAGCATTTGGACTGTGAGAGAATGAATAGAAAATATATGTTTATAAAAAAAGGACATACGTATCCTTGAATATGTTTATGCAATTCCATAGATGCCAAACTTTTTCCGTACAAAACGTTAAACGATGTAAAATACTAAATTTAAATATCTATACAGTTTTAAAGGTGTACCTAGATACATACATACATATGTATATATATAAAAAGAATAAATATTTATACCTGTTGTTGTCCTGTTGCAGCAAAATTAACTGGTCCATTGCGTCCGGCAGCTATTGGTGGTTCTTTCATTAGGCCAGTCGGATGTATAGGAGCGCCCTTCCAATTCTCTGGGGTGGTGGGATGAAATTCCGGTGGTCCAAAAGGTGGAAAGCCAGCGCCTGGTCCCAATAGTGGTGGCTCTTTAAATTGAGGATAAGTTGTTTTGATTGCAACTGTTTTTTTTGTTTGTGTTTTTTGTTTATATTTTTTATGGTTTTATTTTAGATTTTAGTTGGTTTTGTTTTTTTTTTTAAGTGCATTAGTTTTATGATAATAATTTTATTATTTTTAAGGATTCGCATGCGTGCACAGGTGGATTTTCAAGATGAATGGAAATAAACGAAAAAAAAAACATAGAAAAACAAATTAAACATAGAATAAGGATTTGTTATTATAAATTAAAACAAAAAAAAAATATATAAAATATATATAAATATGTTTTGTTAAATTTTTAATGCAGGTTAGAAACAAATGTTTTTAAAAAGTTATTGGTATGTAAATTCAACGCACAAGGACATATTGACACTTTAAAAGTAGATACCTATTTAATATTAAAAAAGAGCTTGGATTACGATTCACACTGTCAACTTTCGATGATAATTTTGGTTTTTCAAAAAGCTGAATTGTCCTTTAAAGAATTTCGAAAAGATTGAATTTTGTATGGGATTTATATTTTTGTGCCAACTTATTTTGTCTCAAGATATTCAAGCCGAAAATCAATTTTTACTAGTTTTGGGCAGTAATTCTCTTTTGCTTTTGATTTTTAATGAATAAAAAACTGATTTGGTTTTTCTAAAAATTTTACAAGGTGTTAAAAATTGTGTTTTTTTTTCAAGACGAAACAAGTTTTAGGGCTATATTTATTCATTCTCAAAATATGAGTGAACTTTTACAAATTGCTCACACTAAAAACAATATTTTCCGTGAAACCATAAAAGTAGCTTAATAAACTGTTTTTTCGTTGGTACAATGAAAGTTTAATTGGCTTAACGAAAAATGTTGTTATTTCAATGAATGTTTTATATATTCAAGATTTGATTCCTTGAATTTAATGAACACTTTTATAATTTAATGAAAGATAATTTACAAATTTTACATGAATATTTAATGCAACATTTTTGTGAACGTACTTAAAAGACTTTTTTCGTTAGCCCAACGAAAGTTTAACTGGCCCAACAAAAAATTTAGTAATTTCGTAATACAAATGTTTTATACTTTAGTGAAAAACCTCCTTTTTTCAGTGTTGTTGTTTTAATGAATGTTTTATATTTAAATGAAAACGCTTCATAATTTTTGGTTTTTCAGTCCAAGATTTGATTTTTTAAATTTAATGAACACTTTCATAATTTATTGAAAAATATTTTAAAAATTTTGTATGAATACTTAATTAAACATTTTCGTAATGAACGTAAAATAAATTTTTCGCTAGCCCAACGAAAGTTTAAATGGTTCAACGAAAAGTTTAGTAATTTCGTAATACAAACGTTTTATACTTTTTTTCAGTATTGCTATTTTAATGAATGTTTCATATTTTAATAAAAGCGCCTCATATTTTTTTTATTTTTCAGTCTAAGATTTAATTTCTTCAATTTAATAAACACTTTCATGATTTATTGAAAGATATTTTACGAATTTTGTATAATCCAACGAAAAATTCATTGGCTCAACATAAAATGTTGTCATTTCAATGAATGTTTTATATTTTAATGAAAACGCTTTATACTTACAGTTTTAGATTTGACTTCTTGAATTTAATGAATATTTCATAATTTATTGAAAGATATTTTAGGAATTTAGAAACTTAACGAAACATTTTCGTAGACGTACGTGAAACACTCTTTACGTCTAACGAAAGTTTAACTGGCTCAAAAAAAAAATTAGTAATTTTGTAATAATAATAATAATAATCTTTTATACTTTAATGGAAACGCGTTATATTGCTTTTTTAGTCTAAGAACTAATTTCGGGAATTTAATGAACACTGTCATAATTAATGAAATATATTTAACGAATAATTTATGAATATTTATTAAAAATTTTCGTAAAAGTACTTTATAAATTTTTATAATAAAGTTTTCACAAAAATTATGAAATTTATCAGTAAACATGTTATTTTTGCATAATTTTCTGAAATCTCATTAAAGTATGAAAAAAAATCATTGGTTTATGAATTTTTTTCATTGACCGATGAAAACATTTCATTAACTGATTAACTTAATTAAGTTAATGTATGATTTTTGTTCATACTATCAGACGTTAAAATTTTGAGGTAGGCATATCATCTTGTTTTTTCGTTACATACATAAAAATATCTTTCAGATTTTGAGCCACATTTTTTAAACGTCTTTCAAAATAACTCATTGGCTTACAATTTTTTTTTCTTTAGACGTAAAAACTTAGTTATCATGGAAGAATAAACTTTGATTGGTAAAAATTCTTTCTAACTCATGATCTGTGTCATACTTTCAGATGTTAAAACTTTGAGCCAAGTTTACGTAAATAATTCATTGGTTAAATAATTTTTTAATTCAGTTATGAACAAATCTTCATATATTGAAAAATTCAAAATACGAACATTTTCAAATGACTAAACAATTTTGCCCAAAATCAAATCAAGAATGTCAAAAACCATGTCAATGTCTTTATGTGTTCACAAGATATTCAAGTCAAAAATCATTTCTTTTAAATGATCAGTGTTAATTTTGGTAGTTTTCAATTTCGTAGAAAAAATGTTCAATTTTTCTAAATATTTAACCAAATATTTTTGTGTGGCAAAATAAGTTTGAAGTCAATAACTTAATTTTTTCGCAAGATAATCGAAAGTGTAACTTCAGTTTTTAACAATATTAGTTTGTATTTTGAAGGATTTAATTTCAAAATAACAAAGAAATGTCAATTCGATTTTTCTAAATATCACACCAAATACCAAAAACATTATTTTTCGTTATACAATTATTCTGAATGTAAAATTGTTCGTAACATTTTAGGGGTGACAAATAAATATTTTTTTCAGTTTCAATTCTTTTGATAAAAAGAAAACTTTAAGTAAATTTTTTCAAGTGAATACAAATTTACTACGACGTCAAAACGTATTTTTGTAATTGGTTCATGAGAAAATTGAACATTTTGTTTAAGTCTTATAGTTACAAATAAAACATCTACCGGACTTTTTTTGGAAACCTTTTGAGTAACTTGATGCTTTTATCTAGAAAACAAAATTTGTTTGAAGTTGACATCTCTTTTTAAAAAACCACAAAACAAGAAATTTCAACATTTTCAACTTTAAAAACGAATGAAAAGTTGGTAAGGAAAGTTCCCCAAAAACGCAATTCCCTACTTACAAAATTAAACATGTCTTGTTCCAGTAACTTTCTTCCTAAGTACTTAAGAAAATTCGTTGTAGTCAAAAATTTTTATCTAATTGTTACAAGAAAAATATAACTCACATTAAGAACCATTTTCTTACAAGAAAAAACAAAAGAAAAAGTAGAAGAAAACAAAAAAACAAGGACCTTAAATATTTCCTCCTCGTTGGTAAAATAAATAAATTCTCTTCCATTATTTTCAAAACAGTTAAACGGAAATACCTACCGGTACCTCTATAAGACTGTAATAGCAACTTTGCTCATACAATTCAAAAAGATACCAGCACACTGGTAGTACAACAACAAAACACCACATCCTCCGCACCGCCACGCCGCCTCCTTTCATGACTGCAATCGTGTTTAACATAAATCAGTTTCACTTCATGTTTTTCCTTAAAATTCATAAATTTCATAGAAAACAGTGAAAACTTAAATGTAAACAAAAACAAAAACAACAAAAACAAAACTATCAACAAGGACTTTAGTGTGGTTGCTGTGGTAGGTAAGTAAACGCAATTCACTCTTGAATGCATTCCACAAGTCCTTTTGTTAGCTTTTCAGTTTTCGCGTGCGGAGAGAAAGGAAGAAAATCATACGTTCAACAGCACACAATCCAACTGTTTAGTTTCAATTAACATTTATTTATACGAGACATTTAGTTTTTGATTTGAGAACTTACCGCACCAACCCGCTTCACAGCCCCACCGCACTATTATCCTTTCGTCCTTCAATAAATATACTACTCACACATTTTCACATCATACAAAATAAGAACCAAAAAAGGATCAGCACAGTAAATCCATAGGTATACCTAGTTGCTCGCTCCCAGGAGTAATTAGAATTAACAAGCATTCAAAAAAGGACGAAAAGCTCCTCACCTCACTGCTGCGCTACGAGCGACGACAAAGCTACGATGGCTGTGATGGAGCATGGCGGTACCAACTTTCGTGTTAACTCTATGAATTCTCTCCGCGTGCAGCGCTCGCTCGGTCCCTCTGACCATACCGGAAATGTTATGTTAGCAGCAGCGGCAACAGAATCAGAAGTCTCAAAACCAAAAAACGACATCAAGCTATATGTATGTATGTATGTACTGTAGGTGGCGAAAAGCATGAGGGTTTTTCACCTCTCCCTACACTCTATACTTTCACTTTACCTTCTGAATTGGAATTGAGTATGAAAAAGGATAAAGTCAAAGCAAACGAACACACAACGAGGACATTTCACCCTTGGTTTCCGGCTGACAAAGTGGAAACAATTTCGTTAAAATTCATTTTTGTGTTCCCTTCTTCTCTTCTGTGCTGTGTTCTGTTCACTGATGGTGGTGTAGTGTACAAAAATACAAAAAAAAGGACGAAGGGAAAAAATATTATTCCCAAGGACTATCCGTTAGTTATGTTGAATGAAGTGAAAGCCGAACACGCAAACATAAAGCCTCAGAACAAGTTGAACATAAAATGTGGGAAGTGAAGATAGGTTTTTCACGTAATTTTCCTTCTTTTTTTGTTGTTTTTATTTTACAAGTAACCAAACAAAAAAGAAAGGATGAGGCCACAAAAATAAGGACGAACATTGAAATAATTGAGGACATTTTTCTTGTGACATATCTTCCTACATGGGAAGGTATATGGATAACTATTAGGTGCTAACGTCATATTTTAACACGAAAATATACTCACGCCTTGAGCCTTTAAGTGAAACCACACCGCCACCGACCGCACTATCCCGCCCACTATCGTCCTATCAATGTATAAACTTCAGGAAAACGGAAGTGCGGGCGGTAGGATGAATAATATGGGAAATTTTTCAAGATTAAAAATGTATACGCACATAGATTATTAAATATAATAAAAAATTATAGAAATGAAACAAAATTGGGGGCGTCATGTTGCTCTCAAAATACCATAGATGAAATGATCAAACTTTATGGTGCGTTATATTTTTTTTGGATTCAAATCACCATAAGGATTAATGAGAACCTTAAGGCATTTTCTTTTATTCATCTATTAAGGCATAACTTCACCTACGTAGAACAACCCACTTACAAAGATATACCATATAATATCTTTTATAATAATGAAGTAAGTTTTGATATCAACATAAGTCGCATAAAAATTAAGTGTAATGCCGTTTTTTTGTGGAAGGATGATGGGATGTGAAGGGTTTCATTTTTCAATGATTCAATAAAAATATCAAATTTTATAGGGAAGAATATATTTCTTGAAACTTTTATCTAATCTTTACAATTTTTGGCTCTAATTTTTTATTTTTATTTTAGAAAGCAAGACTTTTAGGGCAGTTTTATGTTAAAAAAAGGGTTGTCACGTACCTTAGGACTTTAAGGAAGAATTTAAATGAATTCTATAAGTTTTATGACTAAAAATACAAAACAAATATATAGGGTTCTTAAATTGGCGCCGGTAGATTTTGGCGTCCCGTGGCGGCCATTTTGTTTTGGTAACATCTGTCAAATCTTTTGTTTATTATTCAGTTTTTTATGAAAAATAATCATGGCAAGTTACACGATTGAAGAGGACGTTCAAATGATAAAACTTTATCATCGAAATGATTGTTCGATAACGCAAACGTTACGAGCATTGCGCCAATTTTACGGTACAAGTGGTTGACCTTCACAGTCAACTCTTTAATGTTTGGTGGCCAAATATGAGACGATTGGCTTAGTAAACAAACAGCCAACAACCGTACGTTCAAGACGTTCAAGGAACGAAAGATCGGCCGAGAACATTGCCGCGGTCCGTGAAAGTGTACAGCAGAACCCGAGGTAGTCAGGAGCTCAAAGTTCATGACCATAGACAACGCCATTTGTTCGCTGACTCGGCTCCGAATCGTTTGGAAGAGGACTCCAATTTCGGCGTAATTGGCCAGTACTTTTTTAAAAACTACGTAAGTGAGGCGTCAACAGCTAGCGCTACAAACGATGATTACTAATTTCTTACGTCCGAAATTGAACCATATGGACCTAGAAGACACATGGTTCTAGCACGCTATGTGCCACACAGCAAACGCCTAGACTTCTATTACCTTCTAAAACATGATTTAAGATCGGTTGAATGGTCTTGAGTAAACATCAGCTCCCTTTTCAATATTTACGTTCTCTACAAAACAAAAACTTTCAAATGCAATGACCATTCTTGGTTCAACAATAAAATTAAAGTTTTAATATATAAGCGCAATCTAGCTTACAAAGTTTGGAAACGTTTTAGAATCGACCAACTTTATCAGGTCTAAGAAATAAAGTTGTTCTTGAGATAAGGGAGACGTTTCTATACTCCTCGACTTAGCCCTGCATTAGCCGGTCATATACTTTGGAAAAAGTTAAAAGAAATTGGTGTTGGTGAGCACTTTAACAGTGTTTCTACTATAATGGATTGTGATGAGCTGAATACCAATTTCACGTCCCTATCATCATTTGAGTTCAATGATAGTGCAGACTCTTCTGGATTTTTAGAAAACGACATCTTTTCTAGCTTCTCAGCAATTGATGATGAAGTTGCTTTAAGAACCTGTTTATCTATTAAACCAAGCTCAATAGCATTTGACGAAATTTACCCCGTGTTTGTGAAGGCCAATAACCATGTTGCCATATTTATCCAAAGTTTTTGCAAAAATTATGAACACAAAAATGCGGCAATATCTAAAACGTTCCGAAATGCTATGTCCCGATCAATCTGGTTTCCATCAAAAACACAGTTGCACTACTGCCCTTATAAACGAGGTCGAGGAAATAAGAGAAAGTGTAGATAAAAATTTCGTGTCTTTTCTCACTCTCTTGGATTTTTATAAAGCCTTTGACATTGTCAACCAACGTAATTTATGAGATTCAATATTCGTCATCATCAGTGAGACTCCTTGTCTCATATCTTAGTTTTAGACAAAAAGCAGTAGTTGCTAAAAACCGAAATTTAAGTTTTCTTTCACTAAGATAAGGTGTTCCCCAAGGTTCTATTTTGTGTCCATTACTTTTTACTATGTATGTTAATGAGCTTCCGTCTCTAAGCTTTAACTCATCCATAGCATAGAATATCATATCTTATCCAAATCTTGGGAATTTAATACACGCTTGGCAACATAAACTTCATAGTTTGACAAAAAGAAACTGTTCTGTTATGTAAAACCAATATTAAGACTCGGAACAATTGGCTGAAATTGAAGTTCCTCAGGGATCAGAACTAGGCCCCCATTTCTTTTTTGGGGATTTAATTTCTGTTTATTTGGTATTAGAAAGAAATAAAGGCTACTGCATCGATTAAGTTATAAGGGATTTGACAGGAATTAAGGTTCCTTACAATGAATTTACGACTTCTAAAAATTCAAATTTTTGTATGCCGATGTTGTAAAGCTAAGGTACAGTTGTCCACTGGGGTTGTTTGAAAATGGTATTTGGGAGATAAATGAAGATCTTAATAAGGTATTGCCCTGGTCTCGATCAAACGGACTTTGTTAAAATCCTACTATGTCAAAATGATTACTCGTTTCAAAAGACCCTACAGACACATCTTGCTTTTCTCCAATATTCTCAATAATAACTCTATTCAGTTTTTTGACTCAGCCAAGAATCTTAGAGTGGTATTTAGTAAGACACTCACTTGGACAAATCATATACAACTTATCAAAGGTAGAGTATACGGAGGCTTACGTATGTTATGGACCACCCAAAGAATCACTCCAATAAAAACAAGAGTGATATTTGCTAAGTCGCTGCTAATTCCCCTTTTATTATTTGGGTGTACACTATTTAGTAATTGCTAACTGGCACCGAATTCGAGGCGAAAGGTAAGACTTCCCACGAACTTCAAGTTCCATGATAAATATTTGAAAGGGTCTTAGACACTATATTTTCGGAATAAGAAGTACATGGGAATTTTCTTCGATGGGACCTGTGACAATGTTAAGAAATGGATTTTCTAGTCAACTGAACGTTTAATATGGTGTTCCACTAGGGAGCCATTTTGGTCCCTCATTCTTTATTTGCATTGTACAACTACTTTTAGTTTCAATTTTGTTAATATTTGGTAGAACTAACAAATATAAATTAATTTTATAACTCAAATAAAATACCACGATTACTTTAAGTGGAAAAAAACTGAACTCTTGCTTTGTAAAAATTGTGGGGGGGGGTATGTTTATAAGACTTTCTATTGAAAAAGATCGTTGGAAATTTTTGATACAAAATTTATTTTTATTTAATTCAAGATGTGAGATGAGTTTTCTATCAACATAGGATCAAGTAATTCAAATTGAATGTACACTTTGAAGTTCCTCAGGGATCAGAACTAGGTCCTCTTCTGTTTCTTGTTGATTTAATTTTTGTTTATTCGGTAACAGAAAGAAATAACAACAAAATTAACGTTTATTTGTTTAGGCTTCTACCAATTAATTTTTAAATTTTGGCAAAATCATTTACATCTGTTTCTGAAACGGTTGAAAGTTGGAAAATGCTTAAAAAACAAATTGAACCAAACAATATGCTTGATAGTTTTGACAAGAGGTGTTAACATTAAAGAAGTTGAATAAATGGACATAGTTAAGAAACGAGTTTACTTTTTTCGAAGTTTTTGGCCATTCGTAAATTATATCATGCAAAGAAGGCTTAGTACCAGTAGCGTGGTGGTTAGTGCATTGGAATGTCATGCAAGGGGTCTTGGGTTCAATCCCTGCCTGTGCCACCTTATTTTTTTCATGGGTACTGGCTCTTGCGTGGAGTTGACAAATCCTCCAAGAGTAATTCATGTCATGAAAAGTGCTTTCTCAAATCAGTCGTTCGGATTCGGCATATAAACTGTAGGTCCCTTCCATTTCTGAGAACATTACTCGCACAGAGAAATGGTTAAGAGTTGTAAGTCACTAGGCCTTGGTTCTGCATGGACTGATGCGTCACCTAATTTTATATACAAATATATATATACACGAGTTTCCGATTTATTATCACTCATTCCTAGAATAAAACCTTACCCAATAACTTGTAGACATTGAGTCCTAAAGAAATAAATGTACACTAAAAATAATCTTAAAATTATATATCGACATACTTTGTCTTTAAAATTATTCACCATACTTCTTGCGACCCCAAAGGATATTTCAAATGTCCAATTGTTGAAATATTATCCTTTCATTTCCTCTTTTTAGCAAACTATGAGGTTGAAATGGTGTCTTCTAATATGCACGAGTTGTGAAAGGGTCATTTATTTAGTCCATTCTAGATGCATACCATTCATAAAAGACCTTATTTATAAGCCATTTCACGCCAAAAACGTGACCTGTCAAATTCAGTTGCGGCACAAGGCAAAATGTTTAGTGTCATCCTCAATGTAAGGACATAGTCCTCCGTTTGAAAACAGAGAGTCGTGTTTTCTAAGATTTACATGTTTTACATCAATGTACAAGAAACTGTTGCTTAATGATGGTATATATGTTCGTTGGGACTCTTCCGCCCCCTTTCCCTTCCACACACTGACACATACTCAGTTTTCATATTGAATGATTGGATTCAAGGATTTAATATCTTTTGAAAGCTTTAATATCCCAAAGTAGGGGCACATAGAGCAGCTACACATTTTCAAGCACGTCCTATTTTTGGATCAAAATATTTCAAGGCTTGAAGAAAATGAATAAGAATGATAGAAAATAGAAACAACAAACAAAACAAAAAATAAGGAAGAATATATTTTGAAAATAACATTTGGGGTAAGCTATTTTTCGTCATAACAAAGCCTCTGAAGGGTAACATGTGCGTTTATATTTGTTTGTATTTGAATGTGATTTTGACAAGGGTTGATATGCGGTAAGTCCTAGAAAGTAGCTTAGGTATATTTTTTTCTCTAATAAAGTAAATTATTATCTTTTTTTTGAGTTGGTTTCCTCAAATGATGATGATGATGATCCTGATGCACCCTCGCTTATTATGTCGCACAAAAGCACCTGTGACGCTGTGACGACAATGTATAGTCTCATTTGCTTTTCCAATTTTAACTTTTTTTTGGAGGACTGAAGGGAGGCTGGTAGAGAGGCACACAAAGTCTATAACATTCAACGAGTGGTTTTAAGCTAAGAAGAAAAAAAATTCAGGAAGAAAAAATATTCAGCAAAAAAAAGAAGAGACAACTGAAGCTATTCAATATGAAAGGAAACAGCAGGTCGGTCGAAGAGTCCTTGCCAAACAACAACACAAAAATTTTATAATAAGGGAAAAAAAGATACGAAAAATAAGTTTTATTCGGAAAGATACTTATTACCATAAGCATAAGGCAAATATTTGACCTGTGGATTAAGTGGCAGATTGCGCGCGTTTATATAGATACGTTATTGTTGGTTCTTCGTCCTTTTCAGGCTCAAAAGCGATATATTTGTCGAATTTTTTTTTTGTTCACTTTTGGGAAGCAAAGTGGGTAAGGTGGGTCCTTTTTTGCTGGGATGGTAGGTACTTTGTGAGTTTTTGTGTTTATTCTTGGTGGTTTAAAATTGATTTGCATACAGTAATTGAGTTGTAAAATATTGTTCCTTCCGGCATAGCGGTGAACAGCAGCGATGGCGCCGCCGACAAAGACGACGACGACCGGTACAAGGTTTAAAATAAAACGATAGTAACTTAAAAAGGAAAAAATATGAAAGCAAAACAAAAGAAAACAGATTTCCTTGGAGATTTGTTGCCGATTTTGTTTTGTAAAACAAGACAAGTGGTAATTTGAAAAACATGGTCATAGAGAGAGAATATACTTATGTATAAGCCTGAGGGTATATTTTGGATAAAATTGAATTTTTAACAACAAAATTTTACAAGGCCCATATAACTTATGTTTTTAAATTATGATAAGGGCTTTTTGTAAGATTATGATTTTGTTATTTTCACAGCTTTGGAATGGGGTAGTGTTAAGCAATTTTGGAACTTTTTTGTTGTTTTCTTATTGGAGACGGGTTTTTCCAAAGGTGCTATAAAAAGTAAGTGTATTCAGGAACAATTTATAGCTAGATAAATAATATGCGATGATAATCGTTAAAGAAAAGTTGGAAAAAGAAGTAAAACAGTGAAAGTTCAGGGACATAGAGATGTACATTTTTTTCTTTTCCCGTTCTAAAATGTGCACACAAAAATGTAGTACACCAATTTTAATAATACACTAATCAACCAAGTAACAAATCAAAAAGTATTTTTTTGACAGTGTTGCAAAAAAGAAAAAATACCATTATTTAAAAAAATAGTCGTCGGAAATTGTTGAGCCTTTACACATAAATCTTCAATTAAAATTTTGAATTTATTTGAATATTGGAAGAATACATTCTAAAACAGTGATCTGATAGACAAAGACGATGACTTTAACTGCAGGTTCAAAGCTGCCAAATTCGTATGCAATTTTAATAGAGTTTAAAAAATATAGGAGCACGAAAATACGAAGATGTCGAAAATAGTGTAATACTAGTGTAGTAGTATTTTAGGAAACACTGAATGTTTTTAAAAGACTTACTAAATGGAAATAGAACTTACTTAAGATTTTGATTTTAATCTTTTGTAAAGAAAATTCTCTAATGAACCAACATTTAATTTTATATTTGAACCCTAGCAGCGGCTCCAGCCCAGAGGCCTATTTTTGGACAACTTTTTGCCGTATACGGCTACTTTAAGACCTTATGACAATAAAACAACCCCGAACATTCTCTTCCAAAGCATCAATTGTTCCAGGCTAATTTGCGACTTCACATAAGCCCACAAAAAAAAGTTCAGCGAACACGTTAATAATATAATTTTTGGTATAAAAGTTGATTTTAAAACGTTTAGTGCAAATTATTGTCAAAATGAAAATAAAATTCTAAAAATATCGTGGACCGAGAGCTATTTTTTATATCAAAACTATTAAAAATGTTGAAAACTTCTGTGCTTAGCATTTGAAAAAGCAAAAGTATCGAAGTCCCGTTAATGAAAACAGGACGAAAACGACTACTTACTGACTTGGATGTAGGAGATCGGAAACGGAGTTAAGAAGTTGTGGATATAAAATACGTAAGCAGGCTGCCAAAAACATAGACAAGTCAGTTAGTGAATTGATTGAACGCCGCGCCGAGCACTCAAAAGGATGGGACTAGCTGCTAAAGAGAAACCAAAGAAACCTCTCGTTTTAGCGACAAATATTAAGACCCGGTTAGCTTTTGCTAAAAAGCACAGACAATGGACCATAGACCAATTCAAAAATAATCTTATGGTCTGACGAGACTAAGGTCAATAGAACGGATGGTAGAGCATTTTATTGGTTGCGTACTGGAGAAGGACTTCAGAAGACCGTGAAACATGGAGGAGGCTCGGTGATCGCTTTTGGCTTTTTCTCGTGGAACTCTATCGGACCTTTAGTCAAAATTGATGGCATCAAAAACAAAGAAAATTATTTGAACATTTTGAAGACAAAATTTGCCAAGTGTTGCTGCATCAATGCAATGAGTATGAAATAACTTTCCAGGAGGACGGAGCTCTCAAAAACACTTCGAAAATTGTCGCAGAATGGTTGAGAAATCAACAGTTTATGAATTGTCGTCAATTGCGAAACGACGGTTGGGAGCTTTGATAACGAATGGAGTTGAAATGGAGTCATATTCCAAAAGAATTTCTTCATAATTTTTTAAAAGTATGCCTAAGGATTTTTCAAAAGTTATAAAAAATAAAGGTTTATGGTAAAAGTCGAGAAATGTTTAAAAAAAAAAAAATACTAAAGGTAAAATTAATAATTTAAATAATAAAAAGTAAAAATATATAGTTTTTATTTTAAACTCTTAATTTTAAATTAAATTTTTCAAATAATTAAAAACTTTGACAACTTTTGCTCGTCACTGTAAGTATTTTTAATAGGAAACTGCAAATAAATTTGAGCATGAAACAAGTGAAAGCTCTAAAAGGGCCAACTCCTTAAAAAACATCGCCAGATTGAAAGCCATAAATTCTAAGAAGAACTACCGTTACTTATGTTTATTTTTCTATTTATAATTATATTTATATTTATATTTAAATTTACAGTTTATATTTATATTTTTTGTATTGACAGAGTAAAACTATTTTGACGATATAAAAATGTGGTAAAAATGTTTGTGCTTAAAAATTGTAAAAATATATTTTTTTTAGGTTAAAAAAATAAATGCAATGCCAAAAAGACCAAATTCCGGTTCCGAGTAAAATATTGGTAAGTTTTGTTTCTTAAAATATTTTTCTAAGCAACGAACAATTTTTTTATCTTTATTTATTCAAATCAATTAGAGATCTTCACATCTACAATAAGATTACAAAAGGTCGAGAAATAAGTAATCATTTATAACAAAACCAAAACAGGCGTAATAATAGTATATAACATTAAGACCCGAATTTATAAGGAAAGTTTAGGAGAACTATAAAACGGAATACAAATATTCCGGAATCAAAAGAAACGGTAGGCCATTGCTTTTAGTTTCAGGTCGGAAAATTCTTATTCCACGCAGTTTTCCTAAACACGGGAGCTGAAATAACTAATTTTATGAATATTGTCTTAATAAATACGAGGTTTTAAATGAGATTAGTTTCTCTAACACAGCAAGTTAAAGGTTCATTACGAGCATAGTTTACCCTATGTTCCTTTTTTTCGGAATAAGAAACGTTCTCTTATTTGACGCGAGAGAGCATACAAATCTATCAACGATAAAAGGAAAGGGCATTTGATATGATGCGACAAAATGACACTTAGATTCATTACTGAAAACATTTTTATTCTATTTTGAAGTGACTGAGTTCCAAGAAGTTTAGATCTAGTCGAGTACGACGGGATTTCGATGTTCCGACATAATTTTTGAATTGTAAACCTTGTACATTTGTGTTGGATTATTTGGATTCTATTTGAATATACATACATATATTGTAGTAAGGATTCCAAATCACACAACAGTATTCTAAGTTTGATCTAACATAGGAGATAAATAGTGATTTAAGGACAAAAGGCTCCTTGAAGTCTTTTGAATTACGTTAAAAAAACCTGGCATTGAATTGGATTTAGCTACAAAATATTCTATATGCTTGCTAAAGTTTAGTTTTGAATCAAACAATGCACCAAGGTCCTTTTTCTCCAAAACTCTTTCAAGAACAAAGTTATTAACTTTGTAATCTAAAGGAATTTTTGAAAAATTGCTAAAAAAGGAAAAAATGTGACATTTATTAACGTTCAAGAATAATTGGTTAGTTGTACACCATTCTGTTAACTTTTGGAGATCAATTTGCAAAAGAATGCAATCATTTAAAGAATGTATGCATCTGAAAAACTTTTAATCATTTGCAAATAAAATAGTACTAGAATTTAAGAAGATATCAGCCAAGACTTAAATTTAAAAAAAAGAAGGGGACCAAGATGGCTTCCTTGCGGAACGCCCGAGCTACAACTAATTGGAATAGAGAGTTCTTGATCATTACAAACGAATTGTGCACGACACTTTACATAGGATTCCAACCATTTCAACATATTTGCGTGAAAACCAAATTGTTTCAGTTTTTCAATCAAAATAGTATGACTAACTCTTTCAAAAGCCTTCGCAAAATCAGTATAAATAACATCAATTTGGTAGCCTTCTTCGAGTTTATTTAAAACAAAATTGGAAAAGAGAATGATTAGTGGCTGTGGATCTTCTTGCAATAAAGCCATGTTGAAAATGAGAAATATGCTCCTTAAGGAGAATTGTCAACTTTTCATATACAATTTTCTCCACTAGTTTCGGTATACTTGATAATTTACAAATAGGACGGTAGTTATTTCATCCTGCTTAGGACCATTTTTATGAATTGGAGAAAGAAGTGATATTTTGCAGACTGAAAGAAATTCACTTTTCATAAGAGAGGTATTGAAAATAAAGGGGCTCAGGCATAGCAAGTGCACATTTCTTCAAAATAATTGGTGGAGTTTCATCATTTTATTAATTCAGTTACAAAACCTCTTGTTAAATCAAGGAGGCTTTAAGTTTTTATTAATTTTTACTTTTGCGACATGTATGTATATCAGTTGCCGTTTTCAAAATTTCAATCAAGAAATTATAAAATGCAAACCAATTCACAGAATTATAATTAAAGTGCCACGGAATTACCGACAAATAACTAGCAATGTCTTTGTAGTTAGGTTAGGTTAGGTTAACGTGGCTGCGGATATAGAATCCACACACTTAGGCCAAGAGAAACCCCCATTGTGATACCACATGAATCTAGAGAATTACTTCTAACTAGTAGAACCATTTTGAGCTTTTTATAAAGTGAAGTAGATATTTAATATCCTTTTTAGCTAGTTCACTGGGATTATCAAAAGAGTAGTCCCCCAGATGAAGTTTGCGTCTGATTGAAAGAGCAGGGCAAGTGCATAAGAGATGAGAGATTGTTTCCTCTTCTTCTTCGTCCATGCAGCTCCTACAGAAGTCATTTGAGGCTACACCAAGTCGTATTGCGTGTCTGCCTATAAGACAGTGTCCTGTAAGGACACCTATTAGGGAGCTAATATGAAGTCTGCTTTAAGATAACAAGTCTTTAGAGCGCTTTAGGTCCAGTGAAGGCCATATGAGGTTTGTGGCTGCGCATGTTGGTAAGCTATGCCACCTAGAATTTGCTATCGCCAAAGCTGTTTCTTTTAGCATAAGTTTACATGTAGCTATCGGTGTACCTATCTTCTCCCTTTCAGGTGAAATAGGTATGACGGTTCCATTTTTAGCGAGTTCATCGGCCCTACCATTACCTGTGATGTCTCTGTGGCCCGGCACTCAACAGAGGTGAATGTTAAATTGCTGCGCCATCTCCATAAGAGACCATCGACAATCGAGGGCCGTCAAAGATTTGGTCGAGACACCGTCAAGGGATTTGATAGCAACTTGACTGTCAGAGAAGATGCGGATATCAGAAGTTGATATCACGTTTTCTCTTAGCCAGCAGAGAACATCTTTGATCGCTAAAATTTCCGCTTGAAAGACGCTACAATGATTAGGGAGGCGGAATGAGATGTAGATTAAGCTTCTCTGAGTACAAACCACTACCAACTCCCTCATTTGTCTTAGATCCATCTGTATAAAAATGAATACTTTTGTTATCCAGGAGTTTTTTGTCTTCCCATTCATCTCTGGATGGAATGGATACCTGGAAGTTTTTTCCAAATAGGGGTTTAGGTATAGTGTAGTCTATGTACTTTGGTATAGAACCAAAGAGGTTCAAAATGATGGAGTGCCCCACATTGTTGTTGGTCCATTGAGATGAGGCGTCGAGTCTTATCGCTGTACTCGCTGCCACTTGTTTACTGAAGATGTCGAGGGGTGTCAGATGGAGGAGAGTGTCTAACGCTGCTGAGGCTGTGGTTCTCAATGCCCCGCTTATGCAGAGACATGCAGTATGTCGCAGTATGTGACTTTCTCCAGTGCAGTCCACCATACTGCAACCCCGTACATAAATATTGGTCGGATGACCGATGTGTATAGCCAGTAGGTTATGCGAGGTTGAAAACCCCTTTTGCTTCCTATAGCTTTCTTGCAAAGGAAAAGAGCTATTGTAGCTTTTTTAACTCTTTCCTGTATATTGGATTTCCAACTTAATTTTTTTGTCCAATATCAGACCAAGGTATTTGGCTTCATTGGTGAACAGAGTTAGGAAAAATAGGATAAAGTGATTTATCAACCGATATGTTTAATTCTTTATCGACAAAAACAAGATGAAGAATAAGATTTAAATTATTCTTGAGCCTACGACTGTACGGTGGCAGTTAGAGAATATTCGACCATAGCAAGAAACGGAGTCAGAAGCGCCTTTGGGAGCCCATATTATGCAGCCATATTTTAATATTGGTCTTACAAATCATATATAAAGAAGTTAAAGGATATAAGGGACGCGCAAATAAATCCGAGTGTCTTATTTGCTTTTTTAATAATATAGTCATAATGATTTGTAAAAGTTAATTTTGAGTCAAGAATAATACCTAGAAGTAGATAGTTAAGTCTCATTAGAAGAGTCTAATAGATAATTGAAAGACAAAATATTTTGTATTCGTGTAAAACACATTGGTTTACATTTATCTATGTTTAGTTAAAGCTCATTTAGAAAACACCATTCGCGAAAACTATTTAGATCATCTTGTACGAGTTAACAGTCGTCAAGTGAGTCAATAGGTTTGAAAATTTTAAGGTCATCTGCGTAAATTAAAACAGATGAGTGTTTTATAATAGAAGGTAAGTAGTTAACGTACAAAATAAACAGTTAAGGTGCTAAATGGCTACCTTGTGGTACGCCAGAGTTGGTATAAAAATATGATGATATTAAATACATAAGATTAAAATCTCCAACATTAATTATATGAAGATACGAATTATCTAGAATTTGGAAACAAAATAAATGTTTTATTTACTTACTTAAGGTTTTGCTACAGTCCTGTGTGAACTAACAAACAACGCTTGCGAGTTATTGAATTTTACTTTTAAAATGCGTGTCCTGTTAAAAAATTTTATCACCCGCTTCTTCCATTCAGCGACAAAGCTCATTGGGTATGTAAATAAGCAGAATTGTCGATTTTGGACCAAAAGCATTGCAAGAGTTACAAATGCATCCAGAAAAAGTCACAGTTTGGTGCGGTTTATAGGCTGGTGGCATCATTGGACCGGACTTCTCCAAAGATGATGCGAGTCGTAACGTAACTGTGAGTGAAATAACCAAATTTTTTGTTTTGCCCAAAATGCAAGAGCTTGACTTGCTTGCCATATGCTTTCAACAAGACCATGCTAAATAACACACGGCACGTGCAACAAGGATCTTATTGACAGGCGAGTTTGGTGAACATTTTATTTCACGTTCGGGACCCATCAATTGGCCACCTAGATCGTGCGATTTATTGCTTTAGACTATATTTTGTGGGGCTACGTTGGAGTTCATGTCTATACAGACAAATCCGCTTCAATTGACGCACTAGAAGACAACATTCAAGCATTTACTTGTGAGATGCGGGCGAAATGTTGGAAAGAGTATGCCAAAATTGGCAAAGCAGATTGACCATTTGAGGCGCAGTCAAGGTCAACATTTGCATGAAATACTCTTCAAACATTATGGACCGTACTATTGATTCAAATATAGATTTCATGCATTTTTCTGAATTGTATGTTTTGTTTAAACTTTCCTATAGTTTGTTAAAAATCACTCTTTATTTTTGTAACCAAAAAAAAAGTGCATCATTTTAAAAAGTGTCAAAAATAAAAACGAAAATGTAAGTCCAAACATCTCATCGGTGCATTGCAAATTATTTACTTCCAAATTCACAACCTGTAAATATTAACACAACATTGCCCTGCGCATTCTATATTTTTTAAATTTATTATTTAATCAATTTCAACATTCATGCAGTTAGTACATTAACAATATGCCTTCCAAAAATAGTCAGATTCACACTTCAAAACCTTTACACAGCCAAAATTCAGAACACAAAAAAATCTCAATCTAAAAATAAATCCCCAATTTAAATATTAAATACTTTTTTGTAAAAAATTAATGTCACAAAGTTCACTTCCAGAGCTATGTAGATGTAAAATGGTGGTTCGAAAAGTTTTCAAGCCTCACCAAAAAAAAGAAGGAAATACAATACGAAATCCAGTTCAGAGCATTCATACATATTCGATTGTTGGGAAGTTAATATTTTTTGTTTTTTTTCTGCAACCCTCATGTCAATCCTTTAGTCATCATCCCCTCTTCACTTTCCGAACCCTAAAAAAAAGAAATCCATAAATAACATAGAATCTCCATGAAACAGACATGAACCCCACACAAAATGGTGGAAGAAAATGCCTCCAATCGACAATCGACAGTGCAAAAGGTTCAGGAATTTTTTATGTAAAATCTATACCTATAGGATCCTTTCGATATTAGTTTTGTAACCAAAAGCAAGTTACCTCAATCACATATTCAATATTCAATAAAACAACAAAAACAAGAAAAAAGTACACAGATCGAAAGCATGGATATAGAAAAAGGACGAAATAATGTTGTTGTTTTTGTTTCTTCTTAGAGATTCAAATATTGACGAGGATTTAATGGTATTAAGGGCATAACTGATGGCACTGATGCATATGCCAATAAAGTATTTCTTACCATAACATTTTTGAACATATAGGACCCCCACCACGGGGCAAAAGAGGAAGTTGGAGGATACATTAACTTATTTGCCAGGATAACCAAGATAACCCTTCAATATACTTTTGACGTTTTTTGTTTATCTTTTGAAAAACATTAATCGCCATTTTAAATTAAAGACCATGACTTAGCGCAACCAACCAACCACACTAAATTAAAGCTTAACCACGGAAATAAGAACAATTAACTAAAAGGTCTAAGTCTAAAAGCGCCGTCAATTAATTTGCGGGCATTGAATGTGATTTCAATTGAAATTAATTAAAAAAAAACACACATCTCCTTTTGAATTCATCAATCATTCATCTCATACATAAGTCGTATATGAGAGCTAAGCGTAAATGATTGACAATAATTAAGCTGAGTTTGCATTTTTGTTGTATTGTTGTTCATTTTTGTAGGCCTTCCAAATGCGAGAGTAGAAAAGCTAATCCCGCAATTAATTTGCTCCATTAATTTGACGAAAGGTCTTATATTGCGAAAAAAGGATATACAATTTATTATGCGTTGATATGTAGGTCACACTTCACATACCATAGAAGGCATCTCTTCTCACCACGATCCTTTCGCTTGGTGTGTTTGTTGTGCATTCAAAAATCGCACCTCACATCCTTGCCACCATCAACATCACCATCACCATCACAGCTTACTCACACCTCACCTCACAAAGCAGGAAATTAAATGGAATTATTCCTTGAACCATAATTAACAGCCTTCACACTATGATTGGATGGTTTGAGGGGGGTTGGGATGGCTGTTGTAGAACATAAGAGTGCGGGAATAGGTTACCACACAAACATTCATGGTCTTATCCCTATTCATTGGGTATATAATGTCCTTGCAGAATGAAATTGATTTTTGTATGTGATATAGCAGCAGCAGTAGCGTCAGGAGCAGCTTCTGCTCTGTCTGCCTTTTGGCATTTCCAAATGAAAAGCAACAGGAAACTGGTGGCACCCTCTAGAGAGAGAGATACCACCACCGACTTCTCCAATGACGCTACGTGAGGGGAATCCCGAGGGAAAGAATGCGTTCGTTCGTTCGTTCGTCCTTTTGCTTTGCTTTCCTTTTGCTTATTCCATAAACTCCTATACTTGTATAGTCTGTCAGTTCGGTTTTGTTCGAGTGGAAATAAAACGAAATGCGAAACACCTTTTGGAAAATTAGGTTTTTCGTGAAATGCGATTAGGCATGGATAATCGCTTTGCGCTTAGTTCCGCACTCATTCGTTATGTTTTTTGTTGTTATTGTATTTTGGTTTGTGTGAGGATGAAGATACATCTATCTATCTATATTCTCATCCTATAATAATTCATGTAGAATGATTTGTTAAAAGGATATAGAGGAGAAAAAAGGATTGTTTTATTCATGTTTCTTGTTTTTTTTGTTACGTATACGCACCAGGGTACCCTCATATACGTTGCTACCTGTAGTGTGATATATTTACGTATTGCAAGAAAGAAATTGGATGAAATTAATTTTCTTTGGAAAGAATAATTAAGGTTAAGCCATAGAAAGATTACGGTACAGTGATGAAGAAAATAGAATAAACCAACATGCAATTTGAGACATTAATAAAGTTGGAAAAAATACTTAACCAAAAAAATAAGGCAAAACAACACTTTTGCGAGGGAAATTATTTATTTTGAAGAACAAGGTAAGTAAATGATTTGTTATTTATTCATTATCTGGTGAAATAATGGTATAAAAATGTGTATATAGGGTTTTCCAATAAAAGGTTTCATTTTGACGCAAACAAAACTTGAATTTTTGAAGAAAAACATCATTGGATTTGCACAAAATGGCTGCCATGGCTACACTTTTAGAACCATATTATTTTGAAGAAGTTTTCTAGGACCAATTCACATATTTGTGGCTGTAGATTTATGATAAGTGAGTTTCACATTCAAGGTATTGAATTTCTTGTGGACCATTGACAATGACTCTATTTTTTACGTGTAAACGCAGGTTTTGAATTCCTGAATATTGCAATGACTAGGAAAAACAGAGTGTGGTAAGGCATTCTACATTCGCGTAGTACGGCTTAAGAACGAATTTCTGTATTTAACAGCAAAGTCGAAGTTTGGTTCGGACTTGGGTTAAACAAGAAACCTTACGACGATGTTTAAGCCAAGTAAATGAACTTATGATCATAGTATCATGTAGTAATATAAATGCTCTAAGTTTAATACCTACTATCAAAGAGGTTCAAGTAAGTTGCAGGAACACCAGCCCAGAGATAGGAGTTATACTTAAGCTTTGGACGTTTGTAAGCCTTGTAGATAACAGCAAGATCAGAAGGGGTGAAATATTTCTTGCATTGCCTAAGGAAAACCAAACACCTTCCGGTATTTTTGGCAACATCGTGTATGTGATCGTTGGTGGTTGGTGACATACATACCGAGAATATCGAGATGTTCAGTCTCCTCAATGCAAGTGCTTTCCATGGATAATGGCAATGAGGGTATATCTCGCTCTAACAATACAAGACAGCATTGGGTTTTCGAAGCATTCAATTCCACGCGTTTTTATTCCCCATAACAATGCTGTTAAGGTCGGAATTTAAAGAGCTTATCATATTTTATCGTTGTAGTTCCACATCCGAAGAAGAGGGATGTGAGTCTTATAACGAATATGAAAAAGAGTACTATCGTCAGTGAAACAATGTATTGGATTAGAAGTTACAGACAGGAGATCAATTATAAAAATGAGAAAGAGTGTTGGAGATAGAACAGAACCCTGGGGCACACCAGCATTTATTTTGTGGTTTTCAGACTTGAATCCATCTAGTACTGCTTGTATGGAATGATCCGAAAGGTAATCACTAATCCAATGAAGCAGGGATTCATGCAAACCCAAAGCACGCATTTTCAGTAAGAGAGCCTGACGCCAAATCCTATCAAATGCTTCAAGTGCAATAATCTTACTTTCTCCAAAGCGATGTAAAGATTTGCTTTACTATTCGGTGAGATGAACTTGAGATCAAAAGTGGACTTATTGCTTCCAAAGCCGTACTGATGGTCTATCGATCTTCAAGAAATTTCTTGAGCTGATAATTAATCAGCGTTTCCATGACCTTGAGAAGAAGGGACGTAAGTGCCATCGGTCGGTAGGTTGAGGAAGTTGTCCATCCTTTCGGAACGAGACCTGACAAGGGGGACAGATGAAAAAGCATGCGCAGTGGTTTTGCCAGCGTTAAAGAACACCTGTTCAGAACAATACCACTTGCACTTGCAGCGTAGACTTAGTGCCGAAATGCTTAGCAGAGATTAGCTTTCTCTAAAGAGCCAACAAATGGAGTGTCATTGACAACGAGTTTGTCGAATATGGGCATTACAGACCTTGCTGCCTTGTTTGAACATTTCCAGCTTTCCTCAGAAGGGTTGGCTTTATAGTAACGGAAACTTACTTCAATGACCCTAATAACCTTTTTACAGCTGACATCAAACCATGCGTTTTCCTTAAAAGTATTCATTCCCAGGAGAATTAAATTTGTTATCATAACAGCGCTGGAGTCAACATCACTATCGAGGAAGCATAGTGACCAGTTAAAGATCCTGAAGTAATTATTGACACAGTCCTATTTGGCTTTTTCGTATTGCCTTACGGTTCTTTTTCTTTAACTGGACAGTTTTGACACTAGAAATTTGCTGATTAAACACAATGGATAACAGATGTGCCTAGAGGAGATAAAACACTAAAAGTGTACTTATCAGGGTCAAAGTTAAGAAACAAGTCAAGAGTGTTTTCTGCTCGACCTTCCACGTCCGATATTCGGTGACCAGCTCAGTAAGGTGTAACACGGCATTGGAACTACTGTCACTACCATGATGTAGTGTTTCACACATAATGTCAAATTTCAAGCTTTATAATATCAAGAAAAAAATATTTCACATATGTAAGTTCTATTTACGTTTACTTTTGAAACCGCGAAAGGGTTAACGCTATTTGACGTCTGCGTATAAACGATTTTTATTGCACCATTACCAAAATTTATTTATCTTCTAATATTCTTTAAAATACTTGATGGAGTAAATAATTCGAAGATTTTAAACATCATCTGCTATATAAAATTATAAAAAAAAAAAACAAAAAACAAATCATTGATAAATAAAATAAATAACAAGGGACTAAGGTGACTCCCTTGAGGTACACCAAAATTGACTTTAAGCTCATGTGAATGGTTACTCGTGAACATGACGCTATAATTTCTGTTTTTGGGATTTGACGAAATCCATCTACTGGAACGGTCGTTAAGTCCAAATTTACTTATTTATTAAGAAGAATTTCATGACTAAAAGATGTAAAGTGACTTACAACCATCAACCATTCCTTAGAGTTATTTCAAGGATGGAGGGGTTTATATACCGAACAAAAAACACTTTTCCTGGAAAAAAATTACTTCAGAAGGATTCCTCAAAAGCGGCAGTATCCGTGAAAAAAAAAACAACTTTTAGGTAGCAGAGGAATGGATTGAACCCAATACCTGTATCATGACAGCTCTAGGCACTAACCATTCTTATTGCTTACTCAAAATGCGATGTAATGGCGTTTGTGATGCCAATTTTTAAAGATAAACGAGGAGTCGACAAACCTAGATTTTTATCGACATTACTTCTACAGCAGGAATATTCTCAATTTTTCTGGATTAATACGCAGGATTTTGATTCTACACGTCACTAACATGTTTCAACAGCTGCAATTTTTAGACAGTGTCACTGTGAATTTAAATAAATTCAATGCGTTTTATAAGCGTTTATTGTACCATTTTAAGTTATGATGTATTTTTACTTATCAAATGTTAAAGAATGACAAGTATATGAATGACAGCTGTTCAAAGAGCAAGCTATTCAAAATGAAACCTCTTATCGGAAAACCCCTTAAATGCATTTAAATCAATTTGTATTGTTCAAAATAAACTTTAACTCTTACAAATATAAATCAAATAAAAATAAAATCCCTACCTACTTACCTAGAACTAAATTAATGACATTTAAAACAAATGTATGGTACTCAAATTAAATCATCTTATTCCCTTAATATTCATTTAATCCCAATCTCATGCGAATGTTTTGTTTTATTCATATAAAAATCCCACGCCACTAAATTTGACTAAGGATTTTTATGCTTATTAAATCTTCCATTAGGGAATTCTTCAGGATTCTGTTTGTTTTAATGACAATATCATGAAAAAAAGAACGCACACAATTAAATATGTACAAATAAAAACCAAAAACAAAAAAATAAAATGTCCAACTATGACTTGCGTCATAATCTCAGACATAAATCACTTTAATTACGGGATGGCAGCAATAACAATAAATAAAACTGGGCTAACTTAACAACGAGGAAGGATGGACGCGACGATGGTGAGGATGGGAATACCTCCATCGTTCTCTATATTTTCAAAAAAAGGACCTGCAAGTTAATTAAAAATATAAAAAACAAAAACGATAAAAAAGAAACCGTTCGTTGACAGCTCTTATTGCTGCGCTCTGCTTGTCATTTGGTATATCAGTCAGTGGGGTATTGGTAAGGGAGGTTTTTCGTTACATTTTCGTAATGTACACCACCTACCACCCACCAACTCTTCGTACTTATTGTCTCTTTCTTACATTCATTCTTTCTTAAGAAGCTTTAGCTTGTCACTAAATCGTTCTTGCAGTCAACGAGTGGTTGTCCGCGTCCGCGTCGACGTCGTCGTAGTCTATTCTTAAACAATAAGAAAATTGAAAAGGAAAAGAAAAATAGGGGAGGGGGAAGATGTGGAAGAAAGAATTAAAGAGTTTTTTTCCTCCATGTTTGTTGGGATATTTACCACCACTTCCGGTCGAAATGAAATGAGAGAGATAAACAACACAAGAGTCTTATTGTATTTACACAATGAACAATGCACAATCCTGCGTTCGTCCTTCCATGCACGTTCTTTGGTCGGACGGTCGCAGTCGTCCTTGGGGTTGAAGTAATTCATTATAATTATTATTGATCATTTTCCGACGTTGTTTTTCCTTTTTTTTTATCCCGCTCTAAGATGTCTGGGAAATTTCCAGGGAAATAGACACCAGAGGATATACTGCCAGTTTGGTAATAAATTCACATTGGAAGGACTCCTTTTCCACCTCGATTCATATTTTTTTTGTTTTGAAAATTGTTTTTGTTTTAAACAAACTTTTCACCCAGAAAATGAGGAGGAAAAGTTATCAGGAAAAGATAAAATATGATAAGCCTTTTTCTTTCAAATTTCTTTTTCTTAATGTTTTTCGTGCGATGAAGATGACGATGCCCGCAGGACCACGCAAAGAAAAACGTAAGTTAAGTTGATAAAAAATGTCAAGTGGGTAACGTATAACTGTTACCTATTTATAGCTCGAAAAAAAGAGAGTATAAATCCATTTAGCTCCATCATCCTCAAAGTTCGGATAGTCCTGACTTTTTATTAAGTCTCGCACTTTTTGTTCACTCCTTATTCTTCTCATTTTCTCTCGCGATTCCTTGATTATGACGAATTGCTATAATTACTTTGGTTTTTCTCAGATTTTCTTCTATTCTTAGGTAAGTTTTTTCTTATTCAGTTTTATTTTTTTGTTGAAAAATTCTTTCAAACTAATTGCTTATCCTTTTTCCGGTTGGACGAATAAATTGTATTGTTGGAGTATAATGCAAACAGTAATTAGAAATTCTAATTGTATTTTATTTCTTTTGTTTTAATTGTTATAGTTGTTGTTTTTGTTGTAGGCACTTTAAGGTAAAAAAATGGTATGAGGGAAGGTAAGTTTTCCTTTTCTATTTAACGAGTGAGAAAGAGGAAGGGAGAGAGAAACAAAAATAATACTTAAGTTAAGGTGATTAATTACCATTGAGGCTGCGTAAATCTATTTCATTTGTCATGACTATTTGACTGCGATACGGATAGTGAAAAGTGTAAAGGGGGCAGAATTTAACATCCTCGACCTTGGATATCAAAATAAAAGACCTGGAGGTTTATACGAACCACCTTGACGAAATCATAACAAGCGCATGACTTTAAAGACATTAAAATATTTGGTGACAGTGTTGTGCAGAAGGTTATAGTTTTGTGAAGACATTACAAACAAAGTCAATAGAAGAGAATGCATTATAGAAAATATAAAAGTACTCATTAACTATTTATCTACTGAGTTCAGAATTTGTGTAATCATTACATAATTCACATAACAATACATAAATGTTGGATTTTGGGATAGATTTGTTTTAAATACTTAGTTGCAATATTGTTTAGTTTCTTTTTTCGCAAGGATATGGATGAAAAATATGCGCATATGTTCTGTTTACAAATTTTATTTATGTATGGAACACATTTACTTGAAATGTTGATAAGTCTCAAAGAGAAATAGATGATATTTTTAATGTTTTTTAACAATTCATGATTTAGTTATTTTTAAAAGATATATCACAGAGATTGAGTTTGCACTAAGTAGCCTTTTGGTGTACTTTCTTTTTTTTTTATAATTTGTGGCTTATTTCTTTAACTTTTATTTGTGTTTTTAAACGCCTTATATCAAAAGCGTAGTGTTTCAATAATAGTTGCTACTTGAATCTATTTGTTTAAGCTCAAAAAATTACTGTTTCCGAAAAAAAGCCTGCGAAAATAACCATATTTCTATTGATCACAATTTATATAAATGTACGAAGATAAGTTATGATGAATGCAGTACAAATTTGTGAATTCATTTATCGGTAGTTTGTGACGATTAGGTTATGAATGAATTTTACGTTTATGTACTCGTTACATAAATGATAAATTAATATACTTACACCCTTAGCCATAACTGCTTCTACAACAAGATTGTGAGAATATTCATTGAGTACATAGACTTTTGTTGTTATTAATTATTAATATATTAAGCACAACTCAAAATGTGGTATTCCTGCCGAAATGTACTCGTATGTAATAAATATTATTTTACTCTCTTTTCATTAGAAACCTTATCTTTTAATGTGTTTTAATTGATTAAAGGGGTTTGAATTGCTATAACAAACCTTAAATTTACTGGAGCAACAAGCTATTGGTTTCATGAAGAGTGAAAATTTTATTTGTGATTTAAATTAATTAAATTTATTTAAAAAAATCTAAATAAAAAAACACCCGTTTATTTAGTAACATTTAATGATTGAATCTCTTATGAATGATAAAGAGAATTGTTTTGATACAATAAATTATTTCGACTATCAATAATTGTCTCTCTTATCAACTGGGACAACAATTTTTGAGTTGAGATAGTTCATGAGAAAGAGAACAAAAAGCTGATGACCTATTGACCTTATGTAGATAGGTAATCATAAATATTCCCTATAATAAAAAAGTCAGAATCCCCGAATTGTAGAATAGTCGAAGTTTGGTGTTCAATGATAAAAGATGATGGTAAGTCTCATTACATTTTACTCATTTCATTTTTAAAATATTTACTTTCTTTATTTGTATTTCCAGTTAACGAACTCATTACTTGGGATATTTATTTTTTGCGTAGCTTTTGCTGGAGCACAGTATCGTAATGTTTATAATTTTAAAATCGCTTCTTGGAACACAAACGGGGATCGCTGGCAATCGGTCAAACATCTAATGGATACAGAAGCTATTGATGTTATGGGAGTTCAAGAAGCAGGTAAAGAGCCAACGAGGACCAGCACTATTTCAACAGGCATATTACCGAGAGCTTACATAATTGGGGAGATGGATGGAGGATTGCGAAAATTTGAAATGCCGATGAATGAACTTGGGCTAAGTGAAATGAAATTGGACAATACATATTATCTTTACTATTTCGACAGAACTTGTCAAACATTGGGCAGAGCACAATCAAAAAAACAAAACATAGCTTTAGTTTCAAGAGAACGTGCTGCAGAGATTTTATTCTTTCCACCTGAGACTGGTCAAGAAACTCGAAATATGGCCGAAGCCGAATATGATCAGCGGCTTTTTATAAATAGGCCGACAGTAGGTATTCGAATTGATAACTCGATTTTCTTCACATTGCATACAGAACCAACTCGTCGAAACGAAGCACAATTAATTATTAATCAAATAAATCAGTTTATGAATCAAAACTATCCGCAATCGACATGGATTTTAATGGGAGATTTCAATCGTAAGCCAGAAACAATTTTGACGACTAAATTGGGATATAACATGCAACCATTGATTATAATTCCACCTGGTGCAACACATAAAACAAACGTTTTGGATTTTGGAATTTGTGGAGGACCTGATCAACAAGCATCGATGATGGGGTTAATGAGAGTGAAATTGCTGCCTTGGTTAAATGGTGGCGTTGGCCGTGAAATAGCTTCTGATCATACGCCAATTGAATTCTATATGGTGTGAATACAAAAACTAATGAAATAAAGTGAAAATAGATGTAAAGAAAAAATCTGAAAGTTTTAAATTAAATTTTATAAAATATATAATATATTCTATTCTATTTTATTCTATTCTATTCTATTCTATTCTATTCTATTCTATTCTATTCTATTCTATTCTATTCTATTCTATTCTATTCTATTCTATTCTATTCTATTCTATTCTATTCTATTCTATTCTATTCTATTCTATTCTATTCCATTCCATTCTATTCTATTCTATTCTATTCTATTCTATTCTATTCTATTCTATTCTATTCTATTCTATTCTATTCTATTCTATTCTATTCTATTCTATTCTATTCTATTCTATTCTATTCTATTCTATTCTATTCTATTCTATTCTATTCTATTCTATTCTATTCTATTCTATTCTATTCTATTCTATTCTATTCTATTCTATTCTATTCTATTCTATTCTATTCTATTCTATTCTATTCTATTCTATTCTATTCTATTCTATTCTATTCTATTCTATTCTATTCTATTCTATTCTATTCTATTCTATTCTATTCTATTCTATTCTATTCTATTCTATTCTATTCTATTCTATTCTATTCTATTCTATTCTATTCTATTCTATTCTATTCTATTCTATTCTATTCTATTCTATTCTATTCTATTCTATTCTATTCTATTCTATTCTATTCTATTCTATTCTATTCTATTCTATTCTATTCTATTCTATTCTATTCTATTCTATTCTATTCTATTCTATTCTATTCTATTCTATTCTATTCTATTCTATTCTATTCTATTCTATTCTATTCTATTCTATTCTATTCTATTCTATTCTATTCTATTCTATTCTATTCTATTCTATTCTATTCTATTCTATTCTATTCTATTCTATTCTATTCTATTCTATTCTATTCTATTCTATTCTATTCTATTCTATTCTATTCTATTCTATTCTATTCTATTCTATTCTATTCTATTCTATTCTATTCTATTCTATTCTATTCTATTCTATTCTATTCTATTCTATTCTATTCTATTCTATTCTATTCTATTCTATTCTATTCTATTCTATTCTATTCTATTCTATTCTATTCTATTCTATTCTATTCTATTCTATTCTATTCTATTCTATTCTATTCTATTCTATTCTATTCTATTCTATTCTATTCTATTCTATTCTATTCTATTCTATTCTATTCTATTCTATTCTATTCTATTCTATTCTATTCTATTCTATTCTATTCTATTCTATTCTATTCTATTCTATTCTATTCTATTCTATTCTATTCTATTCTATTCTATTCTATTCTATTCTATTCTATTCTATTCTATTCTATTCTATTCTATTCTATTCTATTCTATTCTATTCTATTCTATTCTATTCTATTCTATTCTATTCTATTCTATTCTATTCTATTCTATTCTATTCTATTCTATTCTATTCTATTCTATTCTATTCTATTCTATTCTATTCTATTCTATTCTATTCTATTCTATTCTATTCTAAAAGATTTTAGCATCTAATTTAACAAATTTCAAATAAGAATTCTTCTGAATTTATAACTTAATAAAGCGAAAGGATCGACAACTTGGTTCCTGTAAACAGTTGCTTCTTGAGTTGAATTGGTTTATGTAAGTTCTCACTGTTGTCTGGTATTAAAACCATTACAAAGTTATAAAA
Organism: Eupeodes corollae; assembly: GCF_945859685.1. Taxonomy (NCBI): domain Eukaryota; kingdom Metazoa; phylum Arthropoda; class Insecta; order Diptera; family Syrphidae; genus Eupeodes; species Eupeodes corollae. Next base: position 246,057,582 of record NC_079147.1, read on the forward strand.
ATTGTATTAGAGAGATGGAACAAAAAAATCATGGTATTGCTTATAAATTTAAACAACAACCTTTTGGCAATGGAGCTCTAAAATTTATAGGTTCCCTTCTAACAAATATTTAATCAACAAACTTATAACTTTGACAATCTCTTGTGAATAAAAGTCCTAATAAATCATTCCATTTGCGAATCTCTCCTAAAACTTACATAGGTGTATGTAACTATTACATGTAACTCCTTAACATAGTTTTATAGTTTTACAAAGTGCAATACTTCATCGTGGATGTGACAAGCTTTATATATCTAAAAGACAGGAATAACAAAAATAAAATTGATGCAAGTATTATGCAATAACCAAAACCATATCTTCACGATGCGATGTAAACTTTGTAAGCTTTTACCTTCTTCTAAGATCTCTATATTTGTAGAGCACTTTACTCTTTACAAAACCTCCTTTCTATTTACATGCAATGTAGGTACCTTCCTATAAAACTCCTTTCTATTTATACTGAATTATATAGATACTTATATGGAACGCATTAAATTCGCGGGCTTCACTTCTGTTCTGCAAAAGTAGGTAGGTAAGGTAAGGTATCTTGAGCTGGCTGAAGTAAGACCTTCGCGAACTTGTCATGACACATGTACTGAATATAAATCAAAAATGAAAATTAATTCTGAATTTAACTACACCGTTATAAATGCCAGAAGCAATTAACCAAAAAAAAAAAGAAGAAGAAAATAAGGGATGGGAAGAAACAACAACAACCTACCATCATAACTTGGATGAACAAGAGTTATTAAAACATAAAACCCTTTTCATCCTGATGAAGGGTTCGTTTCGTTTCGTTCCGTTCGTCATGTACCTAGGTTGGATGGTCCTGGCTCTTGGTTGGCTGATGTGTGTTAGCAACGTGCTGCAACCGTCACTCGTAGTCTTCGTCGTCGCATGCCGCCACCAACGACAGCGCCAACACCAATACCAACGACGCTACCGCCATCAACTGTGATGATGATAACCAAGATATTCCAACCCCAGCTGGCAAAATGTGTTACCTGGGTGCAAATCATAAGGGCGCCACTTAAAACACCCCAGCCGAAAACATGCTTAAAGTGGAACGTAATTTAAGTCTCAAGCGCGCTTAGAGGTTGAGGAGATAAAATGTAGAGCGACAAGGTGTGTTTATTACGTGTACGTTACGTACGTTTGTCATTCGTTCACTTACAGTTGCCGTCAAAAAAAATAGCACCAAAGAACATCAACTTTTGTAAAATAAAGGAACCGATTTGGTACTGCCAATATAGTGGCTTCTATTAAAGTTGCAATTTGTAAGATTGAAATAATTGTAAAGGGTGTTTTTTATTGCAGTAAAATAACTTTGAAATGGAATAAAACAAAGACGATTTTTAAATCGGTCCGCAACATGGAACAATGGTTAGAAAACTTGTCCTTCAATAAATCAATGGTGGCACGAGCTGCTTTCAAATTACACTTCTGATCTTTTTTTTTGACCGCTACTGTTCTTAAATCTTCTTTTTCACGAAGCATTTCCGTATAGAAGTTGGCGAAATTATGTGTACCTACTCGTCTTTTGCAAGGGCACAGGTGACACTTGTATAGGGTTAAAAGTTCAACTCTTGTTTCAATTTTTTTTTTGCTTTCATTTTTTGTCTTGTGTGTGTTCATGAAATATTTACGCACGTAAATTTCATACGTGACGTTAATTAAATTGCAGGAAAATGAAATTAAAAAAAAATCAAAAAAAGAAAATATAGGTGTGAAAATTGTAGATAGGTATTCAACGTGTGTCACAGCTTGGGAATTTTCATATTCGGTATATGTACAAGGTACTACCTTACCTACAATGGATCTTTAGAGGGTACTTGTCTTAATTGCAGCACATTGTCGGTCGTACGTCGACGACAAAATAATTGAGGTTGGGGGCTTTGCTATATATGGTTATAATTACCGAAGGAACGATGTATACTTCTTTTTCACTGTTGTTGTTGTTGTTATTTTGAAGATTTATAGGTATAGGCACCCTGAGCTTTATAAAAACATTGGCATTATATAATGAGAAAAAAAACAGTCATAATTCTTATATGGCTTGAAAGAATTATAAAGGCACGTTGTTTCTTTTTTTTAATAAAATGTTTTCATAAGGGTTTATAACATAACATGAGAAGACATAACTTGCAGACACTAATGGTGGTCCTTAAAGCCTCTTCTTTGATTTATTATTTAATGTTCTCACAATTAAGACTCAATATGCATAAATTAGCCAATTTTATACTGTTAAGGGTTTAATATGTGACTTATTTAGATAAAGCATTGAGATTCTTTCATTAAAGGCGATGTATGCAGGGCAGGTACTAAGATAATAATATATATTATTATCGTATCGTATATTTGGTCGTTGCTCAAAAAATTAAAAAAGAGTTAAATTCTCAATTCTTTATTATTACTTAATTATAGGATTCGGTGTTGCTTTACTGAATGCTGGTGGTAAAATGCTGCTCTCGAACTTTCTGTACAGTTTCTACAGGCAGCTTCTATCGAGTCTCGAGACTCGAGTGTCGGTGTAATTGTGATGGACGACAGCGTTGTTATATCCGCCACATATAAGTACATTAAACTTGCCATATAACTTGTGTTGAGGCACATTTATTGGAATTAAAGAAAATTCAGTACTCAGTGATTTTTAATTTTAAACAATTTGTATTAGACCGACTGCCTTAACACTCTTCGAGTATGTACTAGAGGTTATGTGTTTCAAATCATGAGATGCTGTGCCTTATACTGTAAAAATAAGCTGAATATGATTCCTAATCAAATGACGTAACTTTGTTATGTTTTTTTGTTGCCTTTATGGACCTCAGATCTTCCAATTGATTCTTGAAAAAGTTTAGAACTAATACTTTTTATCTTAAAAAACTTCAAAGGAAAGAAAAAGAGAATTACCAAATGACGAAACTTCATTTTTTTTACATTTGTTTTCTGTGAATATGTACTGTTACTTTTTAGACTTTTAAACAGTAGAAGGGCTTGAAATACTAGAAGTATTAATCATACCAAATATCTAAATATCTCTAACTTCAATGACTTTTATATTTTGTATCCTTGGAACGCATTTAGGTCAGTTCATGTTGGAAAAACTTCTGGAATTATGTTCTTTAACATTGCAAAAGGGTGCATTTTGATTGTGACCAAATGACGTAACTTTAATTTTTATTTTATTGATAGGTACAGGGTAATTGATCCCATTATTCGCTGTGAAAATTTTGACATTTATCGACGTTTTAGGGTCAAAATATTTGTATTGTACAGAAAAGGATTTAGAAAAATTTAATTGACAATTGTTGTACAGTAAATAAAACGTCGGTAACGATAAGAGTTTCCCAAAAAAAACTTTAAATTTTATATTGTAGTAAAAAAGGGTAATCCAAGAAACTTTACGACCATGTTGTTGCAACGTTAAGAAACTAATGATGATGTTATAACCAATCAATTTAAATGCCCTACGTTCAAAAATGTTCAAAAGGATTAACTAAGTTGCAGGATCACCAGCCTAAAAATGGGGGTTATACTTAAGCTTTGGACGTAGATAACAACTAGAGCAGAAGGGGAAACAGAGTTCTTGACTAGCCTTAGAAAATCCAAACACCTTGCTCAATTTTTGGCGAAATCGTGTATGTGATCCTTCTACAAGAGCTAGTTCGTGATACACATACCGAGAATATTGAGATGTTCAGTTTCATCGATGAAAGTTCTACCTAAGGATAATCTCAAGGGGTATACCTCGTTTTATCGACACAGGACAGCATTGGGGCTTTGAAGCATTAAATTCCACACTTTTTTTCGCATTGTAAAATGTTAGAACTAAATTGAATGAGCTTACCATATTTTGAATTTTGTAGTTCCACAAGATAAAAAAAGAGAGATGTGAGTCTGGCAACGAATATGAAAAGCTAAACGTTTTATCGTCAGTGAAACAGTGTATTGGATCAGAAATAGCAGGCAGGAGATCATGAACAAAAATAATAAAGAATGTCGGAGACAAAACAGAGCCTTGGGGTACACCAGCATTTGTTCTATAGAATTCAGGCTTCGAATCAGCCAATACTGCTTGCACTGGACAATCAGTAAGGTCATTTTTAATTAAACGAAGGAGGGTTTCATCTAAACTAAAGGCCTGCATTTTCGATAAGAGGACCTGATACCAAACCCTTTCAAATAGTCTTAAAATAGCAGGAGCAGCTATTTTACTTTCTCCAATAGGATGCTAAAATTTGCTCAACAGTTCGGTGAGATGAACCATGAGTGGACCTATTACTGCAAATGCTAAATATTTTTCTTGAGGTACTAATTAATCATCATTGGAAGGGAGGGACGTAAGTACCATAAAAATAGAAAATCATATAATCCAAATGTCTATCTCGGAAATGGTTGCAGAACCTAATCCACATCATACAATTTTCATCACTTATTTCAACATTTACGGTTGTATGTAATCATAATAACTATACAAACTTTATATATAAAAGAAAACTGCCTAAAAGTGTTAGGACACAATATTTTTATGAGTAAAATATTGAAACTACACATTTTATTTTATATTTAACTTAAACAATTTAAACCTATTCTATTCATTCTATACATTCGAAAATGACTCTCAAGTCGATTGGATTTTTACAGACTTTAGCGAGGCCTTGGACAAAATAATTATATTCTTAATGAATTTCGTAAAATTGGACTTAAAAATCGTTTCGTTATGTGGATATTGTCACATCTTATAGATATGTTATGTTCAGGAGTAACCTTTCATCTAAATTTAAAGTCAGTTCTGGTGTACCTCAAGGGAGTCAACTTAGTCCATTGCTGTTTATTATATTTTATAATGAATTGATTCTGTTTTGAATAATTCAAACTTTCGCCATTTTATATGGAACTTAAACAATTTGAATGCTTTGTTAAACATATTCTATTCATTCTAGACATTACAAAATCACTCTAAAGTCGATTTCATCTTTACAGACTTTATCAAGAAATTTTGCACATGAAGTTCGTCATATCTTAAGGACATATATTATGTTCAGGAGTAACCTTTAATCTCAATTTAAATGTAATGCTGGTGTGCCTCAAGGGAGTCACCTTGGTCCATTGCTGTTTATTACATTTTTTAAGGATTTGCTTTCTTTTTTAAACAACTCCATATCGCTTGTTTTTTTAGGTGATGTTAAGATTTTTCGAATTATGTACTCCATCAAGGATGGTAAAGAGTTATAGAAGGATTCAAATCAATTTAGGAAACAGTCTGTACAGTGTAGTGTTGATAGCTTGATTGCATATCCATCTATTTTCTGTCTATTGTATTTCTATACTATTTGATAAAGAAATTTACCCTTATACCAACTTTAAGCAAATTGAACTATATTTTCTAAGTTTAAATTAAAAAAAAAACAACTAAAGTTCACCTGCTTCCATGTTTTCTCCATCCATCCCCCGGAAGAGAGAAATTTCAAAAATCAACCATTCGAATTTTATTATTTTATTTTGTAGTTCAAAAAGTACAAATATGAACAACATGCGGTACAAAACGTTCATTCGTTAAATTCTCATGTTTTCTGTTCTTATGTAACATCAAAAACGTCTGTTTTTCAAATCATCTCATCCGAACAAAAAGATTTACGAAAATATATCGGAATATTGTATGTACCTTGATATCAACCCATGTTTTGTGGTTAAGTTTAGATATTTGAATATTTGAACGTTTTGTTTACATCCAGGATATTCTCTCACTCTTCTTTCACATCAAAGGACATTCAAAAAATATTGTAAAGTTTTGTTATTTATTCAAATACAACACAAATTGTCAGGATTTTATAGGGAAATAAAGTAAAGTATTTTTACCCAAAAAAAAAAACAGAAACACGGATGAAAACTTTTATATCGTTTAAGGACGATTGTAGGTAGATGCATATTTTTGAGCTTTTACAAATATAACTTTGGAAGGTACATACATATACTGTCTTTCTGTGTGTCTGTCTATTTGTCAGTAACAGATGTCATGCTTATCTATGTCTATATTTGGAAAGTAAATAAAACTCAAAAGTCTAATTTGAATGAAAATCAATGCCAAAGCTTGTCCTTCAAGTTTACCAGCAATTAAGTAGATTTGATGATAAGATTGAATAAAAAATCCACCCTCTTTCATAGACATTCATTTATGTTTGCTGTTCATTACGACACAATGAATAAATGAGGGAAAAAAAATATTAATTGATCAGCAAATAAGTGGCAATTACACTAATTTAGTTTCTCCCTAAAACATGAGCGGACTTATGTTGCCTGGAGGTTTGTACATCAAAAATTGGGGCCGAGGTGGAAAAACTGTCATATTTAAATTATTTAAACTGAATTTTTTCAAGGATACCGACTGCGATGATAATTTTGATTGGCTTAGAAGAAATTAGGGCCTATGCTGTCCCCATACTAACATTTTGAGACCTGAAAGTAAACTTTAGCACCTTTCTTAGAAATGTACACTTCACAAGGATCCAAGTTTTGAAAAGATTGATTGGTTTTCAACTAATAAAACTGGCGCCCCTCTATCTTACTCACAGTATTCCCCCATTTCTAATCCAGCAATGGATTTGTAACAATTCAAATCCCATTCTTGCACGCAATTGGAGAGTAATTTATTCTTGAAAATATATTGGCTATCCCTCACGTCATTAATCAGACGCAACCCTCAACCTCATGCATTTCATAATAATGGCGCTCATCAGAGCAGAAATAAAAAAGGAAACCAACAAAAAAATCCAAACGCACGTTAGACAACGACGTCAACGACGACTACCACGATGATGATGATGACACAGATATAATGTGACACAATGCCCGGATATGTGTAATGATGACATTGCCAGGACATACAAATCGCAAAAAAGTAAAAAAAGGACGAAAACCGGTTTAAAAAAAAACGAAAGAAAGAAACTCCCAACACTGGTAATCAGGCTGAGGATAAATGTCAGGACATTTGTAAGCGTGGTTGGCTCTTGAGCCGCATCCTTGCTATCTTTAGTCCCATCGCACCATATCTACCAACGTCGACGTCGTCCTCTTCGTTATCCTCCTCGTCGTAGTTGTTGTCAATGTTGTCGTTGTTGTCATTTTGTCATTGATGTTGGTATGGTAACAGATAGCAATGATTGTGCTCATTATATCGTAGGTACACAGACACTGAAGTACTTACATTATAGAGAAACCGAGATAGTCCTTGGGGCCACGACCACGGTCGATACATACATAACCTAAACCAAGGATCGTTCCTTCTTTCGAAGGATAATTTATATGTTCACATACATATTTCACAGACCTAATGGCTGGGGCTCTATAGTACTGTATAGTTCGTTGTTGTATAAACAGACATTAGAATGATATTGAATGAGACGTCTGGGGCTTGAAGCTTGATATTGCCAAGTAACTCTTAAACAAATATCCACACTCCTCCTCATACGATTAGGCGGTAGGTAGATGGTATGTATATAGGTTGTATCTGTACTCGACTCCTCGACAAACCAAATGAAACCCGCAGCACTTGGATATAAAAACAGCAAATGACAAATGTTTATGTCCTGCTGCCGCTCTGCTATAATGCTGTTGTTGATTTTGGTATATTGTATGTACTTAAGCTTATATTGCCTCGCTGAGATTTTGAAAATAGTCGTATCAATATTAGAAGAACCAAAGCAACCAAGTATCGCATGCCCAAACCACCCACCCCCTCCAACTTCTCCTATCTTCAATGGACTATCGATTTAATATCAGAATTAGCCTCATCGAGAATATTATTCATGATAATAAAACAGATGTTTGAAAAGTATCTTTTTATAGTGTTGTTGTTGGTTTTTATGTTTTAGCATTAAATTGAAGGACAAAATAAAAAGCACGCCGGAAGATCCTTTATAATGGAGATTTTAGGATGTAAATATAAACTTTTAAGGGAACTTGAGGCGCTGGAGATGATGGAAGTATTTAAGAACAATTTGTCATTCAGATTTAACTTAAGTCCGGAAATTGGTATATAGCTTTTGTTGATATCAGATGATTAGATGAAAAAGAGAATGACATAAGACGGTGTTCACATTGGACTTCATAGGGATCATTTTGGCGTAAATATAGGCATTCAAAAAACTGACTAAAAGTGGGAACTAAATTTAAAAATGAGTCTGAATTTGGTGACATAAAATATATAAATTTGTTGGCTCCCAAATTTTGAAGAACCAGATCCTAGCGACTCACTTACTTCTGAGTGATGTTGGGAACCTACTGATTTTCATGACAAGAAATAATCTTGGAGGATTTGTTTATAACATCCAAGAAGCAGTCACAATCCTTATGAAAAATTGAATTTAATTGAAAAATTACAACTTTTAAGTTGCACAAAAAGGATTGTTTTCTGTGGAAGCATTAGAGACGTTGAGTCAAAGATCGAAAAGACTACATCTAGAATGGAATTTTGTCTCATTTGGGTGGATCAAAAGTTCAAAAAATGATTAGAAACTTATATTTAACCCAAGTGAGCAAAAAGTCCACACTAAAATTGGTAAAAAGTTTATGATTCGTTTTTAAAAGTCGGTCAAAAGTCCAAATAAACAATTTATATGAATATTTGAAAAAATAAAATCTATTAATGTACACACATACAAAAAATTTCAAAAACTTTTTTCTCTTAAAATTACGCCAGAAATTACCCACGAAGAAAGTTAGACTTTGTGTGTCTAAGTAGAGGATTTGAATATCGCTACATACTTCAATGTTTGCACGAAGTAAGACTTAAGTCGGACCAGAAATCCATAAGTTCATTCTTTCACAAGTCTTTTGGCTCACTTCGTAGGTTATATGTTCAATTTTCATTTATGGGCCTTTAACGCCTCTAAATGAGACATTGTCCTTTGGTCTAAGGTCATTTTTTACCTTGCCCTTTATTTTTGGTAGGACCTTACTGTCTTGTACCAATTGAATTATTTTTCAAACAATTTTTCATATTTTATTAAAAGTAGAAACTTGGGTTTATCTACAATTTTGTGTCAAATATCAACGACAATTTTCAGTTCTCAAGACATTTGATTCGAAAGTTAATTTGTACGAATTCTTAAGACTTTTGTACTTGCTGCATATAGGAACTGTGTACATATATGGCAAGTTTTGCATTCGTGCAAAATTTCGAACTCGAGATTTTAATCAAATATGATGTTACGATGGTAGAGAAGTCGAAAAAAGTGGGTCCAATGATGTCGTCCGTCTGCCATGTCTGTCTTTCTACGCTCCTACAGCCTAAACCATTGGGCTGATTAAGTTTAAACTTGGAACTTAAGATTTTGGGCAGATTAGCGTAAGGCGATTTTTTAATTTTTTTTAAAGATCAAAACTAACGTTAAAAAACACGCCAATATTCTTAAACCATTTTAGACACCTACCTAACTACACATTTAATAGGCGATCGCTTTACAATTTAAACATACATGTTCTGACTCTTTCGTTTCTCTAGATAATTTATGTTCCATCCTGGTTCTTCTTATATAAAATTAAAATAAAGTTATCCAAAGGTAAAAGCGGAAAAAGGGAGACATGCTAACGAAATAATATATATGATGATGATTCGTCCAGACTTAATTTCTAATCAATCACTAAACAACGGCAAAACAAAATTATTTGTAAGAAAAAATGGAAAACTTGTATCTATTAAAAAATCAATTTAAATAATAACGATTTTCAAACAAAAAATTGAAAAAGAGGCTGGGTTCCGACCCACACTCATAACTTCCCATCACATCTGTCGATTTTTCTTGCTTAAAAATTTGTCTATATGTACTCGTATCAATTTTTACCAAATTTGCGTACTATTTTTTGTAGATTTTATATTTTATATAAAAATTACTGAATATCGAAAACAATATTTTCTGTGAAATAAAATAAGTTTGAAGCCAATATTTTTAATTTTTCAAAAGCTATTTGAGTCGAAAGTAAATTTTTACCAAGTTTTAGTATTTTTTTTTTAGAGTTTTATTTTTTGTAAAAAAAAAACTTTCAATTCGATTTTTTTCAAAATTTTAACGAATGTTGAAAACAATATTTCTTATAAGATAAAATTAGTTTGAAACCAATAGCTACAATTTTTGAAAAGATATTTGAGTCGAAAATCATTTTTTACCAACTTTTATACATTTTTTTTTAGGTTTTATTTTCTGTAAAAAAAGCTGTCAATTCGATTTTTCTCAACATTTTTCAGAATGTTGAAAACAATATTTCATATAAAATAAAATAAGCGTGAAGCCTAAATTTCAAGTTTTTGAAAAGATATTTGAATCGATATTCAATTTTTACCAACTTTGTGTAATGTTTTTTTTAGATTTTTATTTCTATATAAAAAAAACTGTCAAAAACATTATTCTTCGTTGCACAAAATTGTCTTGGAGATGAAATCATATTTTAGTCGTAAAATTTTGGAAGTGACACATTTTTTTTTCAGGTTTATAAAAAAAAAACCGTTAAATGGATTTTTTCAAAAAATATACTTCTTTGATATCACATTACAAAATATAATATAAACTTTAATTCAAGTCTCTAGCGTTTTTGGTTCGTAAGATATTAAGGGTTAACCAAAATTTTCACCTTTTTTTCAAACTGCTAAGGTAAAAAAACCACCCACGTAATTTTCTTGTGAGCCCTTTATGCATCTTTCTGCCTTATTATCTGTATAACAAAATTTATTTGAAGTCGATATCTCTTCCGGTTCTTGAGCTATGCAGGACGAAAAAACGTCGCGAACGTACGGACGTACAAACGTACGTACACACGCACGCACAGACATCTTTCTAAAAATCTTTTATTTCGACTCTAGGGACCTTGAAACGTCGAGAAATGTCAAAATTTTCAATTTGACAAATCGGACCAATTACTGGAGTTTTTTTTTGAACAAACAAAAGGCAAACTTATTTTATAGGTCTATTTTTAAATCTTATATAGGTACTCTTTTAAACAGATTCTTTGCATAAAGGAGCAAGTTCGTGCGATCAAGTCGTGCGTTTTATTTTATAATTCACATTGAACTTCATCATACAAGATTATTCTGGAAGTTGTGTCAGTTTTTTTTTCGTAAAATATTTGAAGTGACTAATTTGGGATTAATAAGAAAAAGTAATACAATCACTACGTTAAAAACAAATTTAATTCAAGGCGAAAGAAGTATTAGGTCGTTACAGGCTTTTGAAGGAATGTAATTTTAATATTGAAATCATAAAAGATTTCACTCTCAAAAGATTGAATTCACCTAAGGATTGCGATTTCAATTCATTAATCAATTGATCTTAAAAAGAATGCAATCATTTGACTGCAATCAATTGATTGCAATCATTTGAAACTTCGTACATACTTTTCATTTACTTGAAAAATTTGCAATCCTTTGTATTCTTAAGTAAAATTTCACTGCACACTTTTGAAATTTTGATTCAAATCTCTTGGTGTCTGACACCGAAAATTGGTGTGCTAGGTATAATGACCTTAAAATACTTGTTGTTAGGAAACTTCACAGAATGCAAGGACTTCAAGTGAATGCAAAAACTGCAATTGAATATAAGAATGCCTCAAATGATTGCAATCAAATTGATTAAGTTCAAATGATTGATGATTGCTCAGTTTGAAATCAATGAATACAATCGTTAAGTTGAATTCAATAAATGATTTATAATGATTGCATTCCTAAAAGATTGGGTTAATTTTTTCTCCAATTATTTGAATGCAATCAGTTGATTGCAATCATATAAGACTTCATGAGATCTTTGCATTCTATTGAATTATTTGCATTCTATTATTATTTGAAGTCTTTGAATTCTTTGGAAATCTTAAAATTGTTTTGAAATATTTTCATTCACTTGAAATTTTTTGATTTACTTGAAAACCTTGCATTCATTTAAATGGTGATGATTGGAGATTGCATTTTAAATCCCAATCTTTGGGAGGTTCAATGAATGCAGTCTTTATATTAAAATCCTAAAAATTGAATTCCCAAAAAAATTACTTCTTTTACAAGAGTAAAACACTCTGAAACATACATACGAGTATATCTAAAAAGAAGTATGAAGCTTGAAAACGTCAAGAAATATTAAAACGCTCAAGTTGAAAAATCGGAAAACTAGCTTTTGAAAAGAACTAATATCTTAAAAACTATGCTTAGAACATATTTAAAAGAAGTAAAACCTATATTTAAGATTGGAAAAATAGCTTAGACATCTTTTTAGTATCTCCAAGTTTGTGTTAATTGCTTTTTGAATAGTTCAATTACTTCAATAAATACTTTATCTATTTTATCGTAGTTCTCTGTATTTGTTTTATCTTTAATTAGTAATCATCATCATCATTGAATGAGTCCACAGCAACCATGCAATTAAACCAACTAAGCACATTCAGATGAGGTGTGTTCAAAAAACAGTTTAAAGTATTGAGAACTAAATTTATTTTATCGTATCTAAAGCAATATTCCTATCAATATCTTTAGGTCTACATACATATATCTGTTCTTCAGTCTTCTATAAAATAATCTAGGTCATCCTAATCATCTATTCAGGTTCTGTTTTTTTTCTTTTTTTGCATGCCCTGTATATCTTTTCTAATTGAAAACGCAATCCACATTTTTTTTTTCGTAATAAAACTACAAAAAATAACCCCAAAGCTATCTATCTATATGTGTACCTAGACTTAGGTTGTCTAGAGATATATCATCCCTCGATAACCCGAATAAAGTTTCAATGATGATGGTTCTGCATACTTTTACAAAATCAATTGGAATCGACCACGAGAGTAAAAAAGCAAATAAAAAAAACTACATACACATATTTTGTTTGTATTCATTTCGTATCTAATTCAAAAGAGTTCGTATCTATGAGATATAAAAAAATTGAATAAAATACCAACGACCGACGCCACTACCGCCGCCGCCGTCGTTACCACCACCGCACCATTACCACCAGCCGCCGACTGACGATGCTGAAGCTGATGTTGATGATGATGATTTTGATGAGGGATGATGGAAGTGATGACTGACAATTATGATGATGATGATGATGTCGGAGTCACAATCGGAAGCAGTTGTGTGGTGCGGTATTTGTGTGCGCTGTGCCTATAAAAGTCTCCTCAAAGAACATCTGTAACTACCAATTAGCTGAACTTTCTCACCCCCATCTAATTTTTCAACAAAAACAAAAATTATAATAAAAATATACACAAAAGATAGAGATACATAGATACCTTCTAACAAAACACTCATAATCATCATCAATGAAACCATCAATTAGCATTTAAATGATTCGTATCTAAATAAATATTTTTGTATGTTTCGCGTCGGTCGTCGGTCGGGGCGAGTCGGACCCGGGAGGAATCTTTTATAAGCTTTATCTCGTTTAGGTCTATTTGAATTCGTTTTGTGAGAATTATTTTGTAATTTATTGTTTTTTTTTTTGGGTATACACAATACACGCCACACATGATGCGGATGCGGATTGAGGCAGGAAGGAAGGAAAGAATGTTTTTGGAAATAACCAAAATACCAAATCTAAGATTATGAATGGAGGAATGTATACTTTTGGAGTAGGTTAGTATTTTGGATCATGAATTCTTTAAGGTGATTGCGTATATGTGTGGAAGTACACTCAGGTGTAGAAACAACAAAACCTTTAATAAATTTGATGAAATTAGAATGAGTTTTTTTTTTTTTATTTTTGTTCAAATAAGTCAACGAGAATAAGAATAATTATTTATTTTGGAAAACTTAGAAAAACAAAATGCCATTCGATTTCAAGTTTCTTAGAATTTTTGGAAAGTGAAAGGATTTGACTTAAAATTGTGTTTATTTCTATTTTTTTGAACAAAAAGTAAACATTTTTTATGTTAGGTTAGGTTAGGTTAAAGTGGTTGCGGATTCAGAATCCACGCACTTAGGCCAACAGAAAAAGCCTATTGTGGTACCACATGAATCTAGAGAATTACTTCTTATTAGTCGAACCATTTTGAGCTTTTTATAAAGCGAAGAAGATATTTGATATCCTTTTAAGATAGTTCACTGGCATTATCAAAAGAGTAGTCTCCCAGATGAAGTTTTCTTTTTTTTGATGTTCAAAAACTATTTCTTTTTTTTGTAAAGGTGGTCGACTCTGTACACACATTGGACAATATTATAGTTCTTTGATAAGTTCTGATTTTGATTGAATTTTTTGATTGACCTTCTAAATATTGAAGATCGAATCTCAACTAAATGTTTGCCAATATGCGTGTGTTTTCAAGATTTAACGGCACCAGTGCGATTTACATAAAATGTTTCAACTAACAGCAAACATAATAAATTGAAGGATTTCAAAGATTTTGGTTGTCCATCTAACTCATTTTATTTTGTTTCGATCTGCAAGCCATTTTATATAGGCTCAAGTGAAATTGTACTAGAATTGTAATAGAATAATACTTTAAACCTGGTTCTAAATAAATAAAGCTGCCAAATTGCTTATGAATAGCAGCTGTGTCTAACCTAGATGATAAATTTAGACTCCAGTTCAAATAGACTCGTATTTAAAATATGGCTATAAATATGACAAATTGAGTTAAATCCTACAAGATCTACTCTAAACTTGGCATACAAAACATTTTTAAATCAAATACTTATTTTTATGCATCTCATGGTCTTGAGATTAAACTGAAATATATTTTCTAAGAAATTGTGTGAAAATAAGTACAATCTGACTTTCTTATAAAGAATAATCAAATTTTAAGGGCCGATGCTGAAAGTGAACCACACCTAAACGTCAAGTTTTTTCTACATTTCATTTAACATTTATAAATTTAATATGGAAAGATACAAATTCAAATAACACGTTAAAATTATTCAGGCTTATTATAAAAATGGATTTTTAAATCAAAATGCGTATCGTGCACCTAATGATTTTTTCGGTCAATGTAATCGTTCAAATGTGAGTAGAATTTGAAAAATCATTTCAAAAATTAAGCAAACGGGTCTGTGGGAGATTTGAAAACACCAGTGTATGCTCGAACAGCTTGTATTGAAGAAAATATTGCTGCTGTTTGTGATAGTACGGACAAGGAGCCGTCTACCTCAACTAGCCATCGTGCCAAAAAATTGCACCTCTGCAGCACTTCGTTTATCAACATTATGCTTAAGGACTTGCATTTAAAAGCTTACAAGCTGGAATTTAATTAATAACTAAAGCCTCTTGACCATTTCAAGCGTCGTCCTTGGTCAGTTTGGTGGCAAAAAATGGCAACAGTGGATGATCATCAATGTTTGAAGAAAATCATTTTCAGCGATAAGTCATATTTTCACCTTAGTGGATTCGTCAATCGAAAAACCAATGCTACCACAAAGAGTGACAGTTTGTTGCGGTTTATGGGCCGAATTGGAATGTGGACAATATGTGGTTTCAACAGGACGATGCCACTTGCGAAACAGCTAAAGGTGCAATGACTTTTTGGTCCAATAAATTAAATGGCTGTATTATCTCACGTGCTGGCGATGTCAATTAGCCGCCAAGAACATATGATTTGACACCGTTCTACTTCATTCTTTAGGGATATTTAGAAATAAATAGTATACCTACGGCAATAAGCTAGCAGTAATCCAAGAGCTAAAGAATGAGATAATTCGGCACATTAATGACATAGAACTTCAATAATGCCCCAGTGTCATCGAAAATCGGATAGAGGCCAAGTTCAAATCGGCCATTTAGTCAATATACTGTTTCATAAGTAATTGAAACATAAACAAATTATCAAAATAGAAATAAATGACAATAATTTTTAAAATTATTTGTGTTTAATTAAGATTAACATCGGCCCTTAAAATTTAACCATCCTGTACTTTTTCTTTACTCAATACATTTAGTTAACAGTTTGCTACGAGAACAAACTTTTCCTGAAGCTTATCTTTTGTATTTTACTTTTCAAATGTTGTTTTAATAATTAATGTTATCAAAAATGAATTTGATAATGCATTTTTTAATTCCGATGCTGAAGATTAAATTGTAATAAAAGGGTTTTCTTGAATAGCCAACTATTTGGGCTGCTGTCATTTTTTGACATAAAATCAGTAAAAAAAATGCCATTAATAAAAATGGAACGTTTCAAAACCGCATTAAAATTGTTAAAATTCACTACAAAAACGGTGCAAATTTTGTAAAAAGTTGTACTTTAAATACCTTCTTCAAAAATTATACTATAAAACTGAAGCTTTGACTTTGGTTAAATTATACCTTTAATAATAAAAAAGTTCAAAAAGATGTTTTTTGGAAACTCCTTTGGTATGTACATATGTGCTTCTTAGAGTCAGAAAACTATGTCCGTCATGTTTTTGTACTCCCTTCGATCCTTAGCCAAAACAACTCGATTAATTGGATAATATGGTAAATAAACAAAACATAAAAATTTTGTTAAGGATATTCTTTAAGGGGGTATTCTGGTCTAGAGACATGAATTTTAGGTAATTTTTGAAGTGCTGTAGAAAAAAGCAAGCAATAATTTTAGCATCTATTTTTTTGTACATTATTTATTCACATTAGAAGCATGCAAAAAAAATAAAAAAGTAAAAAAAAAATCAAAATTCCGTTAGTTATCAGCTGATGGAGTGGTGCGTCTTAAAAATTTGGTGCGTGACCATACCCATGATTTTAACTCTCCTAGAAATCTGAAATCAAAAACTAAAAAAGATTATTAATCTACAATAATGTCGCAATGTCTGGAACTACGGAAAAGTTACAAACATTTTTTTTTACAAAATGGCGGCTGTCTAAAGAAAAATACAAAAAAATTACCATTTTTTTGAACATTCTTCGATTTGTTAAAAATAGTAAAAATTAAAATTTGGGGATGGCCGTAGTTCCGGACGTAGACAAGTCACTAAAGAAGACTCTCTTAAAATTTCAAGTAAATCGGTTCGGCAGAACCTGAGAAATAGTGGGTATCAGATTCAAAAAGACAGTTCTGAGAAAAACGCGTTTAAAGTACTCCATTATGTCTTTTGTTCTATTAGTTGCAGCCCAACCGATTTGGGTGGCTGCTCAGCAAAATACTTATTTCTCCGAAAATAATTTGAATTTGGGAAAATCCTCTCATAGACATGTTCTTAAATAGTTAAACTATGAAAATATGAAAAGAAAAAAAAATCGATTTTTTTTAATTTCTAGACCAGAATACCCCCTTAAGTTTTCATATACAGTGATGTTCGAAAATTCTGGTCAAACATTTTATTACCCTTTTCGAGAGAGTTCATGGAATTAAGGAACGCCACGGGTTTTTTGCACTAGGTCATTCAAACGCTGGAAGACCGTTTGTTGGTGTTGTACAGCCGTCGGCATCGGTTGAGGACTTCGGTGGACCTTAAAAACGATCTGTGTCGAACTACAAGCAAAGTAATTTCTTCAAGCTAAGTGAGAAAAAGTCTCGTAAAAGCTGGACTTAAAACACTCTCGCTGTACTGGAGCCAAATTTTCTAAAAAGAGTCAAAGAAAAACGATTGCTTTGGGCTTAGGAGCACCCACATGGGACTTAAGACGTCTGGAACAATCTCATTTTTTGGGATGAATCAAATGGAGATGGAAGATCTTGAGCGAAGAGAACCAACAGAAAAACTAAGCTCTGATTTCATTGTGCTAATGCCCCCCAAAACTGAAAGAGTAATAGTTTGAGGATGCTGCTCTTGAAATAAAAAAGGTCCAATCAGTTCTCTAGAATCCAAATTCAATGCAAAATGTTGCTTTTCTAGTTCTGGAAAACGTATTGGAGCCCACGGTGCCAGAGCTTTTTAGGGACACTTCCAGTTTTGTTTTTCAACAGGACAATGCTCTTTGTATTGCAGCCACAATTGGAAGTTTGAACTTGTTTTTATTTTTACCATGACTGACTAATATTAACCTTTTATGACTAAAACTAATATTTTTTTTTTATTTTTAGCCTAAAAAGTACTTCGAAGAAAATATTATCGATGGCCTCCCTGCTAGATCTCAAACCAATTGAGAATATTTGGCCTATAATGAAACTAAAAGTTACGAAGGAGCCCCCAGAGTCAGTTGATGAATTTAAACAACTACTTACGTGGACCTGGAACACGATACCTGAATCCACATGAATAACCTAGCTCATTTAATGTCTCGTCAATGTGCAGCAGTCGTAATGAAAGCAACAGGAAGTCCAAAAAAGTACTAATTAGATAGAACCTGTTTCTGAGAAGCAATATAAAAAAGAATGTTAAACTGCACCAATAAAGGATTTTTCTTTAATCCTTAAAATGGGACAGGTATCTAAAAAACAATTTTTTTCGGAATAATGAATTCTTGCTCTAGAAAAACTAAAAATTCTTATTGTATCATAAAACGATATGAAATGCATAATAAAACAAAACATAATTAAAAAATATGTTCTTATTTCAATTTGACAAAATTCAAAGAAAATCGATATAAAAAGTTTGAACAAAATTTTTCAAGACAATCTGTAATGGTCATCTTCTGATGAGCCCAACCATTACATCATTTTCATGATTTTAAATACAAATTTCATTTTCATGATTTTAAAACATATTTTAAAAAAAAAAATTCCAACGGCACTGTAATTTCAAGTTTTAATAGTATTTCTGGAAAAATGTTTAAGTTCTTTAAAAGTGTATATTTCAGCAAACTAGCTTCAGGTTTCTATTTTTAAGAATTGGGGAAAACGATTGCAAAAACTAACCATTTTTTTTCAACTCAACTCTATTAATGGATTTAAAATATTGTAAGTCCCTTGGTTTAAGCCTCAAATATGTTGGAGAATTGTGTGCAACTTATTTAGGCTTTGAATCTTCCATCTTCTCATTCGACGCGTTAGTTATCCCAAATAAGGCATTCCAACTATACACAAAAACAACATCTTGAAATGCAATAAAATTCCAATCTCGGATTTATACCAAACTACCATGAAAGTTAATCTCTCGAAGATTTATGCATAATTACTTTTATTTGAATATTACAAATCAAGGTATGTACATAAATAAAAATACTTTTATTTTTATTTGCTCCATGTTTCTCTTTATCTTTTATTGCTTTTTTATTTATATCCATATAATTTAATTGTAGGCTTAACTCTAGATTTTGGTAGATTTGATGAATATCAAATATTTTGTGTTTTTGATCAAAAGTTTATTCATCTTTCGTCTTCGTTTTAAAAGTTTGTAGGCTGATGAAGAATTTTATTGCATAACTTTTATAGATTCTACGAAAGTATGTTTGGCAAGGGAGATACAACTTTTATATTTTGTAAAAATTATAGGTTCTAAATTAAGACGAAAACTGTTTATCTTTACCATAACACCATAAACGTGTATGGATTTCATGGCGGTAATTTACCAATGACGGAAATATTTAAGAAGTGAATCACGTATGACAATGATGTGAGATAATCATAGAGGATATGTCACTTTCTTCCTGTTCATTAAAATTTAGTTTTTCATACTAAACATTCAAAAAGATTAAAGATTCTGTCAAAAATTTATACAAAAATGTATCTAACAAAAGTTTATTTGAACTTGGCATTGATATACATACGCGCTCCACAAAGGATCTTAAGAGATTCTTTATAATTTTCAAAAGAAATGTCAAAATGTTATATCTTTTGTGAAATAAGATTGATTCGTAGAAATTATAACATTCTACTGTCAAAACTTTTTGATTTGTTTTTTGTTTCAAAAAAATATTGTCTTCTTGAAACGAAAAGAAAAAAGAAATTATTTTATTAGATTTTCATCATCGTGTGTGACATTCCCTGATTGCGTTTGTTTCCAATTCCACCACAAATCTATTTATGCAATATAATTCCCACATTTTTGCTCGTTTAACCACACAAATGTCAATCATCTGTCAAATGTTCATTTCACACTCCAACTCACGATGATCACGAGTGTATGTTCATCAAAAAATATAGAAAAATCATAAACGGTCACATCAAAAAAACCAAATCAAAACAAACAAAAAAAAATACTAAAAGTTCAATAATCTTGACATTTCCTCAAACGTATTCAAGTCACAGGCAACTCGTTCGTTCGTGTGGCCGGGCCACAATTCACCATTCACACATCACTCATATTCGTATACGTATTCGTTTACGCCAGACCTCTAACATCACGTTTTTATTAAATCGAATGAAAATATATAAAACAAAAAATAATAAAATTAATGCACAAATAAACGAACAAAAATAAAATAAATAAATAAACGAATGAAAATTAATTCAAATTATGCTCGATACTCGTATTTTGTATACTTTCACGAGATTAACGCGCGCAAAGAAATTGAATTGATATTCGCATTCATTTCCATTTTGAATTTTTATTTTGTTTTTATTATTTTAACATTTTTTAGTTTAATTTGCTTCAAAAAAAAAAGAAAAGATACAATGCGGAGGGAGATGCGAGTGTATGGAATGGATTGGTCTGACGGACGTGTTTTTTGAGTTGAAGATACGGTGAACAACTTTTGTATATATTGCGGACCCCCGCAATAATTCAATTTACAAAAAACTCTATCACAGTTCGGGCAGTTGAGTTGAGAACTTGAAAATAATACGAAAATATCCTTAAGACATAAACATATGTAGGTCCGTCATACACTTTTTTAAATGTCAAAATTCTTCAAAAAACATTAAACTGGAGTCAAAAGTCGTTCATTATAGTGAAATTGTAATGAATGTCGTCAATTAATGACGTGTTTTATGTCATACAGGTTTTAAGTGACGTTTTTTAACTCAGACTGCTATTGCACTCTTTTAGGCTACGGTATATTGACATTACTTAACTTTTCTATGACAACTTTAATCTAAGACTATGATGTAGCGATTAAATTTGACATATCAGATTTCTTGATGTTGACGTCTGTCATCATATATGTACTGCGATTTAGTGACACTTTGTTTTATATCAGAAAGATTTCGTTCCAATGGACTTATGTGATTAAGTGATATTTATTTTAAATTAGTGACATGTACTATATTAAATAGAAATAAAATGACTTAGCTCTTTGATGATTGTGAGTTAATGACGTCTCATGACATGTCAGCAATTGAATTAGTGACAGTTGCTATTTTATATTTTTATTATGTAATTATGTAATATGGTTTTACTTAAAAGGAATTAAGGGACTAGCAATTATTAAAGTTAAGTCTTTTTTTATCAGACTCTAAGAAAACGATGTCACTTATTTTTCTAAAACAAAGATGAGTGACACCCAATTCCTGAGACAATATAAAAATTATTGACAATTTTAGGAAGATAATGTTGAAATGTCATATTGATTAAATTTAGGAACACCTTTTACTTTATTTATAAAGTTGATAACGCCTCGAGTGACTTGGTTACGTTAACTTTTATATTTTGCACAGAAATATATTTGACAATTAAATTGACGTCTTCTTGTCATATCAAATGACATTTAGTACTTTGTTAATTTGTGATAAAGTGATGTTTTCTATGATTAAGTGACATCACATTCCATAGAAAGTGAATCGAGTGACCATTGTCCTCTAATGTAGATTTAGTGATGGATGTTTGTTTTAACTTGGATATAATTGATAGTGACAATGGCAACGAAAAAGTGGCAACTGATAACGCAGATAGAAATTTAGGACTTCTTTCGGGACAGTTTTTACTTTTCCAAAATACTCGACGACATCTCGAAGGATTCAGTGACGTTAGCTTTTATTTTCAGGTAAGATATTTAATCAACATTGTTTTTAGTGACATTTAGTAGTTAGTAAATAAAATAATTGCTGCTTTCTATGATTCAATGACATCATTTTACATAGAAAGTGATTAGAGTGACCATTGTAGTGACAGATATTTGTTTGAACTGTGATTTAAATGACGGTTACAATGACAACGAATAAGTGGTAACTTATAACGCAGATATAAATTTCAGAAATTTTTAGGGACAATCTCGAAGGACTCAGTGACGTTAGCTTTTATTCTCAGATGAAATATTTTATCAATATTGTTTTTAGTGACATTTAGTAGTTTGTAAATAAATTAATTGACGCTTTCAGTGACATCACATTCCATAGAAAGTGATTCCAGTGACCATTGTTCTCTAATGTAAATTTAGTGACGGATGTTTGGTTGAACTGTGATGTAAATGACAGTGATAATGACAACGAATAAGTGGCAACTGATAACGCAGATAGAAATTTAGGACTTCTTTCGGGACAGTTTTTACTTTACCAAAATACTCGATAACATTTTGAAGGATTCAGTGACGTCACCTTTAATTTTCAGATAACATATTTAATCAATATTATTTTTATTCTTTAGGCATAATTTTTACTCGGTGACATCTCGGAGGATTCAGTGACGTTAGCTTTTATTCTTAGATGAAATTTTTTATCAATATTGTTTTAGTGACTCTAAGTAGTTTGTAAATAAATTAATTGACGCTTTCAATGATTCAGTGACATCACATTCTATAGAAAGTGATTAAGTGACAATTGTTTTTTATTTTAGATATAGTGACAGACACTTGTTGGTGGTATAAATGACATCTAAATGACAATGAATAAAATGACAACTGATAGTTGATGCAGATACAATTTAAAAGTAAGTTAACAGCAAATTAGATTGTGATGTACGTTAAATGGTTTCGTGGATAGGGTCTGAGTTACAAGCTTAAACTGTGGGTTATCTAAAAAAGTCATGATTGGTGTTTGGTTTTTCTGATAGAAATTTGAATGAATTGGTGGAGCAACAGTCCGTTGTGAACCAGGGCCTAGTGACGTACAACTCTCAATCATTAATGTGTGCAAGTACTGTCAGGGATGAAAGGGACCTACAGTTTTAAAACCGAATCCGAACGGGTGATTTGAGAAAGAACTTTGTCATGACAAGAATAATTACGTTTGGAGAATTTGTCAATCCCTCGTAAGAGGCAGTTCCCGTGGAAAAACTTTAGATGCCATAGCCAAGAATCGAACCCAAGACCTCTGGTAGTCCAACGCCCTAACCATTATGCTACGGGTACTTCTGCGATTTAATTATGTTAAAAATCTTAAAAGGAACTTTAGTAATATCTACTTTAGATTCTGTGACATCAGGCTCTTAGTTATGCTAAAAATTGATAAGGTGGCTTTTTCTTTAGAATGAAATTATAACTGGTTAAGCTGATTAAGTGACAACCGATAACACAGCTACAGATTTTAAGATATCTGATATCAAAAAGTCTGTAATTTAGGGTACATTTTTCATAAACTGGGTTTACTTTAAAGTGACAATTTCAAATCCTAAAAAGAAAAAACTTTTTTAAATTTGAAACTTGGAATACTCAAACTACAATCAGCAACAAAATCGAATCCCAACGAAGCGTCAATTTCTTTGATCTATGTTTTTTTTCAACACCATTAGCAGAGCATAGCAGATCGAAAACGTGTATTGAATTCAAAATTTAAATTTAAAAAATCCAAATAAAAAAAAGAGATGCTTGCATTCATTGAAAGTGGTCTGAATGGCTCCTACAAAATATTCGACTGATGTTCATTCATTGGATACAAAGTTGAGAGTATAGATGATGATGAAGATGGCTGTGATGACGATGATGATGCTGACGAACTGAGTCTGAGATATTAATTTAAGGATGATATATAAGTATCTATTCATCATCTTTCATACAAAATAACAACAAGAGGAAAAATAAGAATTGAAATTTCATAACAAACAAAATGACGACACAAGTTCAATACCTTTTTAAACAAGAAAAAGAGAATAAGATGATGAAAAAGGAGTCTTGTCCTCAATCTGAAGTTTATTTATTCAAAAGACAGTTTTTATTTAAGATAGTTTTTGTTTGTAGAATGAGGAGCAATGCAACAGCGTCACAATGTGTTGTGCAAGAAACAACATTTGTGTGTAGAATAAATTAGAGTAAAATTTGCATTGGTTCGAAAATTGTGCAAGGTACTTGAGTATTCATTAAATTTTATTGAATTTAAAGATTTTTTCAAGACATATTTAGGTAAGCATGCCTCTGTCACTCACTTTGATAGGTTTTATTTTGTAATAATGTTTTGAAGGCGAATAAGTAAAACAAACAAAACAAATTCTAGGTAAACAGTTTTTCATGAAGAGCCACGGCTCTAAAAGTAAAGATATCCTTTGTACAGTAAATATGTATATCCGTAGGGCAAGTTTAGACGCATTTACGCTTAAGTCATGAAAGATTGGTTAAATTGAATGAGTGCCACACACAAAGGCTGAGACAGACATGAAGGCAATTATGTATTCAACTCAAATATGGCATCGATATGATTTGGAAACACACAAAAATATGAATTTAGGAAGCTTTTAATGAAAGACCCTATACAAACAATTTTTCTTTTAAAATATTTTACTAATGAACCCAGTAATCCAACTTTTAACCTTAAACTTCATATCCTTCAGCCCATTTGTTACTTTTTATTAAATGGGACACTCTGGCGTATACGTACTTTTTATCTTATTTTGTAGGAAAATTTGATTTTCTTGGAAACGTTTTATAATGAATACATTAAAATCACATTTTAGTATAAATATGTTAATATCTTAATAAATAACATATTACAGCGCTAAGCCACACATTACACAGCCTTGAAATGGGATTAATTTAAATGATACCTTAAACTTTAATCAGTGAATGTAACTTACGAAAATTATCCATAAAAGAGTTGATAAATCTGACAGAGATTCTCCGCTATATATTATTCTCGTATTTATATCCTTTAGAATTTAAGTTAAAGTATATATTTAAGGCAGGTAATCTGTTTTTAAGTCATCATAGTCATAACTTTGTCAACCTCTGTGGCAGGTTTCTTATAATAAATTATTCATCATCGAAAATACAAATCAGAGAAAAAGGAGAGAAAGGTGTTTTGTATCGTATATCTTGTGCAGAAGAGACACAATCTCATTCATCATCATCTTAAGTCATTATCGCCACGAAATTCCCACAGAGCAAAGCAGTTTCTAAAACAAATTTTCCTTTTTTCAAAAAACACAAAAGCTACTCTATCCAAAAATTCCAACCATCATAAATTATTTTATTTTTCGCTTTTTATCTTTTATAAGGTTTATAGATAGAGATACTGGTTCAGGTATCCTTAAAATTTTGTATACCATTAAAAAGTCACACCGCATTGAAAATTACCCATAAAATTATCTTTTTTGTATATTTTCGAAAATTATGAATTACACTTTGCATAATTTCCAAAGCAAACAAAATACACAACACAGCATCACCAGAGGTATGGAGTGCCCGAGGAGAGAGGACAACCCAAAAGAGATACATTTATTTTTCGTATCTATAAGGATTCAGATTCAAATTCATGTGGCGTTCATTTTCCTATAAAATTCATGGGATATAAAATTCTTGCGTTTGGTAGATAAATAATAATAATCATCCCGAAGATACATTCTCCATTCCCCAGGAGAAGGGAATATCTATCTTCTCCGAACATATTTTTGGAATATTGCACAGTTGTGCGCTGCTCCAGATTTAGAATTAGTTTTTTTGGTGTTGAATAAATACAAAAAAAAAAGAAGTAAAATAAATTAAAACGATTGGTAATTAGTGGCGACCGACACGTAAGCCCAAAAAACAAATGCTTGACATAAACATATACGACTAGACTAATTGCTGACATGATTTTGAAATGCGGACGGTATGCTTCCTGTGTTTTGAATGTTTTGTAAATGAAAACAAATTCAGTTTTTTGGGTTGTTGTTGTTGTTTGCATTTAAAAAAGTTTTTATTTTGTTTAGATTTGTTTTTTTTATTTTATTTTATAGACTTGGTAATGGTCATTTGGAAATAAACAAACCGCACAAAATTAGGTGTTTATTTTGGAGAAGAGGTTTTTTTTAGCTTTGGTTTTTTTAATTTGGCCGGAAGATGGGATTCAAATATTTATGTTGTGGCATTTATATTGTTCTTGTATTTCATACGAAAATTTATTTGGTTACATAATTCAGAAGTGGGATATGCTGGTCTTAAGACTTTAACTGGGGTTAATTAATTTATTTGAGTTATAAATTTTCAGAAATAAAAAATGGTTGTGTTGATGGATTGATTAGATTTAACTGATTTATATTTATATTTCCAAGAAATAATACTTCCTCTCTGTTAAACCAGCACAAAATTTCACGAAAAGTAATTTAACTATATTTTTTTTTAAACATTTTGTGAAAGGAAGACACATGAACTGTTGAATTCCGCAATTTTAAGGAACCAAAATCAAATTGTTTGCTATGTTTTGTAAGACGATTTGTACAGCATTTAAAATAAAACTCTGTAGTTAAGGAAAAATAAGTTCCTATTTCATATTTAAATAATAACACCCCTCCCACCCCACCCCCGTTTTTTTATTTAACACACATTTTCTAAGCATAGAAGGACATTTGCTGTTAAATTGTGTAATATAGGCTTTTCCGTTAGCAAGTTTCATTTTGATATTAAAAAGAAACGAGTATTTCTTAAGAGAAATCAATGGATGTTTATTTTACTGTAAAAATGAAGGTATGTTATTAAAAATGTTAATAATATCAGGTTAATATCCGCCGCGTGACGGTTTCAGCACCATATCCTTTTTATGAAGGTCTCCATGATTAATTCACATATTTTTGGCTGTATGTCCTCGATAACTTCACGATTCACGATTCTATCCTAAAAGTCTTCAATCGATTGCAAAGCTTTTCCATAAAACCTTTTTATTTAGTTGGCTCCAAATAAAAAAATCTGAATGTCTCTGTGCGCATTGTTATCACTTTTTCGAGACCAGAACACAGTTTTAATTTTTTTTTTAGTGATTTTGAACAATTTTAAAGCATGCCTGAAGTTTTTAACGTTCGATTTTTAGTAATTGCGTTGTTTTTACTTATTAATTTATCAGAAGTGAAAGATATTCGAAATGAAACCCTTTAAAAATAAACAAAGTCAAAATATTGAAGAAATCTCAAGTCTCTAAATATGATTTCAGCTAAATGTATCGCCAAAACTTTTTGAGAAAAACCATTATGAAGAATATATTCCTTTTTTTTCAATTCAATTAAATCTGAAGGGGGGCTCAAGCCCCCAAAACTGATTTTAACTGACTATCTCATTTTATTATTTATTTTTTGAGTTCATCCTTAGATAGAAATGTAACTTGGACAATTTCCAACAAAAAAGATCAAAAGACTTTTCCTTGTACGAGCAACCATTTACAAGCTAAACCTATTCAAAGTTTCAAATGCATGAACCTTTTCATTTTATAACAAGATATAAAATAAATAGTGGTTTTAAAGATCCTCTTAAGTATTTTGAGCTTAATACATGGTTAGTTCTTTACTTTAATGTGGAACAAATCTTAAAATCGTTGTAGAGAAAGTAAGATTACTGCACTTCATATCTTAAAGACATTTGATAGAGTTTGGCATCAATCTCTCTTATCGAAAATGCGTTTTTTTGGTATTGATGAATCTATTCCTTTTAAGGTAAGAAATTACTTTTCAGACCGTTCAGTTCAAGTAGTATTGGACGGGTTGAAATATGATAGATACACAAAAAACGCTGGTATGCCCCAGGGCTCCGTCTTGTCTACGATACTCTTCCTTATTAAGATTATTTAAGATTCTCAAATGATCTTTTGTCTGAAACTTTTAACCCTTTACATTGTTTTGCTGATGACAGTACCCTCAGCTTTTCATATTTGTTTTAAGATTCTCATCATTGTTCTTCGGATGTGGACTTCCGCTTCAGCATATCATAAGCTCATTAAATTCTGATCTTGACACCATGGAGAACACAAAATCGTTTAGAATTTAATGCTTCGAAAACTCAATGATGTCTCAAAAGCCTAGCCCTTCCCCAATGTCACAATCCATTGGTGGAACTTGCACCGAAGAGACTGAAACTGTCAATTCTATGTATGTGCATCTGTGTGTGTGCATTATATACCACTTGTTGAGGAGTGATCACATATTCGACATTTCCAAAACTACTGCTAAGTGTTTAGGTTTTCTCAAATCTGGAAATAAGTTTTTTATTGTCCAAAGCTCGAGTATAACTCTCATATTTGGGTTGGAGCCCCAATACCGTACTTGAATCTTCTGGATAGAATTGAAAGAAGAGCTCTAAAGATCATAGAAGATCGTTCTCTTACCCAGATATTTGATTTTCTTGAACATCGCCGCAAGGGCTCATGTCATTGTGTTATCGTTATTTTTATGAGCAATGCTCTAGTCAAATAGCCACTGGCTTTCCTCCCCTTAGACAACTCAATCGTTATACCCGTTATGTTAGGAATAACCATCAGTTTAACTTTTATCCTAATTTCGGACCAGGCTCAATATTTCAAACTCATAACAATGTGAATTTGTATACTATCCTCCCTTTCTAATTGATCGAACTGTGTCTAATCTTTATTAGGGTATTCATAACCCCTTTAGCGCGCGCACAATATATTATAAAAAGTCCGATTGAATAAAAAAGAGGGTCCTAAGCCCCTTATCAATTTTAGTTAATATATCTCGAGAAAACTCACTCTTATGGAAAAAATTCCAAAATGATAATTATAGCTCAGGGTATTTTCTACAAAAAAGATTAAAACACTTTTCCTTTCAAGAGCAACCATTTAGCAGATAAGTCTAGTTCAAAGTTTTAAAAGCCTGGGTTTTATTTTTCATGAAGTAATAAGTGGGTCTCAAGTTCTTCTAATGAAAATATTTCGTTAAAACTCACTTTTATGAAAGAAAAATCTAATTATAAAAAACTGGGGTCGTAAGCCCTAAACAATTTTGACAAATATCTCGCGAAAACTTTTACTATGGAAAAAATTCAAGTAATAACTATGGGTTATGATATTCACTACAAAAATATCTTTAGACTTTTAAGGCATTTTATAACTTATCACACAAAATCTTTTAAAAAAGTCTTAAAAGTGTGACGCAAATTGAAAGGAAACAAACAACAACATAAAAAACAACCTATAACAATCAGAATTTCATGAAAGAATTCAGAAAATACCTCTTGAGCCTATTTAACTACTTGAAATCTATTTTCATCACCGCGCTAGCTGATGGTCTAGGTATAATAAACATATTCAATTCGAACACAATGACTTCGGTCAACAAAATCATTCAAAAAATACAAATAGCTCTAAAAAAAAAAGATCTAAATTTATCTTCACAACTCAGTCGATCAGAATGGCTTGTAAGTCTATTGCACTACTGTAAATACCTTATATCTCAAGAACAGCAGCATTAAACTTTCATCTCATGTTTTGCAATTGTAAATTGTAGCAAATTTGCATGAAAAATAAAACTATGCACAAAAACCAAAACAACAAAATTCGATAAATTTTATTTTTAACGCGACATGAACATTTGTTTTATGTGAGATGGTTGCAGTTTTCTGCTGCAGTATCAAAATATGCATGCAGCTATGCTATAGGTAGAGAGGAGGTATAGAGTCTTCATCTCATCAGGAACATTAAAATGCTTTAACATAGATTGCTATAGATTTTTTTTTGTTGGTACTATAGCACCACCGGTAGAGTGGTGGCGGCATACAGAGCGGCAGCAGCCCAGGGGAGGTTTTTGTTTGGCTTGAAATTAATTTAGAAAATGTCACCAAAAGGTATTTGTTTCATGTCACTGCACTCGCAGGAACCTCAAGTTGTTGGTTGTTTTTTTTTTTTAATTTTATTTCTTTTTCTATGAATCGGTCAAGACTTGAGACGAAAGTGGAATTTTTGTTTAATGAGGGGAAATTTCCTGAGCAATGATTTAATTGAAATTGACAGACATACAGATAGGACACAAGTGTTGACCGAATTGAACGGGCGAAATGGTGGTTGAAAGGTCAATTTGAATGGAAATGAAAACATTTTTCGTCAGATGACGATGACTTAGTTAAAATCATCTAATTAGGCGTAAATTGAGTAATTTATTTGAAATATATTTGGAAATTAAGGCAGATGAAAACTTTCTTATGATTTAAAATATATTAAAAACCATCATCGATAGTTGATAAATCTCAAAGCTTACTTCCGAAAAGTTTTGATAGTCTAAAACCGTCGAGGCTTTTGTAAATATAAAGAAAATCTATAAGTATATTTGTCATTTATCAATTGATAAAAGTGCCTAATGTAACTTCATTGGTTTGGTGGCGCAACAGTCCGTTGAGAAATAGGGCCTAGTGACTTACGACTTTCAACCATTCCTGTGTCCGAGTAATGTTGTCAGGAATGGAGGGGACCTACAGTTTTAAGCCATAACCGATTGGCTAATTTGAGAAAGCACTTTTCCTGACAAGAATTACTCTTGGAGAATTTGTCAATGACTCGCAAGAGGCAGTTCAAGTGGAAAAGAAACTATAGATGACATAGGCAGGGATCGAACCTTGAAAGTCCGACGCACGAACCATCATGCCACGGGTATTATCCCTGATTTATGTACATTCTCATTTTCTTCCATTAAAAATTACATAATCAAAAAATGTGTTTCCGTAACATACTTGAAATATGTGTTCCCCTTTGATCATCAACGATTAAACAAGTTGCATCAAATTGTGATCGAATTATAAAAAGTCGATTCATAAACATGACAAACCAAATTCCTTATCAATTTCATAATACGCGGGATATTTTTCTTTCATTAATGTGAATAACATAAAATTCACACTCCCGTCAAATAGTGTAAAGAAAAAACCACTATTTTATTTTAAAACTTAACTTTATAAACTCGAACGCAGTCGGTGTGGTAGTTCGCGATGATGGGCAACATCAATCATATTTTTCTGTCAGTCATTACGTCAAAAGAATTCCTTATTTTATAATGTATGAGGTCTGAAATCCCTTCATTCATTTGTTGGGTTGGTTCGGTACGTGTGATTTTCTGATTTCATTTTCACTCTCACTCCTCAGCCCTCACCCCTCAAACCTCACCGTACACATACATTTATATTTACGCGATTAAAGACACAGAGCCATAGTGATTTTCGATTCAATCACATTACGGCAAAGTCATTAGTCCACATATTCCAATATAATACAGTTGCGGTAAAAAAAAAACATCTCTGAATTTTAAATACAACGAAATATTTGTTAAGCGATTTAAATGTAAGTGGAAAACATTTTGGTTCTGTGGACAGCTGAAAGCAAAATTTCGAAAACGATTTAGAAATCTTACATTACTAGAAAAGAAACAAAAACTTTTGTTCGAAGTTTTTTCACTTAATAAAAGTTGATGACATTTTGTGTTCCTATTTTTTTGACCGAGACTGTGTAGATGAGAAATTGAGGAAGAGAGCACAGCACAACACAATTATTGGACAAAGCAAGAATAATGTGTGCGAGAAGCAACTACTGACAAGCCAAAATTACGAGTACAGTGAGTGTGTGAATGGTCTATATACATATGAATGTGGACTTATGGGCAGTGATTGAATGGAAAGGATTTTAATCATTAATTAAGAAACAAAGATTGTAATCATGAAGAATGAGGCCAATTTTTGTAGACTTTATGGAGTTTTTCTGTTTTTCTTCGTTTTTTTTTTTGCTAAAGGGAGGAACAAATTAAGAAATTATTGGGAAACAAAAATGTGGGATATTTAAATTTCTTAAAAAAGGAACAAAAATTGGTTTAGTAAACAAACATTTCTAGCAACAAATTCAACAGTAAAAAATGTGTCTAGCTTGTAACCCAAACAACCTGGATCAAATGTAAACACATCTCTAGGCCTAAAACAATTCAAGTTTTCAATTTGTTCTCAAACTTTAAACACTCTAGAATAAATTTAGGAACCTATTTTATAAATAACGTAAGGGTGGGTGGACTTCAAAGCCTTCTAAAAAGAACAACCATATTTGCAATTAACGACTGATCTCTGGCTTAAATTTCAAAACTCTTAAAATGTTTTAAAATATTGACGATCGTTCAGTGAATCAACGCAACACTCACGGTTTATGGGATTTTTGAATTGTTTCAAAAAGGGAACAGTTTAAGATGCATCTATTTTCGTAAATCGTGCAACTTAATTCTTGAAAAATCCTGAGAACAAACGAATAAGAAGGCTCTAATCTTTGTAAAGGGTGGTTATATTTTAAGGGCCGATGTTGAATGTAAACTACAGCAAAAAGTTATTCAGGCTTATTATAAAAATGGTCGCTTAAATCAAAACGCATATCGTGCTTCATGTTTTTTTTGGGCAATTTAATAGTCCAAATGCGCGTACAATTGGAAAGTCGTGCAAAACTTTGAGCAAACAGTATTTGTAGGAGATTTAGAAACACCAGTGCATGTTCGTACAGCTTGTAGTGAAGAAAATATTATTGCTGTTTGTGATAGTGCGGTTGAAGAGCCGTCCACCTCAACTTGTACTCGTGCCTAACAATTCCAACACTCAAGCTCTTCGTTGATGAACATTATGCAAGAAGACTTGCATTTTTACGCTTAGAAGGTACAAATGACTCAAGACTAGAGCCTCTAGACCATTTTGAGTGTCATGTCGTCAAAGAACCAAATGGTGGCAAAAAATGCCAACAATGGATGATCAATTTTCAAATAAAATCATTTCAGTAAAGAGACATTTTTTTACTTCAGTGGACTCGATAATAAGCAGAATTGGCGCATTTAGGCGAATGATCCATAATCCAAGCTTGATTGTCGAAACAACCTATGCACCCAAAAAGACTGACTGTTTGATGTGGTTTATGGGTTCATCGGGCGTATTTTTTCTAAAATGAGGCCGGTCAGGCAGTTACTGCTAATGGTCTTTGCTATTGTGGGATAATAACGAACTCTTTATGGCCTCAATTTGGACGTTCAAGGGAACGGTGCCAATTACCATAGGGGAAACAATGGTTCTTTTGCGCGAAATATTCAGTGGCCGCCAAAATAATGTAATTTGACACCTTTGGATTTCTTTCCTTAGAGTTATTTGAAAGAGAAATTGTGGCATGACTTGGGTGACATGTTGTCTTGTTGATAACACAGCTCCTGAACATAATGGTTATTCAATTGATTAACGAAAAAGTAAGTAATCATGGCTCTTAAGTGGTCACCTTTGACTTTAACGTCTTGGCTAAAATTGTTTTTTTTTTTAAGGAATACGGACCAATTATCCCAACAATTCATAAAACAATACATTGAACAATGCGTTTTTGAGAATGCAACAGTGTCTCAAAATACACTTGAGGATTATGGTCACTCAAAGTATGGGCATCTTGTTATCTGACCTAGCCATTTAACCAAAAGTGAGATAAACAAAATTCGCTTGTGAAATTCTTATTTCAGCCTTTTCACCAAATCTTCGCCTTGCTTCCTCCTGTGGCTTCAATTCTTAAAATGCCAAATTAAAATGAAAATGTTTTCATGCTCAAAAAAAGACATTTTCAATTTGTCTAAGTTTCAAAAAGTGTGTCCTATCGTTAAAGTTTTCATTCCTATTCTATCCTCAATATTTTTTTTTGGTATTGTTACAATTGTTCTAAGTCATTTAAGAATTGAAATTGTCCCAATACTTGCGATCCCGGGTTACATTTTGTTTTTAAACAATTCATAAAATGCATTTTTCCCTAAGTTTTGACCACTTTTTCTCTTCTTAATATTTCGGAAAACAACAAAAATAAACAAAATCTTGTGTCTTAATATTTATTTAAATTGTTTATTTTTTAAATACAAATAGATTTCTCCTAATTAATCAAACCGGTGTGTCTATTTGTAAAAGAGAACGATAAATTTCCAATTCGAACTTTTCCTCAACTTCAACAGGCGGTCGCTGCCCCTTTTCCACCTTCAAAAAGACACACACAAAATTCTTCGTCATGTTTTCTGTGAAAACATTTCTTCAAATCATTCCCGCACTTTTCTCTTTTTTACATCCCGTATCGTTGTATCTATAATTTTCTTCGTCCAAAACTTTTTCCAAGAGAATATTTTTTTGCTTGAAATGTGCAAAGATACCTGCATCCCTGCTAAATACCGATGGTGGCGGGCGTGGAGCGTCGTCGTGCAATACCCTAACAAATCCAGTCCTAAGCCCCTATGGAATTGACAGGATTGCAGTTCAGCTACGGAAACGAAAACGATGACGATAAAGACAACGACATTGGTGGCAATGGCGGGCGGTTGGTAATAATCTACCCCCTTCCACCCCTCACCCCTCACATGGTACACTGAGCTGCGTTTTTCAAAAACGAAAAAGAAAACTACAAAATTTAAAGAAAAAGAATACTAAAACTTTTCCATTTATCTTTTCTAGTTTTGTATCTTCGTTCGTTGAGGAATATTTGAAAAGTTTTTCCAAGAAAATTTAATGGATTTTTGAGTGTTTTTCTTTTATGGGGGGGGGGGCAAATACAATATTGTATGTATAAGCGGTGTGCAAAGTTTTGGGCACCCGCGCGGCAGAAAAGATGAACATTATTTTTCCCACCATTATGGCATTGCTTCGCATCATCGTTCTACGACGCCACCGCCACCGCCGCGCCGCGCCGCTGCAACCGCTCTGCATACAACAACTGCATCATATGCAAAACATCGCATTATAGCATTAGCATCAACATTGCCGAGAAGTGTTGGAATAGTTTCGTGTGGTTTTTGGATTTTCTCGTATTTTCAAATATTTGTATATTTTCTGTTTATGTTTTTTAATTTGTTTTTCTCTCAAATTTGAAAACTACAAAATTTTGCTGCATCCACTGCTGTTGCAGCAACAGACAGTACTTTAGAATCATACTAAAATATGTTTGTATGTCTGTGTTAGTCTGCCTACTGTTGCGGATAATTAAATTGAATTTATAGTCAATTTATTGAATTAAGAGCAACTAAAGTGGGTAAAGAGGGTGTTTTTTATTTTGATGGTGTTTTTGTTGTTCTTATGGATGCAGTTTTGTATGTTTTAGTGTTTTTATTTGGCATTTTAATAATTTTATAGCAATCAGTTGTCAGTGGAAATATGTGCTTGGTTTTAGTGGATTGCTAATTGTTCGGACCACACACATAATTGGGAACGTGATTTTAATGGGAAATTCTCTTCTCGCTCGTAGGTTATGCATTTTGCAGCTGATTTGTGGGCGATATATGTGTGTAGAAGTACAAATGCCTAGAGAGAACAATATTTAGGTCACTTATTATTGCTTCAATATGTGTCCTTTATAAACTGTCTACGATTGTTTTATTTTCCCAAGGAAAAGTTAAGTTCGTCCCTTCTGTAAGAATTGAACAAGTCAATTCTGTCAAATAGTAGACTAAAGGACTCCACAAACTTATTGCTATGATTTTTATTACCGCCGCCGGCTGGAACGTAATGTCCTTAAACCTTCTCTCTATAGCCATAAGTGTCTCTCCACATATGTCTCCAATTAGGAAACAAAATATTTCACAAGTAATCAACAAACATATAAACAAGCTTTTGGAGTAAATATTTATTGGCGCGTACGGTCGCCGCAGCCTGGTGGTGATTATCACAATTAGTAAAAGTAAACCCACTCTATGTTTAGTTTAATCAACCCCTCTTAGACTTGTGCTTTAAGTAGACCTAATTAGCAAAACTTCTGAGTGTCAATATATGAATATACTCATAGTTAATTTTCACCAACTGTCTTTTTCAACGTCGTTGATAATCAGCAGTGTGGTGGCAGTGATTTGTGTAATCATAGACTGCCCCCAAGAGAAAGTAATCAAACAGAACTTTTTTTATTTAAATGTCACACTTGTCATGGAGAAGATTTGTGTCACCGTGTTGCCGTACAAATTGACAGGTGATTTTGAAAGAAAAGTAGAAAATTAAAATATAATTTATAGAAAATGAAAACTACTTGCAATGAATTTCGTAATAGTGCATTATATCGTATGATTTTAAGAAGTGGCGTAGTTTTTAACTGTCATATATAAAAATATGATAGCTCCACAAGTAGCGGACTTATCATTGACAGACCCTGAATGAAAACATGTGACTTAAAATTTACAAATTTAATTACAAAATTGCTTAACATTGAGTTTTGTACAAAGCTGTCTTAATAAAGAGTGTTTTTGTTAGAAGTATAGAACTTTAAGTTGACAACTCTATTTTATTTTAATTAATTGTCAGCTGTGGAGTGATTTTTGTTTGACATTTCAACATTAATAGATACATTTATTATGAAAGTCATGGTTCTGCTCAAAATAAGTATCGCGAGAATTATGGTCGTTGAACTTTTGGTTGAATGTTTTCGCCTATAAAGAAGACTTGAATACTTTTAGTTATGATAATATTCAAATATATATTGAGTCACTGTTTGATCCACAAAAACAATCCTTTGGTGTAATTTATCGGTTGTGCTGTAGCTTTAAAAAGATAGCGGTGGCCGCAACATGTCACACAGCTCCTACCACAATGGATTTATTGAGGAAAACGTTTGGTAACTGCATAGTTTCACGTTACGGATACGATTACAACGCCATTACTTTTGGAAACAAATTATTTTATGGTAATTACAAAAAAAATGTTTAATTGTATTTGAAAGTTAAAAAAAAACTTTATTAAGTCAAAAAAGTGAGATATTTGAAAAGTTTAAGTTTACGATTAGGATTTCGACAAATGAAAACTATAGTTGAAACTATTTGATGTGTTTGCTGAAACGAAACTTAAATAATTACATAGCTTAAAGGTGCGTTTCCATTTGAGAGTACTTCTGCTAGTTAACTCCCGAAAGCATCTCTCGGGAGACTGTTCATTTGAGAGCCAAATATTAGAAATTTTGCTATCGTGAGATCTCTGCTAGAATATTGAGAGTTTTCTTGCTGAGGATACTCTCATAATCGTGCCCACTTGATAGATCTCTTCTGCAAGCATATTGTCAGTTGGCCATGTATTCTTACAAGCGAAGGGTTATAGCTGCTTTAAATATCGGCACTGTTCTTAAAAACGAATAAAACAAAATGTTGGGTCAAACCGTGGCTAGATCGTCGTAACCTATTCGGTGCGGGGTCTGCTCTTTCAAGAGAGCTTCAAATTGAAGATCCTCAACAGTTAGTGAAATTGAATTTTTGATACAAAACGTTGGACCCATAATTTTAGAAAAAGATACCCAATTAGGGGAAGCCATACCAGCACGCTGGCGTAAACTAGTAACACTTGGATTTTTAGCAACCGGTAAGCATATGAATCGCTTATCATTTTCGATCGAAAAACTCAAAGTTAATTGTATGATCTGTGCAGGTGATACATAGGGCAGCCTTCAGTACCGTTTTCAAATTCCAGTATGTACAATTTTTCAATATGTTTATTGGTTTCCTGCAATGTCTACTGCTTTGCCATGTTTACTCTCGACAGAAAAAATACGAACTGTTTTGGTATTTCACGAGCTTATGTCGGATAGAGGTAAACACATGTGTCCACTTGCGAGTGACTTTCAAAAAGATCGAATGTTGAGAGTAATTAATCAACTCTTCGCGAGCTACTCTCCAGACTATATCCACTTGCGAGATCGCTCTCGAGAGCAACTTGAGTGCGACTCGCAGCACGTTTACTCTCAAATGGACACCCACCTTAAGAATTTAGGTTTCGTAAAAGTTAACAATTTTTGAAACATTTCCTATTATCCAATTAGTTTCCAAAGAGAAACAAAAGAGGTCTAAGAATTGAATCTTTCGGTATGCCAAGCAAAAGAAGAAGAACCAACAAACATTCAAGTGTTAAGAACTATTGCGACCAAACTAGAAAGCAAATTAAGGCATAAAAAAGCACTAAACGTTGTCAATCATATGCAAGATTTTGGAAAAAAATAAACAAGCATGATTCAAATTTACCTCAAAATCTTCAAAAAAGTCGATAGACCTATTCATTGTAATAAATTTGCATTAAAAAAATATGTATGTAGATGAGTTTGTTTCTCACTGCAATGTTGTCAATTGATAAAATTTGGATATTAAGTTATTTTGATAATGAATATTCCAAGCTCAAAACCTTGTCAGAAACTAAGTATCCACGAAAGGAAATGAGTAGTTTTACAATTCAATAACGTTGGGAATTAAACTTTTTAAAAACTTATTAACAATCTGCAGCTCGAAAGCAAAAAATCGTTTGCCCAGACACTAAGAGGAAACATACCAATTTTTCTAGTGATATCAGCTCTCACGCTAAGAAAAATTCAAAAACAATCCCCTAAGCTCTGGAATGAATTAATGAAGACAGAACTTTCCTTGGAAATATGAAAGGAATTATTATTTATCTTCAACCAGGATTTTTACTTTCTTATTATTAAAAAGTACATTATAAAGGTCAACAAAGTACTTAATTATTAAATCGAAATAATCTACTTAAGTGATTCCTCCAAAAACTTACAACAAATTAATTATTTCACAAACCAGTCAAGTGACATTTCAAAGTTTTTCCTTGAAATTGAAATTCATGTCAATGAATAATGCAACATTTCTATTTCTGATTATTTCCACCTCAAAAACAAATACAAAAAAAAATTAAAATACACGTAGATCAAAAAAGAATTGTAAATTTTTGTCCTGTCAAACTCAATATCAAATGCAACAAAAACATAAGCCATATGGTTCAATTTGAAAAACTGGCAAATGCTTTAACTAATAAACCATCAGTATCTATGATGTCTATCTTTTTGTATATTCTTGTGGAATTTTTCAGGTTTTATTTTTTTTGTTTTAGTTTTTCGTCTCAAAAGGTGTGTGTAGGTGGATGCAGTATGCAGATGCAGATAAAATGCACAAACTGTCACTTCTAAGTGCATAAAAATCAATTTTCCATCAAGATTTCTTTTTTGATTTTGTCTAAAAATATAATTTTTCATATTGTATATATTTTATAAAATATACAAGAAACTTCAACCAAAAATATTTCACGACGCGGTCGTCCTCTCGAAAGTCAAGAGGTACCTACATCTATAAGATACTTTTGGTATTTCTGCATCCATCTCCCACGTAAGTTCAGAAGAGAAGCAAATATATGCATTTCCAGCTTTTTAACTGTCAGTTCCATTTGCACTCAACTAACATCCGAAGGAAGAGAAGAAAATTTATTAATATGACTTTAATTGCAAATTGAATATATGCTGTGCATTGCATACTGCACTGCTCTTCACTGCACTGCATACAATCAGTGTGTTGTGTATGTTTGTTTTAAGTCTGCCGCCATTGCAATGCCACAAACATCATTGCCACCGTTTTAGATCAAGTCATTCAATTGAAAATCAATTAAAATTGCATTTTCTTATTTTCTCCATTTTTCTTTTTTTAGTTTTTCTGTTGATCCAGTTGATTGCATTTAAAATAAATTTTCTAAAGCATTTAATGCAAAAATTTTATATAGTTTATGTTTGTAAACGTATTGATTCGGGGTTAAATTTGTTTGAAATTTGTGTGATTGCACTTAAAATATTAAAAACAAAAACTGTGTGCTTATGGTTAATTTATTATTTAATGGATAATATCGTCAGGATATGACGAGGAATTAATTTATTGTATTTAAGCTATTAATTTTTGTGTGTGTCTAGAATAGAAAAATTATTTGTTTTCTTTTTCTTGAATAATGCATTTTGAGATATTTTATCAGTTTTTAATTAAAATTCCAAGAAGCGTCTTTGAACTCAAGAACTTCGTAGAGATAAAAGAGGAATTATTAACAAAAGTCAATTATTCCGGCTTGAAGGACCAAATGAAAATTGTTATTTTTTTAATGGAAAATTGATAAAATTTCACTTAAATTAAATTTATTTCTTGGTCATATGATTCAAGGTTGAAAAATTATTATTTGACTTGAAATTGCGGAAGCTTGGAATTTCACATTACACTCACAATGGATTTCGATTAATTTGAAATTAGTTGCGTAATTATATCAGTGATTGTTTTTCTTGTTCTAGGGATTTCTCAGAATTTTAGATTTTTCTAAAGCTTTAGTTTCAAAAACTTACATTTTTAATAAAAAAAAAATTAGCAAAGATTATTTTTTTCATCGAAAGAATTTCTCATTGCATAAGGTACCAATCTTAATTAAAAGAAGCTTTAAAAAAGCTTATTACAAACTTATCCGAAATTCCTATAAATGAAGGTTATACAAGTTGTATTTTGGTACTGTTTTTACCTTTTAGTTAATACATTTTTATTTGTCATCAACAGAATTTGTCATTGCAAGAGGTACTTTCCAACATTTAGTACCAATCTAAATGAAAAGAAGCTTTAAAGAAGCTTATTAGAAACTTAACCGAAATTCCTATAAATGAAGGTTATTCAAGTTGTATTTTGGTACTGTTTTTACCTTTTAGTTAATACATTTTTATTTGTCATCAACAGAATTTGTCATTGCAAGAGGTACTTTCCAACAATTAACACCAATCTGAATTAAAAGAAGCTTTAAAACAGCTTATAAGAAACTTACACGAAATTAATATAAATAAAGCTTATACGAGATGTATTTTTGTACTATTTCTACCTTTTAGTTAATACATTTTTATTTGTTACCGAAAGAATTTCTTATAACAAGAGCTACTTTCCAACATTAAGTAACAATCTTAATTAAAGGAAGCTTGAAAGAAGCTTCTTAGAAACTTAAATGAAATTCCTATAAAGTAAGGTTATACGAGATATATTTTGGTACTGTTTCTAAATTTTTAAACACCTTCAACATGATTATGAGTGTTAACTATAAAATTGATGGTTGAAAAATATTTAAGTTTGAAATTTAACATGCCTAGAGTTTCGGTTATTTAAAATATTTCTCAAGACAGTTGTTCTGAATAGAAATGAATGATGAATTTATAATGAATAGTTTTTCATGGTTAGATTTTCAATATCTATCAACTATCAATTGGTATCAGTTAACACTCAGAATAGGACTTATACTTTTAATCTCTTTAAAGCTTCTTTTTAACATTTAAACTAAGGAAGTAATAAACTTATAGTATAAGTTAAAATTGGAAGACAATTTTAAATTGAAACTTCTCAGTTTCCATAACTTGCATGCAAGAAAAATTGATTGATTTATACAAAAAAAAATATTCAAAGCTTCGGTAGAGCTTCTTTCTGTTGATTTAAACAAAAATTATATGATACACACATCTAATGAGCCTTGCCTTTGTTAGCTTTTGCAAATAAATGTGTCTACAAATAGTTTTCTCAGCTTCTTTTATAGAGTCTCCTTATCAATTAAGCAAAGAAATAAAATAAAAATTACTGATTTTAAGGAATTAAGATCAACCTTAAGTTGAATTGTAAAACATACAAAAAAACCTTTTGTAAGTTTTGGATTTGTTTTTTTAAAAAGTGTTCAATAGTAGAAAAATTTTCTTAACTCTATGAAGCTTCAAAAAATTATTATGGAGAGCAATTAAAGCTTTGCCGAGAATTTCAAATTTAATTTTTAATGAAATAAATATTTAAAGATTCCAAAATTTCTTATAACGTAGTTTTCTCAGGTCAGTAATGCTTTATTAAAATTTAACCTCAAGCTAATGGAATCATCACTTAGATCGCCCAATTTTTAATTTTATAACTTGATTTTTAATTTCATTTTGAATAGCCCGCTTTTTGCACTGCTTTCAATTTCGAGACCGTAATCTTTTAATATTTAAAGAGAAAAACTACGCAATTGATAAAAATGGCCGAAAAATCAAACAAAGAAATTAAATAAAATAAATAAATTGTGTGGCTCAACAGTTCGTTGAGAACTGGGGCCTAGTGACTTACAACTCTCAACCATTTCTGTGTGCAAGTACTGTTGTCAAGGATGGAAGGGACCTACAGTTTTACGCCGGATCCGAACGGCTAATTTGAGAAGATATGACAAACATTAATCTTGGAGAATTTGTCAATTCCTCGCAAGAGGCAGTACCCGTGAAAAATCTTTAGATGGCATGGACAGGGATCGAACCCAAGACCTCTGGCATGAAAGTCCAACGTCTTAACGATCATGCCACGGGTACTATAAACAAAGAAATTAATATGTTTAAAATTTACTACAAAAGTCAATCAGAGGTTTTTAAAAGATTGTGTTATTTATTGAAGAGGAATGGAACTCCGACTATTTAGAACTTCTTTTTGAAACCTCGTAAAAGATTAGGAGGTCTTTAACTATGTTCCACAATCAATGCCAGACCTAAAAGATGAAACTCTATTAAGTTTATGAAAACATACAGTCACAAATGTGCGAGTTACTTACAAAGACTAATTTAATGCAAAGGATATGGTATTGCACCCGTTATTAAGCCTATATGTGTTTTTATTTTTAGTTGCATGCTTTCCACTTTGCAGTGAAATAAAAATAAATTGAATTTTCCTTAAAAAAACGCTTTCATTTTAAATATCAAAATAGAACCTCTTATTGGAAAAGCCGGTATTGGGCTTACAGATAAATTTCAAGATAGGATAGAAATTGGAGTGAATTGTAACTTAAACTTCTTAAAGCTTCAAAAAACTTGCTTTAAAAAATCAATTTCATGAAATATCTTAATGGAAATGAGAAGCATAAACAATGTTTTGAGGATTAAAGCCCTAATTCGTTTTAAATTGTAAATGTCATTCATATAAATAAGGTACTTAAAGGACTAACAGACATATTATTATTATTATTAAGTCCTTTTAACAGTTCGTACAGATCTAATTTATAGCTTAATTTGGTATTTTTACGATAGAAGTATAGAAAAAAATGAAATAATAATAATCATTTAATCTGCGTCAAAAACATAATTCCACTTAATTCTTCGCTGTCTTTTTTTCCACCACAAAAAAAAAGAACAAAAATCAAAAAATAAAATTTTCTATAAATTCACAATTTCTATTTTATAACAAAAGAAAATGCTTCGCTTCTTTCAAACAACATCCTTCCAAGCTCAGCAC
This sequence comes from Eupeodes corollae, assembly GCF_945859685.1. Taxonomy (NCBI): domain Eukaryota; kingdom Metazoa; phylum Arthropoda; class Insecta; order Diptera; family Syrphidae; genus Eupeodes; species Eupeodes corollae. The sequence goes on from NC_079147.1 coordinate 246,100,486, forward strand.
TTCACTCCCTCCTAAAAACTCTACAAAATTCATCTTCCCACCAAACAACGAACCCTTAAGACTTTCTTCATCTTCTGCATCCTTTAATTTTTTTTTATTTTTGCTTTTCTTTCAATGATGGGAAATATTTTTCATTTATTTGATATTTATTACCTTTTTTTCCAGATGGAAACATTTCTCGCCCAAAAATAAATACGAACAGAAAAATAAAAAAAAAATATCCTTTTATTCTCAAGAAATAGCAAAATACAAACTTCTGACAGAATAATATTCAATTCGGTCCTTAATGAGAAGGAAGAGCAAGGAACTCCCATTTCAAAGGTCGTTGGTCGTTTTTAATACAAAACATTTTTATTTTTTTTTTTAATTTTGGTTCATGTTCATGGATAATAAAGCCTCCAAATAAACACCCTTATATTAAATTTTAAAAATTATACATACACACGTACCTAAAGCGAATTTTCAAATACAAGATACAAGGATCTTATGCCTTCATTTGGTATTTATGTGTGAGGAGAATAAAAAAAGATACATTATTTTTGATTTATTTATTTCAGTTTTAATAAAGTGGGTGTTTTTTTTTGGGTGTTTATGCCACATTTTTGTAAATTTTGTTTGGAAACCTGTCGTGAGTATGTTTATTTAATATCTTCAACACAGGTGTTTGAGGAAAATCCAATTATACACTCCTGAACTCACTTCAAATATCCCCCTCCTTTCCCTATACTTCAGGATTTTGGTAATGAATCATTTTGAAGGAGCGAGAGGATGGGACATACCCCAAATCCAATATCTAAACTATACACCCATTTCATTGTATATTTATAAGGAATTTATATGATGGTATAATGTATCTCCATTTTTTAACTTCAAAAAACCATTTGAAATTCATGCGATTGTGCAAATTCGTCAAAAAATAAAGAATATTGCTTTACTTTGGAAATATGTTGAATGTTGTACAGAGGCAAAAGATACACAGATACATTTCTAAAAGATGCATTGTTTAAAAAAACTGTGTTATTTATTTGATTTTATGTTTTGCCTTGGTTTGTGAATGTCGTTTGCAGACAAAGTTGAGCGTAATTAAGTGGAAATATTTTTTGAAATCTTTTTATTTTTTTGGAAAAACATTTTATGGCTTTTGTAAGTGTACTTAAAAAAGAAAATGTACAGCAAGGTCACACTTGTAATGGACAAAATTTATAAATAAATTAAATAAATTTCAAAAAAACATCCTTCAAATTGCTTTTGCTTTCAAATGAATCAGTAAAAAAATGACTTTCTAAATTCAAGTAAGCGGTTTCGACTGAAACAGTAATCAGGATGTTTAGTTATTGGGAAACTTTTGCTTCTATAAAACTTCTTTTAATAATAACTTAAAAGATTATAGTGCGATACTTCAGAAAAGTTCTTAAATTTAGCAAAATTAGTCCAATATTTGATAAAATATTTCGCTTTTGAAAGCAATAAAAGGAAATTCTAAGAGAAGTTTTAGCTTTCATAAGTTTTCTATTATTATTTATTTGTTTTTGATTTGGAGAGGAGATGCGGTTCCTTAAATGCCCAAGAAGAAACAAATTTAAATAAAAAGTACTTTCCATATATTTTCTATAGCGAAGTTTCTTATATGAATTAGTGAAATTCGAAAGGTTTTATTTATATTGTAAAAAAAGTTTCAAAACCTTAAGCACTTTTTAAATAACCAAAAAGCACCTCTTTTAATGAAAATAGCGAAACTAACCCATGCTGTTGAGTTATTTGTGAACATTTTGTAGATGTTATGAGTTGTAACCATGTTTGTTGCTTAAAAAAATAAATTTAATTAATTGGGTGTCTCAACAGTCCGTTTTAGTGTCTAGTGACTGACAACTCCTAACCATTTCTGTATTCGAGTAACGTTGTCAGGAATGGAAGGGACCGAAAGTTTCAAGCGGAATCCGAACGGAAAAAACTTTAAATGGCATAGGAAGGGATCGAACCCAAGACCTCTAGCATGACAGTCCACCGCACTTTTTTTTAAAACTTAACGCTAAAACTATAAAACAAGTATGTAAGCCGGCCAAATCTTAAAACTCCATCCCGAATGAGTCCACCAAAACTTGTTCTCCTGCTTCACCCTATCATTTCGGTCCCGTTCGGACACAGCCGTACTGACCGAAAGAGCGTTGCTCCGCCTTGGACCATGACGTCCCGATTGTACAGGAGTCGCCTATACACGGTTCGTCGTCTGACGTCTGTCTAAAAAGAGGAATGCCTCTGGTGGAATAAAGCCGCTCAAACGCGCACTTTCAAAATACTCGTCGTTCGGATAAAACGCCCTTAAAATTAAATTGTTGGTCGAAGACATAGCTCTTGCAATGTGACCTCGGACGATTTTTATCACGAAATTGTCAATTCTGTTGATTCGAGCCCCGTTGTATAGAACCTCGTTGGAATAGTAATGCACATAAGAAGATTCGGCTATTTAATATAAGCTCCTCCATCTGGGAAGAGGCAACGTTGAACCACACAGGACAACCATAAACGATTATCGGCGGTATGAGGGCCATGTAGCAAATAACTTTCACTCTGGGGTCAAGCCAACTGCTAAAAATCAGCCGTTTCGTCAGAGCAAAGGCTCCTCTGGCCCTGGTCAGAGCAGCATTTATATGTCTGTCGAAATATAAATACTGATCTAACAAGATACCAAGGTACTTCACTACAATTTCGCTCGCTAATAGCTGCCCGTGAAGTTCAACGATGACCATCTTGAGCCATTCCTTCCGACTGCTGGACATTTATTTTCAGTTTCCAGTCGTCGCAATATCGCTGAATCTTGTCGAAATCACGCTGCAAGAGAATTCTAATAACCTCAACCTTTCGGGCGTACGCAATTGCCTTTGTAAGACTAGCTATCAGATCGCTGGTGTAAATGCTGAAGAGAATCGGCGAATTCACCGCTCCTTATTGAAGACCATTTCTAATTGAAAATGTTGTGGTAGAAGTTACATTGCCACTTTTGACAACAAACTTTCTACCGTTAAGCATATCATAAAGTACTCGTATATACAAGAATGGCTTGCTTACGCCAAGCCTGATAACTTTTAGGTAAAGACCCTCTAACCATACGGTGTCAAAGACCTTTTCCAAATCAACCAGAACAGCACCTGTGCATTGTTGTTTTGATTTATTCCATTGGATATCAGAAACGAGTTTAGACGCAGCATGAATTGTGTCATGGACCGCCTTGAACCCGAACTGTTGTTTATCCGGAATTATTTTGTTGTCCGCAGCCCACTTAGTCAGAGCTCTATTGATGATCTTTTCGAAAACTTTGCTGATACTCGGAAGAAAACTTATCGACCGAAGATTTGACGGGTTGGAGTTGTCCTTTCCCTTTTTCGGGAGAGGATAAACCACAGCGGTCTTCCAATGCATTGGATAATATGCATTATTCAGTTCATTGTTGAATAGTGTGGTGCAAATGTCAATTGCTTCCGTCGGTAAATGTCTTATCACAACGTTGGATATACCATCGATACCTGCTGACTTTTTGTTTTTTATTGAGTTGAAGATGAGCTGAAGCTCAACCTTCGTCACTAACAAGGGATTTGGTCCCGTTTGCTCGGCGGTTATGGCATTTGCCAAGGAATCGTCATTGAACCGCATGAAACCGCGGTTCTCAGATCGCCAACGCACTTACAATAAGTTTGCTACGGGTCGCTCAAGAACAACTGCACATATTGCTACAGCTGTAGCCCACAGTGACGAAAATTTAGGTTTGCTGATACTTTAGAAGTCTTTGGAACAAGGCATTCCACATTGGACATTGATCTGTCAGAAAACCTGCACTTGCCACGAAACAATTGCAACAATTTTGCAGGTATGCGTCATGGATACACAAGAACTCTCGAAGTTCCATCTTATTTTGACTTCTAAGGCTACTTTTATAAGCAGAGCTCTATTATTGCATTTAGGTCTCGAAAAATCTTAAAGAGATTGTTGAAAAGTCTTTCCATTTTCAACGTTTCACTGCTTGGTGTGGTTTTTGGACTAAAGGCTGTGTAATTGGTTCTTACTTGTTCAAAAATTTGATTGAACATTGAACTGCAATAAGTGCCACCCTTGCCACGAAACAAACGCAACAAACGTTATTTCTCGTGGTGGTCACAGTTAGCCGCACTGATTTTGTGATTTCACAAGTTTAGCACTTTTTATTTTAAAGACACATAAAGATAAGCTGTGCTTAGTTTCAAAAATCTACTCGAGGCTTAAAAGAAGACATTCGTAAAGATATCGAATTCATACAACCACTAATGAGTGAATTGGTCATGGAAAATGTCATGAAAATGATGTCATTCTGCAACCATTGTCGTGTTGGAAATTGTCTAATATCGTTTTTCAATGTTAAAGCCGTACTTTCTACTTTACAATCAAATAAAAATGTATTAATTTTTTTTATGAAAATGCTAATTTTATTTAAATATCAAAATAAATGGGAAAACCCATTTTTTAAGCATCCAAAACGTTTTAGTTGAATTTCGCTCTCAACAAATCAAACAACAGGTTGAACTTTCATATATTTATTTTGTTTTTATAAGAAAAGTAATAAACAAAACTATAAAAAAAAAAGACTAAGAAAAATTTCACTTCAAAAACACAAAATAAAGGTCTTTGAAGAAGAGGACAATCTTTGCGTACCCCTTTTTTTATTGTTTTGTGTTCACTTTATGGGGCATAGTAAAGGTTTACACTATAAACAATGAATAGATCCTTAAACTTTTCCACCATCATCATCACTCAACCTTTTTTCTATGTCTTGTCGTCCTATAAATACATACATACACACATAATGTTATGTTACTAATGGACTATTTGTAAAACACTCACATCCTCCCATTCAACAAAAGACATCTTCACTTATTTGTTATAATAAAGGTCCTTAAATTGTCATCGTTAAAGGAGAAGAAGATGACAAAAAAAAACAACAAGATGATGTTTAAGGACCTAAAAGTTTTCTCACACACATATCCTTCAAATGAGATGTTATAAGATCTCATTATGTTTTTTTTTTTCTTCTTCCAAAAAGAGGATGCAAAAATTATGATGAGAATGTCACACTTAGGAAGACATAAATTATCACAGAAAAACTAGGATAATGAAATTTTTCATTGTTTTTCAAAAAAAAAAAACAAAAAACAAACACATTAAACAAATGAAGGTTGGAGTTTAGAAGTTTGAAAACCCTCAAAAATAACACATTTTTCAAACTACCATTATTTAACAAACCCATTGTCATATGGTATCATACCAAAACTCTGCACCCTCAATTTCAACAAAACTGTGTTGACGTCAATGTCACCTACTCATTTAATTTCCATGACTTGTCGTTATTAATAATTTCTGCAAACTCAACAAAACACAAGAACTTCCTTAAAGTCAAAGCTACACACCCGCTTTTTATGAACATACAGTTGTGGTCAAAAAATAAGCACCAAAGTGAAGCCTATAATTTAGAATTTTCAACTCAACTTCGAATGCACAGTAAAAATTATTAAAAATGAGGAATGGTCTGAGAAATTTGTTCGTATAACGGTGTAGGAAATTTGACATATCTTCAAAAGTGATTTTTTTATAATTTATTTAAAGACTTACAAAGCTTATTGATTTAAGAGGAGGCAACAAAATACCAAATCAATTCATTCACTTCACACAAATTCGATGAGTCTCTGTGAACCTGTGGTGCTATTTTTTTGACCCGAACTGTGGGTAGGTTCATTACTAAAACTCATGCCTAACGTGCATAAATATCACATTATTATTCCAACTCAAACACATTACACACACAAGTTCCAAAGACATTGACCCAGACTCTATACAACGAGTATGATTATGATGTGTGTTTTTCAGTTTCAGTGTTTTGAAAATGTGGCCGATTTTCCGCAATTTTTGTTTTATTTATTTGCTTAGAACAGGAAAATAAAAAGGAAAGAGCAAAATAATATGTAAACATGGCATAAATTGTTTTCAAAGATACAAGCAAAAAGAAAAAAACAATAATAATAACAAAAACGACCTACTAATTAATAACTTTTCAACAAGACAGTGACCTTAAAATATTTTTCTATTTCGTTTTAAAGGTGAAGTATTTGGGTTAGGTGAAAAATGCACTTGTTTCTAAGAGTTTAAAAATGATTTTTTAAAAAATAACTTATGCAACCTCATAACTTTATAATTTCGTATGACAAGAGCAGTTTCGAAACCGAAACAAAACCATGAAAAGCTTCACTAATAGCACAAGTCCTGGGCAGTATATCCATGACAATGATACTCGTACTCAGAAATATAAAATATGAGTATTTTCGAATACTTATTTGCCATTGTTCGGAACAGATCTTCTATTATTTAATGGATTAGAAGAAAGTACAGTCAAAGTATTATCCAAGAACTGCACCAGTAGTTGAAAATAATGTCTAAGTACTTGAAAGTAATTTCCTTGTACCAAGACTACTACTACTTAAGAACTCCTCAAAAACTAAGTACTCGTATTTAAATACTCAAAATACAAGTGGTATTTCATTTTTATTAAGTACCGGTATCGGGATATTGAAGTACAAGTACCATTAGATAAGTAGTTTAGAAAGATAGATTACTCGATCTGAGCTTGAAAAATAATAAGGCTTCTGGCATAGATGGCATTCGGAATGAATTCTACAAGAATAATACGGAACTGTTTATAAAATCATCTTCTGACATATTTCAAAAAACTTTATGAAAATTCTTTTGTTCCAAACAATTTCAACAAAGCGGTTATATTCGCATTCTTCACAAAGGAGATCCCAATAAGCCAGAGAACTATAGAGGAACCTCGATTCTCAACTCGCTAAGAAAGATTCTAACTTCAATTCTTTATGAAAGGCTGACGGAATGGATTAAGAACAACAACCCACTCACCACGTTCCAGGCAGTATTTCGATCGGGTTTCTCAACGCAAGACCATATATTCGCTCTTACGAGATCGATTGAGCAGAAAAAAATGATTGCCCATGTTCTGCATTTCACTTATTGTGAATACACTTTGCGAAAGTGAATTTGGGTGTTCCACATTTCGTTATTCTGAATTGAATTTTCGAACAAGCAAATGGATGTTCTGTATTTCGGTTTTTTCCATTTTTTGAACGCATTCAAATCACATTTTTTATTTCTGTGAATTGTTTTTTGATACCTTCCTTTTGCTAGAAATCCGAGGGTTGCACCGAGTTTTTGAACAGAGGGAATCGATGAAGGTATTATAAAAGGTTCTATTTCCCCTAGAACGTATACAAAACTTTGCTTAATCTTAAATAACAAAGAAAGCTTAGAAGAATTTACTTTATTTATCAGAACAATTCTACATAATTTTCTCAAACTTACATTGTGTCAGGTAATTGCATTCATCTTCAAAACAGCAAACATTTTACTTCAGAAAGAAAATAATAATTCCGTTTTCAAAACCGATCGAATTAATGAGCATGTAATTTCATTTCACGTGAAATTGAAAAGTGATTTTAATTCACTTTCGATCAAAATTCGGAACATGAGCGTATATGCCTGTCTTGTGGATTCTAAAGCAGCGTTTGCCAAGTTAAATAGAAATGCCTTGATGTACAAATTGTCATCCTAAGGAATTATCAGTAAATTCTCAATGTTTTATTTCAACTTTCTTGCCTTTTCTACAGCATCAGTGTGTGGGACGGAACAAAATTCTATGAATGGTATGAAACAACATGAGGTGTCCCCCAAAGGTGAATATTAGGCTCGTTATTATTCGACTTGTTTATTAATGACGTTTGTGATGTACTTCCGAGTGTAGTACTATTTGCCGGTATACAAATCAAAGTTTTGCTCTACGCAGACGATTTAGTTTTATTGGCCGACAATCCATTTGCCCTTCAACTGCAAATCAACAATCTTAGTATATTTTGGAGCCTCAGCCAACTCAGAATACATATTAAAAGTTATGAGGAGCGATGAAAGATGTCTTCAAAAATCCCTTATGTCAAGACTTATGCAAAGAAATGCCTCCCAGTTTAAGGAATGGAACCAGAAAGCTTCTTCAAATCGCAGTAATCTATTCGTTTTGAAGTCCAATTTGAATCAATGGCACACCATGTTCAATGATCTGATCGCTAAAACTGTTGAACATATCTTTAATGAACATCTTTCAAAAACTTCAACAACATTGTCAAGAAATGTGGATAGAAACCTCAACCGCCAAAAAGCATCAGAGGATTATTATATCAGTATCAAGTTTTCTTCTGAGGCTATTAGTAACATATTTAGAGCCCGAGTCGAAAAACTGAATCTTAACTCATACCGAACTGAACTTCCTCAAATCAGTAGCCTTTTATTTCAAGAGATTCGACGGCTGTATTTCGAACTGAGTTTTATTCCCCCAACTCGGCTCTATGAAATCCTTAATGGATTTTGGATGGTCAACTATTTATAGATACTGCAAACATGCTCGAAATTACCGCAATAGTTTTCCATAACTCTACAACCAGTTATTGCAATTGAAGGTTTAAACGAAGTTTCCTAATTACTTTTTTCTTTTTCAAATCACAACTTTTCACCAGGTGGTGGCTTTGACTGTTTTTTATTGAATAAAATGAAGAACAAAATTCCACCCCATCCGCGTTTTAAGCAACATACAAATAATTTTACTAATTTTTCTTAAAATTTTAATTGAAATTTCGATTAATTGCAAGATTAAAAATAATCAATTAACCGCATCAACAGCGGAGGTGATGATGATTGGTGTTTAAATAAAATGAATATCGTCAGTCTGAAAATTGACGATAATATTTGACGTGAATGCACAAATACTAATTTTGTTCTTACAAACAAAATAATATATAAAAATAAAAAAAAACTATAAATATTGTGGGTCAGAGAAAAAGAAATATTTTTAATGCGATATCAAGGTCAATGGAAAGAAATGTTCTGTTTTTGTTTACAAACAAACAAGAAACTTTTTAATGAAAATGCACTCAAATATTGATAATAAATTTGTTTTTATTGTTTTGGTTTTTTAAAGGTAAATAAACAGAAAAGAATTTCAAAATACAGAAATAGAAACAATAGGTTTTAAAAAAAATGTAAACTAAACAAATTGGAAAGCGGTCTTCGTGTGTCTAGACTGACTTTGTTTGGTAACCGAAAACATGGAAATTAAAAAAACAACATTAATCGCTCTTTAAAAAAAAGGTAATAAATTGGAATTTGTTCAGAAAACCAAGCAATCCAGAAGTCTTTATAAAATTTCTCAAAACTTAGGGTTTACCAATAAGCTGTTACAAATTGATAGGCCCGATTTTTGGGTAGTTGACACCTTTGAAGCAGTTATCTTTTGACACTCAAAAGCTTCTAGACATTTTGACTTTTTTCGGAGCCACCTGAAAGACAACGAATCAGCGAATACTCCATAATCGATTTTATGCCTTAAAGATAGAATTCGTTAAGTTATCAAGTTAAGTTATCGAGTATTAATTGGAGTTTCTGAGTTTAATAAGTGTGGAGAGACAACTTTGTAGGTCAGCAAGGCAGTTCAGTGCTTGACTACTGTAGGATAAAGGGAAATTGGATTCCTATATTTTCAGATTTCATGGTCAAAAGTGTCCCATTTTCCGATCACTTCCAATTAGTAGTTGAATTCCAAACTTACTTAATAGAGCAAGAAAGTATAATAAATTGGAAAGAAGGCACAGCGCACGAGTATCGATGCAACCTGGAACGGAATCTTGGAATCTTCCAACGGTGACTCAAATTTCAATAGGCGACATTGAATTTTGAATCGAAGATGGGAGTCAAGCAAGGATGCAATGTAAGCCTGATTGATTTTCTTCCTGGTGGAATTTAAATATCGAGGACCCTCATCAAAGCCTTGCTTTTTGCAGATGTGGTCATACTATTTGCTTCCTCGTGCGAAACCCTACATTTGATGATTAACCGACTAAATTTGTATTGCCGGTAATGGAATTTAAAAGTCAATTTGAGGAAATTGAAGGTGATGATATTCCGGAATGGTTCTGGTAGAACAGCCAGGAATGAGAACTGACACTATGACAGAGAACCAATCGAGATTGGTAAAGAATGTCTAGGATTAACCATAATCAGCAATTTTAATATGGAAACACACCTTTAAGAAAGGCTGATTAAATCCTTTAAGTGCAACATGGAAGAAATGCTCCTCAAACTAGTCAATATCACGTTGTGTTAAAAATATAAGATCTTTGTTGCAGTGGTGGAATCTGTTATGATGTATGCAGAACAGGTATGAAGAAGGGAGGAGTTAAAAACAGTCGAAAATTATCAGAGGTTCTTCATTAAAAGATGCTTTCGTTTACCGAAAAAAACTCCATTTTATCAAAACTATTAAATGTCATGTTAATTATATCAACAAATTTTTTAATATGACAGATGAAAGGCTCTCGAAAACTCTGGCATTGAAAACAATTAAGAAGACAAATCTGTTGTTCAAGAAGCTAGAAGACCATGCTGCCTACTGTAGAACGGACTTTCGAATAGTTGATGAAAATGGTAAATACTCCGATAACGACCTCCGGAATCTTATTGCAACTTTAGATGGAAAACTGAGAGTCGACGCAACTATCTAAACCACAATTTATTCGAATGTAACTACTTTCGAAACGAGAACAAACAGGAGCTTATATCGGCAGGAGGAGAAATAAGTGTTAATTATATACCACATCGGTAGGATCTGCCTATCTACGGCAGCCTTTGTAACTTAGTAAGTAAGTAAGTAAGGGAAGTAAGGAAGAAGGGAAGAGTAAGGGAAGATGTACTCCATTTCATAGGAAAGTTTCAATACTTAACGATTTTATAGCACATCGTAGGATTTAAAAATACAAATCGATGCACAAAGAATTCCACATTCGTGCAGTGCGGCAAGACAAAGAATCTCTGTGCTTGAAAATTCGTCCGAAGAAAGGCTCAACAGAAGGATTAAAAAGCATTTCTAGAAGAACTGATATTGTATTTGAATTGTTGGACAGTTACAAATGTTTCTACAAGGTAACGACTGCTAATCATATCCAAAGCTCTCAGGTGAATTCTTTTCTAAAGAATCAATTGCGTTATTAAAGCACCTGTCTATGTATCGGAATTGTATTCCAGTTACGGAGGAATTAAAAATACTTTATAAAAAATGGTTAGATTTTAAGAGGTAAAAACTTTTAGAGAAAACTTAAAAATTTGGGATCGTTTTTAGCGATGTCAAGTATGTTATCACTCCAAAAGAGTCCATTATGCACGTGTCTACTATTAAAAGCTGAGCCACCCAAAGATAACACAACATTAAGTGTAGTTATAAGGGAAAAGTTCAAATAGCCTTGAGTTCAAAATTTGAAGAAAAAAAACAATAAGCAGCAGTTTTCCAAATTATTTCGAAATTTTAAAAACGTGTAAACGTGATCCAAAACAGAAATTCGAATTTTCACTCTTAAAAAGTATTCCATCAAAGTTTTAACATTTTAAGTATCTTTTCACACAGCGGGTATTTAGACGAATAGACTCATGTAAAGAAGAAACATTGACAAACCACATTTCTTCGGACAATATAGCAATATCTTTCCTAATTAAGCTAGAAAAAGTAAATGATTCTAAAACGGGGTATCAAACGTCAACTTCTTCAATGATTGGATCTCGAAAAAGTCGTCTAGGAACGAACTCGAAGAAATAGGAACAATTTATTTCCAAATATTGGATACTCAAATGATTTGACTTTTGAAATATTGAGTACTGGAAAGTCTTGACTTTCTTATTATTTTGTGCTCCATGATTTTTTCACTAATGCTAGTCTTATCAATTTTTTTTTCAAATACTTATCCTAAACATTATTTTTAATCTAAACTTTTTCAAAACACCATGATTAGGAATTCAAAAAAAATTAAAAACAAAAATCAATGCAATTAAATTGTCTGCTTCAAAGGAATTACTCAGTTAAACATTCATCCATCAAAAGAAACTGAAACTGTGAAGATAAATTGTAAAATGATTGTAGATAGATTAAAGGAGATATTTATACCACCCAGTTAGTTCAGTTCGTTAAAGATAAACATAAAAGCACACATTTCTTCTATCCGATGATACTTTTATACATAGTCAAGTTTATAATTGACAAAGAGGCTAATGCATCTTAATAGTGTTTATTAAACTTTGACGTTGTTTAGTCTTTTTTAGATAAAAATACAACAACTATGCCATAAGACCAAGGGAAACTTATATACTTTTCAAAGACTAGCTAATAATGAAACTATACCAAATTATGTTGTGAAGGGGCGATATGGGGTGTGGATTGGAAGGATTGAAGAAAAAGATCAACAATTGTAGGGAAATGAATTAATTTATTATGTAAATTCTTAATTAAATAAAACAAGCAAAAAGTTGAAGAAATAAAAGCAAACAAAAACATTTTCGGAAAGATATAAAAAAACTTGGAGATATACTGTCGTTCTTAAGAAACAGGGGCGCAAAAATTGTTGTCGGTAAAATGGAAGCAGTCGAAAAAGGATTTTCCGAAGTTTTCTATTATGTATGTTCAATTTCTATTTTCTTTAAATAAATATGAAAGTTTTTTGTTTTTAAATTTTGGTTTTACAAACTTTTTCATTTTTGTTGGTATTTAATCCTAATGGTCTGCCTTCTATACGCATTTCCATAAGAAAAAAATATCAGTTAAGAAATTAGTCAAATTTTTTGGACATTTGAATCCAAGCGGAAAAATTTTCATTGATAGTAATTTTAAAGCAGTGCGGGAAGCTTCGATAGTTGTTTTGTATGGTTTGGCAGTTGGAATGTCAAGGTTTTAGCATTTATCACGAAAAGTTTTAGGTTAGAAAAGCTCTTCCAAATTGTGGAATCTGTTCGCGAAGTTCTTAGACCACTATGTCCGAAGAGTTCTGTTAAGTAATTTAGCTCATTTCTGGTATAAAGGCTTCATTAATAAGCGATATTTCCGTGTACGGAGCATAGTCGATCTTTAAACCATTATTTCCATCAACTTGTGAAGCATTGGAAACAGCTATTAAAAGTATACTTATTATTCTTTTTGACTCTTTAACGCTTATCAATTAAAAGTTAATTGCGAACTTGATACCTGTGGCGTCTTTGAGAAAAGTTTGCATCATTTCACGATGCATTTCTTCCAGAATTTATAATAGTGAATCAATTTAAACTAAAATTATATCACATAATTAATCAAATAGTAGCTTCTTCCTTTTTTCCGAAATTTTGCTCTATTTTATTTCTACAAAGCAAAACTTCTTATCAATGTCATCCACAGAAGAAAATACCTATGTTTTGTATTCTACATTTATATGTTCATATCCTTTAACCTTTTCAGACAAAATTATTCCTGAAAGTAAGAGATAAACTCTACCAGAAAAGATTAATACGATAATGCTGAAGGGTATACGAGGACATATTTTATATTGTCAGGAAGATTATTACCTGGGGAGCTGTTAAAAAGACAAATGATATGGAGATTTTATTTTTCTTTGCTGATTTTCTTTGGACAAAGACAATTTTAATTTTAGATAAATGGATATTTTAAAATTATGTCCAATGGATAATCCTTTATGAAGATAGTGGTTAGGAGTTTATGATATTTTGACTATTCTGAGTCAAAAACAAATATTTGTAGTATGTATTTTGATTAAGAAGGTGTTTCCTGTGGGATATATTTCTGCTAGTGAGAAGGTAAGAAAAAGGACAGTTTCCCACTTCTGAACCTATGTAGGAGAGTCAATATTTGTTTTTATTTGGAAAACTTCTAAGTTTTCGAGGTTTAGTATTTAAAACATGCTTCTTTTTCTTTTTTGTGTAAAGTTTTAAGTTAAAAATCGTAATGTTTGTGGCAAAACAGTCTATCAATAGTAATCAAGTTTTATTTGCAATGCTGTTAAGGACACAATTTGATCTTAAATTTTTTCATTAAAAATCTATGACTATCTTTAGCGAAACAATCGCGTAGTCATAATAAAAGCTGCAGACGATGAGAAAAATTTAAAAAAGTGTTGGAGACAAAACAGACCCCTGAGGCACACCAACATTTTCATTGTGAGTTCCTTGAAGAGGGTCTTCAAGTCTTTTGAAACAACTTGTTTTGAACGGTTCGACAGAAAATTTCTAATCTAACGAAGAATAGATTTTTCGACACCAAAATTGTGTGTTTTTGATAAGAAATAAGATTTCAGACTTTATGAAATACCTTTGCAATTCTAAGGCCGATAATATTGCCTTCTCCAAAGCTTAATAAATTAGTTCCATTGTTGATGGAGATAAGATAAACCACAAGGTCTTTAGTGGACCTATTATTACGACAGCTGTAATTAAGATAATTAATAAGCTCTCGTTTTTCTAAGCTGATAATTGATCAGCTCTTTGGGGGACTCCGAAAAAAGAAATGCTGGTGCAATTAATCGACAATTTGATTTGGAACTGGTTGAACTTGAACATATGCTGTTTTGCAATCACTCGGAATGAGTGCAGAAGGATATGATATATGGATAAGTTTGGGTGGGAGTTTTGTAAAGCGTGTTAGAAGACCTTTTAATAATAGCTGCGGGAAATAGAAGATCTATAAATTTTAATATCTTTTAGATCGCTCGAAAAATTCGAGTAAAAAAGAAGACATGTCCCATGGAATCGCTTAAGGTCTCAAGAATTAGGTATGGTAGTCCTGGCACTATCATAAAAGGTAGAAGTAGAGCTAACTTAAAGAGTGGTAATGACAACAAACGTTGCTATTGGTACCACGAGAAGAAGTAAGAATTTGTCATATTCTTTACGAATATTGAAAAATTCGTATTGCCTTTGCGGACATTGCATTTGGTCCATCGAATATGGGTCTTTAAGGACTTATTGGCTTCTTTAAAAATCTTCAGGTTTTCCTCCGTTGGTTGTTAAAAACCAAAAGGTAATCTCTTGTTCCTTGAAAATTACTTTACAGCTCAAATCGAATCATGACATAGCTTTGAGTTTAATGCTTTTAATCCCATTCGAGATAAAAGTTTTCAATACCAAAACAATAATTTAATTATCATTTTAACACTTCTTTCATTAAGTAAAGATAGCTTACCTAATGCAAATCAATTAAAAAGCTTTCAAAAGATAAGCTAAGAAATTACATTGCCTTTTAAAATGTCTGACTTTTTCTTAAGGTCAATACATAATAATGACGGAGTAAGCCAAAAAAATTGTGTTTTCGAGATAAGAATAAGCTGGAAAAACTGTAGGAGATTTTGAAGAAGAATCTTTGTTTAAGCTGATAAAGCCAACTTTGCGAAATTGACAGGAATTTTTAGACCTTCTTTGTCAAATAACATGTGTCCTAAAAATCTTGGCAAAACTTTGAATTTTAAAAACTTCAATTGTTTTAAGTAATTGTGACAACTTTGTATTGACATCTGTGGGCTATAATTTCAGCTGTCATTTGTCAGTTAAGATTAAATAAGTTAACTTCAGAATTCAGATTACTCAAAACTGAAGGTGTTGTCTCCTTGAAATGAGTAAGTTACGAGTATGTGGGGCTTAACTTGAATTCCAAACTTAAAAGTAAGTTTTTTTAAACAAATTTTAAAGTGCAAGAGCAAGTTTCTACGATAGAAAAGTGCATTTCACTTCAAAGGTCCTTTGGTACACTTGTATCCTGCATGATGCATGCAGATATTCTTAAAATGCTTGCATTCATATAAATTTTGACATAAATTACCAAAATATCGTTCAAACACGAGAATTTTCATCAAAAACCCAAGTAACCATATTTCCAAACTCTGATAATTACTTATGATGAAATGAGATGAGATTTTCACTTTTCCTTTGCCCCTTCCCTGCCTTCTCCTTCCTATCATTCATCTCCTGACTTTTCACTATGCCATCACCTTCTTTACTCTGTGGCTTTCTTTATATTCCCTGTTTTCGAGAGAAGAGAAGTGCACAATTTAACGATGCATAAACCTCTGTTCGCAGAAGATGAACATCATTTTCATCAGAGGTTATGATGTTGATGAGGATAACGATGATGATGATGATGATGCTGATGGTTTCAATTGAAAATATTCTTCTCCTTCCAACGAAAGAAACGGACCCAAGCATATGACTTCTTTAATGCTAAAGTTTTGTGTGTTAAAAGTAGAAATTATGCAAAATGAAATGCCATCGTCATCAACATCCTTAGCATCCTCATCGTAGTCGTGAAGGTAGACCTTAGTCGTCTTTTTAGCTTTAGTCGTTCTCTCGTCACGATATACAAAAAAAAGGAAAAATGTTTCTTAGTTTTAAGTCCCTACCCTACCTTACTCTTAAGGCATAAGTTGTCGTTGAAAAATTATTATTATTTAGAAGTTTACCCCGCATAACCTACCCATTGAGCTACCATCATCAGAGCCATCAAAGTGTTGATAATGACTGAAGTCGATTTAGGTAGGAATTTTAGGTACCTCCGTCTTCGTCGCATCGTCGTTAAGAACGACAAGACGTATAGACTTAAAAAGAGTGTTTTTCAAAAACTTTTCATAGCTATAGGTTGGTTGGGTTCTTTGGGAAGGTACCTTCTGTTCGAAGTATATGCAACTCTGCAGAACCAACCCAGAGAATATGGTTTTCGAAGTTGAAGAAATTTTTAAGAAGGAAGGATGATGTTTTTTTTTTATTTTTAGTTTTGACGCGCGGTTACTTGCGGCAGACCGAAAGTTTTTCAAAAAGAAAACTCTAAAAGATTGAGGGTTATTTGGGTTTTCGTTGGTGTTTTTGTTTTGTTTTCTTATTTTAAGCTAGAGGGTGTCTTTCTAGAAGGTCATCATCATGCAATGTGTATGAGTTGCAAAATTCAATTACTTTATGGATGAAAGAACTTCGTTCATAGGTTTCTACTTTTTTATTTCTTGGAAAAGGGCTTTGGGGTAAAAGATTTTGATGAGGTTTAATGGTTTGATATTGTTGTTTAAAATTTATTTGCATCTTTCTTTTATGAAGAAAGAGAAAGGGAAGAAGAAAAATGAGATAAAATTACTGGAGGTTTATATCCTTCTTTTTAAAATACATATGTCTAAGTTTGTAGCCCTAAAATTATTAACAAATTAAAAAAGGACAGGTACAAACTGATGTATATTCTTTTGGAAGCTATGAAGTGCATTTAAAGGGTTTTAAGTTTTGACTTTTTTCTTATAATTCTGAAGTTTAATTGAACTAAAAGGGTTGTGAGTTTTGACTAGAGACTTAAATTGAACAAGCGAAGGAAAAGAGCAATGATAAAAAAAGGGATACAGATGCCCATTGCCTTTAAATTCTAAATCTTAATATTTCTTAATGTGCTCAGGCAACCAAAGCAAAAACGGAGGCATACTCGTATAGATTGTGGCAGCAAAGGAGGACACGATCTTCCCGTGACAGTGAAGACCGGAACGAACTGTACCTTGGAGTTTTGGTATCCGTACCAAACTGATACGACTTATCAGGATGACGCTGGAAAATGCTTGTTGCACACGATATATTGGATATGCAAATGACACCGACATTATGGGAAGAACCAAACGAGCAGTGACGGGTGCATTCTCTAATATTGAGTCTGAGGCGAAGAAAATGGGTCTTGACATAAACGAGGACAAAACAAAGTATCTACTGTCGTCAAATAGAGTCAATTCACACCATAGACTTGGTCAAAATGTGACAATTGACCGGTACAACTTCGAGGTGGTAAACGAATTTGTTTATCTGGACACTGCTGTTAATTCTGCAAATGACATCAGCACGGAGATCAAACGTTTCTTTGACCTAAGCAAGCAGTTAAGGAATAAAGCCTGTCGCGAAGTACCAAAGAGACACTATGCAAAACTTTAATCATCCCAGTCTTGCTGTATGGTGCAGAAGCATGGACCCTCTCCCAGGCGGATGAAGGATCTTTTGGTATCTTCGAGAGGAAGGTTCTGCGTAAGATCTATGGTCCGGTTTGTGTCGACAGGCCAATTAACATCTGGCGGAGAAGATTTAATCAGGAGTTATAAAAAAATGTCGAGCGAATGAACATCAAAGCTCTAGCCCGTAAAGTATTCAACGCCAAGCCTTAGGGAACAAGAAGCAGAGGCAGGCCTCATCTCCGGTGAAGCGATCAAGTTGAGGCCGACGAACGTCAACTTAGTATTCGAAACTGGAGGCAGCAAGCTAAAGATCGAGTAAGCTGACGAAAGTTATTACTTGAGGCCCAGGAGCAAAATGCGCTGTAGCGCCAACTAAAGTAAAGTAGGTAATATTTCGAAGAAGATACTGTGACAAAAGCTAAGCTCGGTAGAATTCGACTTGACTTGGAAATTTCCTGGCAGTTAATTTTAGGGTATTCAAAGTTGTGTGGACTGACTTTGCTTCCATTGCAAAAATGGATTTCATTATGCTGGAAGTCTTGAGATGAAATGTTCTTACGATCGTACCATACCCTAGTTTGTATACCAATAATGTTAAAAAAATGTATAAAGAAGCTCATTGGCCTTAAAATTCTATATCTTGATATTTCAAAAAAGATATTGAGACAAAAACTAAGCTCGGTAGACTTCGACTTGACTTAAGAAGTTCCTTGCAGTTAATTCTAAGGTATCCAAAAGTTTGAAGACTGACTTTGCTTCTATTGCAAAGATAGTCTTCATATGCTTGAAGTCTTGAGATTCACAAGTAGACGAAGTTTTCTTACAGTACCATGCCCTAGTTTGCACACCAATGATATTAAAAGCCCTTCTCATAAATCTTACAAGTTTTAAGAGAGACTATTTTTCGGATTTCTTTTTTTGGTAAAATTTGGAAACTTCTCTAGGCACTAGGGACGAGGTCGATATCTCGGAATATGGTTAATTATTAATGGCGCTAATGTACGGTGGTACTCTCTTGTAAAGCTGTCGAAAGCAAATTTTGTAAATCTCTTCTGAACCTTTTCAATCCTTAAAATACTTGATTGTGTAAAGGTATTCCATGTTATGCAACAATATTCAAGTAAAGGTCTAAAAAGGGATACAAAAAGAGTTTTTAAGTATAAGGATCTTCGAATGACTTTCTTGAAATAAATCCCAACATGGCGGTAGCTTTTGAAATAACACTATCATATTCGGGTCAAAAATCATACCAAGATCCTTTTGATTTATTAACGTCATTAAGAACTGATTCTCAATTTTGTAATCAAAACATATTGTATCCTTTATTTTTGAAAGCGTAACAATACTAAACTTTTTTACATTAAAATTCAAACCATTTATGAAACACCACTACTTAGTAATATTATCAATATCCAATTGAATTTTACCAGCATTGAATGAAGAACTTAAAGAACTAAAAATCTTGAGATCATCAGCATATAAAAGACATCTAGAACTTTTAATACAATTCGGTAAATCATTTATAAATAAAATGAAAAGAAGTGGACCGAAATTACTACCTCATGGTACACCAGAAAAATTTTGTATTTATTGGAAAGAACATCACCAATTTTAACATATTGTTCTTGTCTAACCAAATAGCTCCTGATCCATTTTAGGAGACGATTAACGCCTTGGACAACGGCCCTAAATGACGCAAAAAGCTGTAGAAAATTAGATATCTCTATTGGAATTTATTTAAACAAGACGTGGTTTTATTTATTCTTACAAACCTCACGTCTCTAAAGAAAACACACTATAAAAGCTTGATTATCTAGTGATTGCTTTATAAATTATAGATTATTTCGACACCCACAGCCGTTGCATTCTTGAAATATTGGCAGAAACTCAGAACAATTCTAAAACGTTAAAGAAATATTGAAATCAAATTTCCAAAGTGAATGTTTTGTGGCCGAAGCAAGGTGTTTTTAAAAATAAGTTTTTGCCTAAAAAAATCAATCGAATTTATCATCTGTAGAAAAGTCTCGAAACATTCAATAAGAAATAAAAATTGGCCCAGCAACTGAATGCACACTACCCTCCGCTTTGAAACCACTTACATTTAAGGCTTTAGAGCAGCTTGAATTGGACATTTGCGCAAGAAAATCGTACTTCAATTTGTCTCTCAAATTGCCTGCCGACTTGGCAACTTTGCATCAGCGTTTTGAAATCTTTTGACTTTTTTAGAGGAACTTATTTTGAGGCTAATATTTTACCAACAAAAAAGGTTACTTTCTTTCTTTATTTTATTGCATTTTTCCAAGAAACTTGTATTTGGCCCACCCGACCGACCGGATGTTATCATGAATTGTTGATTTACTGCTTAAGTATTGGTAGAAGTTTTTTCTGACCGAATATTTTAATAAAATCCTCAATTTTGCACGAAAAGCTTCTTAAATTGCTTAAAAATGCTTAATTTTCAAGTTTCAGGAAGAAATATTGAAAGTTGACAATTGTGACCATATAATATTTGAAATGATACAAAAACTCTTCCCTATTGAGCAAGGTTTTAAGGAAAGCAAAAACCGACGTCAGTCACCATCAATCATCCATTTTAAGGGGCATATTTCCTATACAATTGATGACTACTTATTAATGTCGCTTTAAAAAACAAACAAACCCAAAGAAAACTTGAATTTCCATGAAATTTCATAACAAAATAATACATATTTCCCGCAATGGGCCGCAGTCCATTAAAAAAAAACCCAACCATATTCAGTAGATATTCAATTACTCCATAGAAAATTATAACAAATCAAATTGGATGATTGGCTTTAGATAATGACACCTTGTAACGTCGGACTTCAACAGCTGCGATTAAAAACACCAACACCACCGCCATTAAAAAAGCAAAATACTATTAATATTTCAGCACCACCATCTCCAGCACTGACCACAATTAGATAGCTTCGTCGTTGTCGTTTCTGTCTAAAAAAGTTTCACTTTTTTCTCGAGAAAGTTACAAAAAATAAGAAAAATAATAACATCAAGAAATCCAAATAAATCTAAAGAAATTCCTTAAAGTCTTGTTGTACGCTTAACCACCATCAGATGGGGACACAATGCACCAGCTCCAGCACCACCACTAGCAGCAGCAACAGAAAACCAATGAGTCTACTATTTCACTGATGGCAGGAGGAAAGGCAACGAAATTAAGAAAAAAAAAATAAACCGCTAACCACACGCTATGTCCAATTGTGGTGGTCTTAAAGCTGCACACACATGGTCATTGATTTTTCTTCTATCTTAACTTCGTTTGTTTATGTTGCTCCTTTTTTTCTGTGTTGTTGTTGTACAGAAACACGAAGAGTCGACTCTGCAGGCTTTGCTTCAAAGTGAAACTACCACTTTTTTTTTAAGTTTATATTTTATGGACCACATTAGCTTGGAGAACGAGATCAACTTTTGGATGCATTGATGGAAGTTCCTGGTGCAACTATCTCAACTATCAAAGAAACACACAACTCAAATAGTGTTTAACTTTTACTTCAAAAAGTAACTTGAATTGTGGAGCTGGCCGTCGAAGGATGTATAAAGATGTAGTGTATCAAGCTATAGGCTTGATAGAAGTCAATGGCCTATAATGGCACGGTGAACTAAGGTGAATGGTTAAAGTGAAATTAACTACAATTTCCCTTTTTATCTGTGCTACTACTCTTGGAATTGCTTGTATAACAGCTAAAGAAAAAGGGACGGAGTCTAGTTTGAAATTAAGGCGATATATTTTATTGGATATATTATTTTATTTCTAAAGGGCCCTTAGAAATTTTCTAATAGTTTGTTTTTTTATTTTTGGGGCCCATCAATTTTAATGTTTTGGTCAATTTGTTTGTGAAATGGTTTCGTATATTGCATAAATAAAATCAAAAGAAGATGGGCTCTTCTTGACAGTGCACCAAGGCTTTCCATGTAAATACATCCCTGCCTAAGCAGGAAGTGCATTTATTTTCTTTTTACATTTGATACAGTTTTTATTCCTTCCATCGTATTGCGTTGCAATGTATCTATTTTATAAATCGAACAACTGAACATCATCGTAGAACGTATAGATTTTTTCCAGATCCTTGTCAATGTTGCAAGTAAAAAAGGAAGGTACCTATATTTCAACATCATGCAATATATACACAATTGATAAATTGTCCTTGTGCTGTCGTCTTTGTTGTAATTTATATGAATGCGTCGTCGTTGTCGTCGTCTTCGACGTATAGATATCCGTCGTTGTCTCGTTGTCGTCATCGTCATCGTTGTCGTCTAGTTTTATTGTGGCACATATAGTTCGTTCGTCCAATAACAGATGGACACGAATCGTTTAACGAGACGTGCATCATCGATTTTGTGATATCGATAGGATTCAATACAATGCCGCTGCCGTTGCCACCGCCGCTCGACGATGTTCGTTAGTTTGGAAGACAAAAAAAAACGAACCATATACCTACGCAGACAATCAGATTTTGTGCTTTTGTCAGGATGATTTGTTTCGTTTTCTTTTTTTTTTTAATTTTGTTTTGTTCACAGTTCACTCACACAGGATATGTGTCTATAAAAAAATAAAACTCGATGTAGATTTAAGGATTACAAGCTGAAGTGATGAATGATGAGAATTACTTTTTTCTGTATGTATTTTTCCAGGTAAAGCAGCAACAATAAAACTTCGCAACGAGCAACCATGAAAGTGCAATGAAACTGTTTCCAATAACTACACTGCTCTGTGCAATTCATGTGTCCTTGATAAAAGGGACGAACACGAGCATAGGAAATGGATTCATATTATTTTTCTTCTTTTTTTTTACATACTTGTAGATACGTTTTGGAGAATAAGAACATTTATTTTGTTTATTTATTAAAAATACTTAAGTTTCTTTGAGGTGAAAAAATGGTACGAAACTTTGAAATTGGTAGAAAAAACAAGGGTAACATTATTTGTTGGGCGCCATTTATAACTCTTAAAACTCATATGTACGTAAAATAGTAGCGTCAGATAACCGTAACTTTCTTATTTCATACAAAAACATTCAAAATATGTCCTTGCAAAAAAAAAATCATTCTTTAGTAGGATCTTTCATCATGACAAGTTTCAAGTTGGGCGCCATTTAATTTGTAAATAAGAGATTTCTTGTTTTATGATAACAAATATTATTTTATAGAAAAATAATCATAAAATATTGTTGTAGAAAGAATAAAACCTTTATTGATAGGATTTTTAATCATGAGAAGTTTAACGTTGGGCGCCATTTGATTTGTAGATACAAAATTTACAAATATTATTTCATAGAAAAACAATCATAACATATTGTTGCATGAAGGAAAAATCTATCTTTAACAGGATTTTTAATTGTGACAAGATTCACGTTGGGCGCCATTTAATTTGTAAATAAAAGATTTATTGTTTCATAGACTTTTTTAAAAATTTATTGTGAGTATGCATATTTTTTCAACAATTGGTTTTTAAGCGTTGTCCAATACCTCAAGGGCCTCTCTGAATACTAAGATGACAACAAAAATCTGGGATATTTGAATTTACACTTCGAGTCACATGGTTAGGGTCAAGCTTTTTTAGTTTTTTATTTGACGTTATTTCTTAAATTCTTAAGTTTTTTGGGAAAATGGAATAAATGGGGTATGTATTAAGTTTATATTGTAACCAAACATTTTTGGATTAAATTGATAAATACGAGTACAAGTTTTTCAAAGAAGATCATAAAAACTACCTGTTTTTTTGTGTCCATGAATAGCTACAAGATCTTAATTTACAAATTATATTGTTTTTTTAATATGATAAAAGGATACGCTGATTGTTTGGGAGCTTAGTTCAAGTATTAATTTAGAAGAATGTGTTGAGGGAAGGCTCTAACCAATTAGGAAATCGACAAAATTCGAGCTTACCGGGATCCCGGCGAAACTATCCGTTTTATAGGCAGCGATATTGACAGCTGCTTAAATTTCAAAGCTTTTCATTAGTAAAATCAAGGCAAAAGCTGGGGTAAATGCTAGTAAATCAACTGTTGCTAGGGTGATATACAGAAGACAGACCATGTATGACACCAAAAAATGAAGAAAAAACACCATTGTATGCTGCTCGCATGAGCCAGAGTCTTAATTTTGCAACAAATTACATCAGGTGAAATCGAGAATGGCATATCGTAGTCTTTTCTTGAAAAAATTGATACATTTGTTATTTCCATGATTTGAGAAAGGAATAATTATATCTTGAAAAAAAGGCACAACAAACGAGATGTGGAGCAATCTGCTACGGGAACGTGGAGCTGGATTTTTAAAGCTCTGAAATGACGACAGTCACATAAAAATCGATTCTGGAATGAGCTTTTCCGCAGTTTTTGAATTATTTGGCGAACAACGATGAACGATGGTAAACCGAAGATTAAAGCAATAAAACGAACATGGGCTCAAATTTTGCTCAATTATCTGACAGCACTTTATGAATCCATACAGCATAGGTTACTTAAACTAATTCAGAAAGTATTATTTTAACCCATTCAATAAAATCAGTATTTATCATGATGGTTAGTGCGTTGGCCTTTGGTTCGTTCCCTGCCTATGCCACCTAAACTTTTGCTCACGAGTACTGCCTCTTGCGAGGAATTGACAAATTCTCCAAGAGTAATTCTTGTCATGAAAAAGAGCTTTCTCAAATTAGCCGTTCGAATTTGGCTTAAACTGTAGGTCCCCTCTAGCCATACCAACAGTGCAAGCACACAGGAATAGTTGAGAGTTGTAAGTCATTAGGCCCTTGTTCTCAATGGACTGTTGCGCCTCCCAATTTATTTATTTATAAGATTTGTTAAAGGAGCTAACAGGTAGATCTTGTCCTTATCCATGTGACACAAAAATAAACTTTCTTTTATCAACTTAATACAACATAATTTGTTCATTCCACCTAATTCATTCTACATTTGGATTTTTCCAAAAACCTAAGGGTTTGATAAAATGTGAAATAAAAAACCATAAGAAGCTTGTCCCTATCCAAGTGACACGAAGTGTAAATGGAGATAGAAATACGCGCCTTTTTGTCAACAGTAAAAAGTGGTTTTATTTGTTTTTCTTGAAATATATGAAATGCTAAGGAAGCTTTATCGAAAACTTTATTTTATGAGTGGCACAAATGTTTTCAAAGAGGGTAAAAAAGCGACCAACATTAACTGTTAATAAAATCCAAAAACTACTCCTGCAAAATCGTCTATTGATATTTTAAGACTTTGCTAAACTTGTTAGAATATTAAAAAGATCATGCATGATTATTTTATCGTAAGAATTGTTTGATCCTGATTAGTGTCAAAAATGCTTAATTTCTGAACTGTAAGTTTGAGATTCGAAAATTGGACACAAATCGCTCAAAAATACCTTATTTTCGAAATTTAGCAACTTTTGGCTTATGGCTATTTTATTTAGTGATTAAATTCCGAGATCGCTTCGTGGACAACGTATTTCAAATTAAATAGAAGAAATATAGACCGAAAAGAAAATAAGAACATTTTTGAAAACTATTAAAATTGTTGGCACAGTTGTATTCAAGAGGAGGGGGAGGAGAAGGTTTAAGAGCTGACAGCTACTTTAAAGTGGATAAAATTAAGAATAAAAAAGATTTTTGGGTTCTTTTCTATTTCTTGCGATTTCTTGATTAATTTTATTGTTGAACTTATTAGTCACTGGACATGTAAAAGTTTGTTGAGAATATGGTCAATTGGTAAAGATGTTGACCAAGTTAAAGCAACTTCCGTTTGTTGTTTTCGTGGATCCTAACTTATTTTTCAACTTACTATATCTCATTCCAAAGTAATATCCTTTTTTTAGTTTATTGCGATTTGAATTACAAGGACTAAATTTGTATCAGAAAACTAAACGGATCTTTTTCCAAAAAAAATGTTTGTTAAATCTCTTATAACACGCACATTTTGTGTCCAAAATTTCTTTGGAATTCATTTAAGCTATATAACAGCTTTTATTTTAAACGCATCATTGAACTGTCAGCTTCAATTTCTCCAGGAAGCTCAACATTTTTATCATGTTAAAGTACACAAAAGCAACGTCTTCAAATTATAAAACAAATTAGGCCGAATTCGGAGACGTTGTCCGCAACTTTAACTCCAATTTATAGACAAGCAATTATAAATTTAGAGCAAATATTGGGATCTATCTAATCAAATCTATCTAATAACAGCGTTCTCAGGAATTGAGCATCACCAAGACCACATTATGGCGTATTTCACATGTTGATGTTAGCTTACACTCATACAAAATCAAGCTGACTCAAGAATTGAATCCAATGCACGCTCTCCGATTGGGCAAGTAGTCAAGCCCTTATGGGAAAAAACCCTTTTATTAAACATTTTTATTCTATCGCATAATATTAAAAAATAAGAAGAAGCAAAAACAATAGCTACTCATTTGAAATGTTCATCTTTTTTCAAATGCAATCTTCACCACAAATCGCTTTGGTTTACCCAAAAGCCTTAAGTCTTCTATTAAAAACCCTTATCAAACGACAAATACTTACATAATATACTCAACAATCCTCAATCAAAAGACACAACTTATATCTACGAGATAAAGAACTAACAATAGGTTACCAGTTCTATGGGTAAGATATAAGATACATATAGTTTACATGGCGGTTAAAGGCGTAGACCCTATAAAAAACGTTAATTCACCTAGTTGCTGAATATGTTCCACTTCAATAAATTATACAAAGCAAAACTAAAAAAAAGCTATTCCTAAGTACTCACAAAAAAACTAGTCTTTAATCTGACAAAGATAAAATTGCATTCGTCAGATACACACTTAGCCACCATACCTATGCCTCCCTACCTAACTATAAGTCTGTTTGTAGATAAATTTAATGCAATCTTTTTTCGCATCTCAAAGTGGAAAATAAAACAAAATTTGCGTAATTCACCGTGTTTTCTTCTATACTATTTCTGTTTCTGCTGCTATTTCCATACTTTATGGAATAAATTTGTGTTTTTATTTAAATTTTTGTATTTCAAATCTCTTACACTTTATAGTTGTAGTACTTATATATGTATGTCAATTCATATAGAATTCAGTCAAAACACAACAAAAAAAAGATACATTTCACACGATTGAGATACATTTTTGTTGTGATTAATATTTTCCTACGTGATTCGTTTCCTTTGACATAATGTGCGATTTATATGACTTTTTTTCTCGACATTTTTGTTGTTGCTTTTATGGCAACGACTGTAAGAACAGATGTGTGTGAATCGGAATTCTTTTAATTGTATCTTTTTTTTGTTTGCAATTTAATTTTTGCTTAATTGCACCATCATGACACCCTTATACAAAAAACACAACATACGAGTATAAGGAACAATAATTCCAAGGGATGTGAATGTGCAAAAATAAAATAAAAAAGAATTTAATTTAAATCCATTTTCGGTAGTGGTAGTGGCAGCCCAGCAGCGCATCGGTGAGATACATTTTTCAATCCCTTTTGACACTCTTCGTGTGAGGAATTTCCTCGCACTCTTCTCTCAGATAAAATGTATATTCTTTTTTTGCGGTTAGTATGATTTTATTTCTTTTTGCAATTTTTTGTGTTATCGTTGGTTTTCATTGCTTACGCTTGAACTAATTATGCAACATAATTTAATTAATTCACTTGCATGACATTGATTTATATACGCGCTGAGCGCGCACGCCTTCAGGGTTTTGTTTGTCGTCGTCGACGTTTATTTTTTGAGTTTTCTTTTTTTGTAAATTTTCATTTTATATAAAATTCTTTCGGTCATTAATCCTTCAAATTTCAACAATACAAACGGTCGGGGGAAGTTTTCTGTTCATTGTTTATTTTTTGGCAGGATAATTACGCGTGAAGATTGAAAAGCAATCATTCTGTCAGCCAAGAAAATATTTAAGAAGACAAAAGAAATAAATATTTCATGTATATGCACAGACTTTAATTATATATTTTTAAGAAAAAAGGTGTCACGCATTAGGGTAGTTTTTTTGTTGCTAAAATTGGGCTTGAAATCCTTTAGAAATACACCGCAAGAAACATTCTAAAAAACTGAAAAATGTAAATTTTCAATGATGCAAGAGGAGTCGATTCTAGATTTAAGACTTATGGTATGGAATTTATCCGATTAAGAGATAGATGTAGCTAATCCTGGAGACCAGACTACAAATGTAAGAGTTCGCCTGCCATTGAATTATAATAGATCACAGTCCCTAATAATACAGGTTACGATAGGTTAAAGTGGATGTCCGTGATAAAGTAGCATACACTTAGGCCATTTTAATGGCTCATTGTGATACCACATGAATCTTGACGCTTTCTTCTAAGCTCAATGAACCCACTTTAAGTCCCTTACGAAACGTTAGAGGCTGATTATGCTCATAGAATTTAAGAAGGTGAAGAACTGTTTCCTCCACTTCCTCGTCCATGCAGCTTCTGCAAAAGTCATTTGAAACTACGCCTAGCCGCGTGGCGTGATTTCCTATTAGACAGTGTCCGGTTATGACACCTACTATCGAGCTTATATGTGATCTGCTTAGAGATAGCAAGCACCTTGAACGTTTTGAATCTAGTATTGGCCAGATGTTTTTCGTGACTTGACAGGTAATGATGTTGTTACGTCTGGTGTGTGCCTTCTTCACATCGTCCTTCATTAGCAACAGTTTACAAGTAGCAATTGGTATGCCAGCATTTGCTAAACGCGGTAGTATGGACTGTACTGTACCGGTCCTGGCGAGTTCATCTGCCTTACAGTTACCTGGGATGTCTCAATGGCTTGGCAAGCAGCAATGGTGAATATTAAACTGTTGTGCCATCTCTGTTAGAGATGATTGACAGTTATGAACTGTTATAAAGTTTGTAGAGACAGAGTCTAGAGATTTGATAGCGGCCTGAATATCTGAGAAAATATGGATATCAGATGTTGTATCACGTTTTCCTTAAGCCAGGACAGGACTTCTTTTATTGCCAAAAGTTCCGCCTTGAACACGCTACAATGATTGGTTGGGAAGACGGAATAAGAGACTTAAATTCAGTCGTTCACAGTACACACCTTCATCAACCCCTTCTTTTGTTTTTTATAATAAAAAAATAATCAATAACGTCCCAAGTAACTATTTCAGCGATAAATTGGCACACAAAGGCTACAAGAAAAACAGAGGATTTTCCGACAAGAGGCTATTAGGCAGCTGTTACTTGAAAAAGCTGTCAATTATTGACGTTTGACAAGTAAAAATGTACGCCATTAGAAAAAATGTAATGCTAATCAATTTTAGTACAGAAAAACTAGATATGCAAATAAAACAATTTCGACAGACCTTTTATTTTAGACTGGAGCAAAAGTTTTTGAAAGAGTGAAAATGGATGAAGTAAACCATTTTTGTAAATAACTAGAAAAGTATTTTGTTTTAGAAAAAAGTTGTAGATGTTCATTGTGATGTTTTTTGTATTTGAATAATTGCAAATATTGAGGTGCTTTTAGACAAAAATTGATTCCATACTTATTTCATAAATGGGAAAATAAGTTTGTTTGTTTGCTTGTTTGTTTGTTTGATTGTCTGTTTGTCTATCCTCCACGTCGCAACGGAGCAATATTTTGAAATGATTTTTTTGTGTAAAGGTTGTAACGAAGCTCGATAGTCTTTAATATTACTTTTTATCGCGCAAAATATCTCATTAACAGCTCATTTGAGCAGATCCAACACATATTCAATATTCTTCTTTTACCCTTTAGTAGCATATTATTAGGTGCCAGCCACCTGCTTTATATCTTTCCTCGTTGTCTATCATTAGGCGTTTCTTATAATGAAAGCTTAAGAACTGTTGAAACACTATTGAAAATAGAAGATTTGTGGTTTAAGAACGATGCTGAGGGCTATGTGACACTAACGACATATTTTTGTAGCTTAGTCCAGAGTAATTCTGAAATTATTGCTGACGATCAATTTTTCTGTTAATAAGCGATTCCAGCACCACGGAACGATGTTGTTTTGAAAATAAATTCAAACATATTGGATGGAGTCTTAGGAGATTAGCCGAAGTAATTGTCAACAGCCACTGTCATGGACTCAGAACAGGGAATTTCATATTCAGTAAAGTTTCTTAACAGAAGCCTTGCTTCATCTGGTTTACCTTTTTTGCTTTTGAATGTGGAAAGCTTACGGAGCTGCGGGTAACAAATAATAAAATCATATTTTTATAAGAAAACCAAAGCAATAGCTTTATTTGTTCGTAAAAATGTAGTAAGAAGATTGGAACTTTTTCTTTGGCATTTCAATTACTTTATATTTTCAATAATGACTTTTCTTGAAGTGCACTTAACAACCACAAACTTTAAAATGAATATCGGCCAGATTTTGTAAGAAAAGTTTTATGAACCTGTTATTACTAGAAAAGGTTTTTTACAAACAAAACCGAAATCCTTTAGACTATTTTCTTTGGGAGCACGTAAAATATAACGTCTCTAACAATGCTCCATAATCTTTCCAAGCCGCTCAAAAAAAATCGGGAAGTAATTAAGGACATACAGCCCCAGTTTTCAGACGTTTAAATCTGCAACTATTGGATTTTTACGTTCTCGGCACTTGAAAAGAATTAAACTTTTAGTTATCTCCACTGATTTTGGCAAAGCAAATTTTTACAGGCTTATACTGTTTTAGCTTCTTTCTCTTGACTTTGAACCGATATTTGTTGCAATAGACCTATTTTAGCTAGAAAACCAAGTGTAGGTCATTGAATATTCGCTTTAGATGCGCTCTTTCTAACCCTTTCTTTGTTAACTCTGGTGTGCCACAAGGTAGCCACTTAGGTCCTCTTCTTGTTATCCCCATGGAGAATTGAAAGTTTAATATTCCCATATTAAACTTTTCGCTGATGATATAAAATTTATCAAGTCCACTCAAAATTCTTAATTTATTCAACTAGACCTCGAGAGTTTCTCAGACTGGTGTAAAAAGAACTGCTGGAATCAAAAGTCAGTCAATTTCTTTTTCACCTTTTCAAACTACACCCTTGCGGTAGTTTCACCATAACCAACTAATTTCCCCTGTTGAGGTTATTCCAAAAATTGGGCTCTTATGTTACCGAGAGCTTAATTTCTATGCTCATGAAGCTGATATGATAGAAGGTCACCACTCGGCTTTGTACATAAAACGGTGGTTAAATGAATTTTACAACCCCTACTTTACCCTACTCTCACCTAGATCACACATCAAAATAAAACATCTTATTGGAAAACCCAATTTAAGCAACTTTTGAGACTAAAATATTACAAGTTGGTCCACAAAATAGTCGAACTTTGGCTTTAAAACCATATCTTAGAGTAACTATAATTTGGCTTTTTAGGGTAAAATAGGGCAAAAACAAAAACAATACTGAATTAAACCAAATTTGTCTCCGGCTTTTTAAATTTTCGAATATCATTTTGGAGTTTTCAAGTATCATTTAAAAATATTCTTTGATTAAGCTGAGGTAGAAATCAGAAAAACCTGACACCAAGAATAAGTCTTAAATATGTTGATTGGGTGCACAGGGTTTCTAGAAAAAAATGAGATAAGTGACGAGAGTTGCCATACTATAAATAAAATTTCTTATTAACTGCTTAATGGATATTAACAAAATTCATTTCTTCCAACTTTCAAACTAATTTTTAGAAACTAGTTAAAAACAGCTTAAGTCAGCAAGACTTTATTATATTTTGATTACTGTAATAAGTGATTGTTTCAACTTATAAATATCGCAAATGATATGAAGCTGTTTTTAATTCTATAAATACATTTTTTTATAGGGAAACCTTTTTGAAAAATTGTACTCAACATTTGAATTTTTCTATATGTTTCTAATTTAACTTTTTACAGAACAATACTGTCCCACAAATATGCCCGTGTATCAAGTCACAGAATATAATTTTAAAAATAAAATTCAATACCACTGTTTCTGGTATTTTAAGCCCAACGTTTTTTTTTCTTAATGTTTTGGAAACTTTTATCGTAAAATTTTACTACCATAGGAAGGAGGTTCATGTTTGGAATTTGGAATTTTTCCATAATTAATATTAATGTTGTCAAAAATGTGTGAAATCGTGATATTCGGTTAAATGGACAGAACAGGTACCTTCCAACCCACCAACTAACTACCCTGCCCATAAATGAGGACTTAAAGTTTTTGCACACAAAAAAAGGACACACACATTATTTTCCTTATTTTCATCATTAAATATCCTTAAAATAAAAAGAAAAAAGAAAAATTCGTTTTCCTCGTTATTATTTTAATTTTTGTTTTGCAATTTTCTTCCCAAAAAAATTAGCAAAAGTTTTTGTGTTTTCGGAGAAGAAGAGGAAGAAGGGGGAGGAGGCTTGAAAAAAAGAACATTGTTTTACCTTTTTCCAGTCCGAATGACTTTGAGAAAATGTTTGACCTAGTTGCGATATAATAATATAAATATATAAATATTTGTTTTTTTCTTCTCCTTGGTATACAAGTATGTCCTGTCCATGCCCAAAAAGGAACAAGAGTGCCCAGAAACTTTGTTGTTGTTTTTTTCTTTTTCTTTGTCATGTTTAAGGAATTTTTGATAGAACTTGACACATAATCAAGTTGAAGATACGAATCTAAACTCAAAATGAACATTAGTTTTTTGTTTTTCTTTTTTTTAAGTAGGTAGGTTGTATTGAAGGAGGAAGGGCTCGTTGTACTCCTTGATGTGTATAACCATGACCTTTGAGTCAATGTTTCGAATAAATTATTCCTCAAAACATTGGTAGGAACTTTTTTCAGTCTTTTTTTCTTGTTGTTGTATGGAATTAGTTTGTGAGTTTTGTGGTAGAGTTACCTTCATTTACCGTCCGGTTGTTCGGGTTTTCAAAAAGGTCCTTAAATATAGAAATAATCAAGTCGAGTTTTTTTTTTTAATTTTTTTTTGGTTTTGATTTATGTTGAAAAGAGTTTTCTCGAGGTATGACAGGTAGACTATGGGTTTTATGACTTAATGAGGCATGCAAACGGAAACTGTTTCAAAATGACCGCAAGGACTTTTTTATTTTATTTAAATTACGCGAATGTTTTCATTAATTAAATATTTAATTTTAGCAGTTTTATACTGAAAGAGAATAAATCCATCAACGCCCACATTCACTGTCGGGAGGACTATAAAATTTAAAAATTAGGGACATTATTTCTTCTTTTTTGTGTAAGATTTGCTTGAATTTGTTCAAATTTAAATAAAAGCTCGATAAAGTCCTGGCTGTATTATTTTTTCTATTAAAAGAAGAAATGTTTAAATAAATCTTCCCCTTGGGAGAAATTAACGTTTTTTAGGATAATAATAACCAAAGGCGGTTTATAAGGCGTCAGTTGCCATTACTATACCTACTTTTTGTTACACCATGTGGTGTTAAATAACCAAAAAGAGATACAATAGGGTGACGCGAAAGTTGTTGTCTTTTAAAAAGGTTCTTGATCTATAATATATGTTATCAAATTTTGTAAATAAATTGAAATATTTGACAAGTGTTTAAAACTTATTTAAATAGAATACAGACTATTAATGTCAAAATAAAAGCTTTTCCAATAAGAGATTTCATTTTGACTGGCACGTTTTTTTTTGTCAGTTGCCACTATTAACGCTATCACGGATTAACATTTGGCAAGTAAAAATCACATCATTTCTAAAAAAAGAAGGTTAAACGTGTCAACAAAGCATCGAAAGTGTTAAAATTTGCATCAAAAATTGTAAAAAGTTTATGTCAAAATAATGTGTTTTCCAATAAAAGATTTCATTTTGAATAGCACGTTTTTTTGACATTTGTCATTATTAAAGCTGTCACTTTTTGACATTTGGCAAGTAAAAATCCCACCACTTTTAAAAATAGAAGTTTTAACCGTGTCAACGAAGCACCGAAAGTGTTAAAATTTGCTTAAAAAATGGTAAAAAGTTTGTGTGAAAATAATATATTTTTCAATAAGAGGTTTCATTTTGAATATCCATTTTTCTAAAAGCTATCAGTATTGAAAATGTTACTTTTCGATACTTGACAAATAATACTACAAAGTTAATAAAAATCGAAAGGCATATGTTATAAAAGATCATCGAAATTATTAAAAGCATTCCAAAAACGGCAGTAAACAATATGATTTGAGCCAAGGGATCCTGCTTTATTCATTCGAAAATGAGGCAAGTTTAATAATTTTTTAAGCCCAAACTTAAAAGATATAAATGTAGATGACATGTTTATTTTCAAGAATACGGTGGTGGCGCGGCGCCTCATGCTATAATGAAAGGAAAGTTTCCAGACTATGTTATTTCTAGATCACTATTGTCTACCGCGAATTCGTGATTTAACACTTAAAGAATTTCTTCTTTTGAGAGACTTGAAAAATAATTTGTACGCTAATGTCCCACAATCATTTCAAGACCTTAAAGATGGAACTCGTAAAATTATCGGGGACATACAGCCGCAAATGTGGGAATTCGTCATGGAAAAATTCATGAAAAGCACAAGGTGCTTAAAATACAGTTTTTAGAGACTTTTGGCTGGTTTAGTTTTATGCTTTTAATGGCATCTTTTGTTCTTTGCAACGATATAAGAATCTATTGAATTGTTTCAAAAAAGTATTCGTTTTATCAAATATCACAATGAAACCTCTTATTGGAAAATTGGGTATTATTACTCATACTATGTATTTCAGTCCTAAAATTCAAACGTTTCGAGCATTTCTCTTTGAAATTTTAAGAGATTCTTTATATTTTAAGATCAAAGGTACAACTTTTCAGGAATGACAATTTAAAAAACACAAAAATGAATTTTCGGATCACCCTAAGGTGCCTATACAAAATTCAGCACCAATTTGTTTTTTATCTCTACGTATGTTTTTTGGTTATCATAAATTTCTAGATCCTTTCATATTCTCTTCCTTAGAGCTAAATATGTGTAGAAAAAATCAGGATATACAAAAAAAAGCAACAACCACAGACGCTTCCGTCGTAGATATTAAACCTACTACCGGAGATAAAATATCTATAACGTAACACCGTAAATCAAAGACGATTTATTATACAAAAACCCTTTTTTTTTCTGCAATCGTTTGCCTTATTTTTTTATAAAAAGAAACGAAAAAAAGCTTATTTATAAAAAATACATTATGTATTTTGTATATAATATAAAATATATGGATAAACGAAATGTCTACGACACGCTATCATTTGGATTTAATATTTTACATCTGATTTATCTGTTTTTATTTATTATGAGCAGGCTTACAACAAGAAAAAGAAGGAAGCGTTTCACTTCAATAAACACACTACAGATATTTAATTCATATACCTCTTTACCCCACCGCCCCTTTTAACCACAAAGAAAGAAAAAATAAACCCTACCCTCATACATTTTACATTTATAGATACTTTTGTATCTTTCACTCCAAAAAAAAAAGTACGAACTAAATTTTTAATCATTTTCATAGAATCTATATACAAATTGTGGTTCGGTGCTGCTCTCATGTTTATAGGAGTTTGTAACACAAAATTTTGTATATTTAGTAGAGCCATTGAAAATCTTGTTGTTTTATAATTTTCCGGAATACATTGTAAATGTGTGTGTGTGTGGTAAGTAAAAGAGTATCAACTCGAGAGCTGTGTTGCAACATAAATCATGAAAATGCAGAA
The DNA here is from genome assembly GCF_945859685.1 of Eupeodes corollae. Lineage (NCBI taxonomy): Eukaryota > Metazoa > Arthropoda > Insecta > Diptera > Syrphidae > Eupeodes > Eupeodes corollae. Next base: position 246,136,073 of record NC_079147.1, read on the forward strand.
ACTCCGATGATGAACATTGTTAAAATTCCAGGAAAATTGCAAGTACAAGAGTAAAAACAGCAAAAATAAAAAACAACAAGTGTTTTCACAAAACATGTGTAGATGGTTAACGAACGAGATGAAGTTTTTTTTTGCGTTTTATAGTCTCCTTTGAGGTTTTTATTCATTCGTTATCCATAAAAGTGATTTTAATTCTTTTTTTTTGCTGCTGTTGTAATTTATGCATCCGGAATTAATGTTCAATGGTAAAATACGGCAAACACAAAAAAAAAACAACAGAAAATTATGTTTCAAATAACCAACATTTTACAGAATTTTAGTTCAATTTTGAGTTAATGTTGATTGCTTGGGGGGGGGGGGGGTATTGGAGTTATAGTTTTTCGAGCTTATATAAGATGCGATGAGATGATTTCCTGATTTCTAAAGAAACTCCATAAATAATATGAAAATTTCAAGAGAATTTTTCGAGTAGGTACTTTGTTGTTTACTCTGATAGTTCTATGCTACCGTAAAATATAATTTGTTGCATCAGGAGGTTCCTTCAAAAATTGCAAATGAGGAAAATATCAATAATACCTTATCGTAAACTATTTAAGATAGAATATTTGAATACCTAAGGCGTTATATGTGTGTGTGAGTAGTACCCGTGGCATGATGGTTAGTGCGTTGGACTGTCATGAAAGGGGTCTAGGGTTCAATCCCTGCCTGTGCCACCTTAATAAAAAAAAAAAAAAAATTTCGCGGGTACTGCCTCTTGCGAGGAATTGACAAATCCTTCAAGAGTAATTCTTGTCATGAAAAAGTGCTTTCTCAAACTAGCCGTTCGGATTCGGCCTTAAATTGTAGGTCCCTTCCATTCCTGACAACAGTACTCGCACATAGGAATGGTTGAGAGTTGTAAGTCACTAGGCCCTGGTTCACAACGGACTGTTGCGCCACCCCATTTGATTTGAAGGCGTTATATGTTTTATTCTTTAATATTTTAATAATAGAACTATAGATAACCAATCATTGGTGAATTTCTAAAGTGTACCCGAAGGCTGCCTCTTGAGTCCAGTTCTTTTTTTTTTATCAAAAACACATCTTATTTGTGACTTATGCTTAGAAAATTGAGGGATTTCTTTTTCTTCTATCCTGGATATGGAAAAATTAGTCAACAAATTTAAAACTGCATAAAAATCAACCAAAATTAGTAAATAATTCAAAAAGTAACAAAAAATACGTATACGCCCGAGTGCACCACGTTTAATTTTGATAGAATAACAATGGTATATTGTGGAATTGTGTTTTCTCACTTTTTGAAAGGTTATAGTTTACTTTTTCGCTAATGGATCATTAACATGAATTACCGTTAACTTTAACTTTAAGTTGAAACGTTAGTTTACGAGTAGAAAAAGGCGAAAAGATCATATTTTTAGTAACAGTGGTTTGGAGAGCTCACGTAATTTTCGTGTTTTCTATCACTGTCAAACTTCTTCAGTGCAGTCTTTAAGTTATCCATGGTCAGTTTATATTTTTGTGAATTGAACCAATAAAACTATTACGTAAAGAACGTATTGAGGAAAATACGTAAGTTGTTTTGGTCAGTATTAGTGAATTATCGAAACAGCACCTTTCGCAGCAATTGGACAACTGTTATTCAAATACGTGAAAAATTTCGCCAAAGAATCAAAGAGCGAAGTTTTTCAAAACACAGCTGATGCAAAAATCAAAACCAAACGACCAACCGCGAAACCGAATTTTTGGTGAATGGGTTTTTTAAAAGATTCACATTTTTATAGAAAAAATTTGATTAGCGAAAAAGTTCATTTTGGGCAAATGGAAAGAGCTTTTAGCTGAAAAGAGCTACCAATGCATCCCGAAAAGGCCATTGTTTGGTAAGAATTATTGTGCTCCTGGGCCTCAAGTAATAACTTTCGCCAGCTTGCTCGATCTCTAGCTTGTTGCCTCTAGTTTCGAATACCAAGTAAACGTGCGTCGTCCTCAACTGGATTACTCCACAGTAGATGAGGCCTGCCTCTGCTTCTTATTTTCTCAGGCTTGGCGTTGAGTACCTTACGGGCTGGAGCTTCGATGTTTATTCGATCGACATGCCCTAGCTATCGTAAGCCTTTAACATGCAGTTTTTGTTTACCAGTGGCAAGTCGCTACAGCTCGTATAACTCCTGATTAAATCTTCTCCGCCAGATGTTTCTTTGACTGTCGACACAAACCGGACCATAGATCTTACGCAGAACCTTCCTCTCAAAGATACCAAGAGATCCTTCATCCGCCTGGGAGAGGGTCCATGCTTCTGCACCTTACAGCAAGACTTGGATGATATAAGTTTTGTATAGTGTCTCTTTGGTACTTCGCAATGGGGCCTTATTCCTCAACTGCTTGCTAAGGCCAAAGACACAGTAATAAGCAAGGGTAATTCTACGTTTGATCTCCGCGCTATTGTCATTTGCAGAATTAACAGCAGTGCCCAGATAAACAATTTCGTTTACCACCTCGAAATTGTACCTGTCAAATGTCACATTTTGACCAAGTCTAGGGAGTGAATCGACTCTATTTGACGACAGTGGCTTGCGGAATCATTGGGCAGTATTCTTCAAAAACGATTCGAAGTGGAACGTTCATTACTGCGAATGATAACCGATACCGTGTGATGATAGTGATGGAGAACAGCTTGACTGGGATGTCATGGGGTTTTAACGAGACAGTGCCAATACGCCACACATCACACGTCAAAATAGACCAATTGAGAGTCAAGTTCGTTGAGCAGTTAATTTTACGTTTGGCAAAGGTCAATTGGTTGTAAAGATGATGAGATGTGGGGCTTTGTTTAAACTGTCTATAGCGAAAAGCTCGCTTTGATTACCGCACAAGAATCCAACATTGAAGTATTTATTCCAAAAGTTAGATTCACAAGGACCATTTTAGGCGCCGACGTGGATACAATTTGATTGAAATAATCTCCAAACATTTTTCTAAAAAGCTTGTTTCATTTTTAATTTATGATAGCTCCTAAAAAATGATTCCTTATTTTATAACTGCCCACTTTTTCAGCATTTGTCCAAATTTTTTCTCTTAATCAATTACTTAATTTTTCAACTTTTTTTTCGACAATAAATGTGTCAAATACAAGAAATCTGCTAAAAAAGTTTCAGCTTGAAACCTCAAAAGTTTCTGAAGCGCCTGAATTTTTTTTTTAATATTCATCATTTTGCAAATTTCTAGAAATCATTCCAAAAAAACAACATTGAGAAGTCGAAAAAGGTTAACGGTTTCTCAAATATTAAAAGTTTGAACGCTTGTAATATGATTTTTTTTTTAATTTAAAAATTTTTGAATGTAAAACATTGCACAGTAAAAGTGATAAAAATAAGTCCTTCAAAATGCCTTACATGCTCCTGTCCATTCTGCTTCCAAAATAACTAAAATTTTCAAAGAAAAAGCTCAACACTTTTTCAATTTCGAACAACATTGAAAATTAACATTTGAAAAATTAGGAAAATTTACGATAAAATGATAAGAAAAAATGGAACTAGAAAATCGTTTTCCAAAATATTTTTCATAAACACGTAATGTGAAAAGAACGAAATGCTTAATTTATTTGATGAATATCATTAATTTATATTCAATTTATGCTTTACGCATTGAAATTAGTATTATTTCCAAGAACTAAATCATTACTTTTCAAAAAATATCACTACAATCGGTTGTTCTCTCAAAAATAAAAGTGGTACACTCTGGCGTATACGTACTTTTTACCATTTTCGAATTTTTTAATACAGTTGGATTACTGCACATATAATTTTGTTGGTTAGTTTTTGAGGAAAAAGACAAGGTCCTATTTTGGACAAACAAGGTCTGTTTCAGTAGTTGATGCATATTTTTGTAATAAAATGAAAAAGAACTGGCCTCAAAAGGGAACCTGTTGGCATACCAGACACAAAAAACATTTTATTGAAGTTTTCACTAGAGAACGTTGATGTTTTAAGTTCAAGAATAGAAAATAAGATAGAGCTGCAATTCATGATTATAAAAGATTCCTTTTCTTAAATTAAACTGTATCCGAACTTTTGAATTAACAAAAATCAGTTATTTCCGATGATGTCAAAATTATAACAAGGATTTTTTTTTCAAGAAATTTAGAGAAAAAAAAAAAACAGAATTCACTTAAATTCAAGGAACTCGTTATTAATTCGAAATATGTATAACCTTAAATTCTTTCACGTTTTAACTCTTTTCCTATTTTTAAATGTGTACATTTTCCCTCAAGCAGGAAGTCAAGCCTTACGACGAATAAATGAAAAAGATTATCTATAAGCCTAAAAGAAAACATAAAACAAATCCAAGCATATCAAATTTATAAATAATTGAAATAGACCCAAACAATTTGTCAAAAAAGTCTCAAAGTAACCAAAATCACATTTGACACAGCACAACTGTCAAAAACACTTAGTCACTATAACACATCATCTCCCCTACCCTCTTCTCTAGATACAAATATATCTGTGAATATTCCATCCCATAGTAGCAAGCCATCATCTCTTAACTCAAAGACTCGTCGCACATGTGCTCCCATCATCTAATGTCATTCTATTAAAAATCTTATGAGTAATGTTGTCCACCCCCATTTTCCCATATCAGCCATCATCCCAGCCCAGCCACAACCCTCAAAGAGATTTTAAAGTGTTATATATGACAAGGAAAGCCTCTTCTAGACATTTTGTCAATAAATTTCGAATAAAATTTTACTCACCAAAGGATGAGTCAATCTGAGAAAAATGCTGATGGAGCTCGGCGGCCGCGGCGGTTGCTCGACGATAAACGACGCGGCGGTTTTTATGTGCATCCACAAACCTCATCTCATTTCATCAAATAAAATTTGAAAAAATGATATAAAATAAATATAAAATAATTCATTTCTATCGTTTGGTACATTACAGAAAATTTATATCACCATTGAGTATTTATTTTAGGTTTTTGTATATTTATATTTTTGAATATTTTTATTTTTTGAAAAATAGACGAAAACAAAGTGGAATAAAAATAAAGATGTGTATTTTCACACCCAGTCGCAATAAAATTCATATAAAACAATTTATTTCGATTGTTATTGCTTTGTGAATTCAGTTTTGATTGTAAATTTTAAATTCAAATTGAGATGACAGAAAAAATGTTTTTTAAAGTGCGCCTGAGAAAATTCAACATTTTTTCGTTGTTATATGTTTTTGTATTTTTTTTTTTTTGATGTGAAGTACAATTTTGCAATTAAGGATTTTTTCATATAACTTTAGGGGTGTATTTTTGGTATCCGCATTATGGGCGAGGATTAAGAGGATTTAAAGCGAAAAAAGAAAGCCCGTTTTCGCACCTTTCAGTGTTGGGCGTGATGAGTAAGGAGGAGGGGTTGAAAAAGGGGTTAGCAGAGATGGGAAGAATTGAAGCATTAATCAGTGGTTGATGTGCATCCGCATGGTTGCAATACATTTAATGAATTTTTTGTTTTTCTCGTCTTCATTCAAAAATAATTTCTGATTTCAATTTAAAGTATTTTTGGTGATTTTTCGTATTTTTAATTCTTTGTCTGCTTCAAATGGATTTTTTTGTAGAGGGTGTGTTGTGATGCAATATGCAATGCACATACGTAACGTATATGAGTTGAACGTTAAAAGTGCATAGTGGACAATTTGGAGATTTTGGTTGATTTTAATTTTTTCTTGTTTTCAATTTTGATGTCAATTTGTGGTTGGTAGATAAGGACCTTCAGGTTCAAAACGAAAGGATTTAATTATGGATGGTAAGAGAAGTGAATAATTTTTGTTTTAAAGCTGATGTCAGCTTATTTTTCCTGACATCAAAATCAATTCGAAACAAAACTGGCTATTTTAATTAACAATCTTTTGTGGAGCATTTTTAAGTGGCACAACAAATACATAATGTTTGAAACATTACAAAGGCTTTTCAACACAATTTTAACAAAAAAAATAATATACTTAATGCAAATAAAGCATTTGGGACACCTATCTTGGGTCTAAATTCTAAAATGAAAATAATATCAAGGCTTCCTAAATAAGGAATTTTGTGAAGTAAAAGTAAAGCAACCCAATTGGCCTGTTCGTTCAAAGGAATGAAAAATATTGGACACTTTAAAAATACTTGATGGAAGCTTAGAAATATAAATCATAACGAATGCTAGATTTTGGGACATTTCTATGCTGAGTTTTGGGATATTTCAAGACTGTTGAAGTGTTGTTTTATTTGAGAGAACGTTTATGGACGCATTCAAAAAGAAATCTGTATGTTTTTAGTCTTCGAACGATTGAAATATTTTGGGACACCTTCTTTCTTGTATACAAGCTCATAATTATTTTACCATAAATTTCGAATGCATATTTGATATAAAGTTACACCTTTCATATTTCTTTTCTTTTATTTGATTTGGGAAAAAACAGCTTTTGGGTTATGAATCTAAAATAAAACAAGAAGTTTGAAAAATGTTGGGACAGAAATTTAATTAAAAAGTAAAGTAACCGCATTGGCCTCTAATTTAAAAATTATAAAAACATTGGACACACTAACTTGCAATTTTTATAAACTCTAAATATCATAACAAATGCAAGATTGGGATGGGACAGTGCTATGCGAGATAATGGGACACCTCAAGACTGTTTAAGTGTTTTTTTTATTTGATAAAAAGATGGATGGACCCATTCAAAAAGAAATCTGTATATTTTTTTAATCTTAAAAGTGGTTTTTATTCGAATGTTTAAAATATTTGGGAAACAATCTTTGGGACAGAAAATTGAGTTAAGAAAGGGTATTTATGCATTTGTCGTACATCTCTTAAAGATATTAAAACTGAAAGTTTGATGTTTCATATTTCTTTTCTTTGATTTGATATGAATCTAAAATAAAACAAGAAATTTGAAAAGTTTTGGGACTGAAATTAAATTAAAAAGTAAAGTAACCGCATTAACCTCTAAATTCCAAATTATAAATTATATTGGATTTTTTAAGTTGCAGTTTTAGTGCACTCGAAATATAAATCATAACAAATGCTAGATTTTGGGACAATTGTATGCCAGATTTTGGGACAGTGCCATGGGAGATTATGGAACACTTCAAGACTGTTTAAGCTTTATTTAATTTGAGGGAAATCGGAGGATTGATATATTAAAAATGAAATTGTTGGGTTGTAATCTTTAAAATCTTTTTATTCTAATGTTGAAACATTTTGGGACACTATCTTTTTGAAGTTATAAAACTGACATAAGGAAGTCTTATATTTCTTTTATTTTATTTGAAATTTGAAGGAAGAATAGAATAGAAAAGAATTAAAAAATAAATTGGGTGGCGCAACAGTCCGTTGAGAACTAGGGCCAAGTGACTTACAACTCTCAACCATTCCTCTGTACGAGTAATGTTTTCAGGCATGGAAGGGACCTACAATTTGTGGCCGAATCCAAACGGAGAAAGCACTTTTTCATGACAAGAATTACTCTTGAGGGATTTGTAAATTCCTCGCAAGAGGCAGTACCCGCGAAATTTTTTTTTTTTAGATTAAGGTAGCACAGGCAGGGATTGAACCCAAGACCCCTTGCATGACAGTCCAACGCACTAATCATCATGCCACGGGTACTACTAAAAAGAATTAAGACCTCTATATATCAAAAAAGACAGTAATTTAGGATATTTTGGGACAAATATTTTCATGAATTCTGATAGTAAGACAGAAAAAACACATGACAGCAGCACGCTGTAGGTTTCGAGACGGTCCCAATTTTATGTTTGACTTTAGAGCTTAAAGATTTGCTTTCAATAAAATGTGTACGCATGTACAAAATAGAGGTGCCAATGGAGGTATTAATACAAATACTCTGGATATATTTTTGGTAATTTTAGAACACAATCTTAAGGCCCTTCTAGATGAGGATGTGCAAAAAAGAGGGATCAAAAGGAATAACCTTTAAATATTTGGATATAAAACATGCTCTTGAGCATATATAGGTAAACTTTTAAAAGTTAACTTTAAATAAGTGTCATTGATTTTCCTTTGGTACATTTTGGGACATTAAATGAATTCAAGGCTGAATTTAAACAAGATTTATTTGTAAATTTAAAGACTATAAAAAGGCATATACAATTTTGGGACAGATGGTAGGTCAAAAGAACAGTAGCTCACTTTCTTACATTCTGAATATTTTGGGAAACATGTAACATTAAATAATATCTTTTCATCAATATAACTCCCAAGTTTAAAAAGATTTATAAGAAAATTAAAGGCTATTTAATAATTTGGGACAGTTTGTGACACTCAAGTTAATTGAATAAAGAAACTAAAAAGGACAGCTTCCTTAAGCCTTCTTTCTGTAAATAAAAGCAACCTAATGAAACCGATTCAATTCGTTTGATATGAATAAGTTTTGATTGATTTGTCACTTTCAAGCCCATTTAAATCGTTTTTTTTTTTTCATTTTTAAACCTAAAGCTCCTTTCAAATTTCTTTTTATAAATTTAAACTCAAAAGTTCAAGATGATAAAAACAGAAACGAAAATAAGAATTGTGTTACTTCTTCTTTTTGTCTATCTAAAGAAAAGGTGCAATGTATCCTTTTCTTTTTTAGAGATATTCACTCAATAATGTAGCAGACGTAGTTAAGTTTTTTTGTTTTTTGGTATATTTGCACTTGAAAGTCGTTTTTCCAGTCGTCATCGCATATCAATCCACTTTATAAAGCATCACCCTCGCTTTTCGCTTCGATAGATATCATCAATGAAACGTATAATCATATAAATTTTCCTGCGTCTATATTTACATCAAGTACGTCTTGTACCTATCTCTATATTTTTGTATAGATATTTTTTTATTTTGTAGGTAGATACTTTCATTTCTTAACCAAATACAATAGACCGATCCATTAAATCACATGTGATTGCAAATAAATTCACGAGGAGTATGAGAACGTAAAATCGTAAAATGAACAAATGGAAAAAAAAAATAATAATACCCAACGTGATGACGCTGTTTTTAAGATGTTATGTTGACGACAACAACGCATTGATGATGTTGTTACTTCACTTTAGCCTGGGTTAGATACTTTTATTTTTTGTTTGGTTTTATGGACAGATAGATGGTTGTTGTTATGGCAAAATTCGTGGCAACAAATGACTACGACTAAAAGACTGCGACGTCTAAGAAGAGCAATATGACGAAGACGACGACGACTTCGACTACATATGTTCAAGACATCATCATCACCATCTTCATCGAATCGTTTATTTCACAATGCGAATATAGGACCAAGCTACGAATACCTAAGATGATGATGATGCTGATCATGATGATGGGTACTTTTCCTTTTCAATTTTCCAACCTGGCTTTGCCTTGAAAGGCACGTGTATCTTTTACCTGATGTAAGTGGGCATCATTTTGTATCTTATATCTTTTTTTTTGTTTTTCTTATATACAAATGTGTGTTTATGGTATTCCTTTTGTAGATGCAATTTGATGGATTTTCTGTCTAATTTTTCTTTGCCTTTTCTTTTTACATTTTTTTTTCTTCAATTTTGCACTTTCATTTAGTAGATACATGTTTGTTGACATAAATGATGAGACGAAGGCACAGCAACATGAAGCTTAAAGACAAATACAAAAAACTGAACTTTGCTTATTCTAGTGAAAGTAATTTTTCCTACTTTGGCACACAATAGTCTATAAGAGTTTGTTGAGTATGTTAAGGGGGCGAATGCCATAATCTTAATTAATTATTTTTTTGTTGTCATGCAAAAATGTTACGTAAGGCTTAATTCTTTCATGCAACATGTTTTTCAATAGAAAAATACTCAAGTGTACTTTGCTGAACTCTGATGTACATTTGTGTGGAATATAGACGAAGCTAGTGGTTTGAGATAGGTATGCCAAGTAAACGAATGTGACGGAAACATAATGCACTTGGCGCATAAACAGGATAGGCAGTAATAAAATTATACAAAATTACATACTTTGGGACAGTTGATTCTCTTTAAGACGAATATTCGAAAGGTGAAATCCAGTCTTCAGTTATTTCCCTAGATTGTTTAAAAAAAAATAGACAACATATTTTGGTATCCCTGTCAAACATAAACTCAAGAAGATTCAAACTCAAACTTCTATTGAGTTGCATTCTGAGATATTCTATCTGAAGCAACATCTTTTTGTATCCAGGTCAGAAATGTGTCCCAAAAGTCATATGAAAAATGTTGCCTAGAACAAAGTTTGAATTGAATTTTTAGAGAGTCGAACTCAGACTTTTATGGAGTTCGTTTTCTAGATACTCGCACCAAACAAAATATTTGTATATCTATGTCAACAATGTGTCCCAAAATGTATCAGTTTATTTGTCCACTTTTCGATGGTTAAAAAGAGTTCTGCTTAGAGAGACTCGTCTGTCAAAAGCTACCAACTTCACAAAATAAAATCAATGCAGTATATCATTCTTTTTTCTCTTCAATTCTGCATATAGTAAAAAACTAAAAAAAATGCATCTACCACCTGACAACAGAATTCTATTGTGCGAAGGTCGAATGTCGAACTCTGTTAGATACTTTTTTTTCTCTCAGTTTTACCTACAATATTTTTATTGCATTTGAGTATAAGTTTTTGTATGCATTAATGATTCTACTGTAAAGACTTTTAGTTTATAAAACAACAACAAAAACATGTTTAAAAGCTTGTAAATGAAGATGGTGTATAAACATGTAACAAAAGCGCGACATTGGCGTGCAAGAAGCACGAGATGTTATAATTGCTGGTTTTGCTGGTTGAACTAGACCGCTATATGCTTTTTTTCTTCTTCTTTTTTGTGATAAAAAATAAACACATAACTAATGGTCAATTATATGTAAGTTGAGGTCAAGATTGTTGTGACTATAAGTTGGAATGAAAACTTGAACTTGTTCTGAGATAATAAGTTAGATTCAAGGAAAACTAGATTTGTTTTTTGCTATCAGAAGTAAACTTGTTCTTGTTTTGATCTTAATTTTATTTATTTTGTCGATGAATTGAATATTTTTATGTAAAGAAAGAAAAAACGTCCTAATCAAAAGTAGTCTTATTGAAGCTATAAGTGTAGCATGATTGCTCTTAAAAAATCACTTTTAAAAGGTACCAAACAAAGAAAAATGACTTCCGTTGGGCGCCATTTAAAAATAAAGAAGTAGTTTATCATATAAAACGTTAACTTTATCAAAACAAAATTGATGGTATATTGTAGACCATGAAATTCTTTACAAAAAGTATCTTAATCGTTTTTTTCGTACGACTAATTATTAAAAAGATATTGCATTTTAAAAATATTGAAACAGCATTTTCATCAATTGAGAACCTTTTGGCATCTCATGCAAGTTTAAATCGCAAGTACCTTAAATTGAATTATTGTTACAAGTTTTGTTAAAGCTTCAAGTATAGACTGATAACTTTTGAAAAATCTCTTTAAGGAAGTTTAAGAAAAAAGGAGATAGTATTTGCGTTGGGCGCCATTTAAGAATAAAAAACGAGGATATTACATAAAATAATAAACTTATCAAAACAAAATTGATGCTTTATTGAAGATCATGTAATTCTTTACAAAAAGTATGTCATTCATTTTCCTCGTACGACTAAACATTAATAAGCTATTGCATTTTGAAAATATTTAAACTGCATCGACATCAATTGGGAACCTTCTGGCATCTCATTCAAGATAGAAAATCACAAGCTCCTAGAATTGAATTATATACGCTTCATATCCCATTATTTTATATTAAAATGATGTATTCTATATTTCAATCAGCTGTGTCTTCTGTATGAAGGAAGATTGCCTGCCCATTATAAGTCATGTAATAGCGTCGTTATCCTTCTTCGCTTACTGATGGTGTCATCTCTAGTATAGCAATTTTGCAACAGTTGTTAGAATCTTTTTTCTTAATAACAAGACTTAAAAGTCAATATTATGCTATAACGCAATATGTAAGTAATTTTTTTTGCTGCTTTTACATGTAAGTGATATGATGTCAGAGGGAAAATTACTTCATTCTCCTACCGTCCCCTCCCCCTCCTCTCCTCATCTTTCCTGCGAAGCATATAGTAATCAGATCAGATAAACTGAAAAAAGCTCTTCGAAGTGATTTTCTTCCGGCAAAATTTCATGAATCGTTGCTTTTGCTGCCGCTCGCTACTGCTACCGCCACTGACGACGACGCCATATGCCAGTGGCACAGCGAGGCAAAGAAGAAAGTTCACCAATGCCATAAGTCGTTTAAGGAACCATTTTTATAAGTGAAGGGAACATTTTGCAACTTTCTTATCACATAACTCTCATACAAAATGTAGATTGTCTATTTCTATCCTCAAGGTAAGTTAAAGTGCCGCCATCGCCACCGCACCATATCGAGCTCAGGCAAGGGTAGACAGCACGCGGAGCTGCGCAACGCTCGACTTGACTCTTAAGTCAGTTTTTGCTCGTGATTGAATGTGCCGTATGAGTTTATTTTTTTCCATTTACACCAAAAAAATGAAATGAGACTTCCTCTTCTTCTAGCCTCCTCCGCCGCATCAAGCTTCACATAACCCAAGTGAATATTTTTTAATAAAAATAAAAAAGGAACACAAAAAATAATAAAACATGAACATAACCAAAAAAAGGATATCCTTTTGCCCTTGGAGCCATGGGTACCTCCTATATACACAGAAATGATAAAATGAACCAGGAAAGATTAGACTGTGTTATAATACCGCTGTGCCAGGAAGGAATAACTTTATTCCATAAGGATAGGAGTCGAGTAGAGTCCTGTATTTTTTTTTCGTTCCTATATTCGTATATTATCCTTTAAACTAATTTTTTGATTTTATTGCTGAGAATCAACTTGGGTTTTATTATTATTTTCTTCATTTTGCTTTAACTTTGGCTTTGCTTTGTTCGTCCTGATGATGGAATATGTAAGTAAGAGCGAGACAGAGACAGATAGAGAGATAGAGTGAGGCTGTGTGTGAATAATCTTCTATAGCAATTTGGTAACTTTATTTCGAACGTTGCACTTCTTATGAGAGAAAAGGGAATTTCATTCTATTCTTGCAGTTCTATTTTTTTGTTATCCTTATTTTTCAGAAAAACTCAATTTTGTGCATAATTTAAGCATTGTTCGGAGAATATAAAATATAGGTATATAGATATCCTTAAAGAAAGAGACCATCCGAGGAAAGAAAATTCTATAGATGTATGTAGTATTTTTATGTATGTAATGCAATTTTAAAGTAAAATGGGTGCAGGCAGGAATTTAGAGAATAGGGAGAAAATAAAGGACTTATAGGACTGTATCTATATAAATGCAAAGGCACACTCTGAAGAATAATAGATAGAGTTTTATGCTTTCATTCACTCGGGCTTTGCCTTTTAAGAAGGCATACCAATAGCTTTGCAGTGAATTAAGCCGAGAAAATTTGCTTTCAAATCTTGCCTTTTTCTAGTTGGTGTTTTTTTCTGTCTTTGGAAGGCAGAGGAAAAACTATCTATATTGGGGTTTTTGGTCCTTCGAGCTGGATTTTGTTAAGTTTAGTTTTTTTTTTTTTCTAGCGTGTGTAATTTTCGTTTGGTAACTTGTTTTTTTTTATGGAGGGTCATTGGACCTTGAAATTGCATTGAGCTTAAAGTCTGTATAACATCTTTGATACAGAAAATTTTCATTTGAAACAAAAGATGGTAATGCAGTAACAGACGAAATATTTGAATGTTTTTTCTTGTCTTTTGAAATTCCGGGTGCAAAAAGGGGTTTTTTAGTGTTTAAACACTTTCAGTTACTAAAATTTTATACTTTTTGAGCAAAAACGTGTGTTACAGTTTAGGAAAATTAGATATTCACTTTGAAAAAAATTCAAACAAAACTGAATTTTACTGGAGAACATCGTTTGAACGTTTTTTAATCTTCAAAAAGTCTATTATTATGGACTGGAGCAAGAAGTGGGGGGTGGGGGGTAGCTTGTGAAAAAGGATGAAGTAGGTGCACAGAAAAGATTTTGTAACTTTTCGAAGTAGCTTCATTTTTTTCAATAAAGGGTTTGTTTGTGCATTGATTTTTGTAAGGACTTCGACTGCTGAAAATACGCTATTGAATAAAGAATCTTAATGCCGCAATAAGTCTTAAGTGCCCGTGAAAAAAACTTTAGATGGAACAGGCAGGGATCGAACCCAAGACCTCTAGCATAAAAGTCCAATGCACGCCTAGTATCTATTTGATGCGATTAATGAAGGGGAAAACCTTATTTTGACAGAAATTAAACTTTTTGGTCGTTCGACCCGGATTTGCATGCTAATATGCCACACAATTGAATACAGAATTGTTGATTCTTCGTTTTTGATGACTTTAAATTCGCAACTAAAAGATAGAAAGCTTATGGGCCAAATCTAACTGCTGGTTGTATCATATGCTTAAATGAGATCTCTTCAAAATACTCATTAGTTCATTTGAATTTTGTTGTTTCTTAAAATTTAAGCAACTTAGATTCAAAGACGTAATTTAAAAGTGGAGTATCTTAATACCTCTGAAATAGTTTATATCAATAAAAACCAGAATTTGAAAGAAATAAAACTTTTTGGTCGTTCGACCCGGATATATCAAAAAACCATTAGAAAATGTATATTTGTTGGTTCTTAAAATATCTTCAAAATACTTATTAAGAAACTAAATTTCTAAAACATAATTAAAAAGCAGAGTATCTTATCACTAGAGAAATAGTTTATATCAATATAAATCCGAATTTGAAAAAAAAAAATAAACTTTTTGGTCGTTCGACCCGGATAGGTATGCTAATAAGACAGAACAAACTTTTTACACCCCACTGTATCTAATAATTTGGTTACAAATTCAATTAAATTAATTTACAAAAAGAAAATATATTATTATGTCCTCTATCATATTCGTTTAAAATTGATGCCCACCCGCAAATTTGTATTCCATGTGGGATGTGTCCGTCGCGTCACAAAACCGCATCACGGCGTTGGTCGTTTCGGAGACTAAAATAAATTAAAGTGAAAATTATTTTATGATCTGTATTGAAAATCTTTTCCTACATTCGCCTCACAAACGATGCTTATTCATAGAAACGAAAATTTAATTGATGTTAAAGTCCTTTATGTCGCCGTACTTTCAGTCTCTGTTCGTTTGCAATAATAATATCACCGAAAAATGCTTATTCACATAGATACATCGATACACGTTTGTCGTCTTTAGGATCAAAACAGCTTACAAAAGTGCAACTAGGTATTTTATAATATTTTTTTTGTTTTAGAGTGGGGTTGGGGGGAAGGGTCTTATTTAGTCGACATTGAATTATATTTACATAAATAAAATCTAAGCCCACTCATTTGTGTATACCTGTTGTGTTGTAGTACGTCTTGATTTTGAAGTGGGACGTGGTACTAATTTTTGATCACCAAATCAACGGAATGGGATGTTACATGGTCGCATGTTTGATTTTATAAAAATGGACTGTAAAGCATATATTATAGTTGTGCTTTCATTAAACATCATTATCTGGTCAAACATTTAATTGTTTTTATTGAGATGTTTTAATTATGTTTGGTGAAAAATTGTTTTCAAAAATAGAATGTAAGGTACCCCAATTTAAGTTTAAGATTGGATATATAACTAAACCCGACATAAGTCTTTTTTGCGCTTCCAAAGTTTTGGGATTTATATTATTTAGAGCAACTTTAAGTAGGCAAAGGTTAAGGCTTAGATAGCGCCCAAGATTGTTCTATAAAATCATAAAACCCATATGTGGGATATTCAAAAATAAGCATTTCATGTGCCAGTATAAAATAGTAAAACTAAAATTAGGTTGAATAACGAAAGCTTTCATTACCTAGAACTAATTAAAATACACCAAGGTTGAGATTTTGACAGGGGCCAACATTGGTCTAGAAAATCCCAGATGTGGGATATTCAAAAATAAGCATCTAATGTGTATAAAATTGAGTTGACTTTTGATAGAATCATAAGCATAAGAAAAATGTAGTATTATTTGGTTTAGTTTTCTTGGGTTCTCCAGGGATTTTTCAGGGATATTGACCAAAAAGTACAACTTTTGAATAGCCTAAGCACGTTAAACTTAAAGTCAGGGCTTTTATACACAAAAAGTCAATATTCTCAACTGAAACCTTTAGTACCAAAGAACTGAGATATTCCAAAAAAATTATGTTTTTCAATAAGTTTATATTATTGAATACTAAAATTGATATTGGGATATTCGATAAAATAAGGGATATTCGCAAGAAATATGGGACATGAAATATGATAAGAGGTTCAATTTGTATCAATTATTGGTTAGTCATTGAATGAACGTATGACGTATGACATTTTCTTAAAGCGACAAGAATTGTTAGAACTTCATGTATGGGATATTCGAGAAAATTATACTGATGCAATTTTTTTAAGGTAACAAAAATTGCTGGAATTTCATGTGTGGGATATTCGAGATTTGATAGGAAATTTAAGTCTTAGAAGCAGTTTAGTAAGATTTTTCTTATTCCGAATATCCCACAAACGATACTGAACAATCCTTTGGTCTTAAAGTTTGCTTGTCAATAACACACAAAATTTAATACTAAAGATTAGATTTTGTATTACTTTTATAAACAATAAACTTTCTAAATAACTGAGATTTACGAATATTTCTAAATTAGTTAAAAAGTCTTGAATAACTGTAACCATTGATTTAAATTTATCTCCATCTGATGAATTACTGGAATAAGTTGACCTATGGACTTTTATTTTGAAATCTTTCCCTTTTTATAAATATCCCACAATTTGTCAGGATTTTTAACAATTTCAAGGATCCAATATGGTAGTTCTTAAGTGTTTAAAATGAAGGGACTAATCTTAAGTGATTAAAATAAAGAGACTAATCAAATAAAATAATATAAATGTTCATAAACATTTCGCTAATTTCTATTATTCTTGTTCTATTTTGACGTTTTAAAATACTTTTTAAAAGTTTTGTTTGAAGTTTCCATCAAATGAGGGGAAAGGGGGTGATTGCGGAAGTATTTGTTCAATGTTTCGTTATCTTAAAAAGTTTGGCTATCTTCTTTAAAATTCCACTTAGTTGAATTCAAATGACGAATAAGGGATAAAAGATTCTGTGAACTTTCGTCTCCCTTGGAGTGGGCCACAGTTCAAAAGAAAAAATGAAGAAGTTGACACGCCTTAGTGTACCCAAACAATTTGGAGCTAAGATCAAAGGAAAAATACAAAGCAAACAACAAACAAAACAAAAAAAAGCCTGGCAAAGATCCCATTTTTGCTCAACTTACTCCGTTCCTCATAACATTTGGATGTCATAATTCCGACAACTGTCAGACACAAAGAAGTCTCAGGACACCAGAGCACAGACCAATCTAAATCAATCTTTTAAAGCTTTAAAATTATAGGAATCTTGGATGTTTAACCAACCACAGAGAGATAGAGAGGTAGTCTAAAGGTAATCCTTACATAATTCAAGATGCATTGGAATACATGCAACATGATGCACACTATTCCTGCAAACAGGACACACACTGAGAGAAGCAAGAAGCAATGTCAACGTCCCATTTAGTGCGAAGAAAAGGAATACAACAAAAACAAATCAACTTCAAACGACAGTAAATTTGCACATTCCTGTCAACTATGTTTATAGTTAGCTTCCACTGTTCCGTTTGTCCTCATCCTTATTCTCGTTTTCGTCCTCGTCATCCTCGTACAGTAGTCGGTCGTTGTAAGCCTTATATATTCCTTTGAGTCCTGATGGACGATAGATGCAAGCAGGATAGAGGCAGTCAGAAGTCCCAGTCAGGCAATGGCAACGAGCGGAAACCAAACACGGGAGGAGCTGAAGCTCTTGTAAAATGTCTAACATCAAAACAGCAGGATCCTACATATATGCATGCATTTGCTGCTGTGCATTGAAACATGGTGACGGGTGTTTCCGTTTCTCGTTTGCTGAGTAATGTTTGTTTTTCTTTTTTGCATCCTTTACTTTGCTTTGCTTGGATTCCTCTTCTCTCTTTTCATTCTTCTTCGGTTTGCTTTATGGGTTTTTATTATATTTTGTGTGTGTGTTTTTTGTTAACATCCCGCCTTCCAATTGGAACGTCAATTTACAAAATGATCCTATCGGATAGGTCCTATCCTGTTATTCATGTCAAACAAGGATATACGAGATGGATGGGATGGGTTACACAATACACATTGCAAGTGTGATGAGATTATAATTCGATAGCTTCCGCGGTTTTCGCATCTGCAAATTAGAAGCCATCGCACAGAGCAGCAAAGAGATAAAGAGGGAAAGGTAAAGGATAACGCACGCTTACGACAGGCTGACCCACATTTACACAACAAGTGGAAGTTTTTATTTTGTATTCCGATGTGAGGCCAAGTTGCTTCATCTAATGACTTCTATTCAGGCGATCCTTGTTGGTCTTTCATCATCTACATATATACGACAGCCATCAGAGTGATGGGGTGTACGCAGATTCTTCTTAATTTAAATAAAAGAGGAAGGACGCTCACATAGACATAAATATATGCTAACATTCCCTCAGTGTGTCATCATATCAAGACCATACAAACATTACAGAAAATCGTCCTTTTTCGACACGAAGAAGACGAAAAAATGAAATCCACTTTAAATAATTGCTTCGTCCTTTTTTTTGTCTGTTGTTCTTCTTTCTTCTTCCCCCATAAGGATATGTGCAAAAATTTAAAAAGGATTTATTGAAGAAATAAACAACCAGAAGCGTGTCAAAATAAAAAGAGAAAAATTGAAGGATAATTCTTTGAATTGAAAAAACAAATTGCAATTTTATTGAGGAAAGTTTATGCGAGGAGAACAAAAAATAAAATCCGAATTCTTAATCATCATCATTTCATTGTTCAAATTATGGGGTACGGAACCTTATACCTATTGTATTGTTGAATACTCGAAAATATTAAGAAAAGGAAACAATTCGAAAGGATGCGTTTTGCGAAATACAAAAAAAAACAACAAAACAAAAACTTTCAAATCCAATTGTATTTTTGATTTTCCAAAGAATTCCTTCATCGCAAAATTCTTTGAGATGTCCTTGAGAAGAGAAAATATCAACAAGACCAAGACTAAAAATTAAGAACTCATCTTTTCTTATTATTTCTCCTCCTTGTAGTATTTTTTCGATTTTGACTTTGACGATAAAAAAATATAAAAACACAAATGTTTTAAAATCGGATATGAATTGGATTTTCGATTTTTATTGTGATGACAGAAAAAGAATTTCAAGATATCCTTGGATTATTTCGACTTGACAATAGAAGATAGTTAGTCGATCCGTGGTTAATACCTACGAGAATCTAAAAAAGGATATTGTTAGACTTTGGAGAAAAATCAGTTTCGAAATAAAAGGGATTTTCTTGTTGTTTCTGTTTCGTTTCGAAAACACTTTTGAAAAGGATAAGAAGTATAGGAGAAGAATATAAGGACATTTTTTCAAACAATGCAAAAAGCATTTGTGCTTGTGTGTGCGAGGATTTTATTTTGTATTGTTTTTTATATTTATTATAATTTCTGTTGCATCTTGAAAATGCAATTTTTACAACAACAACAACAAAAAAGTGACTCCAATCCTGGATTTCTTTCATTTCGTATTATATTTTTCACGCATATGTGAATTTGAATATTGTTGGCTCTTTTGAAGAGGAAAATCCTTATTCCATCCGTTAGAGTGCGCTCACTATTGTTTTCGTTAGAGGAAAAAGAAAATACCTACAAAAATAAACTTATGAAATATTCACGACATGGTGTGAAGGATCTTTTTGAATATACACAATGTAACAGAAAAACAAAATGTATGGTTTAGAGTTTTTCTTATAAGGATTTTTGAAGCATTAAGGACTTTTAATTTTTCTCTTTTTGTGAAGTTTTTGTTTCTTAAAAACAGTTTTATTGATTCCATAAAAGGGTTTTCAATTGGGTTTTTATTGTTTATTTATAGATTTAGGTTTTATTGAATCAATTTCTAACAAAAAATCTATAAGAAGGGTTAACGAACAGAAAAAGTAAAGGTACATTAATATAATACAAATGGAGGCTGCATGCTACATTCTATTTTATTTATAAAGCTTCTCAGGAATTCGATCATCTATAATGAGGTTGATTTTGGAGTAAAACAAAGTTGTATCCATATGGATTATTATTAAGGAAAAAACAGATTTTTTATACATTTTGGGAATGTTATTAATTTTTCAAAAAGTTTTTGAACTGAATTGATAAAACAAAAATAAATAAAAATGTCATAAAACTGAAACAGATAATTAAGTCTTGACACAATCAAATAGTCTAAGGAGTTTTGGAAAACAATAAATGCAAAATTTTAAACCTTAAACCAAACTCACTCTTTGAATAGTTCATGCTTTTGCCAAAACATTGACTAATTCTTACATAAAAACAAGAAAACCAAACTGACAATAAGTTAATCCTTGAGCTTAATTTCGAAGGTATTATCAAGTTAGAGATTCTTCTTTAACCACACACCAAGAATGTGAAATGCTTTAACCGGAAACTCTGTTTTTTGTTTTTCATTTTAAAATTGAAAACTTTATGAACAATCTGCTCTGGTGTAAAACATCTAGAACTGATAATCAATTAAACCTCGAGCTTAATTTCGGAAAAATTGTCAAGTTATAGATTCTTTTTTCAACCGCACACCAAGAATGTGGAATGCTTTAAAGATTAACTCTGTTTATTTTTTTCTATTTTGATATTCAAAATTTTAAGAGCACATTGCTCTGGTATCTTCCGAAGTCCTTAATTATTTTATTAAGGCTAGCTCTGAGTTTTAACAAGTTAAAAGTAGTAATAAAACCTAAGATGTTGCTCATGCATTATCTTCATAAGTTGTTAAATTTCACACGTCTTACAAAAATCTGAAAGAAACGTTAAACTGCTTATATGCTAACATGGTTTTTAACACAAAAATTTAAAACGGTTTGAAAGTATGTTTCGTTCTTGTAACAAACCTGTTTTCTGAAAAATTCTAGTATATCATGTTTTGAAAAATATTTAAAAATATCAAAATAATGTAGAGAAATTGTTTTTTTTTTTTAAACTTGATCAAATAAGCAAAATTAAACTGTGAAATTGAATTAAATGAAATCAGCACAGCACTCGGACCACTACCTCGTTGTAGCCAAGATACGGCTACGGATATCCCGGCCCAAGCCAAAACAAGGAAGTAATGTGAGAAGTTTCGACGTTAGAGGGCTACAAGCGCAAGAGACTGCCATGTCCTTTTCCAATCGAGTCTCTAATAACTTCTTAAGGAGTCCTATGCTGCCTGCATTAAGCATTGTAAACCAGTGGCAACGTTGCCTTGCAGCGCCTCTGAAGTGATAGGTTTCACACGGCCACCACAGCGAAACCCCTGGTTTGCTGACGAATGCCGGCAAGGCCTCGCAGCGAAACAAGATGCATTCAAAACGGCGCTGCACAGAAGGACCAGAGTTGCTCGCGAGCTCTACGAGCAAAAGAGGAGAGAGGAATCTTAGATGGAAAAAGGGAGTATGAGAAGCGAGGAGATAGAAGGATGACACAACAGGAATGAGGTTCGTAAATTTTACCAAAGGCAAAAAAACCTCCCAAGGGTACCAGCCACGAACCGAAGCCTGTAAAGACGATCAGGGAACATCGTAGTAGAACCGCATTCGATGCTGAGAATATGGAAAGATCAATTCTCCAAATTATATAACGGCGATGACGAACCGAATTCGGCGGTAAGGGAGATAGAACCTAGTCGACGCGGATCAACAATTCCGCCTTCCTGACTTCGACGAAGTGAATATAGCTTTATCTTAACTTAAGTCAAACAAAGCTGTTGGAGCTGACGGCATCACCGCCGAACTATTCAAAGCAGCAGGCGATGACTTGGTAGGGAGCATGCACCAACTCATCTGCAAAATTTGGTCGGAAGAAAGCATGCCCGATGAGTGGAATCTCAGCATAGTGTGCCCGATACATAAGAAAGGAGACCCTCTAAACTGCGCCAACTACAGAGGCATCAGTCTCCTTAACGTTGCGTTTAAGATCCTCTCTGCCGTATTATGTGAACGTCTGAAGCCATTCGTCAACAACCTGAGTGGTCCTTATCAGTGTGGCTTTAGACCAGGAAAGTCCACTATCGACCAAATATTCACACTACGGCAGATCTTGGAAAAAACCCAGGAGCTTCAAATCGATACACACCATGTCTTTATCGATTTTAAAGCCGCGTATGAAGCATCTATAGGGAAGAGCTCTACAGAGCAATGTCTAGTTTTGGCATCCCTATCAAACTTATCCGTTTCTGCAGAATGACGATGGAGAATGCACGCTGCTTCATCAAGGTCGGAAAAGATCTCACCTATGCATTTGATGTTAAAAAAGTTTTAGACAAGGCGATGCACTGTCATGCGACTTCTTCAACATCGTTCTGGAAAGAATTGTGAAAAACTCAACCGTCAACTCTAGAGGCACAATCTTCCAAAGGTCCATCCAATTACTCGGATACGCAGATGATATTGACATAATTGGAAGATCAAAGCGTGATGTCAGTGGAGCGTTTTTGAGCATTGCGACGGAAGCGAAGAAGATGGGTTTAGTGGTCAATGAGGGCAAAACCAAGTACATGCTGTCATCAAAAAGACAAGGAGATTAAAAACCGACGTTTTTGACAAAATGTCACCATGGACAGCTATAACTGTGAGGTAGTTAAGGACTTTGTCTACCTAGGCACCGCTATTAACACAGACAACGACACCAGCGCTGAAATCAAATGAAGAATAACTCTTGCAAATCGCTGCTTCTTTGGACTTAGAAGGAGTCATTAGATATAACGACGAACTGTACGGACTGTACAGCGACACTAACCTAGTTAAGAGAAATGAAGTCCAATGACTTAGATGGCTAGGTCATGTAGAGCGAATGAACATCAACGCTCCAATTGACGGTCTTCGAATCCGATCCCGAAGGATGGCGCAGTAGAGAAAGACCACGACTCAGGTGGCACACGCAAGTGGGAGAAGACCTCAACTAACTTGGCTTGCGAAACTGGAGACAGCCAGTGAGGGTCCGAACTAAATGGAGACTCATGTTGGTTGAGGCACTGATCCGTCCCGGATGGTAGCGCTACTGTAGCCAAAAATCTTAGTAAGTTGTTAGATTTCACTTCTCTTACCAACATCTGACAGAAACGCTAAACCATTTACACTCAAATGGGTTTCTACAGAAAAGGCAAAACGGTTGGAAAACAATGTGTTGTCCAAACAATTCTATTATATCAAGATTTTAAAATATATTGAAAAGTATAAAAGAAATGTTGAAAACAGAGATTTTTAAAACTTGAGAAAATCATCGTTGAATGTATAGTTAAGAGATATTTTGAGGTTTAACTAAGCCTTAAAAAAAACGTTTTTGGTTGTTTTTATACGTTATAAAGCGGCATTATTTTAAAAAACTGACGCGATAGAAAAATTCAAAGACGAGATTCAAATTTAGGACGTCTAAATCATTAAAAAAATATTCTTTTGTTTGTGCTTTAGAAAAAAAAAACGTACTTTTGTCGACCATTGTTATAAGTGTGGATCGTATCATAGCTTGTATATTTTATTTAGTACCAATGTGAATGATCTCATTAAATACCCCTGTAAAAAAAACCAGGACATTGTCAAAAAATGTATGGGTCTACGAAATACAAATTTGGTTATAAATTTTAAAAGATTTTCTAAGAAAAAAAAAAACGGAACGAAGGGTTTTTAAAACCCAAATTACATTAAAAATAATACCATTTTCCACCGAATACATTTTATTAACAATCCTGACGCAATTTCATTTGAATCACTTCACTCTTGATGCGGGAATGATTAATTATTATTCTTTTATATAAACAAAAGAATATTTGTTCTTACGAACAAGCTGTGTGGTGATTCGATGATGCATGTGACATTTATAAGATTTCATTGAACATTCTGATGATCGAAATAAAATATTTTCATATTTTTCTCATGCGGATGGATCCTTCTCATCACTCATACATTGAGAAGGAAACAGAGAACGAATATACAAACGCACTGTCGCCCGAATGATGATTGACATTACAATCCTTAGCTTTCATTTTATTGATGCATTGCATTTCATCAATTTAAATATTCCATAAAAATGTAAATCACATACCACCCATCTTTTTTTCATCAGGAAAGATATGCATACGTGGGGTAGGCAAGGTACCTACATTCATACATATATATCTCTTCATTGAGCCGCATCTTCGCCATTAAAGCTTAAAACTTCCTCAATCGGAGGCGGAAATACTCATATTGGTACAAGTACAAACAGATTGGATGTATAAGCATCAGATAGATAAGCTTACAATATCATCATATCCTCTTAAAATAAAAATACCTATCATGTAGCATAAGCTGTAAAAAGGCTCATCTTGTTATGTGTACAATTTTTATTGTGTTTTCCAATCATTTAATATTCCATTGTATTATTTAATCCAATCAGGAAGAACAACAACAACAAGAACTACATCATCAGCAACAACAATGAAAAGAACAACATAACACAAATAAAAAAAAAATGGCCGATGATGATCCTTGCTTATAAAACATGTGTGACATCGATTTTAACCTCTTCATCCGGTTGTATACCTGATGAAGCTGTGCGATGCTGTCAAGTGGCAATAATTTCTCATATTCATAGGATATCATCCTTCAACGCCCCCCTATCTTTCCCATGTGTTCCCTTTAGTTGCCTTATATAGAACACAATAAGCTTGGGGTGTTGTAGTATAGGCCCCAACGCCCACCACCAGCCACCTTCTGCATATTACAGTAGTGCCTTTTTTTGTTTTGTTCTCCTGATGCACCGACAGGACATTGATGATTTATTAATTTTATTAAATAAACCTTTGGGAAAGCCTCAGGTGAAACAAGACAACAACAACACAAAAAAACTCTATAAAACATCAATAAGTTAAAATTTGTATGTGATGATTTATTGTACAAGTTTTATATATCCTTGCACTTCCGGTTCGGAATTTTTAAACTATTAATTTTGTGGTTAAGTTAAAAAACAAAAATAAAATAAATAAAACAAGTCACAGGAAAGATGGCACTTTATCGCACATTTCCGATATAGTATCCGACATTTTCATATTTGATTTGCCATTCACCGCCAGATGGCCTTGACAACATAGGTACAACAGCAAAATGAAGAAAGGATACACATTGTACCATATATTGGACAGCTGTCATTTAAATTCCATTTGAAATTAAAGAAACAATATTATTGCTATTCACACGTGACAATTTATTGTTACCTTTATATTAAAATTAGTTTCCTGATGCGTGTCATCATCATCATCATTGTCATGACATGTCATGTGTTTTAAGCTTAAACGTGCAATGAGGAAGAAGTAACACAGGTGAGCCTGCCGATCCAATATGGCGCCGAATAATAATTCTTCTTTTGGTGGTGATGATGATGATGATGGGTGGGCAAAAATTCAACTGTCAGAATTTCATTTGACATTTCTACTTTCATATATTTTTTGTGTTTTTTTTTGTATGTGATGGGAAATCGAAATTGTATTTTCACAGGAAAATTTGATATGATTGACATTTTCGTTTTCCTGGGAATTCAAAAGGTTATACACCTTATTCGATACCATCAGTAAAATTTATACTAAAATTGGTTGGTTGGTTATTGCTGGATATAAAAATGAAGGTAGATTCCATGAGGTGAATGGTGATGGACAGACAGGATATTAAAAAATATTACCTAAATATATCTTCTTAAAGGAGATTCATCAGTTTTAATGTTGTTACTTGGGGGAGAAGAATTAAAGTTCCATATTTGCTTAAGACGGAAGCTTATATTATTAAGATTTTTATTTTCTACAAGCAAATTTAAAAAAAAAAATATTTAGGGGAGGGAAAAATGTCTAATTCTTAGGGGAAGAAATTTCGTTTCCGCAAAAATGTACACATTTCTCAGAGATAAAAACTAATTAACAATTTTTCCCTCTTCTACAATTTTTCGTATTGATTTTTAAAGAGACAGAATAATGACTTTAAAAAAGTATTAAAATTTGAAGAAAATAAGTTTTGGTATATAACTTTAATAAAATTGTTTTGACAGCTGTTAAAAAAAAATAA
Source organism: Eupeodes corollae (assembly GCF_945859685.1). NCBI lineage: Eukaryota > Metazoa > Arthropoda > Insecta > Diptera > Syrphidae > Eupeodes > Eupeodes corollae. The sequence continues at coordinate 246,162,284 of NC_079147.1, forward strand.
GAATTGGATTTAGTCTTACATTAATTCATGTTTGACGAACGTATGGAAATTGAAACCTACTATACAAATTATGGCTAAGTTGATTTGGGTATGCCAACTATTGGTTTCATTTGTAAATCGTAGGGTATTTTGACACTGACAGCTGTGAAACATTCGAATTCATCACAAAAATTCAATATCAAACCTTAAAAACGAGTTGGAAAATATTGAAAACTTGTTTCTAAAGTGAGTTTTGTTTAACCAAATTGTAGGTTTTTTTTTAAAGAAGTTTTGGCAAAGTACCAACTGCCCTTCTGTATGTCTGATTGTGCAAACATTTTGTAAGCTAGTAAAAACGTTGATCGGAGAATTCTTAAGAAAGATACTAAATTATTCGTTTGCCAGTTACGATCGATAGTTAAAGTTAAAGATCATACACTTCGGAATCGCTTCTCTGTTTGGAGCTTACAAAAAAGCTTAAAGTGGATAACAATTTTTGGAGAAAAATCTTTTTTTTCTGAAGAGGTTACGTTAACAACAAAATTTCAGCTCGAAAAAATTGCAGGTTATAGCTTCGGTATCGCTTCTCTTTTGGGAACTTCAGGAGGCTTGAATTCGATAACAATTTTTGGAGAAAAATCTTTTTTTCTGAGAAGGTTACGTTAACTACAAAATGTCTGCTCGGAATAAGTGCAGGTTATCGCCGTCCGGCTTGTAAAATAATGCAATCTTTTGGGAATCAATCATTACAGAACATTTATTTAATTTCAGTAAAAAAGATTACATTCGTTGTATTCACCTAAAGATTGGGACCTTAAATTTTGCAATCTTAAATCGATTTCACTTAAGCATGGAATGTAAAGCCTTCAAGTAAATGAAGCGACTTTAAGTGAATGAAAAAATGTATGAAGTCTCAAACGATTGCAATCAATTGATTGTATAGGCAAATGGTTGTTAAAACATGTATTGCAGTCTTTTTATGGTCAATTGATTTGATGTCCTGAACTTTATGTGAATACAATGAATGCCATAGTTTATATTAAATTCATAAAAGATCGCTGTCAGAGCTGCTTCCCACAAATAGCTGAGAAAGCTACCTGATGTCTCCTTTAAATATTGTATGTAAGGGATTTATATACACATGTTTGAGGAATTTTAAGAAACTGAAGGTGACATTAAGGTCACAAATACAATTTTTAATTACTTCTATTTAAAATTTGAATTAGCGAGCTTTTTCCTATTATTAATTTTTTCATTAGGTACTTTATTCGGAATTTAACTTAAAACATTTTGGTCCTTCGAGCCGGATTACCCATGTTTAGGGACAGACAACAGACTAATTCTAAGCAGAGACTGAGGCCCATGTATGCATGGGTTCACGAAGGCTTGGATTAGAAGCTCCTTCAGAATGGCAATGAGACATATTTTGGGAGTGAAATATATCAACGCATGGAGTTATTTGCAAAGGTGAACTTACTTTTGAAGTTTAACTTAAAACAATTGCATTCCCAAAAGACTGCATTTTTTTACAAGCCTGATCTTCGTAAAGCCAAAGCATCTACAGAGACAGAGAGTGATGAATTCTTGAATATAATGGTGGATAATATTTTTTTTTTCGAAAATGCAAGTGGGAACAACGTTACGGTCAAATGCTTATCTTAAGTGACCTTATTTTTTGATAATGAATCATGGAATTTGACGACTTCTGCTGTTCAAAACGCCTTATTTTAAAATTAATATTATGTGCTCTAAATTCCAAAATCCTGTTAGCAACCGTCTTATCGATGAAAATAAGCTTTTTTGGAGCTGCGATTTGGCTCTTTTGGGATTTTAATTTGTAAGCAAGCACGTAGGACTAGAGTTACGCCAATTATCTCTTATCTTTTTGAGTCATGAGCATAAGAGAACTTTTAATTTTATTGCATTCTTAAAACACGGTTTCAAGGTTTATAAACCTAAAAAAAGAGCTTAAACATTTAAATAAAATGTTTAACAATTTGTTTCGGTTTTGAAATACACACTTTTTAAATTGTTAACAATATTTGAAACTTCTTTTCAACACAAAGAAAATACATAACAATAAAATAACTTTGATGATAAAGGCTAATGTCAGTTTTCTTCTATTTCTCTTTAAAAAAAAATAGGGTACATTAAATTTGTTTCCCTTCTTTCTTTTCACTCTTTGTTTTTTTTTATTTGTTACTTTTTAAAATTCTTATTAATTAATACTTTATTTTTAAGTAGCATGGTCGAAGGAGAACCAAAAAAAGTTTTTCTTCATTTCATTTGATGTTATTATTTTATTTTGCAACTACTGTATTTTTGTATTGTTGTTTAAAAAGGATAAAATAATAGTCCTTGTGATGCCGACAAAAGAATAAAAACAAAACAAAGTACAAAACAGTAAAAGAAGATATAAAGAATCGAAATAAATAAATGAAAATGCACGCGGCGTAAAGTTTTAATTGACTTTTTTTCATATTTTCAATGGAAATGTATAAAGTTTTGTTTGTTTATCCTTTTTTTCCTGTTTATAAGGAGTGAGAAAACATTGCACACAAACAGAATAGAGCATCAACTAGTGAGAGAAAAGGGTGAGAAAACTCGCGAGGTATTGTTACTTTTATTTTTTTAGAACAAAACATAAAAATATAAATAAAAACAATAACAATGAACAATATTTACACAAATGGAAAACAATAAAAGTTTTAATATAGTTATATGTTGAATACAAGAGGGGCTTGAAAAAAAAGCAACAATTTCAAACACACACACAACACCACTACCCTCGATCTATTGATTGTTGTAGCAAATAAGAAGGTAGATATTTGGAAATGGTCAGTTTTGTGGTTATGGTCTAGTGAAGAGGGAGAAAAAGGTAGAATTTTTGCAGACCAGGCCTTGAAATTCTATTGTTTGGATTTATCAAGGATACGATTTTCTTTTTTAACATTATTCAGTTCATTTATTTTCAAATGTGTGACATTACTTTCTATTCAATGGGTAAATTAAAATAAATAGAAAAAATACCATGATCCGGCTCGAAGGACCAATTTTAGATAATAAAATAAATCTTTACATTAAAATGCTTTTACGCACATGTATCCATAAAATGCCATCTTACACACATGAAAAAAGGATTGAATTCTTTTGTATCTCTATTCTTTTTATTTATTTGAATGTCCTTGAAGCTTATAACTGTCAATTTTGTTAATTTGTAATCGGGGTACCAAAAGTTCAAAGGTAAAGATTCTTTAAAGGATCAATTTTGTTTACACTACAAATTTTTCTAAGCTCAAAATTTAAACTAATCTAAGCAACTTTATCATAATTTGTTTAGAAGTTTAATAGTTTGATCCTTTTTAACAAAAGATAACTACATTAATTCCAATTCTCTATTGAAACTTCTTAAGAATTTCAAAAAATTAATATTAATGTTAATTCTTCCTAAAACAAGAAGAAAAACCTCATTAAGTTTCAACAATTTTGATTAAAGAAAGATTTGTGATAAGGATAATGGTATTATCAAACCTCAGGGGAAATATGTAGTTTGAGTTCCAAAAAAATTAAAGACAATGAAAAGATATGACAGTTATTACTCAAACTTCTTTCATTTTTGTTCATTAAAAATATAAAAAAGAGAAAATAATCACCAACCATTAGCCCCCTTAAGGGATGATGACAATGAGGATGTCCTTTGTGTTGTTGAGAGTTCAACCATCTTTAAATAATCAAAGAAGACAAGAGTCGTGAAATAATTCCATTCCATTAGCTAAAGGAGGAGTGAGGAGTAACAAGACATTTATTTACATTACCTCGTATATTAAATGTGGAACAAAGAGAAATTAAAGTGAGGGTATAAGGACATTTCTTAAGAAAAGACGATTATTCAGGTTAGATCTTTGACAGTGGGGGTCTAAGACTTGAGAGAACTCGCTCTTCTATGGATAAGAAATATACAGAATTATTTATCACTCATTTAAATAAATTAATAATTACTAAAGAATCATCAATTTTATTTTGTTGTTGAACAAAAATCATTATCCTTCCGGAGGTGGTGACGCTGTAAACTCTTCTTTCCGAAGTTACCTCTTATTATTTAGAATTATTCAATTCAAAGTATAACAACTGTCGGAGGGTTAAGAGAACACTTCCATCAATCTTCTAATGCTTCTATTAATTAAATAAATTTATTTAAACACTTGTCAATAGTTTTTCTTGTGCGTTTCTATGTCAATTTCTTGACATTTCTGTTCATTTTTCACGATTGATCGATATGCGTGCTCTTTAAATGGCAATCTTATCCTAACTAAGATTTTTTGATTTGTTTTCCAAATGCTTGTTTTTCAAATGAAAAACCTTATTTTAAGTGTCAATCGATTCATTATATCTGAAGAATTGAAAATTGTTGTTGAATTTCAAATTAAATGAATTTTCTTGTGAGAACTTGATAACTTGATTTATATTTATTTATGTAAAGTGAAATTGATGAAATTGCATTTGATTTATTGATTGAATTCAATAGGTCAAGAAAATTAATAGATCTAGGTACCTAAGTTTATATAAAGAGATACGTATCTGTATTGAAGTTTGATTTGATTCAATTAGATTTGAAAAAAATAAATGCTTTTCAACGAATTCCTAGGATCTGTTTATTTTGTTTAAATAGACGAGTACGTGAGTTTCATTTCTTTATAGAACAAAACAGTGAACTGGGGTAAAGTTCTACTGAATGGATTTTGTAATTTTTATCTAGAGAAATGGTTTTCTTAAAAGGTAGAGACATAATGTGGATTTTTATTTATTTAAAAACTGCCTCAACAATTTCGAAAGAAATAGAATGCTGATATCTTAAAGAAAACTATAATTTGGAAGAAAATCTTCCTGTTGATGCCATTAAAACATTCAAATGGAATTGTCTTTTTTAAAAAATCCATCAAGAATTGAAGATCAAGGTGTTTTCGAGGGACTATCTATCAACGCAGCAAAATCTTATTATAATGGAAGAACCTGAAAATATAATCATACGCAAATGGAGGTAGCAAAAGAGATCAAATATCTAGCTTTGCAACATTAAACTTCAAAATTAATTTATCAGAGGCTTGATAATTTAAACATGGAAAAAATATCTTCTCCAAAAAACAAATGAATTTATCAACAAAATAAACAATACTTAATTTAGTAGTGAAATCTACTCTCTTGTATGCTGCTCAGGTTTGGGAATCAGAAGAATAAGAAGAAATCGATAAATTGTGTGTATATATATTAAGGACAGGAAGTCCCAAGCTGAGTACATCATCAAAGTCTGTAGCAACTATCAGAGCACAGAATTTCGAAAAAACTTCTTTTATATAAAAAGGACTGGTGGTTGCAAGATGGCAATCTGTTGGCAATGAGTGGAGAGTGAGACTGGATGATGATTTCAGCAATGTAAACCATGTGAAAAAATAATTGTAGAGCATCGTAGAGCAAAAGAGGACATATTGAGGCATTCACAGATAGAAAAAGCTCAAGATTCATTCAGTAGCATAAATTATAGTCAGCTCAACTATAATCTTAAATAAATTGGGTGGCGCCACAGTCCGGGAAAAACGAGGGCCTAATGACTTTCAACTCTCAAACATTCCTTTGTGCGAGTAATGTTGTCAGGAATGGAGGGGACCTACAGTTTACATATATGCCGAATCCGAACGGCTAATTTGAGAAACCACTTTTTCATAACAAGAGTTACTCTTGGAGAATTCGTCAATTCCTCGCAAGAGGCAGTACCCGTGAAAAGACTTTTTGGTGGCATAGGCAGGGATCGAACCCAAGACCTCTGGCATGACAGTCCAACGCACTAACCATCATGCCACGGGTACTACTACTAACTATAATCTTGGTTCCACAAATTATTTCAAGGATTCACTGAGTTATGAAGAGATATCCTTAATCTTTAAAGCAAGGTGTGAAGTTCCAAACTTAAAATGGTATTTGTCCAATATTCAAAACTCAAAGATGTTACTTTTTCGGGAAAAATACCCCCATGGTACAAGAGACTATAAATATCCCTAACAAGCATGATTGAAAAACAATAAGTATATTTTTGAAAGATATTTACAGGTATAGATTGTTATGAATATTAGAATTCTGTTAAATTTAAAAACATAAATAAAAATATTGATAAAATTATTGTAATTAATGTCGATAAATGAATTACTTACTTACTTACTACTGAAAGTTGTCAATTGGATTTTTTTCTAATAAGAATAACTCAAAATTGACAACAATATTTTACATTTGATGAAATAACATTGAAATCAATATTGTTTCGTAAATATTTTTTTTTTGAAAACCAATTTGTAATAGTTTTTGAAGCTTTTTTTAAAGTTTTAATTTTTATAAAAATGATGCTTTCGAATCTTTGAAAAACGTTACTTAAAATTGGTAAAATTTTATTTTTGATTAAAATAAATAAAAACTGATAAGAAATTAGTTTTTAACTCAAGTATCTGGAGAAAAACGAAATATTGAATTTTTCTAAGTAAATTAATTCATGTAAACAACAATACTTTATATAGATAGGAATAAATTTTAAGTCAATACCTTAATTTATTCTCGAGACATTTGAGTCGAAAATTAGTTTGTAAAAATTAAAAAAAAAAACTAAATTACTTTACAGCCAATACCTTCAATTGCTACCAAGATGTTTAAGACGAAAATCAAGGTGCGGAATATTTAACAAAATTTGTTTTGTAAAAAAGAAACTCATTTTGATTTTATTATCTTAAAGACTTAATTCAAATGAATTAGTCAATGGATTTTCTGGTTCCTGAGATATAGCTGACGAAAAAAGTCATGCTGAAAGAACGGTCGTAAGTATAGACACTTAACAAATATCTCTTTTAAGACCTTTGATTTAAATTTAAGGGACCTTGAAAGGTCAACAAAAGTAAACATTCTCTTATGTGGAAGTTTATCTTTGAAATAATTTCTTTTCCCCAAAAACTTTGATTCTTAAAAAAACCCGTCCAAAAAAATGATCAACGATAAATTGGCATTTGTGAAATTTTAACAGAATAATGAAGTATTGGTTTTTAAGTTAAGTCAAGTTGGGGGGAATATTCTTTTAAGAATTATTTTGATTAACTCATTTTACTCAATTTCGGAACTACAAAATTGAGATACAATTCTTAAGAACAATTTTTAACATTTAAAAAACCGTTCAAAGGTCGAAAGTGCGTTTTAGAAGCTAGAATTTTGGTAAACAAATTTAAAGAGATAAAATTGGTCCCTTTTACATAAATTAAAATAAACCCTAAGATCTACTTTAAAAACTGACATTTTTGGTTAAGAAAAAAACACAATTATTTTTGTAATTCTTGGTTTTCAGAATTCGAAGTATTTAAAAATGGAAGTGGGTCGAAATGCCGTATCTTAAAATGCTGTATGGTGAAAATTCAGTATGATACTGATTGGTTTGTATTCTGTATTTAAAAATACTTTACATTAAAATACTGTATTACAAAATGTTGCATTGGCAAAATACTGTATCTTATAATACTGGAAGTTTTTGATAGTCAGTTAGTTCGGTTTAATTGTTTATGTAGTTGTTAGCAATGATTGGGGCAATTCATGCAATTATAAGAACATCATGCTAATACAAAATTAATATGATAATACTTCAAAAAACAGATTGTTTTATAAAATTCTGCACTTAAAAATACTGTTAATAGGCTGAAAAATAAAAATTGTTTTTATAATGCCTTATTTTTAGCATTTTGAAATACAGTATTTTGATAAACAGAATTTTGAAATACAAAATCTTGATCCCACAGTATTTTGAAATACATTATTTTGAAATACAGTATTTTAAATAAGGCATTATGCTGTATGCAGTATTTTGACCCCAAAATTCTGCGAAATTTTAAGACGCTTTTAGAATCTGTTGCTTAAAATGTGTTTTTACCGAATTTTGTGTAGTTTTGTAAGTAGATATTTATTTTTGTAAGGAAATTTTCAATTAAATTCTTTTAAAAAATGACTTAATTTTGAGAAAAAAAAGTTTTTTATTATCAGAAAAAAATTGGACTAAAGACAATATCTAGTATTTTCCAAGGTATTTCCGTCGGAAATATGTTTTTATCAACTTTTAGTAGAAAGTTTCTTAGGTTTTCATTTTATGTTAGAAAAACTGTAGCTTTGATTTTTCTAAAAATGTTACAAGATGTCAAAAAAAGTTATTCCTTGATAAATACAATTCTCGTCTATTTTCGTCTGTTAATCAATTCAATTTCCGTTTATATTGCATCCTAAAGTTCGTCTAGTGTATGTGGTTTTGACTTGAAAACACGTGACTTCAGATAACCCTCAAGGAGTAGTTCGCACACCGTCAAGATAGGTGATCTGGGGGGGATGCCAATGCATATTTACAAAACGTGAAGTAAGGCGGCCGGGAAACAACTCTCTTTTGACGTTCATTGTGGCCATTGTGAGGAGGTGATCCATCTTGTTCCATCCAACATTTGACAGTTTGGTTTTTAAAAGTTACTAAGTATTTCAATGTAACGAACACTATTAAAGGTCACCATGTTACCTTGTTCCTTAAAAAAATGGCTGCACACCAAACAGTCACTTTAGGGCTGGTCAGATCAACTGTGGTTCGTGGGGGGTTTTTGAGGGTTTTCTGCAGCATGATAACCGAAATTTTGCTTATTAACAAAACCGTCGAGGTGAACACGGGCTTCATCACTAATAAGTAAGAGCATATCCCATTTTTCGGAACCTAACGGCCAATGTTCAAATTATTTCTGAATGCACACTGTACTTTCACTACCGATTCTTTGTTTTTGACAAATGAGTCGTACGCGAACACAAAGTGAAAGACACTCTATTGCTGCATTGTGGCAACTAAATAGCATTATCGAATGAGACTTTTCTGATTTACTGACACTCAGTCTACGTCGTCGTGAAAAACTCATCTATTTTTACCCCTATTCTTATGATCCACCCTATGTAAAATAAAATTAAGTTGAAATCACTAGCTTTTTTGACTCGTGAGATATTTGGAATGAACCTAATTTTCTTAATTGTTGAAGTAAAAAAAAAACTTATCAATTTTAAAAAAAAAATTGTCTACAGTTTTTGATGTTATGAGCTTTAAAACAAAATATATTTAAAGTCAATATCTCTTTTGGTTCTTGAGATATGATTGAAGAAAAAGGCATCCGACCTATAATACACTAAGAAGACATCTATCTCTCTTTCTATGGAAAGTTAAGCATCGAAATAACTTTCTTCCCAAAAATTTGGATTCTTATAAAAAAGAAGATTGTAGTTTGTACCGAAAACCTAAAATTTTTAAAGGAAGTAATTGATGCATAGACATAAATTAAATTTTAAAATATGGTTTCTAGGTTTCATCTAGCTCGAGATGATAAAAAATTCCTAGGAGAAAAAACCTTTTGAATTACTAACTTAATTAAATTTTGAAATCTGAGTTTTGCCCTAACATTCTTTACCAAGAAACTTAAGTATTTTAAAAAGGTATGCGAAACAAAATTTCGTTTGAGAAGCTACTAATTCTGTAAGAACTTAAAAAAATTCAAATTGTTTTATTTTACATAAATCAAAATTAATACTAAGATCTATTAAATTCGTTTTTAAGTAACAAGTAAGCACTTTAAAAAACTCCAACCTTAGATGAAGAAAAGAACACAATTATTTTCATAAGTCACACGACTAGAATTGTAGCAACAACAAAGTTTAAATTTTTTATTAGTACTTAAAATTTTACGGCTGAATTTCATCCTTAATTTTATTGGAAAATTCAATTACTCAAAAACCATGGACCATAAAATAATAAAATATTATGAAGGACGAAGGGCTTTAGTGTTCTTCTCTTTCAAGGGTCAAGGTAGCCTAATTAGTTTGAAATAGGATCTGTTGCTTAAAATGTGGGGTTCTAGGATTGGATTTTTAACTTCTCATAGAAAGTTATTGTGATCAGTTCGATGTGTCGAATTGAAAATTTTGACATTTCTCGACTTTTCAAGGTCTCTAGAGTCGAAATAAAAGATTTTTAGAAAGATGTCTGTGCGTGCGTGTGTACGTACGTTCGCGAAGCTTTTTTCGTCGTCTATAGCTCAAGAACTAGTAGAAATATCGACTTCAAATAAAGGGTGATTTTTTTGTAGTTAGGATTTTCATGCATTAGTATTTGACAGATCACGCGGGATTTCAGACATGGTGTCAAAGAGAAAGATGCTCAGTATGCTTTGACATTTCATCATGAAAAGACTTACTAACGAGCAACGCTTGCAAATCGTTGAATTTTATCACCAAAATCAGTGTTCGGTTCGAAATGTGTTTCGCGCTTTACGTCCGATTTATGGTCTACATAATCGACCAAGTGAGCAAACAATTAATGCGATTGTGACCAAGTTTCGCACTCAGTTTACTTTATTGGACATTAAACCAACCACATGAATGTGTACAGTGCGTACAGAAGAGAATATTGCGTCTGTTTCTGAGAGTGTTGCTGAAGACCGTGAAATGTCGATTCGTCGCCGTTCGCAGCAATTGGGTTTGTGTTATTCGACCACATGGAAGATTTTACGCAAACATCTTGGTGTAAAACCGTATAAAATACAGCTCGTGCAAGAACTGAAGGCGAACGATCTGACACAACATCGAATTTTCAGTGAATGGGCCCTAGAAAAGTTGGCAGAAAATCCGCTTTTTTATCGACAAATTTTGTTCAGCGATGAGGCTCATTTCTGGTTGAATGGCTACGTAAATAAGCAAAATTGCCGCATTTGGAGTGAAGAGCAACCAGAAGCCGTTCAAGAACTGCCCATGCATCCCGAAAAATGCACTGTTTGGTGTGGTTTGCACGCTGGTGGAATCATTGGACCGTATTTTTTCAAAGATGCTGTTGGACGCAACGTTACGGTGAATGGCGATCGCTATCGTTCAATGCTAACAAACTTTTTGTTGCCAAAAATGGAAGAAATGAACTTGGTTGACATGTGGTTTCAACAAGATGGCGCTACATGCCACACAGCTCGCGATTCTATGGCCATTTTGAGGGAAAACTTCGGAGAACAATTCATCTCAAGGAATGGACCGGTAAGTTGGCCACCAAGATGTGGGGCTACGTCAAGTCTAAAGTCTACACAAATAAGCCAGCAACTATTCCAGCTTTGGAAGACAACATTTCCGAAGAAATTCGGGCTATTCCGGCCGAAATGCTCGAAAAAGTTACCCAAAATTGGACTTTCCGTCTACTTTCCTAAGACGCAGCCGCGGTCAACATTTAAATGAAATTATCTTCAAAAAGTAAATGTCATGGACCAATCTAACGTTTCAAATAAAGAATCTATGAGATTTTACAAATTGTATGCGTTTTTTTTTTTAAAAGTTCTCAAGCTCTTAAAAAATCACCGTTTACATTTTGTTATACAGATAATAATGCAGAAGAGACTCTCAAGAAAACGAAAATTTTACGAATAAAAAATGATTTCATCTGAAAAATAACGTTTTTAACATCTGGTAAAATTAATAATAAAAAGTTAATAAAAAATAAAAACCTAAAAAAACATTCAGTTGGTAAAAATTGAATTTCGACTTAAATATCTTCCCAAAAAAATTGAGATTATAGCTTTCAACTTATTTTTTGTTATAAGAAATAATGTTTTCGTTAAAAATTTAAGAAAAATCGAATTGACAGTTTTTTTTACAAAAAATAAAAACCTTAAAAAAATAATGAAAGTTATTAAAAGTTGATTTTCGACTCAAATATATTTTCTAAACTTTGAGATATTGTCATTGAACTGCTTGTTTTTTTTAAAATATTGTTTTCAACATTCAGTCTATTTGACACTTTTTTAACAAAAAATAAAAACCCAAAAAAAAACAATACTTAAACTTAGGAAAAATTTACTTTCGATTAAAAAAAAAATAGTACGCTAATTCGGCAAAAATTAAAGTGCGGTTCTGGATACCTCACAAATTACTTTCATTCATCCAATTTGTAAAAATTTAAGAAATGCTAATTGGTAAAAATTTGTTTTCGACTAAAAGTCTATGTAAAAGAACTAAATTTTCAAACTGAACTTTTACTTAATATGAAAAATGTTGTTGGTAATTTTGAAATTTTTAAGAATAATTCAACTGACAACTTTTTTTACCCAACTCGAAAACCTACAATCCTTTTTTAAGCAAGTCAAACCGGCAGACGGGATGGAAAGTTATCAACGTGAGTGGCATCAAAGCCTCTTTTTTTATTTCAAATCATGATGATGGTCTTTTTCAATCCTTAATCCTTCAAAATTTGATTTTAATATGATGAATGCAGTTTTCCATTTCAAAAAACCTGCCCTTAAAATATTACAGATTGTCCTAGTTAGAACTTTCAACTGAAAATTCTGTCAATTTTCGCATAAACATTGACGACTATACAATACATTATGAAAAATTTAACCCTTCCATAGGGCTTTGTATTTTTCTATGATACAATGATATAGTTTACAATGCGTATCTCCATGGGGCTTTTATTTAAATATTTAAACTATGGATACAAAAACTGTGCGAATAATTAATTTCGACATTTTTGTTACTTTTATATAAAAATTCAAAAGTGGATTTGGTGTGTTCATAAAATAAAAACAGTCAAAGTTTTTTTTTATATTTTTTCCAAAATTATTATAGTTTTGAGAACCAACTTGAAATCTTTCATATAGAAACATTTTAATCCTTTATTGTATATAATGTCGAAAAGTGAAGCTATACATATATTCATTATTTACATGTTTTCCTGACTATTGGATTATTGGCACTACTAACATTTTTTCGTACACATTATATCACAATATTATAATCCTTTCATAAAGCTTAACACAAAATTTTATGATATTTCAATTAATTCCATCGTAACTGGCTTTTGCCAGTAGCCAAGAGAATTGTATAACTTTTTTTTGTTTTTATCCTAAAGGCTTCCCCAAAAAACCCACCCGCTATCTCTTCCACTTAAAATATAAAAAATAAATAACAAATATAATAAAAATAAATATGTAATGTACATACCTACATAATTTAATATGAAAATCTGAAAAATAAAAATAAACAAATAACGAAAAAAGGATAATAGATTATTTTTCGCACAATAAATTCAGCCAGTTTCCATTTGAGTTAACCTATTTTTCGCTCGATCCTCAGAGAGAACATTTTTCACCCTTCTCATACCCCCTCCCTCATATGACCACCCTCTACTTATATCACCACATATTATGAGGGTACACTTTTATAAAGCATAAAGGATAAACACACACAAGAAAAAAAAAATATACCACACACTGTCGGAACTTGATCCTGCCACAAACATCAGCATTGCCATTCATTGAGTCAAAAAATAAAAACACAAAACAACAGAATACAAAAAAGAAAAAAATATCCTTCTGAAAGGAGAAACACATTTGAAAGGATTATCTGATTTTAATTGCCACGGATTATTATTGGTAGTTTGGTGGGGTTGGTTGGTTGGGGGTGAATTGGATATAATGGCAATTGAGAGGGTGGACTATACACATTTGTTTTTGTTGTATTTTGGTATTTTGTCAAAAGGATTAGACTTTGTAGGATATTATGAAGCTTTTTATTAATATATGAGAGGATTTTTTTATATTTGTTGACGTTGTGTGCTTATACCTACTCTTTTCGATATTACCAGAAAAATATAAACAAAAACAACGACGACAACAACAATGATGATATCCAGGATTAAGTTTTGCCTTAGTCGAGGAGAGTGATGAGTGTGCAGAGATTTGAGTTTTTTTATTTTGTCAGTTTAACAAGTTGACAGAAAAGTCTATTTTTCTCAATGACTTTTAAGACTTCGTTATTGTTGTTTGAATATAAATTGATTTTTGCGTTCAGCATAACCATAACCACAACCACTTTTCCCAAAAGAAATTGAAATCTTCTATAATTTAGAACATATTCTAAACCATCAAAGAGAGGGAGGTTTTTGGCACAATTTCATCACACACCTTCTTCATCTTCGTCTTATTCTTCTTGATGGCAATCAATAAAATAATAAAGTTTGTCCATAAAGTTGCTTCATTGCCTAACAAATCGCCTGCCCCATCAACTTAATTAAAATGTTCATCCATTCCAATTATATTATATACTATATTTATTATTCCCATCGGGAGGAAATCTCAGCACAAAATTAATTACAGGCCCATCACTATCAGCCTTTTTCAGGCATATCACAGGCATCCCAGAAGAAAGAGTAAACGAGACATAGACAGAGAGAGAGAAAGAGCGAGAGGAAAAGAAGGGAAAAAAGTAAAGACCAAAGCATTTATAGTCATTTCAACAAATTGGATTAACTTTCCAGCTGTTATGGGTGTTCAAGCCCACACAGCTCGCAAGCAAACAATCATCCGTCGTCGTCGTCGAGGGATGATATAATTATCCTATCAGAACAAAAATTCCAAACTTTTTCCAAATTTAATAATTTTCAATAAATGAAAATAAAGAAATTTCAAGACCTTAATTTTTGCGAGAGGCTTTAAAACGGGGAACCCATTAAATTGGTTGGAAAAAACATTCGTTTTGGCACTCATATTCGTTGGCATATGAAAAACGTACATTTCCTAAATAATGAGTATGCAAATGACTTATAAGTTAAGTGGAAAGGTAGGTAGGTATAAGGCTATACCTTATACTTAAGTACCATGTACCGATACTTACATTTATATTGGCTACCACTGCGTGTAGTTGGCAACATTTTAATGACTGATTGTCAAAGTTGTCATTAAAAATAGCAACAACCAAATTGTATGGGTATTTCTTATGTTTGTATAGTTGTTTCCGGTTGATTGCATGGCTTAATGGTTATATATAAGAAGGTAGGTATAAATCATCAGGAAGGTAGTGCTAAAAGACTGCAATGTCCGGTCGAAATTATATCAACAAGGCAATGAGCTTTAGTGTAATTGGATAACAAATTTTGTTTTTTTTTTTTGTATTGTTAGTTTAATATTTATGAATTAAGGATTTGGAAAAAGTGATCAGTCTTGAGCAAGACAAGAGGAGAGAGTTGGTAAGCTAAGATAATTAAGGTTACAATGCCTTCTAGAGGCCGATAAAAAAGGGTTATTTCCTTATTTTTTTCCTTACATGAAGAAACATCGGTAACAAAACACTTCAAGATATGTTTAAGTCACACTTTCAAATTTGTTAACAATCAAAATAAGGTACATCAGAAAATTTTCGAATTGCCGAGTAATCAACATTTTGCCGCAACAAGGTTTTAACACAATCGGAGTCAAATTTCCGCTATAGCAGCCTTTATTTTCTACTAAGAGTAAAAATTTTTGTTTTCTGTTTTACGCATATTTGTTATATGTGAACAATGGACATTTAAAAATGCAAACATTTTTACAAAAAAGTTACTATTTGACAAATGTAAATTGTGGTAAAAAAAAGTAGTTAGAATCGGAATTTTTAAAAATTCGTAGTTCACATAAGAGTAAGATTTAATACAGATAACAACAAAATTTGGTTTAAGGAAATAGGTTCAGAACTTTTTAAGTAATATTTTCCGTAAAGTGTAAAAACATGACTCACTGTAGTAAGTTCTGAAAGTTAAAACACTATATTGGTCTCTAAAAACATGTACCTTCAAGTTTCTTTAAAAGAGAACATCAATTTTGAGATGCAAACAGTTTACAAAATAATGCTCATAAGTCTTAACAGGACCATTTTTCGCTGCCGTTGTTGAACATTGCAATGATAGGGAAAGATAGAGCGTGCCGAAGTTAGGCTCACAGGTAAACTGATGGGCATTCCTAGAAGCGTTGGTATTACGGTTGAATTGATTAAGGGAAAAAATCCAACTGGCTATTTCACTAGAGCATAGTCGGTTAAAATAACGGTAAAAAAGGGTGAGGCAAGAAACCTTGCGTCGATGTTCGAGTGATGTAAACGAGTTGATAATGTTAATGTCACCAATCATTTTAAAAGCTCTTTTTTGAATACTGTCCAAGAGGCTTAAATAAGTTACTGGAGCACCAGCCCAGAGATAAGAGTTATATTCATGTTTCGAACGTATATAGGTTTTGTAGATTGTAGCCAGATCAGACGGAGAGAAAAATGTCTTGCACCGTCTCAAAAAACCTAGACATCTTGCGGAATTTTTGGCAACATCACGTATGTGATCGCTTCTCAAAAGGTGGTTGCTGATGCACATTTCGAGGATGTCGAAATTTTCAGTTTCGTTAATTCAAGTGCCACTCATAGACAGTGGTAAAAAGGGTTTATCTCGTTTTAACGATACAAAACAGCATTGTGTTTTCGAAGCATTGAATTCCACACGATTTTGTATTCGCCAATGTACAATGCTGTGTAGGTCGGAATTTAATGAGCTTATCATATTTTGTCGTTGCAGTTCCACATCCGAAGAGGAGGGTTATGATATGAGCCTGGAAACGAATATGAAAATCTAAGAGTGCTATCGTCAGCGAAACAATATATTGGATTAGAAGTAGCAGACAGGAGATCATTAGTAAAAATGAGAAAGAGTGTTGGAGATAGAACGGAACCTTGGGGCACACCAGCATTTATTTTATGGTTTTCAGACTTGAATCCATCCAATATTACTTGTATTGAACAATCCGCAAGATAATTACTAATCCAATGAAGGGGAAATTCTTGAAAACCGAAAGCACACATTTTCGATAAGAGAGCAAAATTTATCAAATGCCTTTGAAATATCAAGTGCAATAATCTTACTTTCTACAAAACAATGGAAAGATTTGTTTGAGATCACCAGTGGACCTATTGCTACGAAAGTCGTATTGCTGGTCGTTAAGAAAATTTCGTTCCTCAACATATTTCTTACGCTGATAATTAATCAGTGTTTCCATGACCTTGGAAAGAAGGGACGTTAGTGCCATCGGTCGGTAATTTGTGGGAGAAGATTCGCCTTTTTTAAATAATTGGCTCAACAAATGCAGTTTTCCAACTACTCGAAACGAGCCCGAAGAATAGGATAGATAGATAGGCAGTGGTTTTGCTAGCGTGGAGCACCTCTTCAGAATAATAGCGGGAATACCATCTGGGTCAGCGGATTTATGAATGTTGAGTTTTGAACTCTCGCCACAGTTGGAGTACGATTGGTCCCATAGAAACATTTACGCTTTAAGAACTGGGGGAGTCAGTACACTATCTGGTAACGTGGAATTTTCGGCGAACTGCCTTGCAAATAAGTTGGCTGTGTCTCTTCCGAAATATTTAGAATATTTCGAACTAAAACTTCATATACTTATCGACTAAGCAAAAAAAGAGCTTATATGATGAGTCTATCCTTTTAACGATATTATTTCATATACTTTCTTAATCGGTTTGATGTCCTCTCAGAAAAAGACAGGGATTCGTTAAGTTCAATGTGTTAAAGTAAACCTGGGTGTTTGAATAAACCCTGTGTTTTTGACGGGCTACGAAATAAAACAATGGAAATTATTAAGACAAGCTCTTTGAATACCACGAAGGTTTACACACTAATGTTATTCAAACGGGTTTTTTGGTGCAAGTGCTTTTAGAGCCTATTGTACACGTCTCTACACTGTTTTTAGTGGTAAGTGGATACATTTTTCAAAAAAATAGTTTTTTAAAGGCTCAGCAGAATAAATATTTTGAAATACAAAATGATGATAACAAATAAAAAAGGTTTTATTTGAACTTCACATATCAGCTCGGAATTTTTATTTCCTACACTTAAAACATTGGGAACGTAAATATTGCTTCAAAATTTCTTCAGAAATTATTGATATTGGTAAAGAAATTTCCGGAGTAATTTTTTTTAATTTAAATTAAATATTTTTTACAAACTTATTGCAGGTGTTCTTTTTAAGATTAATAGTTTGAACTTCCTACCATGTGCTTGGCACCCTTAAAAAAGAAAATTCCATCAATACTTCAATACATCACCAATATTTTAAAAATATTGAAAGTTGATATCCGGCACTTTTTAAAAATTAAATAAATAAGTATCAGCTAAGTGTTGTTTTTTTATTTGGTTTTAATAAAGAACCTAATGGAAAAACCTGTAGGGGCTGACATTTCAGTTTTATTTTTCGAAAATATGGGGTACGTACAGGGTTTTTCAACAGGGATGCTACAAAAGTAGAGCCCTATCCCTGCCAGCAACCACGCCATTTGTACTGCAGTTCTTTTGACATTTCCCTTAGTAAGGTTTGCCATTTCATGATGGGAAGATATACAAGCCAACAAGTCGAAATTATTTAAATTTACTACCGAAATTCGGAGTCAGTGGCCTCAACGTTAAGATCGTTACGTCCAATTTATGGTCGTCATAATCGTTCTAGCAAATCAACAATTGAGAAAAAAGTGGACAAATTTTAGTCCACAGGCACAGTACAAAATATTTGCGTTCCAGTGAGAAAAAGGAATGCCTGTAGTGTCGAGAATATTGCTGCCGCTGAGGCTTCAGTTGCAGAAAGCCTAAAAGTGTCTCTCACACGTTGTTCTCAAGCGTAGGACATTTCTGTGACTTCATTTAGGCGAATTTTGAGGAGAGATCTTTTCTTACATCCTTACAAGATTATATTGACACAAGTGCTGAAGCCGCTTGCCCACCAGGAGCGTCGTATGTTCATGAATTGGGCTAAGCAACAACTTGAAAATGATTCGGATTTTCATCAAAAAATCATCTTCAGAGATGTGGTTCTTTACTGGTTGAATGGCTTCGCCAATAAACAAAAAATGCATTATTGATCCGGCAGCAAATCACACGTACTCGATAAGTCATCATTACATCCCGAAAAAACTAAGGTTTGTGTGGTTTATGGGGCGGCGGAGGCGTCATTGGGCCGTACTACTTAAGTGATGATCAAGACCGGCACGTGACTGTGAATGGGGATCGCTACCGTTCAATAATAAGCGATTGGATGATATGGTCTTGGAGGACATGTGGTTCCAACAGCATAGCACCACAAGCCACACAGCGAATGTCACAATCGATTTATTGGAAACCAAGTTTGGAGAACGTGTTATCTCACGAAATGGTCCAGTCGTTTAGCCGCCTCGGTCGTGCGATTAGACGCCATTAGACTATTTCCTGTGAGGCTACTTCAAGTCTATGGTCTACTCTATGCCAACAATCCAGCGAAGATTGATGAACTTCGTACGAATATCGAAAGGCACGTTGCTGTGAATGGGGATCGCTACCGTTCAATGATATGAAATTGTAGCACTATCGGCCGATTTATGCTTGAAAACCGTAGAAAATTGGGTTCAGCGTCTCGTAGTGGCTATGCACTTGTTGGTGGCCATGCAAATTTTATATAATAAAATATTTAAACTTATTTTGCCTTTTTTTCTGTCAAAAACAGTTTCAGCAGAGAATGATTAAGTATCTGCTTACTTATGAATATTTTTTGAAAATGTTATAAAATACTTTTAATATTTAAACTAATTATTAAGAGATTATAGATTTTAAAAACTATTACAAATTTTAATGAAAAAAACGTACTTTTTGAATTTACATAGCCTCAAAAAATTTAAGGAGTTATATCTCAAGAAACTTTACGTTATTTTCAAGTCGGATTTGAAATAAGCCTCTTAAGAACACAATGAAAAAGTCAAACTTGATTGCTAGGAACAAAAGCTTAGCAACCAACTTTTCTAAACGTCTCAATGTCTCTAGGATCTATATATCACGACAGAAAACGGTTTGATTTTAATTTTTTTTATTAAAAGTTTTTTAAATACGTATCGTTATTACGATAATAAACAAAGAATTTAATTTCATTATTTTTCAAGGAAGGTCAAATCCCAGTCTTTGTTTTTTTTTTGAAGTGCCTTTGCCAAATTTCTTCATTTTAATTTCACCTAAAATAAATTTTTCGACAAAAACCGAAAACCACATTGAACAAAAAGAGGCAATTTCTCGTAATCCTTTCGTCATTTCATTTCCGAATTATAATTCACATTAAATCCTAGCAATTTAATTTGACCTAAGATGAACTTAGCATTTCATAACGACGATGTTTTATTTATACCTATGCTTAAGCTACATTAAGAACAAGTGTCCCATAAGTAAAACTTTCGACTTCTATAACCTTTTAATCTTTGCCTAAATAAAATGAAATATATATAAATATAATATAATATTCCTTAATTTATTTTAAAGGACCTTCAACCTTTCATAATTCTTCACCACCACCACCACTACCACTTCTGTAGTCGCTATATATGGAACCACTTTAATATTTATTGAATTTGATTAATCAAAAAGGCTTATTCATTCAAAAGGGCCAAGGACCAACAAAATCCAAGTCAACAGCCCCCGATTCTATGATGGAATAAATTGTATATTTCATACGGAAATTAGAACTAGCAAGCGTGCAAAAATCAAAGTAGGTAAATTGTATACCTATACCTATCTTTCGTATGCCTTATGCCTTCTACTTTGCCTATATAGCCTACTGGAGATTAACTTTTACCATAGATATACCTACGTCACATCAGAGCCATAGATAGGTACCTATTCCTATATAACATTAATTTCGAATCTACTTTATATGTAGACATCATCATCAACATCGTCATCGTATATAGTCGTCCTAGTTCATCTAACCTAATTACAAAACCAAGTCAAGAACACCAATTAAATGAATTTCTATTACGCATTATGTATAAGTATCTTAAAGAGTGTTGGCTTCATATATAGAATCTGTGTATCTAGATATAATCAGTAAATTGAAATAAAAGTTCCTACTAAGAAATAACAAGCCAAGCAAGAGCAGCAGCACGAGCTTCAGAGGCAGAAGCCGAGGCAACAGCAACAGAAACAGAAACAGCAACAGCAACGAGCAACACTTCGACCACGTTTTATAGAATAAAATCCAGCTAAGCATTCCTAAAGCTGACATGTTGTCATTATGTATAAATTCGTTGTTGTTTTTGTTGTTGTTTTTTTTTTTTAATTCCATATAGAATATCTAATGGATTTGAGTTGCCTCGAGGTACCTGCATACGGGTTTATGCTTTTTTTACCACCTCATGGCCCCAATTTTTGTATAAACAGCTGTGGTCAGAAAAATAGCACCGCAAAACGTCATTGACTTTTGTTAAGTGAAAGAACTGATTTGGTAATTCGAATTCAATTGCCTTCTGTAAAATCAATTAACAGGCTCTGAAATAATTAAAAAGGGTGTTTAACAAAATGTTGACAGCTGTCGTGATTTATAAAAGTCGCTTTTGGTTAAATGAATGTGTCAATAAAAAAAACTTCCGAATTTAAAGTGACGATAATCCTCAAGTCCAAGACACTTAAACATCCACTGAAACTGACATTTTGTTATGCTATGGGTTGTTGGAATAGTTGGCCCAACTTCTGACCAGAATGTTACAATCAATGATGACCGCTATAGAGCCATGATTACTGACTTTTTCGTTCATCAATTCAACAACCGTGATATTCAGCAGCTATGGTTCCAAGCGTTTGTTAACCTTATAATTTCACGTTACGGACCCGTGAATTGGCCTCCAATACCGTGTGATACAACTTAGTCTCTATTCTACGCCGATAAGCCAGAAATGATTGACCAGTTCCCACAAATTGTTTACTGGACAATGCTGTCAAGATCAAAATCAAAACAGCTTATTATACGCTGCCGTTGGCAGTCCACATCCTGAGAAGATGAGAATTTAAAAACAAATATGAAAAGCTGAGAATACTGTTATCAGCGAAACAATTATTTGGGTTAGAAATGTCAGACAAAACATTATTTATAAAAATGAGGAAGAGTGTCGGAGACAAAACGGAGCCCTGAGGCACACCAGCGTTTATTTTGTTGATATTGGATTTGAACCAGTCTAATTCTATTTGAATTGAACGAAAAGTTAAAGATTATTTCTAGCTTAACAAAGAAGAGATTCGTCAATATCAAATGCACGGAATTAGGAGGCCTTTTTTCCTCATTCACCATACAACACAATTAAGTTTTATATGGCCGAAAAACAGTTTACCATGCAAATGTTTTAATGTTAGTCCTATTTTTTTTGACCGCAACTGTATGTATGTTTTTTTTTCAATTTTGGTCGTCAGCGTTCGTCGTTTACATCGTCGTAGTTAGGAAGGTAGGTAAGGTATGTTAGGTACTCTTACATACTCTGTGCTTTATACTCTACAATGTGCATAGATAAACGACTTTTACTGATGGCTAAGCTGTGGTATATACTTATAGCTTTTCCATACCTTATTCTATAACTATTTTATTTATGTGCTTATGTATCTATATATACCGTTAAAGACAATCGAAAATTGAGTCGATTTCGTTTTTCCACTCTCTTAGGCACGTTATAGCTTAGCTATAGAAATGTCTTCAAAATATTCCCTTCCTATAGAATATTTGCGCGGATAGTTCTATACCTAACCTACTACCTTACCTACAGATACAATTCGATTCCATACGAATATTCCAATGGTTGTCATATATGGGGCATGCCTTAATTTTTAATGAATGTCACGTATCAAAGTGGAAGTTATTTTTGTAATGGCTTCTTATTTTCTTTAGGTAGTAGGTATAGAGGTATGAGTATTGAGTCTATCTCTTTCTATAGTTACAACAAAAAAATTAGACAGTCATCATGATGGTTGGTAGGTTGGTGGGAGGTAAGTATTTAAGGATGAGCAAGAAACATTTCTATCAGAAAAGGGTGTCCCAAAAGTAATAAAATCAATGCCACCAAAGTGAATAAAATTTCGTTACATGACCTTAAAATGTCAGTTAATGCCAGAAGTAGACTTTGTGACAAATGCTTACAATGTAATTTTTTACATAAACTTTGCTTGATATCAGTTGTACTTAGGATTTTTCGAGGATTTTCATACAATTATATGCTGTCATAAAAGACGGTGGTAAGTGATCCTTTTTTGAAAAAAAGTTTCAAAATGTTCCGAGAAAGTCAAAACTTTGGTCGAACAATAAAATATAACATAACTTTTCTTAAGAAAATAACATTTAGGTTGTGGGTCCCAATTTATTTATAGCTTCCAATTGGTCAGCAGTTGTTATCATTTACTTCAGATGTTTAAACAATGACATTTCGCTCTTTAGACAATAATTGTCAGTAAGGAAGAAAAGGACTTTAAGCCTTTAAAGATTCGTTTTAAAAACATTGAGACTGAACATGGTATAACATTGAGACTGAACATGGTATGTTTATAGTTGACGGGCACTCAAAAGGTTATAATTACCCTTAACATGTTTAAAGTTTAAACACAGAGCGAGCTTTAGGAAAATAGGGAATTATGAAAGAGGAGATACCGATGCTCATTGGTCTTAAAGTTTTGAATATCAAAATGAGAAGGAAAAACAGAGTTGGGTAAAGCATTCCACATTCTCGATGTACGGTTAAAAAAAGAATCTCTATACTTGACAGTACGTCCAAAACTGAGCTCAAGGGTAAACTGATGAGCATTCCTAGAAATACGAGTATTACGGCTGAATTGTTTGAGGGGAGAATGCAACTGGCTGATTCGACAGAACAATGTTTATAAAAATATCGGTAGAACAACGAAAGGCATGAAACATTGTGGCGGTGTTTGATTGACGTAATTTTTTCGGATATAGTTTTTTCGCGTATCATTTTCAAATCTTTTTTTTGGATCCTGTCCAAAATACTTAAGCTTTTTTTAGGGGCACCTGCCCAAATATGGGAATTATATTCGAGTTTTGGACGAATGAAGGCTTTGTAAATTACATCCAGCTCAGGAGGGGTAAAAAATGTCTTGCACCTTCGGAGAAATCCCAAGCATCTAGCAGCATTTTTGGCGATAGTGAATCATTCCATAAGAGGTGGTTTCCTGGATGCAAATGTCACTCATGGATAGCGGCATCGGGGATGGGTTACACTTTAACGACAGGAGACAGCATTGAGTTTTTGAATCATTAAATTCCACACGGTTTATAATTTCCCATTGGATCAGAATTTGTATCTCATCATACGCTTCCGTTGAAGATCCACATCCGAAGGACAAGAATGTGAATCTGGTAACGAATATGAAAAGCTGCGAGAACTGTCGTCAGCGAAACAGTGTAATGGATTTGTCATACAAAAGAGAGTCGGAGACAAAATTCAAAGGTTTTGGCTTTCTACCATGTTTTGATCTTAGGTCGAGATCATACTAAGAGAATAGAATGTCGTTTCTTTTCATTGGTCGGTTTTAAAACCTATCTTTGCCACATCTGGAACACTTCAAGGAACTTTTTTTGGATCAGTCTTTTTTTATGTCGCTCTTATTTTAAAAAACTCAACCCTATCTACATATGTTTGTGGATGATATAAGAATATTCAAGTTAAGTGTCTCCTCGGCGTTATCTGTGATAAAGAACTTAATTTTAACTTCCATATTACGAATATATTACATCTGAAAGTTATCATGGGTTTGAGAAAATAAGTCTTCGATTGCTAATTTATAACGCTTGCCCACTTTTTCCTTGGATGCATTCGAAAAACACACTCAACTTGATTGCAGACTTCAGCAAGGCACTGACAAATTAAAACCTGAAATTCTTCTTAATAAATAACGTATTATAGGACCTAAGAACTGTTTCATTATGTGGAGTTTGTCATATTCAGGAGTTACCCGCAATATTAATTTAAAGTTAAATCTGGTGTACCTGAAGGGAGTCACCTCGGTCCACTGCTTTTAATTTTGTTTATTAGTGATTTGTCTTCTGTGTTAAAAATTAATGCATCGCTAATCTATGGAAATGATGTTAAAGTGATTCGAATTATAACCTTTGTCAAGAATTGAAAAGACTTACAATAAGATCCGGATCAATTTTGGGAATGGTGTAATAAGAACCGTTTGATATTCAGTATTGACAAATGTAACAATTGGTACTCCAAAAACGAAAAATTACTGTTTTGAAGAATTGGAAGAATCATTGACTAATGATTTTGAGTGACCACTTGAGAATCAAAACTGGGAGATCTGGATTGGTTTCAAAAACGCTTTAATTCTGCACTCGGTCCGCAACCACCTTTACTAAGTACCATTATGACCTTTAAATAGAGTTAAGAGACAGCTTTGTGTAAACCGTTTTGAAATCACAGAAGAATTAGAAGTCGAAGCGAAGAACAAATTAAATTATATGTCATATGCTGAAAGAAAAATGGATGATACAAACTAACTGAATTGGAAGGACGCGAGGAGGGGGGTTTAAGAACCCTTTTTATGGCAAATTGAAGCACTACTTTTATATTCCTGAATATTGCAATGAACGGAAAAGACAGTGTGGTTAATTATTTCACATTAGCAAAGTGCGGCTATGGAACATCATTTTGGTTATGACAGTACGATAAAAGCGTTCTAGAGGGTATACCGATGAAAATTTCTGTACGCAATGTTTTACGTTTGAGGGAAAGACTTAAAACAACTATTGTATCAGAAAATAATCCATTATTATTGGTAAAATTGTTGAGTATATACAAAACAATGGTTTCCAAGGCAGTAATTAGTTTTCATTTTTCAAAAGTGAAAAGAATTTAGAACATTTTTGGGCCTTAAACGAATTTGTGGTATTTTTTGCCACAACGATGCATTTTAAGTGATAGATGATGTGGAATTTTGTTAGCGGAATAATTTTATTTATGTTATTGGAAGGATTTGATTAAAGACTTTTGGAAAGTGTTATTGTACAAAAACCTTACTTTATCATTTTTTCTTAAGTTCCAGTTTTAAACAACACAAATTTTAAGTTGAAAATCAATCGATCTTTATTATTTCTTGAAGTTTCATTACTGTCTTCCCTTTCAACAATAAAATGTTGAATATTTGCAACTTTTGTTGATATCTTTATTGTTTATTCTTATTCAACTTCTTATATAACTTCTCTTTTTGCTTTTGATACACCCTGTACGTATAGTTCTATATGTCGGCAGAAACTATTGATACTTCAAATACACAATATTATACAATTATTGGCTAGAAATGTTTTATTGTTTCGAGAACTTATGAACTTATCATTTCGTTTTCTATATTTTATAACTATTATATCCGCTTCTTCTAACTCAACAATGTCCTGATGTCTATGTAGTCTTTTGTTGGAAGGATAACAAATACAAATTTAAGGGAGGAGAGAACAAAAAAAATCAATTCTGTTTCCATTTTCATATGTTGTTTAGTTTGTCCATTAGTGATTATGGTGGAGTTTTGATATTTTTAGAAGAAATGTGGGAATATTGAATTATTGATTCCATTTTATGAGTACACCGAAAGCTAGAAATGAGCTATTTCTTTAAACTGAAGAGTTTAACTTTTTTTTCGAAAAAGTTACCCTTAGAGGAATCAAATTTGGTATTTGTGGTCATTGGTTCAAGTATGCGATAGCACTCAAATTTCAAAGTTGACAAATCCAAAATGTGGAAAATCATTTTTACACTTATTGAAAATTCAGATTTTTCTACAAATGTCATTTGTTCAATTAAAATCATTGCGAACATTGAACAAGAAAAGTTATAATTTTTAATTAAAACTTTAGAAATAATCTTAACTTAAAATCAGGAAACAATGCTTTTCAAGACAGTAATTGGTTTTTATTTTTCAGATCCGACAAGGACATCAATTAAGGACAATTTGGTATTCCAAGACGAAGGATCCTAATGTCAAATTTAAATGGTGGTGTCATTTGCAGAAAAAATGTGATGCTTAGTGAACCGTAATTAAGGAAATGGCAAATTTAAAATCGAAACAGATGTACAACATTTTTCTTTCAGCTGTCAATCTTTAACACTCCTTGCGGATGATATCCCTTAAAAAGGTGCCTTCTCTTGATAGCATTAAAACTTAACTCAAAATTGTTCAAATTGATTGACATACACCCCATGATACTTTATCACTTACTATCTATCTTAAGGTGTATCACCTTAACGTAATTAAATATTTCCCTGAATAAAATCATTGACACCAAGAAAAACATTCAGTCTTAGTCTCAGTTTCCGTTTCCGTTTCACTTTGAATTTCAATTTAACAAAACCAAAACTCAAACCAAAAACGAAAACAAACAAAACCATAGAAATAAAATCCTTAACAATCCATTTAACAAAAGGAAAATGTCCTTGTTGATATTGAAAATACTTGTCAATCCTTAGATATACATATACTCTTACAGATACGAAAAGGTAAGTTACATAGGTTTTAAGCCAAAGCCAGGTGTAATGAGGGTTTTTGTTAAGTGTTAACCGAATGCGGAAAATGTTCCTTGTATTTAGGAATTCCTTAAATTTTTATTAGAAAGAATCAAATCATCCGTGACAACGACGATGATGATGGGTAAGATGATAAGGAGTGCTTTCTGGGCTTCGGATATCCTTACGCAATAAGGATAAAGAAATAAAAATGTTTCCTTATTTTGTGTGTACTTTTTTCTACAGGACATTCTTGTTTAGAAATTCTTCATTCTTGTTTTAAATCCTTTAAACAAAAAAAAAAACTCATGAAAACAAGAGAAAGTCCAAATAAAGTTACTAAGGATATTATTCTGCTCTATTTTCCTTTGTTTTTTTTTAATCCAAAAATCAAATATCACTTGAAAAAGAAGATGGACAAAAAGGACTTCTTTTACACTACGAAGAAGTACTTAATGGGTGCGACAAAGAGATGAGAGAAAATCATGACGGAACGGAGAGGAAGCCCAAAAAAAGAGCAACTTCAATGTCAGGATCTTTGTGTCGTTTTATCCTTTCAGCCAGAAACCAGCCGGTTGTTGTTTTTGTTTCGTTTTTAAATCCTTTTTCTTCATTTCGTTGTTGTTTTTTGTTTCTTTTTTGTTTAATAAAAAAGGGATTCGTATATATTGTACATAATATGTCTCTGCATTTTACTGCCAGAATATATCTTTGCTCTATGGACCGACCCGAACGCAGATCGAGGTCCCTTTGGGGCTTTTAAAACCCCGAAGGATATTTCTTTCACACCCATTGCCATATTACAAAACAAAAAGGAAATAATATCATTCCAACACTATTATCATAAAGGACAATAATACAAGAAGGAATTGCACTCGCACCAACACAATAAAACGAAATAAAAATAAAACAAAGTTTTAACGTTGAAAGGATATTAAATAAAACATTTGTGCGAGGACGAGAAGAGAGTGGTCTTGGACTGGGCAACGACGGCGATGACGACGGACGGTGCCAGTGTTGGTGAGTGACTTGTACTTTTGATATCCTTTGGATTCTTTTTTTGAGGATTTTCTTTTTCATTTCGTGTGGAAATGACAACATTTTCTAGAGTACTTGATCCTTGCTTTTCGGTGTATATATAAATAATAATGGAACTGTTTTTCTCCAGAGGGATTTTTATATCAAAATCGTAATCGTTCGAGGCTTAAAAGTATAAAACACAAGCGTAATCAAAGAAGTAAATTCATTAGAAAAACATAAAGGAAATGGTATGGTTATATTATTCTTTGCGCCATAAGTATCCTTTTAAATGAAAGGACTCTCATCCAGCAAGACATCCTTTAGGCTCAAACAAAAAAAAGAAAGACATAATTTTCACCTTACAACTTTACATAAATAACAACAAAAGAAAAAAAAAACAAAATTGATAAAATATCCTTGTGCGTTAAAATTTTCGTCGTTCATACTTATATATAAGACCATGCAATAAATTATGTGATAAAAAGGACGTTAATAAATTACACGAAGACAAACACATATTATTAAAATATTAAGGCCTAAAGGTATATTATAATTTATATAGGTATTGAAAGAGTACTCACTGTATGGCTGAGGACGAGTTCCATAAAGTGGCTCCTGCAGTAATGGCGAACGACCGTTGCCAATTTCTTTAACTAAAAAAAAAGAAGAAGACGTATATTTAAAAATAATAATAATTATAAAATAATTGTTGTTGAAATTAAAAATAATTGATTTTTCTTTAGTTTTATTTTTCTCCTTTTATTCTTTGTAAAAACAAGATTAAAATTTAAGTAAAATTTTACTCTTTTCATTTTTAATTTTGCTAAAGTGGAAAAAGGAAGAGACGTTGAAGTATTGAATATGATGATAAAGAGTACATTGAGGATGGAAAAGGATAAAAAGGGTGATTTTTTTTTTTAAAACCTTAATCAATTTTTAAAAAATTTATAAAAATATCAACATGAGTGGAAAATGTTGGAATATTTAGTACACGTTTTGTTTATTCATTATTTTTTGTATTGATAATGTGAAAATTAAAATATTAAATATACATAAATTAAACAATAATTAAAAGCAAAGTAAATATAAAAACATAACGTAATATGAATTGAATTTTTATTTATTTTTTTTGACGTGTGAAGTTACAGATTATTATAAAATCTAATTTCTGCAGCACATTAAAAAATTGATTGTAAAATTGGGAAAACAATTAAGAAAGTTTACGCAGATATTTAAATATTACACAAAAATTAGCTAAATTTTAGTAAAATTCTCAAACGCAAATAAAAATTTTCATTTCTATACTGTCGGGAAAAATCGAAGAGAAATATTGGAACAATATTATTTGACTTTTAACAGAAATTGGCAGCTTAAATCTATACAAAAATTTAACCAGAGATTGAAGAAAATTTAAATTTGAATAATTTGCTGAAAGCAAATTTCTTCTGAGTTTCTGACTTTTCAACTATAAGAAATGTTCAGTTGAACCATTTACAAAAAAAGTGTAAAGTAAGCATATGAATGATACTTTTTAAATTCTATATTCAGTATCAATTCAATTTTAAAGAACCTTTAAAAGAATTTTTCCTACATGTTTCATTTTAAGAAGACTGCTATTAAGGCTCTCTTTTGCAGCTATGAACTTGTGACATTTTACAGGTCAAAACTACGGAAATACTTAAGATATAACGAACAATGAAAGCTGGTAAGACTTTAACAGTTAAAGTCCGCATAATTAAAGGACTTTTCGTTCATCGCCCAGCATCTTCTCGACAGAAAACAGGAAAACTGGTCGAAATAAGCTGTTAAAGTTCGAGATCCGAAGAATTCAAAGCGTATGCGTCGCTTAAGAATACGAGGTTTGTCGATTATTAAATAGTTTGCATAAGTAATAAGTCCTTAAGATTTTTGAAATTCAGTTTACAAAACTCAAGGAAGTTGATCAGTAGCAACGTGTGTCTTATAATCGTACCTTGAATATATTAAAATTATCAGAATTTTTGTTGAAAATAAATCTTTAGTAATGTGGCTTTTTTTAAGTTAGGAGCTTCTTTCATAAGCATAACTCTTGCAATTGGTGATTTCAAAGTAGACGAATTTCGCTCACTGTTTGATACAATTTTTGGGGTGTCTTACCGTTTTGAGAATGATGCTCGTTCTACTATTACTTTGTATGGATTGTGCTATCGAGCTAAATATTAATGATTTCTTTAGGTTGAAATTGGAAGACAAGACAACAAGACTGTGCTACGTCCAACACAAGCATCAAAAACAATAGCAATTCTGCAAGAAAAATTTCCTAACCCCGATATTTTTCGAAGAGCTGGGTAACCGACAGTCGAA
Organism: Eupeodes corollae; assembly: GCF_945859685.1. Taxonomy (NCBI): domain Eukaryota; kingdom Metazoa; phylum Arthropoda; class Insecta; order Diptera; family Syrphidae; genus Eupeodes; species Eupeodes corollae. The sequence continues at coordinate 246,192,836 of NC_079147.1, forward strand.
ATTTTGTGATTTAACATCTTTTGACGTTTTTCTTTGAGGCTTCGTGAAAGATAAAGTCTATATCAATGTGCTTCCGAATCGATCAAAAAATGTAAAGATGAAATTCATGAAGTAATAGAGGACATACAGTCGAAAGAATTGGCCATGGAAAATTTGGTCATTTGGCTGACATTGTTTCTTCGTTCTTCTGTTTTTTTTTTTGATAAATAAGGATAAAAGGTTATATTATTAAAAAGCTATTATTTGTCTTGTTTTATCTGTTTCTACAAATTTTTTGAAATTGGATTACGAGAAAAGTTCTGCCCAAAAAAACTTTTGGGTCCTTAAATCTAGAAATGTTACAAATGTCACTTACTCCCTTCTTTATCCAAACGACTTCATTGTCAATGACTTGGGTGACTTATTTTTTTTTTGGGAACTAGAAATTCATTTATTTCTTCTAATGCCGCTTATTTGAAAACCTTGTACAAGGACAAAATTTTATCTAAGCAGGAAAATATGATGGAAGTGACAGCATCGCTTCCAAATTATTCAAAGCACTAAGTTGTGACAACTACAGATGCATCAATCTCCTGAACATTGCATACAAGTTGTGTTCAAAAAGTACTCGGAATTTTGTTTTTTTTTTCAAAAAAATATTTATTTATTGGTTTACATCAATGTGGTCCCACCAGACATATAACACTTATGCCAACGTTTTTTCCAATATTCGAAGCACTCTTGATATTCCATTTTTGATATGTCCTTGAGCATTCTCAGCGGTTCGGCCTTTATTTCCTCAATAGAAAAAAAAACGCCGTCCTTTCATTGTTCTCTTCAACTTTGGAAACAGGAAAAGGTCACACGGAGCCAAATCTAGTGAATATGGAGGTTGGGACATGACTACGGTATTGATTTTGGCCAAAAAATTGCGAATAAACAACGACGAGTGAGCAGTTGTGTTGATGTGGTGCAAAAGCCATGAATTGTTTTTATAAAAAACTGAGCGTTTTTTCGGATTGCTTCACGCTAACGTCGCATAATTTTAAGTAAATACTCCTTATTAAACGTACGACCTTGTAGTAAGAACTCTTGATGCACTTTGCCATTATAATCGAAGAAAAACCTTCACTTTTGATCGAACTTGACGTATTTTTTTCGCTCTTGGTAACGTTGGATGCTTCCAGGTGGACGATTTGGCTTCGATATCACAAACGTACACCTATCACTAGTTATGACCCTGTCAAGCAAACTAGGATCGTCGTTGACGTCATTTGCGATTTGTTTTTGTTGGTCAAACATTGTTTAAAAAAGCAAAAATCGCCGAGCTCATAAAAACACGTCAAAACTTAGCAACTACCATGAAGTAAAGTAAACAGTGAATATAGCTGAAAATCATACTTTAGGGACATGTATACCAACACAATACACAACAAATTTTGAACTTCGGACTCTCAAGACCCGCGAAATTTAAAAATTCCGGGTACTTTTTGAACAGAAGATGTTTTCTTCCGTATTACATCTGAAGCCGTTCGTCAACAACCTAATAGGTCCTTATCAGTGTGGCTTCCACCATTGACTAAATATTCAAATTACGGCAGATCTTGGAAAACAAACCCAGTAACTTGAAATCGATACGCAATATCTCTTTATTGATTTTAAAACCGCGTATGACAGCATCTTATAGGGAAGGGCTTTACAGAGCAATGCCTAGTTTTGGCATGCCTGTCAAACTTATATGTTTGTGCAGAATGACGATGGAGAATGCACGCTGCGCTATCAAGATCGAAAAAAATCTCACCGATGTATTTGATGTCAAAAAAGGTTTCAGACAAGGCGATGCACTGTCATGCGACTTCTTCAACATCGTTCTGGAAAGAATTGTGCAAAACTCAACCGTCAACACTAGAGGAACAATCTTCCAAAGTTCCATAAAATTACTCGGCTACGTAGATGATATTGACATAATGGAAGATCAAATCGCGATGTCAATGGAGCGTTTTTGAGCATTGCGAGGGAAGCAAAGAAGATGGGTTTAGTGGTCAATGAGGGCAAGACCAAGTATATGCTGTCATCAAAAAAGGACATTGAACAACGACGTCTTGAACAAAATGTCACCATGGAAAACTATAAATTTTAGGTAGTTGAGGACTTTGTCTACCAAGGCACCGCTATTAACACAGATAACGACACCAGCCCTGAAATCAAACGAAGAATAACTCTTGCAAATCGCTTCTTCTTTGGACTTAAAAGTCAATTGAGTAGTAAAGTCCTCTCTCGAGCATTTTAAATCACCATCTATAAGACACTCATAATCGCGGATCTCATTTATGACGCTGAGGCCTGGACCCTATCAAAAAAAAGATGAGATCGTCTTAGAATGCTTCGAAAGAAAAATTCTTCGGGTAGTTTTTCGTCCCGTGGACATAGATGGAACTGTACACCGACACTGACCTTGCTAAAAAGAAGATAGATTATGTTATGCGAATGGACATCAACACTACAGCCTGGACAATCTTTGAATACAATCTCAAGGGACGGTGCAGTAGAGGAAGACCGCGGGTCAGGTGGTGCACACAGGTGGAAGAAGACCTCAACCAACTTGGCTTAAAAAACTGGAGACGTTTGTTGGCTGAGTTCCAGGTCCGCCCAGACTGTAGTTCCACCTTTACAAAACAGAAAAATGTTCAATGAAGCCCATTATGGTTTAAGATACTAACAAAAAACTATACTGCTTCAAATGGCATTTCTTTAAGGTGTTAGCTCTGTCGAGTAGACAATAAGTTCTTTGCCAGAAATCATTTAGCTATGATAACTTTAATTAAAAAAAAGAAAGCAAATCGGGCTTAAGAACTTCCTAATTAATTTTCTTAAATTTGTCTTGAATTGCACCTGCGTGTCAATGTCATTAGCAAGAAAAACAAACAAAAGGTATAAAAGTTTCACTAACCCACTAAACTGATCCCAATTCCAAGGTCAAACATAAAAAAAACATATTCATTTGACTAATTCTCTAAGTTAACAAAATCATTAAAAAAAGATATAAATCTTATAAATAAGAAAACAAAGTAGCGCCATTAATAAGAAAAAAACTATTTAAGTCAAAATCCCATCAAGCTTTATAAGTTGTATGATAACAAACAATAAGCAACTCACAAAGTTTATTAATTTCCCTATCGCATTTGTTTATAATAATTTAATAGCTCTCCTCGCTTTCTCTCTCCCTCTCACTCAACAACTTTTCATTGTTTAAACGAAACGAGCAATAGAACAAAACAAAAAAATATGTTAAATACAAAAAATTGTTTACTAATTTATTTCCCATCGCACGTGATACTCCACTAACCCACTCCACCATCATCACCACCGTCATCATTGTAGTATTGCTTTATCGCGCTGCCACTATGCGTCGCGTCATTCGTTTCTACGTTACGTACCTACTTTTAAGCCCATACTACGGGAGTATGTCGCTATCGTTGTCTCCGGTGATGGCGCTGCGCTAGGCGCTCATTGTTGAAAGTAAGCAAGTTCTAATATGAGTTTGAGAACGAATTTCAAGGCTGATTTTTTTGCTCAAGAATTTGTGGTGTGGTGTGTGGCAACTGCGGCAGTCCGTCGTCGCGACGGTGGAAATACTGCGGTCTACCGTCTAGATACAAAACAAAGCAAACTTAACAAAATAAAAATTAAAATTTAACATAATTGTTGCATATTTTTGTTTATTTTATTTCATTCAGTTGTTTTTATTTGTTTGAATAGTTTTTTATTTTATTGTGTCGTGTTTTTCAATTAAATTCAGCAAAAATTCTGACTCCGCAAGCAAAAGTTTCACATTCGCACGTATTCAATCTGGTTTGAGGGAATAAATTGAAAGCCATCTGGTTGTGACAATATTATGAAGGTATATAAAGGAACTTTGTATAGAGGTAGTACATACATATATATTTTGAAAAATCCAATCCAAGTAGTTTTGGCACGATTTTCTGAATAGTTAGCCGATTAATCATATACTTTTTATATGTCGTCGTCAATAAAAACTTACGTTCCTAGAGTCAAAAATAAGAGAAGGTGTATCTTAAGTTGGTTGTTTTAATCCACCAGATAGTTTTTATTTGAAATCGGTCTTTCATTTTTTCTTTGTTTCAGAATGAAATGAAAAATCCAACAGTGAGTAGGTCGCGTACGTTTTATGAGATTTAATGAGAAATAGACGCAGAGATTGATTTTTATGTTTTATTGGTGTAGCGTGTCGACAGAAAATTAGAGACGAGGAGTCTTTTAATTGAAATTGAGTTTTTATGGATTTGTCGTCTTTGTTTTTGTTTTTGTTGTCATTGATTTCGTCGTCATTAATAAAATGTTTATCCAACCCTTCTTTCCCGTCTCCATAGCTCAGAAGCAATATTATGACTTCGTTGACAGGAATCAGTTAATTATTTTAAGTAGCATAATATATTTTATGACAATAGCTACCTTACCTAACTCAATAAACGAACATCACAGTTATATCGACTATTCAATTTAGTTGATTAACTGTGAAATAAACTGCTTATTCTTTTTCAATGTTTAATGAAATTAGGTAGTTTATAGGTTATGCTTAATAAACTTGAATTCTTAATTTGAATTTAGAACTAAAAACAATACAATTTACCTGTATATTTGATATTTAGAACTTTTGACACCCTATTTGACCCTTTTCAATAGAAACAATAATAATCAAAGAATCCTGAGTCCTAAAAAGGGAAGTTGGAACTTAAAAAAGTAACCAAAGAACAAACAAACAATGAAAAATCTTTTTCTACAAAAAAGTACGTATACGCCATAGTGAACCATTTAAGTACGGTTTTGTTTTAGTGATGCTAGATGAAGTGTAACCTCTTGGGTTGCGTTTTATTATAAGCAATATGTTTGCAAAGGTATTGAGGCACATAATTATTATTTGTAGACGTTAAGTTTTCTCCAAACTCTGTATTTGCGGTGCAAAGAAAAATCATGTTTGCAGTTTTCTGCAGAAATTAAGATCGGCTTCAAAATTGTAATTATTTTGAGGTTATTGTTGACAGAAATTGGAAGATGTTCAATAAAAATACATATTTTTTTCGAAAATGATGCGAACAAAAACAAATCAAATTTAAAATAATAGATTTTTTTTTAATTTGGTTACTGGTTACAATGGTTGAGAAGAACAGAGTGTGGTAAGGCATTCCACATTCGCGTAGTACGACTAAGGAACGAATCTCTGTCTTTGACAGTACGACCGAAGTTGCCCCGAGGGTATACTGGTGAGCATTCCTAGAAGCGCGGGTATTACGGCTGAATTGTTTAAGGGGAGGTATGCAGCTGGCTATTTCAAAAGTCTTAAAACAATAGACCAATAAAATGTCTGTTAAAAGTCTTTGACTCTGATAAGAATGTGCTTAGTAATTATGTGTAGGACCATTTTTGCCAAAACCCTTGGTTTTTAGAATCTAAAGAGGATGGCAAGATGGGCGACAAACTTAAAATAGCCTATCGATAAAAGGTGTGAAGTGAAAAAACTTAGTTTCAGAATTTTTAAAGACACAGGTTTATGCATACTAAGAATTTACTCTATTAAGTAATTTATTTGTAGACCTATTCCAAGAGTCATTTAAAAAAAAAGGATATTGCAGACTGATGAGAATCCTAATAAAACGTACAATTATCAATTAAGTTAAGTTAAGTTGGTTAATTTTGGTCTGAATGAAGTTTTAAATGGTTAAAGTTTCAACTACTGTATTATTTATCAACTATCAATTGGTAGTATCAATGTCATTTACTTACCAAAGAGAAAAACATACTCTTTAGAAAATAAGTTTATTGATTCAAAAAGACAAAACCCATAGTCTCTTCAGCCCTCATAAAATACGCCTTTTGAGATCAAACGAAGAATAATAAAAACCCTTCTCAAACAGATAATGTTTCGCCCCATTATTTGATTCCAATCAACTCCGCATTGCCTTTAAAAGGTCAAATTCTGAGGAGGATTTATCCTGTATCGATATTAACCTCTCTTAGGCAATTTTTGTATTCACAGTATAAGCTATAAGTAATATACATAGCTTTAAGAAACATTTCGCAAAAGACTCTTGAAATGTAAGGAATTTTAAAGAATTCAGAAATTCTTCTCACATTATAAAATGAAACGTCGTAAAATAGGTTACACGAAGAGTAAATTTAAACCCACACCAAATCTTTGACTATTTAAGAAAAATATTATTTTTTTTGTTTTCCCAAATATTAAACACTTTGTTACCAATTTTTATATCCCATATGGTCTAGTGGCTAGGATATCTGGCTTTCACCCAGAAGGCCCGGGTTCGATTCCCGGTATGGGAAAGTTTTTTGCTCCATTTTAGAACTATTTTGCTTTGAAGAATGTTCAGTGAAAATCATCATGTGGGAGTAGTTCTCATCTCACTGATGAAGAAATTGGATGAACAGAAAAATGTGCCTGAAGTACTGTTCTTCAATATTTTAACTTCAACCTTTTTAGCCAAAAATTCCATACAAATGATCTTGGAAATGAAATTTTATCAGTTCGTCAAAAACTTTTCATGGATATGATTAATATATAAGTTTATGATTATTTTTCATCATATTGACGAATGCAATCATTAAATTAATGAATAATTTAAAATTACGAGTATGAGATCGTCAAATTAATGAAATCAATCATCATATTAAGGACTCACGTTTATATATCGTTCTTCATATTAACATTTCTTCACATTTATGAAATCGTAGGGTAATCAACATGCTTGTAAATCATTTCATCACATAAAGCTTCATAACATTGACGAATGCATTCGTCATATTTATGATTTTTTTTTGTATCACTCATCATATTAATGAAATCAATTATTGTATTTATGAAATGTTTAATCATCTTTGAATTATCATATTGACGAACAAATTCATCATTATAAATATATTCTTTTAAGATATTCGTTCATCATGTTGATAAATACATTCATGATATTTATGAAGAATGTCTTCACATTAAGATCATCATATTCTAGAATTTATTGATGACCTTGGTTTAATGGTATTAAATGGAATAACTAAAGCAGACAAAAATGGCGAACTGGCTTTCGTATCGGGTCAAGGCAGCTCAGTAATCGATTATTGTTTCGTGAGAGGAAATTGGCTAAGTATTATCAGTGACTTCGAGGTTCAAACTACGAATTACTCTGGTCATATGCCAACAGCAACTTCTCTTATATTGCCAGGGGAGACGCTGGGGACACATAACGCAATGATGAGCATAAGGTGGGTTGAAAATCGTGCGGAAGTGCACAGACGAAAACTTGATGCTCAGTTAAACTATTTTCCTGAACAAGAAAATTGGAGCTATGACCAGGCTAGTGTAAATATTTTAGATATTGTACGGCAAGCATCTTGTATGAGAAAAAAACCCCAAGATGGTGGCATAATGGTTTGACAGCGAATGCATAAAACTTCGCAAAAAGTGTTTCGCACATCTTAACCTTTTTAAGAAGAACAATTCCGTGTTTTTTAAAGCACTTAACTTAGAGAGTCCAACGTTCAGCCTGAATGTATATAAGCGGATCGCTTCGCACGACCCCGTCTGCGGCACTGGACACCTTGCTCTACCTTACACCTCTTCACATATTTAGCAAACAAATAGCTGCAAACTCTGCTATTCGCCTCAATGCTTCGGCTAACAACAACATTGGCCACTCCGTACTTCTAAGGTACTTAGAATCAATTCCAAAGCACACAGACTACACCATCCCCCACTTACAATTCGACAGAAACTTCCAGATTTCTATACCTACCAGATCTTTTTGGGAGGATAGGACAATCTTGGAGGATGAGTCAATCCATTTTTACACAGATGGCTCAACAAGCAAAGAAGGGGTTGGTGGAGGTGTGCACTCTGAAAGACTGAAATAAAGTCTCTCATTCCGCCTACCCAATCATTGTAGAGTGTTTCAGGCGGAACTTTTGTCTTAACTCAAAGAAAACGTGATATCAACATCTGATATCCGTATTTTCTCTGATAGCCAGGCCGCTATCAAATCTCTGGACTCTGTCTCTACAAACTCTATAACAGTCCATAACTGTCGATCATCTCTAATGGAGATGGCGCAACAGTTTACTATTCACCTTTGCTGGGTGCCGGGCCATAGAGACATTCAAGGTAACTGTAAGGCAGATGAGCTCGCTAGCAACGGTACAGAACAGCCCATCCTATTACGTTTGGCAAGTACTGGCATACCAACGCTTCTTGTAAACTGCTGCTTATGCAAGACGTTGTGAAGAGGGCAGTCCAGGTGGAACAACATCACCACGTGTCAAGTCACAAAAAACATCTGGCCAACACTGGATTTAAAACGTTCAAGGTGCTTGCTCTCTCTAAGTAGATCGCAAATAAGCTCGATAATAGGTGTTATAACCGGACACTGTCTAATAGGAAAGCACGCCACGAGACTAGGCGTATTCTCAACTGACTTTTGCAGAAGCTGTATGGACGAGGAAGAGGAAGAAACGGTTCTTCATCTCCTCTGCACATGCCCTACTCTAGCTCAACGCAAGAATTGCCTAGGAGAATTCTTCTTTAACGATCTAAATCATATCGTAATAATCAGCTTCTCACGTTTCGTAAGGGACTCAAGCTGGTTCCATTGAGCTTAGGAGGAAGCCTCAAGATTCATGTGGTATCACAATTGGCCATTAAACTGGCCTAAGTGTGTCCGTTTCTATCTTGGACAGCCACTATAACCTAACCTAACCTTACCTTACTTAGAGGCGAACAAACAATATAAACAGCTTTTAGTTCAAAAACTGAAACTTTATTTCAAGGTTGTAGCATCCGGTCTCTCATCACGTAAGGACTCAAAAACATTTTGGTCAGAGGTGAGGTTGTTAGGTGGCTGTAAAAATGTGGCATATCACTTCAAAGTTCTTCTGAACCCGTTATCGGTTCACCATATGCTCTACCATTGGTGAAAATCCCAGAACTTGATGGAACTCAATGAAAGAGTTGCAAGATACTTTGAAATCAATGAAAAATGATAAGTCTGCAGGTATTGACGGAATGCCCGTTGAATTTAACAAAAACTTACCAGTACATTTTTTGGTTCATATTAAATTATTCTTTAACTGGCTTCTTGAGGAAGAATCTATTCCGAAATCTGTTTTAAGAGAATGGATTTGCGCAATATTTAAAAAAGGTGTTTTCCAGAGTTTAAATAACTACAGGGGCATATCAATTTTACCGTGCCTTTGGAAAGTATTCCCCCATCTTCTATACCATAAGTTGACGAAATGGGTTGCAGAGAACCAAGTACTTAGTATTTTCCAAATCGATTTTCGATCGGGTCTATCAACAGTTGACATATTTTTGCACTCACTACTATAGTCAAAATGTTTTAAAGAATCGATTTAAAAGTTGCTTTTGATACGGTTAACAGGAGATCTTTAATTTATAAAATGTCTATTCTAGGCTTATGAACAAAATTTCTCATTTTATATAAACTTCTTATAACTGATACTTCTGCTGCTGTATGGAATGGAAGTGGAATGTCTAATTTCTTCAATACAAGTGCTGGTGTTCCAAAAGGTTGTGGATTAAGTCCGTTAATGTTTGCACTATATATTGATTGATTTATAAAGGTTGCTGAAACACTAATAAAAATGTATCTATATGCAGATGACAGTGTACTATTGGCCGATAATCATATAGCTTTGTAGTTACAAATAAACAAGCTCAAACGTTTTTGTGATTTATTGGATTTAAGTATAAATGTTGCAAAGTCGAAAATCATAGTTTTTGAAAATACTCATCGAAAAACAACTTCCCAAGAGAAATAGTTTTTGGAACGTGAACCAACAGAAACAGTAAATAAGTTCAAATACTTAGGTTTCTTGATAACTCATAACTTTGATTTTTGCACACATGTAAAAGAAAAATGCACCGCAGCCAAAAGGTCAATAAATCTTATGGGGAGTAATTTTTTCTGCAACTATTATGTGGATGCAACTGCTAAATTTGGAGTGTTTGAACTTAAAAGGGTTTGAAGTAATTCAACGCTTATTTTTCAAGCCCATCTTTAAACTGGATAACTCTACACCTACATATGCAATCCATACTGAATCCGGTATGCCACAAGCATTTTCAAAGAATCTAAAATCAAATGCTGATTATATCATGAAAAGGCCTGACTCAAATCTTCAAAAAGAGATATTAAAATATGCACTTAGACGCAAATATGGCCTTTCAAAGAATGGGATGATCTAGCTTTTAAACACATCGTAGACTTTGACCTCAATAATACAGTCCATACCAATTGGCAGGCCTTATTCTACAGCTGTATAGCTAAAACAGATGATCACCTGTCACCAAAAACGTGTAACATTTTCTAGCTGATTTCACACAAGAAATCCGCAGGCTTTACTTCTCAAAGAGTTTCCTAACACTTGAAGATACAAAGAATCTCTTAAATGGTTGCTCAGCTTGGAACATTCTTTGCCTCTACATGCATCATGCCTTAGGTTAGGTTAGGTTTAATATTTATATATTTTCGTAAGTGTTATGTTATTTTTGTATATGTATTTATAACTTTAATCTTTTCTTTCTTTTTACTACAAACTCGAAATAAGTCAAATAGGCAGACGGTAAAATTTTTGGCAAGCTTAACAATTCTTAAGAGTATATCAACAAAATGTAAACAATATTTATTTTATGATTATTTATCATATTACATTGAATAATTTAGTCATCATATTAAATAAATTGGTTCATCATATTGACGAAAAAATTCATAATATTAATAAATACAATCATCAATATGATGAATTAATTCATTATATTAAGGAATCAGAACATATATATTATTAATTTAGTCATAATATTGATCATAATAGTTTCATAATAGTCATAATTAAATATATTTCATAAAACATTTATACAAGTTTGATTAAGAATTTTACATTTTATTTATTTATATAATGAAAACAATCGTATCAATATAATGATAAAATTGATAACATTGATGATCGTATTCATCAATAAGGTTTTACTTTTTTCATCATTTTTATGAAACAGATTGATAAATGATTTCAGAGTTTCATCAGTTAAAACTTTTATCTTATTGACACACTGTTTTCCATTTTCCAGTGCACAAAAACGTTCACTGGACTAAAATTGATGATTTGTACATCGTATTGATTATCATTTTCATAAGTGTTCGATGTTAAGATACTTTTTTAAAAAGTAAATAATCCAATGAAAGATTCTCCTATTTCCATTTAAAATATTCATTGAAAAGTCTTCTTCAAAAGCGAAATATAACTTGAGGAACACTTTAATGGAGAAAACCTAACAAATCCATCAAAATTCCTTGCAAATTCGTGATGGAAATGAAAATTTGACAAGAATTCAAATACCACTTTGCCTAATAAATTATTTGAATTAAATCAAATCAAATTTATTCTCTCATCGTACAAACAAATCTGTTCTTCCGCACGAAATATGTTTGCATACCTCATTATTAGATACTTTTATACATTTGGCATTACTTACATAGCAGATATAATAAATTACTTGTTTTTTTGTGTGAAATCAAAATTAAATGAATGTAAATATTATTTTAGAGATACATTATTCCCGCCGGAAATCAAAGAAAACAAGAAGCAAAAAGCAAACACCACCGCCAATCCAATCATTGACGCTTCGCGGCACACTTCTCCGTCATATCACCTGGAAGTTCATTGTCACCATGAAGCAAAATTCAAAACAAAACCAAAAAGAAAAATTCATTAAAGAAAGAACGAAAAATGCAAAATAAATAAACAAAATATTCTCTATGGAGTGGAATATGAATATTTAATAAAAATAAAAGAAAAAAGATACTTTGACTTAATTCATATCTTATTTGTGTCTTTATTTTTGTAGATTTGTACACCTGAAGAAGCTTCTGACTGAAGGTGTCACAAGATTTGCATTCAATCAACGTCGCGAGACGTCGAATGTTAAGTTGTAAGCTCATCAAATACATATCTCATTCACTATCTATCTTTGTGTACAAAACGTATCTAGATATTTTTGTTATGCCTTAATTTATATCCAAAACCCCCTCGAACTGAACTAACCAACCAACACACTTCACAAAAGTGTAATTATAATAATTTAATTAGTCACACAGTCACGATGCAAGCCAAAAGATACAAATGTATCTCAAAAGTTGTGACGTAGATACAAAAGTATCTAAAAATAAATTCAAAACAGGTTTTCAAGAAAAATTACAATAAAACGAACATTTTCCAGCAAAATTTTTATATCCCATATGGTCTAGTGGCTAGGATATCTGGCTTTCACCCAGAAGGCCCGGGTTCGATTCCCGGTATGGGAAATACTTTTTTGAAGTTCTTCTAATTTTGAATTGGTATTTTTATTGAAAACAACAAGTTTGTACATTTGTTCGTAGTTATTTGTTTATATAGAATTAACATATTTACGAAATACAAAACAGCTGGGCAAAGAAAAGTAATCGCATATTGATTCATTTTCTTTACCTGAGTTTATTTTTGAAATTACGTATTTTGAAATCACACCACAGAAGCATTAGCAGCAGCAGCGCAGCTTGGGCGACTGCACCGTCTATAGTGAGGAATTCGTCGGCGGTCGGTCTTGAGATGATGGGGGTGGAATTGCGGGTAGTGTAAGGGTAGGAGAGATATTACCTATTCAGTAATATTTGATGGCAAAAGAAAATAAAATGTTTATTTCGATTGAGAGTTGTCTATTTTTTTTTTTGGGTGAGATTTCTTTCGAAAATGTTTTTATTTTGAAACAAGCAGATGTTGCTGAAAGCCATGTCAATCTCATTCCGATGAATAAATATAGGTGAGTCTTGTATATGTAAATAGTTTGGAGGTGATGTGGTCATTTGGGAATTTGTGTATCTTTTTTTTTTATTTCTTTATGTGAGAAAAATATCGAAGAAGGTTTTTTTTAGGATGAAAATATTAGTTTATGAATAAGTGTTTTTCAAATAAATAATTTTTTTGTTTTGGTTTTAGTTTTGATGGATGTTGTTTTTAATTATTGTTTTAAGTTTTTTTTATTTCTGATTTTTTCAAGATAAATAAAATATATTTTAAGGAAACAAGTGAAATGTCATGTTAGATTTTTTTTGTTAAGTTTTGCAAAAATTAATAATATTTCGTTTAAATTGGATGTTAGTCAAAAAAATGTTGTATTCTTTTGAAAAAAATTGCAGGAAGTGAATCATATTTGATGTGATGAGTGTATTTTTCTAGTAATTAAAATTCTTTAAAGTAAGAGAATTAATTTAATAAGTAACACATTTATTACCCGTACATTATTAGTAAAGGTGAGGTCAATGAATCACATTCATTTAATAAAGAATTTATGTTCAACTATTATGGACCTAGGTTATTGTTGTAAATTTTCAATAATAAAACAGAAGAATTTTATATTTATTTTCATATTTACTAGAAATTGGCTAAGAAATTAATTTAATTAAAATATTTTTTCGTTTATAGTTTAAGAAATGATTCAAACGGTTTTAAGTTTAACAGAAATAAAAACTTGACTAGATGTGCATGATTTCAAGGGAAATATATGTACACAAAGAATGGAGAGTTTGACACCTCATACTTAAAAGAAAGGTACATTTTCTATAGGATTTGAAAAATACTTCTTAAAATACTTTAAATAAACTCTTAAAATAGAACTTTTAACACTTTAAAAAAAGAATAACATTTACAAAAACTAAAGTTTTCTAAGGACACAAGTATTTTATGTTTAAATAAATCAAATTTAAAAAATCTGATACTAAATTTTGACTTAAATTTATTTACTTTATATAGGAAGTTATTTTAATTGGTCTGATTTGCTGAATTAAAAATTTGATATTTCTTGATGTTTCAAGGTCCCTAAAGTTGAAATAAAAGATTATTAGAAATTTGTCACCTCGAAATCTTACGAACAAAAAGTTGAAGATGTTTTTGTCATCAAATACAATTTTGAAAAAAAACTAATTGACAGTTTTTTTTTTATAAAAAACAAAAACTTCAAAAAAGCATTACTCAAACTTTGGCAAAAATTGAATTTCGATTCCAATATCTTCTCAAAAATTTGAGTTTATGGCTTCCAACTAATTTTATCTTATAAAAAAAATTTTATTATCAACATTCGTATAAAATTTGATGAAAATCGAATTGACAGTTTTTTTACAAAAATTAAAAAAACTAAAAAAACGTTACTGGTAAAATTTAAAAATATCTTTTCAGAAATTAGAGATAATTTTTAATGACGTATTTTTTTCTTATAAAAATATTGTTTTCAACATTTGATAAATGTTAAGAAAATCGAATTGACAATTTTCTTATAAAAATATAAAAACAATACTAAAAATTGGTAAAAATCTACTTTCGACTTAAATGTCTTTTCAAAAATTAAAAATATTGGCTTCAAGCTTAATTTTAAAAGCTATAGAAAAGTTTTGCAAGAAAAAAAAAACACATAGCTACAAATCAGAAAAATGCATGAAATCTTTATTTGAATCGATAGTACGGTATATATAATTTAATCTTTTTAGATTATTTCAATTTTGGCCGGTATCTCACAAATAAATGATTCAATGTTGTCTTCCGTCAATTGAAGCGGCTTGTCTTTATAGACATGAGCTTAAACATAGCCTCACAAAACATAGTCTAAAGTGGCACGATCTAGTGCGGCCAATTGAACGGTCCCGAACGTAAAAAAAAATATTCACCAAACTCGCTTCTCAATAAGTCTATTGTTTCGCGTGCTGTGTGGCATATGGCACCGTCTAGTTGCGAGCACATGTCAAGGATGTCAAGTTCTTGCATTTTGGCCAAAAAGAGAGACAAAATTTATTTAGCTGACCATAAAATGGAAGAAATGGAGACAAAAATGAGCTCCGTCGCTAAACACAATTTTTCGGTAAAAAAGTGTATTTTCGGCCAACTTTCCAAGACCCCATTCACCAAAAGTTTTACTTAGCAGCAGGTTGTTCGGCTTCAGTTTCTTTTACCAACTGTATTTTGAAAGACATCACACCTAAATCCTTCCGCAAAATTGTCCACGTTGTTGAGTAACAGAGGCCCAATTGCTGCGAACAGCTCGGCGACGAATCGATAATTGATCGTCATCATTAACACTGGCCGATACAGCTGCGATATTTTCTTCAGTTCGCACTTTACGTAAGAGTGTTGGTTGGTTGAATAGCCACTTCAGTGGGTCGACTGACCATAAAATGGAAGCAGCGCGTGTTGAACAGTCTTTACAGAGAACGCATTTTGATAATACAATTCAATAATTTACAAGCGTTGTTCGTTTGTAAGACGATTCATGGTTAAATTTTAGATCAAACTGCTTTGTTTGACAGTGAAACAAAACACGAAACCAGTGTTGCCAAAAAGATAATAGCTAAAAAATCACCTCACAGAAAATGTTGTTTTTAACATTCAGTAATTTTTTTTCATAAAAATTCAACAGTCCGTTTTTTCATAAAAAAAAATTAAATCTACAAAAAATAGTACGGAAATTTGGTAAAAATTGCTGTTGGGTTCTCGATAACCCGTGAACTATCTTGTACAAGAAATAAAAACTTTAAAAAAAAAAATATCTTAAATTTTTTTTTGACTAAAAATCTCGTTAACAAAAATAGATTTCGAAATCAAACTATTTCATTATATTATGCAAAATGTTTTGGGTAGATTTAAAGTTTTTAAGAATAATTCAAATGACAACTTTTTTAACAAAAAACGAAAACTTAGAAACATTTAAGCAAGGTAAATCGTGGAGTCTAAATCAGCCAAGTTATTTTTGTTTAGCTTTTTTTCGTAAACAATTTTGAATGTACCTTTAAGGCTTTTTAGTTATTATTAAAATTGATTTTGTTTTGTAGAAAAACTTTGATTTTGAGTACTGGGACGTATAATTGTTATAAGTTTTTGCTGGGCTGGTTATTAAAACCCAGATTTTTGTTGATGGTTTTAGGTTTTCGTCATAGTGTTAGGTTTTCGTTAAAAAGTTACATCGATAAAATTTTGTTGGGGTTCTTATGAGAGTAGCGTTGTATATTTTACAAACTTGATATTTTTCTGCTTAATAACATTGCTCTTTTACACTGAAAGCTGTTTCTTATTTGAAATCTTAACAGAATGATAGGATTATATCCCTCCCTTCAAAATTAAGTCACTTTAAACTTCAATAACTTTGGAAAATATTGAACTTCTAAAAAAAAACACAATTATAAGGAGATAAGGCTTTAAAAAATATGTTTGCTCCAATGAAGAGCGCACTGTGACCGCAAGAGTCAAGTTTGGTGGAATATTCATGAGACTAAGATATAGGCACCACTTATGCTACCAAATTGTGCTACAAACGGCTGATATCGGCAGATGTCAACCGTTCAAAACCAATTATGTTCCATAATTAATGGAAATACTTAGGTAATATAAGTAATACTAATTACTTATAATATAAATAATATTTGGAAAAATTAATATTTTTTTATTTTACAAATTTATTTAAGGGAAATTTTTGTTTGGCCAGACACTTTATTTACAGTGGTCGGCATAACTATCTTGACAGATGTACATCTCTCGCTCTTGTGATAATAATTTATATCGGTTAAAGTTTAAAGATAGCAAATTGATAACAAGTTAATAAGTTTGTTATAATAGATCACGTGATGGTCAAACTGAGCTATTTGGATGGTGTTCTGCTGCGAGGCTGCTCTTTTTGTATTTAAAGGTCTATTTTCTGTGTGACAAAACTATTTTGACGGATGTTCTTCTGAATGTTTGGTAAGTTAAAATAATTTTTTTAAAAATTAAAAGCAAAAGTTTGAATTCATTAAGGCTCCGATTTGTGTACAAATATTTAAAATGGCAGAACTAAGTATTGAGGTTAGAGCATCTATTGTCACAAGATTTAATTCTGTCGTGTCTGTTAAACAAATATGCTTAGAATTGAATTTAAAAAGACAAACCGTACACTACCAAATAAACAAACAGAAAAGAACGAATTCTGTACAAAATTTACCACAGAAGGATAGAAAACGAAATACTACTCTAAAAGAAGACAGGCACATTTTGGGAGAATTCACCAAAAATCCTGCGTTAACCCCAAAAAACTTGGAGCTTGAAATGAAATCCCAAATCCATAAAAAATTGCGTTAGAACAATTCGCAGACGTCTCAAAGAAAATAATTATGGGACGTATGTATACCGTAAGAAAGATACCATTAATAACTCCTAAGAACAAATTAAAAATATTGAAATTTGCAAGGGAATATTATGTAAATACGCCTCTTAGCTTCTGCAACAAAGTTTTATGGACTGATGAAAGTTCCTTTGAGTTTCATGAATCACCTAAAAAGACATTTGTTTGTTTGACATGTGGTGGATCAGTAATGTTTTGGGGATGCATATCTGCAAGCTGTCATGGGGAAATAGTCTCCCAATCGATGGTTCCATGAACGAACGCAAATATTAAGATGTGTTAAATGAGAACGCATTTCCATCTGGCAGTAGATTCATTGGAAACTCTTTCATTTTTCAAGAAGAATGCCCCTTGCCACAAAAACTAAATGATCACCAAGTTTCTGAATGACATTGGGTTGGAAACCCTCAACTGGCCACCCCAAAGCCCTGACTTAAATGTCATAGAAAATGTATGGGCTTATATAAAAGGAAAGAGGAATTCATCATTGAGTCGAAGTAGGGATGAGACTATTTTTGAACTGTCAAAATAATTATGCCACAACAAAAAGAGATTTTTATTTTTATTGACTAATTTATTATCAGTTTTGCCTACAAATTTTTTTTAAATATCAAAATAACAAGATATTTACTCTGTCAAAATAGTTATGCCAATCACTGAATAATGGGTGTTTTTTTTTAAAGGCATTTTACTTAAGGCAAAACGTTTTTAAATGATAGCTATTTTCTATTTCAAATTTTGTACAGATTTATTTTAAAAACCTACAGAAACACAATCAGATTGATGCGATTTTGGTTTTGTCGAATAGTTTGTCAGTACTTCTTTATGATGCTGTCTAAAACGTCATTCAATGCAAACTGATATAGTGGACCGTTTCATTTAAAACCGCTGGACAATTTCTTGTGGGTAGATGCGAAGACGCTTGTCTACGCCGAAAATCTCAATTGATTGTTTTGGAGGAAAAAATTCACAGCGTTGTTGCTAATATACGGCCACAAATGTTAAAAAAAATTATTTGAAAATTAGACTACGTCAAAGGCAGCTTTGCCCCAAAATAATGTTTATATTATAATATCAAAAGCTTATATTTGAAAGAAAGTAAATTTAATTTCAATTACAATATAAAAATCATCTTTATTATATTCAATTTCAAAGTTCCATATCTTAAAAAAACACCCTTTGTGTGAAAAACAATTTTTTGCTGGCATGATTCACTTAAAATGGAAGTTCATAAGAAAGAACTTTTGAATTATGTTAAAAATAATGAAAAAAATTGGGTGGCGCAACAGTCTGTTTGAAAACTAGGGCCTAGTGACTGACAACTCTCAACCATTCCTGTGTGCGAGTACTGTTGTCAGGGATGTTAAAATGATTGAATGATGTTAAAACGAAAAAAAAACAATACACATTTTTCGGTAGTGACCTCCAATTAAGCACCAAATACAAATTTGGGCACTGGGCGTATACCTACTTGATATTTTTAATGCTATTTGAAATTTAATGAAAACCTAGGTTTTTGTTCATAATTCCAAAAGTCTTTAGCAGCAGCTGAAAGCAAATTTTTTGATTTAAGTTTCTTATGCGAAAATAAAGTTTATTTTAAAATATTCAAAGAAAATATAAACTGTTGAAAAAATTTGGTAATTTTTCAGACTTTTTGTAAATATTTTTTTTTTTTAAATAAGGTTTTAGGCAGATTTACGTTCGTATGTAAGTAAATATTTAAATTCGTTTAAGGAGTTAACTTATAATTTTTAAACCCCACTGCGCTATAAGTGTTTAAAGAGTTAAAACTTTATTTAGGTACTTAATTTTGTTTGATTTTGAAACTCAAGAATTTCTTATAGCTGGCACTTTCTCATTGGCTTTTTTACGTCTTAAAATTTTCGTAATAGTGTCGAAAACTGAGTTTCAAAAGCTTGAAATTCAAAAATTGAAAGAAAATTTCAAAGGTAAAACAAAATAATCTTTTGTATAATTTCAGAATAAATCAATTTTACCAAATAGAATGTAAAACTGTCTCCTTAGATTTAAACTAACAAGGCTCACAAATGTAACTTGTTTGTTTTATTAATTTTTCTTGGCACAAAAACTGTCTAATGTCTTATTCAAAATTCTTGAATTCCTTTGCTCAATTGGTTTCAAGAAGAAGATTATTATTAATTATAAAGTAAACATATGTAACATAAGAAACCTTGCACTATTTATGCCTTCAAAAGAATTTGATATTATAAAATTAAAACACATAATTAAATTTTCAAACAAGAAAGAATATAGAAAATACAACAGAATGTTAGAAACATGCATGCGTAAAAACAAAAAAAACATATTTCTAAGATGATATCCTGAAAAAATATTTAGTTAATTATTTAGAATAAGTCTATAAATTAATTATACTATAATATTATTTATATTAAAAAGGAATGTGAACTATATATCATTTATACGAGTATAGTATGACAACAGTGATTTTACAAACAAATATATCATCCTTTCAACTCACCACCATGTTGCCAAAAATTAACATCATTTTCCGCCGCTACCTCCATCAACATCCGGTTTGTTCCAAATCATCCCCCAAATCCATCTCCCCCATCACATGATGACTTCTCTCGAGCGTCGTTGTCCTTTAGTGTCCTTGAATGAAATCATCCTTTGAGTTGTAGTTAATATGTAGTGAACAATGAACAGATCAGACTTCGATTTTTTTGTTATAATTTTATAGTTTTTTTCGTTTTATTTCTTGTTTTTGTTATGTTCTCTTATTCGATTTGTATTTTCCATTACTCAAAATTCATATTTTGTGTTTTGTTTTTGAAATCCAATCATCTTGTCGTTTGAGACAAATAAAAATCAAACAAACAATTTTGTTTTTCGCCATCAGTTACTACACACCTCTTTCTCTCACTCTCTCACACACACACCCTCCTTCAGATTGCCTTCTCAAAAAGATGCACATTTTGCTCTGAGGGTAGTTTTCATACTCGTCCTTATACATCGATACTTTGCATCTTCCATGCTCGAATTCTTGAATTGGAAACAGAAACCCTTGTTTATGTCTGATGCCCTTCGAAGGAAGGAAGAATTTTGGCAATCATAATCCTTGTTGTCAAAAACTACAATAAATCCGTTTTTAAGTTTGAATTCGTATATTTCTGTTTTTTTTTTCGAAGTAAATTTCAAAAAGTATCTACAATCTGATCTGTTCAAATGAAATTCACTACACCCTAGCGGACACTTTAAGATAAAACATCTTTATCCATCTCCTCGCTTTAAGGTGCTGCTACACGGCGGCGGCGGCGGTTGCATAGGCGTAGTCGGGGGGGAGGAACTAAGAAGAGGTACAGTACACCGCCCGGAGGGACTCGCTTCAGCCCGGCACGTCACACGACACCGTAAACCCTGCACACAGACAAACAAGCGATATTGGATTTTTTCAGTTAACATCTTTTCATTTTAATTTTTCAATTTTTGATTTTTTTGAAAAATGTTTTTTTGTTTTTGATTAATTTATTTATTTATTTTTGTTTTTATTGTTTATTTTGAAAAATTTTGGGATCTTTTTCTGTTTTTCTTGTAGTTTTTGAGTTGTAGTAATAGTAGTAGTAGTATTAAATAGTAGTAAAAGTAGTAGTAGTATTAGTTTTCTGTATATTCGTGGATGTATATTTTGATATGTATATTATATATATATTCTGAAGGCTGAAGGAGAGGGGGTTAGTTTTTTTTATTTATATATATTTATATTTTTTTCTCTTGTGAATTTTTGGAGTTTTGTTTATTATTTTTTTTGCATATAAATCTACAATTTTTCGAATAAAACTGAATATTTATCCATAAAAATGAGTTTATTTGTGTGAATTCAGATTTACTTTTTTTTTAATATATTTTTTATATATTCTGTTATTTCCGGAAGAGGTGTGTAGCTTGTGTCCATATATTAGTATTTTTTATATATATTTTTTTGTTGAAAAAAATATAGTATAATTAATTAATTTTTAATTTGTTGTTTTGGAGTTTGTTGTATTTTTTTGTTGTTTATTTCTGTTGAGATTGTTGATGTTTAATTTTTTTTTTAAATATAGAATTTTTGATTGTTGTTAATTTTTGCTTGTTGTTGTTTTTCTTGAGCGAAAGTTATTTGTTTTATTTTTTTTAATCTTATTAGCAATAACTTAAAACTAAGAAAAGAAAATTAAATTAAAAGAAAATAGATTTTTTGTTTTATAAAGAAATATAAAAACAAAGAATATTTACAAGAAACAATGATAGAAGTGTTTGTTTATTGTGTAAGCATTATGTTTTTAAGCCGTTTTATAAGTATAGTATAAGGAGTTTGATAAATATTTAAAAAATAGGAAAACATTATAAAATACCTTTTAAAATTATTGTCTTTTTTTATTCTATAGCTATTTACATACATATATAGTTTATATAATTTAAATAATTGTGTTTATAATAAAAATCTTTTAACATAATTTTTTGTTAAATTTTTGAACAGGAATACTTACCGACAACATTAAGGAAATTGATCTTTATAATTGTTTTTAAAACATATTGAACAATTTTAAATTAAAATAATTTTAAGGAACAAATATTAAATATGGACGAGTTTGTTTTTTGATATTTTTTTTGTTTAAAATTGATTAATTTTGATAATTTTTACAACATTTTTGCAATTCTTAAGAACAGCGTTGAAACTAAAAAAGCTGAAAAACTTTCCTATTTCAGGATTTAAATATTTTCCATTATCAAATCTGATTTTCTATTCATCATAATATTTAAATATTTTAAAATTACTGCTGAATTATGTATTCATTGTGAGAAATTGAATTCTTTGAACAAATATTTTGGAAGCGAATATCATCACCAAAATACGTTTTAAATGGATAATAGTTTTTAGCTTAGAACAAAATACAAAAAAGATATAAAATATCCCAACAATTTTCGCACTATTTATGACTTAAAAATTGACATAATTTTGAAAACGTGTATTAAAACATAATATTACACTATTTTTATATCACATATAACTATAAGTAAATATTTTTTTTGATTTTCTAAAATTAATTTTTGTATAATTTATTATATTTTTTTCATTAAAAAATTTAGTAATATTTAAAAAAAAAAATTTAAAGTCAAATAATCGTATCTACAAATAGTACCTAAATGAATTTAGAAAAATTTGATAGTGTTTTTTTATAAATAGATACACATTTTTTGGTTCCATCGGTTTTGGAATCATTTATTCCCATATCTCAAAAACCAAAAGCTTTCAAATTACATTTATTTATTTCATTTCTATAGAAAAAACATTTAAGGACATTTTTCAACAAGCTCATTTTCGGAAAAAAAAATCGATATTAAATTTATAAAAATTGTACACTAAGAAAACAAAGTTCTCATTTTCCGATAATTTTTGTTATTAAAATTTAATCAGTGCGATTCTTTGATAAAGTTTTTACTGTAAACAGGAAAACACTGAATTTTGACATTGATTTTCAGGAAGCATTAAAACACTATGAAGTAATTTTAAAACTTAAGATAAATTCTGATATTTCGACAGATTTTGTTTTTTAATGTTTTAAAACTAACTTCGTTTATTCTTGAAACCTTTGAGAGACCTTAAAACATTCTCAGACCAAAAGCCTTATCTCCTACACAGAAATTCCTAGAATCAATAGATAAAAAGCTTGTCTGGGCTCATAAATCCAAATATGCCTAGATTGCATAGAACTCATGTAATGTGATTTTTGGAGAAAATGGGGAGCAAATCCTAAAATCATAGTGTTGTGGTAGTATGGTTTGGTAGAAGGCTCTTTAAATCTTAATGCATATAGGCACACAAAATGGCATGTATATTGTAAAGGTATAACAGGGGAGATGAGAACCACCTAAGCTACGGGATTGAAAGCAATACTCAGCCTCTTACTTCTGAATCTATATGCATTTATGTACAAGAAACCGGTGCAACCACTGCCATATGACTGAGTCAAACCAGTTGCTGCAAAATAGCCAAAAAGGCAAATAAATACTTAAGGAACAATGTGAGGGCAGGCTACATGACACCATGTCTGAACTTCAACAAGCCCTTTACAACAACCTTTCCTGTTAGACATAAATGGGTGTCCACTATATCTATCCTGTACTGAGGGCTCAAAATTGGATGGTGGGGTAGGTGCAGTTTTCTTTTTGGAAACAATTGATCTCGCAAACTCCTTCAGACTCCCGATCAAAACAATATCTTCCAAGTCCAGGTCTCAATGATTGCACTATCACTATTAAAGGGTGATATTACCAGCCAAGCAAAATCAAGTCGAACCTTGTCGCCAGAGCATATCATTAGACTCTGCTGGATAGAAGGTCACAATGATGTGCCTGGATATTAGATAGCTGATGAACTTTGATTCTTCGTCACCAACAGTCCATCATGTAAATCAAAATAGACCATTGATAACAAAATACTTTAGAAAACCAGTGAACGATAGAAAAGCCATGAAACCTGGGGTGCTAGCACGTAGTTTAGTCGATACAATCGAGCATTGGCAGCACACATTTTGGTTCAATCGAGCGTCCTCGATGGTTTCGAAAGATTTGGGAGCACATATTTTGACAAAATAAGATCCCGTTCGATTATGCACTTCGACAAAAGATCTCTACAGTTACTTGTGAGCATAACAGCCAGCCATAACCTGTTGGGATACCAGAGGAAGAGAATGCGGCTTGTTGAGGACAACTTATGCAAGGGTTGCTGGAATGAGGAAAAGCATAAAGGCACTATTCGGTTCCACACAATATAAAAATTCTTAGGAAAATACTTTTTCGGTAGTCTTGCAGAATTCTGTGGCAACGTCCGTCATATTTCTGCCTCATCCCGGCAAGAGGCTCTGCCGGGACTGACCGACTTTCCGCATTACTCGTGGGAATAAAATGAAAAAGTCAAATCAAAAATCAAATAGAACAATAATTAAACAAAAAAATCGAGCCATGGCTGCCAATGCGGTCACATCTCCTAAAAAGGCTGTCGAGCCAACTCAGGAAGTCTTTCTCCCTCTACTAGCCGCAACCTTTACTTAAAGGAATTACCCGTCAGTGGAACAGCTGTGACGCTCATCTGTCCCAAGGGTGGCAATTCCACACCCCACCTCTTCCCCGCTCCAGCTAGGACGTTGCCAGCGACCCCAAGAAGAGACACCTTATCCGGAGAGACAAAATCTGCGACATTTGGAATTGACTCGAAAGGCGAGAGCACACCCCGATTGGTATCGGTAGCGACTAATTCTGGAGGTGGACCCACATCTGTGTCACACGGACATAGCTTTGGGCCGGCCAACAAGAAGTCACAGGTCAATTGAGACCAACGCAATGCTGAGAGGATTCTAGCCGCAGTCGGTGTCATAACGGCGGCGGAAAGAACCCCGAAGCAAACGCCAAAACTCGAGTGGGCTAGTGGCTTTCTTAGCAAAAATATCAAACCGACCTGCGGCGACTCAACGTTAAAGCGCAATAGGTCTTTCGAGGGCGACAAGCCTGAGGCAAAAAGGCAGAAGGTGCGTTCCAACTGCACAACATCCTTCAATAAAGGTCTTTCCTTCAGCGACGCGCTCAAAGGCAAGATCATAGCCGCGGTCATTGACAGGAGTCATGTGGATGGTAACATCTCTCATGATCGTTGGGCAAACGCCAAGGCTCACCTAGGTTTCAGATTTTCATCTGTCATCGAGGAGAATACGGGGCCTCTCCCAGACACGGCCGATGCAGGATGGTACCAAAATCGTATCAAACTCATCGCCCTGTGCTGATCAGAGATCTTTCGACCTATACAGGGCTGCTGTCAATGGCTTGCCAGAAGTCGAGGTTGT
The DNA here is from genome assembly GCF_945859685.1 of Eupeodes corollae. NCBI lineage: Eukaryota > Metazoa > Arthropoda > Insecta > Diptera > Syrphidae > Eupeodes > Eupeodes corollae. Next base: position 246,217,946 of record NC_079147.1, read on the forward strand.
TGCAAGGGAGAATATTCCTTACCGGCCAAGAGCACGTATAATGGTCCCGGTGAAAACAAGTAATCCAAACCTGCCTACGCACGACTGGAAAGTAGCAAAGGTTGAGAAGGAGACAGTGGGTCACTAAAGATCAGCTCTCGTGTTGATCAATAGGGAATCACTGGCTAGTGATCCGTATCTATAAAAAAGACGAAGATACGCTCAACACGCCTTCCACAGAAGCCCCTTCAGCGGAAGGAAACGCTTCACTACCACCAATAATGGACGTCGATGCAACACCACAAGTGGAACCATCGACTTCCACAGCCCCAAACGAGCCATCCGAGGTGGAGGCTAAAAATATAGTCGACAGCAACTCCGACATGGATACTGAAGACGCCACCTTAGGAATCACTCTGAGTGAGGAAGACCTACTTCAGTCCTCCTCAGTCGGTGAAAACGCCGACAAAACAGTGGTGAAGGTTGATCTGACTAAAAGTAGCAATGCTGCGATTAGTAAAGATTAATCTCCATCACGCCATCATGGCTGCAAACAACCTGACAACGTTTTTATATATGAGCCGTGGGTTTCAAACTCCATCATCAGAGGCCTCAGGACTCCTGGCTATAAACTATTGAAAGCATCGGAGAAAGGTGAACCAAGGTTATGCATGTTAGTAAAAAATGACGGTCAAAAGGCTTCATATCCCTGAGCAGACAAAGTATAAGCTCTACAATTGAAGTAATAACAGGACACTGCCTTATAGGAAGCTCTAAGGCTAGGGGTCTACACAAACGACTTTTTAAGAAGCTGCATGAACGAGGAGGAAGAGGAAACAGTCCAACACCTTCAATGTACATGTCCAGCACTCTCCATTAGAAGGAATAACTTTCTCGGTAATCCCTTCTTCGATAATACCAGTGAACTGGCAACGATTGACACAAAACGTTTTTCTTATTTTATTTAAAGTGCGAAATGGTTTGTTTAAGTTCATTACTCTCCCATGAGGACCCTTGAGGACTACGTGCGTCAATGACATCTGGACAGCCACTCCAACCTAACCTAACCTACTCTTGCAGAACTCAAAAAAATCTCTTAAGTTTTATAAAAGCTTCTAAGTGCTTGGAAGATTATAACAGACAGAATCATCAATAATACAACAATCAATCGCCAGCCCATTAACCTAACCAAAATTTGAATTCTCATTTCAAAAAGTATTAGAAATTGGAACCAAATTTATAGATTTTTGAGAAAATGTACGGAATAAACGGAGAAGTTCATATTAGTACCTATTGGAATTTTTCATACAAAAATGTTTAAGCCATTATCGGTTAAAAAGAAAATCTTACTAACTTACAAAATAAACTTTAGAAAATTTAATTAAAAAATTCATTTCAAAACTGTTAAGTCTAATTTTGTAAATATTGATGACAACTATTGAAACCCAACTTCTTAGATTAGGAGAATGTCTTTGACAAATTTGTATATTTTCCATATTTTCGTACTGTCTCAATTTTGGGTATTTGAAAGTCTTTTTTTTTAATTTAACAGATAAAGCAACAAAATAAGTAGGTACACACTTCAAACTCATAAAAATGTGTAATTCCAATAAATTCATTGTCACAACATAAAATCGTCTTCATCGATATGCCAAAACACCTTCAACTCGAATTTAAGTACATATAAATAAACAACATCAGGAATTTAAGTAAAACAACCAACCCTATTAAGTATTTAAAATTAAATTTTACAAAAGTATCTTGTTTGTATAGGTTAACCAACCTCCTCTTTGAAAATGTATACATTTTGAAAACAGAAATAAAAAAAAACATTTAAAACAAAATTGATTTAAGAAGCCATTTACAATATTAACTCACCTACCTACAACCATATTCCATTCACATGTTCTCATAAAAAGCTACTCTTGTAAAATTGTCTCCCAAGCCAATACCCTCAATATCAGCCCTTATAAAAACATAACCCCACTTTGCATTGTCATCACAACCTTCACCGTTACGTTGTTTCGTATCGTTTCGTGGGTGTAATGATGCTAACACAAATTTGTATATGTTTGTTTTATTTTAATTACTTAGATTACCCTTTTGAATTAGGTACATTCTAGGTACGTTACCGTACACGTGTTTGGTGTACAGGAAGAAAAGAGAAATGTATATCCCTTATATGAAAAATAACTTCGATTAAAACAATTAATGAATAATTAATAAATTTACTCTCTAAATTATAATCTATGTACTTTCTATGTACAGTTTACATATATGCTTAGAAAACGAGGCTTGTTAAAACCTATCTACAGTACGAATATGTAGGACTTCGTTTTTCTGTAGACATATAAGTTAAGCATAGGTACATATAGGAGGTACATTAAGCCGCAATATTATAAAATAGTATTCCTAAACATTTTCACTAAGCTATAAGGTTCATTAAATCCTCAACCGAATATTCAGGGCGTGTAAAAGGGATTTTTGGATTATTAACTTTGCCCAGTCATACGTTTTATGGGGCTTATTTTAAATTCTATTTTTAGTCCTTTTTTCCTTTCACAAGCTAAAAGCCACATATCTCTAGACCTACATGGAGCTCTTCTGTATAAGTTAAATGCGTAGGAGTAAACATATTTATGTATGTGTAGTTCACATTAGAATATTACACAAAGCGATAAAGAGGCCCTATGATATACCTATACTCGTATAAGTTAGTTATAGCTAACTGAACAGTATTATCGATAATAGAAACACAGGACTAACTTTTCTGCCCAAATATGTTTCAAAGAAGTTAAGAAAAAAAGGATATTTCTATACCAGGCAACCAAAATATAGGATCGAAGTTTACTCTGAGACAATTTTATTCAGAGATACACCCATCATTCATATGAGAAAAAAGGACCAACCTTACGGTGGATAGGTACTATATTGAAAAGCAATAAGTATGAAAGGATTTATTTGCTTCTTCTTAGTTCTCTTCATCAACAAATTGTGGGATTGCATACACACATATAAATGTAGAAAGAGTTAAGGTCGTATAAAACGTAAGTAAGTACTTTATATTTTATTTTCTAACCCCTACAACTATTAAATGGTCCATTAAAAGTAGGATTCAGTTTGGTTTTTGCAAAAGGATAATGTTGTCCTTCAGGTTCTATGTTTTTTTTGTTTTCTTTCTTTCTTTTTGTTTTTTTGTCCATACTGAAAATTCATTTAGGGAGTATTTTAGTAAGACGAGGATTTTAGATTTCATTGGCATATTTACTATGCCATTAGGTCAAAAGAAGTCCTTGCTAAATATGCAAAACATAATGTGAGCCTTATTTTTTGAATTTATTTTGCTGATGGTCAAGGGAAAATATATATATAGAGCGTAATCATGAGGCTTTACCATATATAAAAATGTATACAATAATACCAAATAAATCAACTTGTTTGAATTCCATTTTCGATATTTTGGATATTTTAGGTTGCCAGAAAATTAAATGATGTAAGCTCTTTATTAAATTGTTGCTTTTATGTACCTTCTTAGTTATTTTGCAATTAAAGCCTAGATTTGGGGCTATTTTATAGGCTATTTTGTCAGTCTATCAACAGGGGCCGATTATTATTAAAATAAACAAATTTAAAGTATCGGCTGATTTTGTAGTTGCTTAAGAACTTTTAATACTTATACAAAAATATCGTTGGACAGAATTTTATTATTTCAATCTGGTAGTAATTTAAATTTTTTTTGAATAAATATAGACGTAGCGTCAATGATCTTATCGATAGAAGCTTTTAATGCTTCAAGAGCTGATAATTTGTCGAAATAGGCCAAGGACTTATCATGGCCCCATAGAGACATACAAAGTAATCAAAAAGCGTTAAGTGGCACGAACGAGGGGACCAGTTTAAAGGACGACTTTAAAAAATAAAGGTGTGACCAAATTTTGTGGTTAAGGGTGCTTTATGAGAAGTTGCGCCGTCTTATTTTAAACGTACTTTGTCGATGTTAAGCTTGTTTTGGTAATACAAATCGGTCCTACTCGTATCTGTGTGCCCATCAGTGGATTTGCCCAAAACGTTTATACGTTTGTGTGAGATAAGAAAAATGTAAGTCAATATATATCTTTTTTTCACCTAATACTTGAGTTTTTGTAGCTTTCCGTGTTTTGTAAAAAAAAATTAACTTGAATTAAGGTTTGATTACAAATTAAATGTTTGCTTCCGAGGTTTTTAATCATAAACAGATTTTTACCAAATTTAGTAATTTTTTTTTAAGTTTTTACATGTTTCACAAAAAATTCAGATTGGATTTTAAGACCATTATCTTACTACAAAACTCATGTTGTTGGCAATGTAACATCTACCAAAATCTTTGTCTTCAACATGGCGCTGTTAACTCGCTGATATTGTTCAGCATTTACACCAGTGATCTGATAGCAAGTCTGATTCAGGCAATAGCGACGCCCCAAAACTTAAGGTTCTCAAGACACTTTCGCAGGGTAGGTTAGGTAAGGTTAACGTGATTGCGGATTAGAATCCACACACTTAGGCCAAAACAAAGCCCCATTGTAATACCACATGAATTTAGAGAATTACTTCTTACTAGTCGAACTATTTTGAGCTTTTTATAAAGCGAAGAAGATATTTTATATCATTTTTAGCTAGTTCACTGGGATTATCAAAAGAGTAGTCTCCCAGATGAAGTTTGCGTCTTAGTATGAAAGAGCAGGGCAAGTGCAGAGAAGGTGAGACATTGTTTCCTCTTTTTCTTCGTCCATACAGATCCTGCAGAAGTCATTTGAGGCTACACCAAGTCATATAAGACAGTGTCCCGAAAGGACACCTATGAGGGAGCTAATATGAAGTCTACTTTGAGATAACAAGTCTTTGGAGCGTTGTAGGTCCAGTGAAGGCCATATGAGTTTTGTGGCTGCGCATGTTAGTAAATTGTGCCACCTATATTTGTTATCGCAAAAGCTGTTTTTTTTAGCATAAGTTTGACAGTCGAAGGCCGTTTGAGATTTGGTTGATACACTGTCAAGAGATTTAATAGCAGCCTGACTGTCATAGAAGATGCGGATATCAGAAGTTGATATCACGTTTTCTCTTAGCCAGGAAAGAACCTCTTTGATCGCTAAAATTTCCGCTTGAAAAACGCTACAACAATTAGGGAGGTGGAATGAGATGCTTAGATTAAGCTTCTCTGAGTACACACCACTACCAACTCCCTCATTTGTCTTGGATCCATCTGTATAAAAATGAATACTTTTGTTATCCAGGAGTTTTTTGTCTTCCCATTCATCTCTGGATGGAATGAATACCTGGAAGTTTTTTCCAAATAGCGGTTTAGGAATAGTGTATTCTATGTACTTCGGTATAGAACCAAAGAGGTTCAAAATGATGGAGTGACCCACATTGTTGTTGGTCCATTGAGATGAGGCGTCGAGTCTTATCGCTGTACTCCCTGCCACTTGTTTACTGAAGATGTCGAGGGGTGTCAGATGGAGGAGAGTGTCTAACGCTGCTGAGGGTGTGGTTCTCAATGCCCCGCTTATGCAGAGACATGCAGTGCGTTGGACTCTGCTGAGTTTGTCGTAGTATGTGACTTTCTTCAGTCTATTTCACCATACTGCAACCCCGTACATAAGTATTGGTCGGATGACCGATGTGGATAGCCAGTAGGTTATGCGAGGTTGAAAACCCCATTTGTTTCCTATGGCTTTCTTGCAAAGGAAAAGAGCTGGTGTAGCTTTCTTAACTCTTTTAGGTATATTAGATTTCCAACTTAATTTTGTGTCTTATATCAGACCAAGATATTTGGCTTCATTGGTAAAAATTAGTGGTACACCTTTTATTGAAGCAGGAACAATTACAGGGATCTTGTATTTCCGTGTTAAAAGGACGAGGTCTGTTTTTGAGGATTAATACTACGTCAGCAGTGAACAGCCCATCTAGTGAGCATTGTGAGTGCCTTTTGGAGGAGGTCTCTCAGTGTATTAGGATGTTCCCTTGTGAGGGCGATAGCAACATCACCGGCATACGCAACCACTCTATAGCCTTCCCTCTCAGGGGATATTTGTGGTTCGTTGACTACTATGTTCCACAGGAGAGGGGATAGAACACCACCTTGCGGAGTGCCTCTACTGACAGACCTTTTTGTGCAAAAATCCCCTAACTTAGAGTTGATGATCCTGCTTTTAAGCATTAGATTTATCAACTTACAGATTGAGTATTCGACGATTAAAGTCGTCATAGCAGAAGTGATAGCGGATGTGTCAACGTTGTTGAAAGCGCCCTCAATATCCAGGAAGGAAGGGAGTATTCGATAGTTCTTATCAGAGTGTGTAAGGCTGTTTCTACCGATCTCCCTTTGCACTGAGCATGCTGAGACATTGATAGTCTCTTATCAATGCTATAACGTATATGGATATCGATCAATCGTTCCAGAGTTTTGAGAATGAATGATGATAGGCTAATAGGTCTTAGGTCTTTAGGGTTGACATGCGAGCATTTGCCCGCCTTGGGAATGAAAACTACCTTTACATCTCTCCATCGCTGAGTTATATAAACCAAATTTATACAACTTTTGAAGATCATCTCAATGATGGGCAAACTTATATCAATGGTATATTGTAGCTCAGCTGGTACGATTTGATCTGGACCTGGAGATTTATAAGGTTTGAAACTATTCAGAGCCCATGTCAATTTTTCTTTTGTAATCAGACCTTGCGGAAAAATTAAGTTAAGTTTGCAGGGTAACTTCGACAAGATTCAGCAATATTGCGATGACTTTAGGTTGAAAATCAACTTTCAGAAATGCGAAACTATTTTGTTTAGGAATCCGCTATATGGAGCCTCAAAGGATACGAAAAAGAACTGAAAAAATCTAGTGATCGTTGGAACAATCTGCACAGCCACTGGCCAATAAAAGAGTAAAGTACCATGGCATTTGGTTGGATCAGTATTTAGTTCTTGTAAAAAAAAAGTTGTTTTTTAGCTTTTATCCGGCCGATGATTGCCTATGGAGGCCCAGTCATATCCTAAATGGAAAAGATTCGGGTGTTTAAGAGACAATATCTGCGACGTTGCCTTGGACTACACAGAACAACAGAGTCAAAGTACAAAAATTACTCTTCTAACCTGATTCTATACAACAGAGCAGAATACATAATTTGTTGCTGAACCTTGGTACGGGTCAAGTTTTGAGAGCAATTTCGTCGACTAACAGCTTAATTTTTGGGCCTTACTACCCCAACAATAAGTACTACGAAAGTGCACGTTTAAGTGGCAACATTCTGCCCGAAGCTTTCGTCCATTAAAACAATCGAGTTCTGATACAGAATAGGTTAGCGGTTCCGCTAATGTACCACGTCAGCCGTAAAATTGTAAATAGGCGACTCCTTTACAGTCGAGACGTCCTCGTACTGGACGGAGCCAAGGGCTTTCGGTTCAGTAGGACTGTTTCCCTGGGGACCGAAGAGATAGGGTGAAGCAGGAGAAACAGTTTTTATGGCTTCAAATTGAGAATGTCATTTAAAGTAGTCTAGGGCGTATGGTTTTGGCTGGTTGGCCGGCTTGCATAGGTTTAAGGATTAGGTAAGGAACAGTCAGGTTGGCATCAACAAAAAAAATTACTGTGGCTGTTCTAGTTTTAAAGTACTTTTAAGTAGGGTAATTGGTTTTGGTAAGTTTAAAATAGCTTAAGTGTTATGATGGATTCCGGTTTTTTTTAATTCGTTTTAAGTTTTACAGTTTAAAAAACACTAAACACTCAGTTTTAATTGATAAAATGGCTTAAGGATTTTCTTCGCTCTATATAAGACAATTTTGCTTATTAACGAAGCCATATAACCAGAAATAAATTTAGAAGCATAAAAGGATTCATGATGAATTTCTAAACCTTACTGAACAGATTTAACATTCTAAACAATTAAAATCAAGCTTATTTGGTCTTTTGTGTTGTAAACAGTTTAATAGCATATTTACCTTTTTTTTTATATTATGCGCGCGTTAATACCCATATAATGATTAAACACAGTTCGAGTAATTAGGAAAGGAGGATAGAATTAGAAATGAGAAACCGATGCACATTGGTATTAAGTCAAGTAAAGCATTCAACATTCGTTTAGTGCGGCTAAAGAAAGAATCTCTGTACTTAACAGTACGTCCGAAATTGGGCTCTAAGGTAAACTGATGGGCATTCTTAGCAGTACGGGTATTACGGTTGAATTGTTAAACGGGAAGAATGAAACTGGCTATTTCAATAGAGCGTTGTTTATAAAAATAACGAGAACACAATGATAGGCATGAGACCCTGCTGCTGTGTTCAAGAGAAGCAAATGTCTCGGCAAGAGAACGATATCCTATCATTTTTAGAGTTCTGCTTTCAATTATATCCAGAAGACTCAAGTATACGTTATGAGAGTTATACTCCAGTTTTGGACAAATAAAAGCTTTGTAAATTATAGCCAGATCAGAAGTGGTAAAAAACTTCATGCATCGTCGCAGAAAACCTAAACACTTAGCAGCATTTCGGGCGATGTCAAATATGTGATCAATCCACAACAAGTGGATGCAAGTTCCAACCATGGATAGTGCTATTGGGGGAGGCTTTCAAATCATTAAATTCTACACGGTTTTTGAATCTCCATTGAACAATGCTGTCAAGATCAGCATTTAATGAGCTTATCCTACTTTGCCGTTGGTGATCCACATCCCAAGAAAAAGGATGAGAATCTAAAAACGAATATGAAAAGCAGGGAGTACTTTCATCAGCGGAACAATCAAGTTTCAGGCAAAAGATCATTTATAAAAATAAGGAAAAGTGTCGGAGACAAAACGGAGCCCTGAGCCACATCAGCGTTAATTTTGTGGATATCAGACTTGAACTAGTCGAATACTACTTGAATTGAACGGTTCGAAAGTTAATTTCTAACCCAACGAAGAAGGGATTCATCATTAACAAAAGCTCGCATTTTCAATAAGAGAGATACCAAACTCTATCAAATGCCTTTGAAATATCAAGTGAAATAATCTTACTTTTTCCAAAACGATGTAAAGATTTGTTCCACTGTTGGGTGAGATAAAACATGAAATTACCAGTGGACCTATTGTAACGAAAGTCATACTGTCGGCCATTAAGAACCTTTCGATCTTCTAAATATTTCTTGAGCTGATAATTAATCAGCGTTTCCATGACCTTGGAAAGGAGGGACGTAAGTGCAATCGGTCGGTAATTAGAGGGTGAGGAAGATTCGCCTTTCTTGGGAATAGGCTGGACAAAAGCAGTTTTCCATCCTCTCGGAACGAGACCTGAGGAGAAGGACAGATGAAAAAGCTTACGCAGTTCTTCCGTTCTTCAAGATATACAAATATATCAGCGTTTGGTTGACCTTGGAAAGAGGGGACGCGAGTGCTATTGGTCGATAGTTAGAGGGGAGGAGGATTCGCCTTTTTTAAATGCAGTTTTCTATGTACTCGGAAAGAGACCAGTATAGTAGGACAGATGGAAAAGCTTACTCAGTGATTTTGCAAGCTTTTAAGAACACTTCTTCAGAACAATAGCGGAGGTACTATCCGGGCAAGCAGATGTGAATGTCAAGATCTTTATCTCTATTAACTGTAAGAGTGGTAAAGAAGATTCGTTACATGGAGTCATGTCACTCATTGGCAGCATCGAATTAACAGCAAACTGTGCTGCAAGCAAATTGGCTTTATCAATCGTACTTACAAAAAAAGTGTCATTAGAAATGAGCTTAGAAACTGAATATAAGATAATAGCTAATTTTTTATTTTTTTTTGTTCCTTAAATTTCAATCGTTCAGAAATTTTTAGAAATTATGTTAATCTATTGATTTTACTTTTCTCCCACTTCAAATTAATATTTTAATATTTTTTATTTTATTAATTGCCAACAATATTTCATATACGTTTAATCTAATTTTATTATTAACAATTTTACACAGTTTGAACAACTTGCATTAGTCTGTATCCATTTCCCAGAATATCTCAATCACTTCCATTGAAAAATAAGCAATTTATCAATTTTTCATTTACTATTTTTACTGTCTATTTGATATATTTCATCACTGCCTCTTTTACTGAAAGAAAATCAATTTATTTTCTCATTATGTAGAGTAAATGTATTTAATGAAAAATAATTATTTATTCAAAACAAGACACAAGGAACTTTTTTTTAAGCTTAAACTCGTTTAAACGATAACAAAATGTATACTTTTTTGGTTGAAATCCAAATGACATTGACATAAAATTTAATTTCTATCTTCCTTAATTTCTCGGTATGGTATAGAAATGTTTTTGTTAAAACATTTTCCTTTCTATTTTTAAAGCCAATTTAATTCCATTGTACCATCATCCTACCTTTAATGAAATGACTTTCGAATCAGCAAGTGGATTTTCCCTTTTATAACAGTTTTATACAACTCTTATATTTATTTAAATAGAATCGATTTAATCTAATTTCCCCAAAAATTATTCAATTCATTTCGCCTTGTTTCATTTTGTATACTACACATCCTTATCTGAAACGTGATAAGGATTTAGAGAAACATCATGTACCTACTTAAACATCTGAAAATTGAAATCCTAGAGGCTTTATCAGGATATTTATATACAAAACAAAACATCCAAATATCCATTTTCAGAGACATTATAATACCTGCTTACAAAATTATTTTAGATTTCTGTTTTCCAAAAATATATTCGTTCTCTTGTGTGTTTTGTGGGGGATTATTGAAAAGGCTTGAGAAGATTTCTTATATAATGGCCTAATATTTCAAAAACGTTCTTTTTAAATTCGTTTTTTAAAAACAATATATGCGCAATGAACACGAATCTAAAGATATCCAAGGACACTTCAATTGCGTGTACACATTCGGAATTGTCTTGAGTATTGTTTTCTTGAAAACAGTCTTTTGTTAACTCTGAAGATTTGATCAAACCAAAACTGAGAAAAGGCTCAAATTGTACTTTTGAAATGTATTTTTGTATAAGCTTTAGTTAAACCTAGACAACGATTACAGACTACAGTCTTTAGTTGAAGTACTTTCAAGACTTTTAGTTAAAATCTCGCTTATAATGAAAAAAGAACCTAATTATCTTCTTGTTATTTTATCCATTATCCTTTTCAACAAAAATCCTACAAAAAATAAGTTTTTTTCAAATTCTCTTTTGAACTAATGAGACTAATAAAATCTAAACCGCCCCCGTAATTACCAAAAAAAAGAGCAATTATATGCGACACATTCATGTACTTAAATTTTCATTGCTTGTACTTCAAAAACAAAAATAAGAACATCAATGTATATAGAACCGAATGGAAGAACCTACCACACAATTTTCCATTGAACCGCATTAGAAATAAATGTCACGCAATCCAAATCAAATATAGGAATTCTCAAAAGGGGGATTTCCACACCCAAAAATGGAAAAGCTCTCAACCTTTGGTTAGCATAAATACATAAATATTAGGAAGCGTGGGCTTATTTCATACCTCATTGCGCTCATACAGGGTGGATAGTAAGTTTCTTCTTCCTGATTTAAAAAAAATTTATAATTTTACTGTTTTGTAGTTGCTGATACTTTTCGTTTAAGGGCCTTTGACAAAAAAGAAGGAAGATTTACTAAAATTAACTACAGGGTTCTAGAGAGTACTCTACGCAACGGGCTAATAAGCTTGATTTTAATGTACGAAATGCACCTTCCGTCTACATGATTATGGTACTGGTGGAATGATTTCTACACTAATTAAATTAAAAAAAGAGCTCTAAAAAGAATGGGAGTTCGTTGTCTCACTGAGACATTTGCTACTCCTGACCACTGCCGCAAGGTCTCATGCCTGTCATTGTTTTATCGTTATTTGTATAATCAATGCTCTAGCGAAATAGCCAGTTGCATTCCTCCCCTTAAACAATTGAACCGTAATACCCGTATTGATAAAAATGCCCATAAATTAATCCTCGATCTCAATTTCGGACGTACTGTTAAGTACTGAGATTCTTTCCTTAGCCGCACTACAAGAATGTTAATTGCTTTACCTGACTCAATATGTCCCACTCATTACAATGTGCAGACATTCAAAGCCAAAGTGCATCGGTTTCTCCTTTCTAATCCTATCTTCCCTTCCCAATGACTAGCACTGTGTTTAATCAGTATAAGGGTATTCATAACCCCTTTAGTGCGCACACAATATAAAAAAAACTAAAGACCTTAATTTAGTCTTAATGTATCTGATGTCCTACGAAGTATTAAGAAAAACGTTCTAGGAAAAGAAGCACGACATAGGGGCTCAAAAGCTCAATGCGCAGAATAGAAAAGAGGAACACAGACATCTCGAGAAACGTGTGTTCGAAGATGTTGAGAGATTCAGAAGCACAAATAAAGTTAGAAAGTTTTATAAGAACGTGAAATGAAATTCACAGATCCATAAACCTCGAACCAACGACAGCCGCAAAGACGTTAGTGTAAAGATCATAGTAGACATCAGGGTTGAGGGAAGGACCACTTCTGTAAACTGTATAACGGCATGAAGACTCAAATTTCACTGTCAGGAAGGATGATCCCATTGTTATAGACGACGAAAGCCATTAATCCCGTCTTCCCAACTTAGACTAAGTAAAGATTATCATATCTCATCTGAAGTCTTAAAAAGTCGTTGGAACAGATGGCTTAAATGAGAAGCTTTACAGAGGAGTTGGAAATAATTTGGCGAGAAGCATGCACCATTTTATCTGTAGAATAGGAACGGAAGAAAGCATGCCTGATGAATGGAATCTCAGTTTTTTTTGACCGATACTAAAAAAGGAGAGCCTTTTAACTGCACCAATTATTAAGGAATTAATATCCTTAATATCGCTAACAAAATTTTCATTGCCGTCATAAGGGAACCTCTGAAGCCCATTTTTTTATAATAAGCACACACTCAAGGAGCATAGGGAAGAGGAGAGGGTTTAAAAGGAGATGTCGGTGCACATTCGTTTTGAATTCCTGAATATTGCAATGACTAGGAAAGACAGTGTGGTAAGGCATTCCACATTCGCGTAGTACAGCTAAGGAACGAAACTCTGTATTGCAAGTACGGCCGAAGTTGGGTTCAAGCGTATACTTTAAATAACCTAAAAGGTAATTGCCATATTAAGATAGATCTCGGAAAAATCCAAGAACATCAAAGTGACAACCAACATTTTGCCATCTACAAACACGCACTGTATAGAACCTTGTCTAGTTTTGGCATCCCAGCCAAACTCATCCATTTGCGTAGGATAACCATGGAGAATTCACGCTCCTCCATAAAGGTTAACAACAACATAAAAACCTTTCGATGTCAAAAAAGGCTTTGGACAAGGTCATGGAGTAGACAGCGTATTCTTACATGTTGCTGAACTATTCAGTTCTTCATTGCTTGACACAAATCAAACTATCTCACTTCACTTCATAAGAAACATCAAAGCACCGTTTGCATTTTAGAGAGTTTTGTCAAACTTAATCATTTTTAAATCTTCTTGTGTGGTGGAAATACCAAAAAGATTTATTTAATCTAAACTGAGATAAACCTTTGGTGGAAACATAGCAAATCTAATTATTTTTTCTATTCTTGCAAAATAAGCCCAGTTAGTCCACATTCATTAACAAAACTAAATAATATCAGCAGTAACAGATTTTTTTTTGCCAAGGGAAAACACATGATTCCAAATGCACAACTACTCAACGAACACAGCCATCGAGATACAAATTCAATATCAATCCTACTTTTATTTGAGAACGAAATCACGTAAGATCCATCCGAGACTCGTATAAATGTCAAAAACCCATCGGTAGTAAGATTCTACTTTAACTTTTATCGGTAGTATTCATACTGCGGATATTGTTTTTGTTATTCGTGTGAAATCCTACTAATCTATTGATAGATTTTCCAACAAAACATGGGTATTGTAGAAAAACACAATTTTCTCTTGCTAACCGCAAATCCTTCGGACTTCGAAAGCTATTGAGTAGAAAAGCTCTCTCTCGAGCAACCCAAGTGTCGATATATAAGACCCTGAATCTTGGTCTATGAAAAAAGCAGATGAAAAAATTCTTCGTGTGATCTAAGGTCCCGTATGGATAGAAGGTGAGTAGAAGAAAAGATAGAACGATAAGGTGTACGGGCTTTTCAGAGGCGTTGACTTAGCCAAAAAGAAAAAAGCTTAAAGCCTGAGAAGGCAGAGGCACTTAGAGCACGTGGGAACTAATGCCGAATCCACTAAAACAGGACAGCTCAGTAGAGGAAGACCTAGTTTCGTTTCCTAGGTCCTAGGGACCGGTCTAGATGGAGAGGTTTGTTGGGTTTGGCTCTAGTTCGCAAATGATTGTAATGCCACCCTAAGTACCTAAAGAAGTAAACAAATATAATAAAGCAAAACCTTTCCCTTTGACCATAAAGCGTCTCCTAATATGAGGAACTTTATATTTCATACTAAGCATAAATAACTCACATCACACTTTATGATTATAAAATAATTTATTATAATAAATATAAAAATCTAAAAAAAAGTTACTACAACTTTAAACTACAAAATTACTTTCGAACCACCCTGTAGGTACTATCTTTGCCTTGTATAAATATAAACGAATGTGCGTGTTCACTAATAAATAACGTGCGATGGAGTGCCATCATCTACCCCCGATATACGCACTCTCACTCAACCACCCACTCTCCCTGTCTCTAACATTCTGCATCCGGATCCGGACGGAGTATATCTCTACTTCAACGGAAAACGAAAAGTCCTTTGAAAATTTACGCGTTAGAGTGATGCGGTATGGTGGCATACATATAGGACATAGGATAGTTATGGCGGAGGGGCAAAGAGGGTGGTAATAAGAGATCACATTAATAGGAATTAGCTGGGTAATTGTTGTCTGCGTGTTGTGCGTTGTGCGTGCTTGGTGTATTTACAAAATGGCGGCGGTAGCAGTGGTGGTGGTGGTGGTTGTGACGTTATAGCACTGATGGGGGGTTGTCCTTTAGGGGTGAGTTGTATATTTTATTTCTTTTTTGTACTTTGTGCTTGGAATTGATTAGTGTTGACGAAGGTACAGGATATGAAAATTTATACAAAATTTTGTTGTTGATACACGTGTGCATGAGCGACGAAGCACGAGCGTGCATATAAGAGTATTGAGGACCAGGAGAAGAAACACAAAAATATCAATGCGTGGAATTCAATTCAATTTTGTGGAGTAATTTTGTGTTGTTTATTTCATATGTATACGTGGAAAGTGGAACTCTGAAGGGTGCGTGTGATGTTTCGCTTGATGTGCCAAGCTATTGAAATATAAGAGCTTCAGCTATACAGGGCTAATATTTTTTGGTTATTTATGGATGATGGATGATTTTAATTATCATACATATTCATATGGCTAGAGAGAAAGAGAAAGTGTCGTTTTAACCTTTGGTCTTGAATCTATGTATGTAAATTGAGGTCATTGACACTTTTTGTATGGAGGGTGTGTAGTTTGATTTCCTGATGATGTTGAATTCACAAAGGATTTGGTTTGGAAATTAACATTTCTATAAGTTATTCAGGGAACACTTCAACTATTTGTTGAGAATTTTGTCATGAATACAAAATCGTTTGAAATTATTCAAGATTATTAAATTAAGTAGAATTTCTTAGTTAATCAAAAGTTTAATCTATATTCGTTAACCAAGGTTGAAATTAGTATACAGACTGGTCAAATAGAATGATTCAATAATATTTTTTCGAACTGGAAACAGAAAACGAAAAAAATAATTGTTGTGCAAGGTGTTTTATTTTTAGTAGCGTGAAAATCGACGATGGTAGTTGTCTATGGTTTGAAAATTGAGATTTCTGTTCAGTGAGGTTAGGAAATTCATCATAAACCCGTTAATTCCAAAATAAATAAAACTGTACAAATTCATAGAGCACTTCGTCCGAGTAAGAATTGTCTTGATATTTGGTAATTTCTGGTATGATGGCTAAGATTGCCAAATGTTGAGCGAACTTCAATTTCAAGTCATTAACAAATCGCCATAAAATTCCTTAATATGAAAGTTTGGTGAGGTTAACACGTGGTGGCATCATGGAGCCTACTTCCTTCCGAAATAAGTAAGAAACTTTTGTTACTGTGAATGCTATCGAGCTATGCTGAATGATTTCTGTTTTCATATGGCAGAACTTTGTCATACAGCGTGTTCAACTATTAAAATGTTGCTAAGTCAATTCATTGACAAATTTAACCTCAGAAGTGTTACTGTCCCTTTTGTAAGTGTGACTTCAAGTCTTTCGATTACTTTTAATTGATTGATTTATGCTAACAAATCATCAGTAACTTTTGAAGCATTGTAAGCAAATACTGAAGTCACTATTGACACCTGCCTGGTTTTTGGAAGAAATTTGTGTACATTTGGAACAATCGAATGGTTCATGTTAATTGACACAAGGATCGAGCAAATTTAAGCAGTTGATAGGAACCATATTGTTTTGAAGCTACTGTTAAGTGTCATTTTGAGTGTCATTCTATTTTTCCAATTTGTATAATTGAATATAACAATGATCAAAATGTGGAAATGATAAAATTGTATGAACAAAGTTTAAGGGTCTTTTCTGGCACTATTTCGGTTACTTTGAAATTGGAGGAATTCCCAATAAGAAATAACGTTGTGGCGACAACATTTTCAGTTAAGTTGAAATACTTAGTGAAGACCTCATAGGGCTACAACGACATATTGCGAGCTAAGGTCTGTAGGGAGTGGTTTATACTACTCCCCGTCCTTCTAGACCTCCAGGTTATGGGTTGTGTCATCGGAGTGACTGATAGCGAACTTAGCAAACAAAATAAGTACAATGAACTGCACGTGAGGTCTTATAACCGACATTGCGCAGATAAACAATCAAAGAACGCCGTTAACTGCTGCAATGTAGATATAACAGCCATCCAAGAGTGTGATGGGATGGACCGGGTAAATACTCTGGCGAAGGTTATCGAAAACAAAAGCTGTGAATATTTGGGAGCGGATTATTTTGTTGGAACTAGAGTCTTCAGTTTCCACAGTGTGAGGTGAAACAGTTCTGAGAATGCTGAGATCTTTAACTCCAAACTCAGAACAGGTCAAATGAAAGAGCTGGTACAATAAGGGTTCAGTAGTTTATAAGTAAGAAAACCCTATACTTGTTTCAGCAGCTTCAGATCAATTCGGAATTTCTTAGAATACTATGGCACTTGGCAATCCGATAAAAATTTTATGATTTAAAAAAAAATCACTTGACAAAAATCACGGCTGTCAACACTTGTCAACGTCTTCCAATCGTGTTTAAACATCGTCTGTTTTAACTCAATTTTGTAAGACCAATTTTCTGCGCATAGAAGTCATAATAATTTAGAACTATAGGTTTCTTTTTGGCGTGGGTAGATTTTTAGTGTACATTTTGTTTTGGTGACATCTGTCAAATCTTTTGTTTATTAGTCAGTTGTTTATGCCAAATCATCATGGCAAGGTACACGATTGAACACCAAGTTGAAATGATAAAACTTTGTTATCAAAATGAGTGTTAGGGAACACAAACCTTACGCGAATTACGTCCATTTTACGGTAGTGCCGACTCTTCAACGTTTGGTTGTCAAATTTGAGACGACCGATTCAGTAAATAATCAACCAACACCAGTACTTTCAAGGAACGCAAGATCGGCCGAGAATACTGCCGCGGTCCGTGAAAGTGTTCAGCAGAACCCGAGGCAGTCTATTCCTCGCCGAGCACAAGAACTTGGCCGTTCACATTTTTGCGTCGGGACTTGGGATTACACCCATACAAAATCCTACTAACCCAGGAGCTCAAAATTCAACGCCGTTTGTTGGCTGACTGGGTTTTGAATCGTTGGGAAGAGGAACCCAATTTTCGACGAAAACTCATCTTTAGTGACGAGGCACATTTTTGGACAAATGACTGTGTTGACAAGAAAATTGCCGCATATGGGACGACACCAACCCACGCGAGGTTCACCAGGTGATAATGCATCCTTAAAAAGTTAACGTTTGTTGTGGATTTTTGGCTGGCGCAGCGGCGTAATTGGACCGTACTTTTTTAAAAAAGACGTTAGCCACACAGCAAGCGCCACGACAAGTACATACAACATCTACCCGCCCTTATTTAAAAACCATATGTTATTGGGAAACAAACAGTTGCTTTTACACTGATAGAGAACATTTGTCTCAGAATTCGTGCAAAGCAATTATATTCCAAGGAATTACTTTCGGTTTTAAAAATTTTCAGTCAAAACATTCGCTTTCCTCAAAAAAAAACACACTCCTATCAATCTTTATTTAAAACTCAATCAACTTTGTGCCTTTAATTTTATCTCGCATCACTCCTAAATTTTCTTTCTTTCAAAACATTTACCGCAAACAATATCATTCCAGTGTGTCGATGATGAGGATGACAAAGTCCACATTGCCATTACAAAAACGGTGACTGCATCGAACGGACTGCATCAACTTTTTCGGATACCTCTTCCACGAAGCGACGAACAGTCGAGGATCAAGTCAAAAGTGATTCCATTTTTCATGTCTGACCTTCGTTTGAATAGCCTATTCGTCCATCAACAAGAACGTACTTATGGATACATCCCGTGATGTGCCACACAACACACAATACTACTGACAATATGTAGATGCAGTTGCATCAGTAGCCATAAAGCATCAGCATTTGTTGCTGATACTTGCAATGTCAGTCTCTGATGTTGTTCGAAAATATTAAAGTTCAAGTTGAGTGTAAACACTTAGCCAACTCAAAAACACAAAAACCAAAAGTCTGTCCGAACAGCTCTTTTAATGCGATCTCCAGACACCCACCACACTACTCCTCAGCAGCAACCATCAAACAACAAAATGATGATTTCGGGCAGCGAAAATTAATCAGCTGCGGATTTTAAGGCCAAGGTTGCATCTTGAAATGCATCCATCTCTCCCCATAGCGCATCGCCCTCGCCATCGTGAATGTTTGTATCTGGCGATATCATTGCACGTCAGTCACAATTTTCCGTTTATTTTTCCAAGAATTTTCATTGAGGCGAGGTCTGCTATTAGTATCACGAGGTATAGCTTGAGGTAGATAGGTACTAATGGTGATGCGGTGAGCGTATGGTTGTGGGGCAAGCGAATCGCGTCCCGGGCAAGAATAATGGGCCCAAATTAACGTGGGCGATGAAACCGCGCGCGCCACATCAGATGACGGCGACACGTCTCCATTGACCAAAACTATTGTGGGCAATTCTCAGCACAAAGAACACGCCAGCCATACACCGCTCACTTTTGACGACCAAACAGCGACGACCAACGGCGACTCGTATGACTTGAATATTAGGTAAACG
This sequence comes from Eupeodes corollae, assembly GCF_945859685.1. NCBI lineage: Eukaryota > Metazoa > Arthropoda > Insecta > Diptera > Syrphidae > Eupeodes > Eupeodes corollae. The sequence goes on from NC_079147.1 coordinate 246,237,302, forward strand.
AGTATACATACACCAGGAGTGGCGACCTCTGTTCATCGCGGTTGACAGGTACAACGCCAAGCACAAAGAGACATTCAGATGCTGATGCAGATAGCGCCCGAAGGCAGACATCAGATGGAAATGGAAACACATCGCACAAAGGAGGAAGGTAGGTTAGGTATACATTATTATACCACCAGCCATCTGCAGTATGTGGAATTGTCTAGTCTGGGTATGCTATAGCCTACCTTGTGAGCTATGTCTGGGTTTGTGTTCAGGGGGGTTAGGTTGGAAAAGTTTACACCAAACAAGTTGGCGGATGGATTTTTGGATGCTGTTTATTTTAGACGCTCCACAACCAACCACCCCACTTCCCTTGCCGGGCATGCCACTTAATGAAAACATACAGGTGGTTAACGTTTGCGACCCAACTCAACTTTAGGTTGAGGCTTTTTTAATCCGTGGCAATCAACGCATAGAAAAAGTTTATATTGTATACACCCACACATTTTTAGCGAGCAATTTATTTTTTGGGTGCTTATTGTAGTTTTTGTTTTTTGGTGTGTCGGGGAGAGATAGAGCGCTTCGCTTTTGTGCGTGAATTGCGGTTTGGTAACGTGGCTCTGTAGGTAAGAGTTTACTGTTATTTATAGTTAACATTTAATCCAGGGCTTCTGAGGTCGAAAAGGATAAAGTTAGATGGCCAGAAGTAGCATTCAGCAGCAGCAGTTGCGACTTAATGACTTTCGGCGAGTATTAAAAGCTTAAGGTGAAAAAGTTTTATTCCAACATATGTAAGGAATTTTTACAGTTTTGCTAATAAACCAAAAAAGTTACGGGTATAAGTAAATACTGACGGTATTACTGGAAGGCTATAGCTTTACAGAATAGTTGAAGCTAAAAAACTTATGTCATTTGAAATTGTTATGTTTTGGTTATAGACTTTTAAATATCTTACAGTGATAGAAAAAAAAGGGTTTAAAAACTAGTGGAGTTCTAGTTTCCATTGAGATTGAACAAACTTTATAACAACGATGAAACTGCTTGGTTAGCTCATCACACGAGTCAAACCACCTCTCAAACCAAAAGAGATCAGATAGGAAAAGAATCAATTCGTTCTTTAACTGGAACATTCAAGACTTGAAACAAGAGAAGCATCGTGTGCAATTATTAAAAGAAAAACTTGACTTAAAATTACAATGTAGTCAATAAAAGGCATTTTATTGGGAAATTATATTATTATACGTAAATATTTGTCAAAGTGACAAACTTCCAATCGAACTGATAATTTTGCTACAGTTCTGGGGGACATTTCTTCCAAGATTTTTACATGTAATTATTATTACCTCAAAACACCAAGTAAAGTTCTCAGAAGGATTTAAAATCATAACTTTTGACAGTACCATTTCCTTAAAAAACCTTATGCAAGCATTGACTTCAGAAGATCACCTCTTTTTCGCTTTTCACTTGACGAGAGTCAATGAAAACTTTTGGATGGCTTATGCATGCCTCAAATCGAATTGTTTAGACTTCCACTAAAAATATGATATCTAAAGGGAAAACTTATTCGGAAATCAGGTAGATCCTCGGGTGTTCAAATAAAAAGATCCGCAATACCTTAACATTTGCTGTAAAATCCGAGCAATGTCCTTTCTGATGGTGAAGCGACTGATTTGACAGAGCAAAAAGCAACCGTTTTTACCAGCTACGAAGCTGAAAGCCGTCTTGAATGTTACAGCTAGTTGTTCCCAAACTTGCTTTCACAGTTAACAGGCAATCGAAAGGTACCGCTCCTGACAAAAAAAGCATGTGACCAAACGAATGCAATTGGCCCAAGCCCTTGAAGAATCGCTCACAACAAAATGGAGGAATGTTCTATGGACAGGTGAGACCAAAATTGTTTTATTTGGTTGAAAAGAATCAAGGTCATACGTGAGAAGGCCACAACATGCTGAATTCAACAAAAAATTTACGACAAAAACTATCAAACATGGCGGATCAAGCATAATAATATGGGGCTGTTTCTCTTACTATAATGTTAATCCTTTATACTAGATAAAAGGTATAATGGATTAGCACCTGTTTGAACAAATATGGCATGAACAGATGTTGCCGTATGCGTCTGAAGATACGCCGTTGAATTAGGTCTTTCAACAGGACAATGGCCCGAAACACATAAGTAAATTGGCCAAAAATTGGTTTTGGGATAACAGTGTGGAAGGTATGGAGCGGCATGCAAAATCGACAGACTTGAATCCATTTAAAAATCTTTGCCTTGACGTTAGGACAGAAATGTCTCGGTGCAAGCCAAGCAAAAACAATGAACTTTGGGCTACTGTCAATCGATTCCTGTTGAAAGATGCTAAAGCCTCGTGAGCTCAATGCAAAGGCGTTGTACTGCAGTCTTTGCAAATAAAGGAAACGTGACAAAATATTAATTATGACTAATTTTTAAACAGATTAAACATAAAATATAAAATATTATAAAAAATATTTTTTTTTTATTTTAAACGATGTTTTTATAATGCAGTGTAATTTTTTTGACTGACAAAATTAAAATGCTTCGGAAAGTTAAGAAATCTGAAGAAATGGATTGCATTTCGATTCAACTTTGTATAATTATTTAAAGAACTCAATAACTTACGCACGCCCCCACAGATGAGAAGGATAACAACATCGAAGATATATTCTTCGAGCTCTTAGACAAAACATGTAAGCAGTGTCCTGGCTACGATATTAAAATTGTCCTGGGTGATTATAATGCCAAGGGAAGACATCTTTGGCGGATTAATCGGGAAAAACAGCCTGCACGACAAGACTTCCGACAGTAGATTTAGGCTCATAGATTTTGCTACATCATGGTAGCTACTACGCGTTTTTCAGACCTCAACATTCACAAAGGAACTTGGAGTTCTCCAGATCAACCTACTGTCAACCAGATTGACCATATTGCGATCGACGCCAGACACGCATCCAGCATCATGGATGTACGAACTTTCCCAGGATGTAACATCGACTCGGACCACTAGCTTTGAAACCAAGGTAGCACTTCGGGTTTCCAGACATAAGGCAAAACAGGGAGATGCTGTTAGAAGGTAAAACGTCCAACGGCTAAAGTCGCGAGAGATCGCCAAATCCAAGATGCAATCAGAGAAGCCGCCTCTGATCTGCTGGGTTTCAAGCAGCCACCAACAAGGAACCCCTGGTTTGATGAGGAATGTCGACAGGCTCATGTGCTCTATGAGCAGAAGATGCGAGTTGAACGCCGACTTCTCAGAGGAAAAAAGAGAGGGCATGAGAAGCGTGCGGTCGAAGATGTTGAGAGGTTTAAAAGCAGGAATGAAGTTCGAAAGTTTTATGAACAGGTGAAACGAAATTCACAAGTACATAAACCTAGAACCGAAGGCTGCAAAGACGAAAGTGGAAACATCATAGTGGAACCGCAGTCAATGCTGAGGATATGGAAGGACCACTGCTGCAGACTGTATAACGGTGACGACGAACTGAATTCCGCTGTCAGGCAGGATGATCTATATTCAACATAGACGACGAAAGCCAACAATCCCGTCCTCCCGACTTAGACGGAGTAAAGATTAGCATGCACCAACTTATCTGTAAGAAAGCATGAATGGTTCCTCAGTATTATTTGCCCGATCCTGAAAAAAGGAGACCCTCTAAACTGCACCAACTATAGAGGAATCAGTCTACTTAGCATCGCCTATAAAATCTTCTCTGCCACAATATGTGAACGTCTAAAGCCCATAGTCAACAACCTGATAGTTCCTTATCAGTATGATTCTAGACCATTTAAGGGGGTATTCTGGTCTAGAGACATGAATTTTAGGTAATTTTTGAAGTGCTGTAGAAAAAAGCAAGCAACAATTTTACCATCAATTTTTGTATACATTATTTATTTACATTAGAAGCATAAAAAAAAAATAAAAAAGTAAAAAAAAAATCAAAATTCCGTTAGTTATCAGCTGATGGAGCGGTGCGTCTCAAAAATTTGGTGCGTGACCATACCCACGAATTTAACTCTCCTAGAAATCTGAAATCAAAAACTAAAAAAGATTATTAATCTACAATAATGTCGCAATGTCTGGAACTACGGAAAAGCTACAAACATTTTTTTTTACAAAATGGCGACTGTCTAAAGAAAAATAAAAAAAAAATTATAATTTTTTTGAACATTCTTCGATTTGTTAAAAATAGTAAAAATGAAAATTGGGGGATCGCCGTAGTTCCGGAAGTAGACAAGTCCCTAAAGAAGACTCTCTTTAAATTTCAAGTAAATCGGTTCGGCAGAACCTGAGAAATCGTGGGTATCAGATTCAAAAAGACAGTTCTGAGAAAAACTTGGTTAAAGTACCCCATTATGTCTTTTGTTCTATTAGTTGGAGCCCAACCGATTTGGATGGCTGCTCAGCAAAATACTTATTTCTCCGAAAATAATTTGAATTTGGGAAAATCCTCTCGTAGACATATTCTTAAATAGTTAAACTATGAAAATATGAAAAGAAAAAAAATCGATTTTTTTTAATTTCTAGACCAGAATACCCCCTTAAGTCCACAGTTATGATCAAATATTCACATTACGGCAGATCCTGGAAAAAAACCCAAGAACACCAAATCGACCCTAACATCTTTTCATCGATTATAAGGCTGCATATGACAGCATCAACAGGGACCAGCTGTATAGAGCCATGTCTAGTTTTGCCATCCCCGCCAAACTCGTCCGTTTGTGCAGGATGACCATGGAGAATTCACGCTGCTCCATAAATGTTGGAAACAACTTAACAGAACCTTTCGATGTCAAAAAAGGCTTTAGACAAGGTGATGCGCTGTCAGGCAATTTTTTAACATGGTACTTGAAAGAATAGTTTAGAGCTCACACGTCAACACTAGAGGCACTATCTTTCAAAAGTCTGTAAAATTACTAGCATATGCTGATGACATTGACATAATCGGAAGAACTCAGCGTGATGTCAATGGGGCTTTTGTGAGTATTGAGGCAGAGGCGGCAAAAATGGGTTTAACGGTTAATCAGGGCAATACAAAGTACATGCTGTCGTCAAGAAAGGACATACAGCACCGACGTCTTGGTCAAAACGTCACCATCGACAGACGTAACTTTTAGGTAGTCAAGGCCTTCGTCTACCTAAGCTTCGCTGTTAACGCCGAAAACAACACCAACGATGAGACTTAACGAAGAATAACTCTTGCTAACCGCTGTTTCTTTGGACAAAAAAGCAATTGAGTGGTATAGTCCTTTCTCGAAGGACCAAAGTGTCGCTATATAAGACTTAAACAGAAGGGTAAAAGTCCAACGACTAAGATGGCTGGGTCACTAGAGCGCATGGAAACCAATGCTCAAGCAAAAAAAAGTCTTCGAATCCACAACCAAGTAACATAACTCAACTGGAGACATCTACCTAGGGTCCGAGCTAGATGGAGAAGTTTGTTGGGTGATGCCCTAGTTCACAGAGGACTGTTACGCTACCTTAAGTAAGTAAATAAGAATAACTTTATTAATTTAACAGTAGATTCTTAAATAACATAAACCTTTTGATGTGTTGCAGTGGTATTTCTTTGACCGCATCTGTATATGTAACTTTCATAAAGCTTTGAATGCCTACCCTGACGCGAAAGGAAAATCCTGACATATAATAGATAGGAAATAGTTGGCTCCAGAGCATAAGCCTTACCACTCTCTAGAACTTAAATGAACCAAAATATGATGTATTTCCGTGAACAATTTGAACTATTAATGCGAGAAGCAGCCTTAATCAATTTTTCATCTTCTTTTATACGAAGTGCACAGTCAAGAGTTTCGATATCCAACACTCAGTGAAAGTGTAAAAAGAGTTTAAATTACGATGTACTATGTATTCGCGTAGTACGGCTAAAGAAGAAATCTCTATACTTGCAGTGCCATCAAGGTTTGCATGGAGGTAATATTTATAAGCATTCCTGGAGGCATAACAATTACTTTTGAAATACTTAAGCCAATTGGCTATTTTCCTTTAGAATAATTTGCTCAAGCTAAATAAAATGTTAAAGTTAAATAAAAAGCGCGAGATAAGAATTATGATTTGTAACAAGAAAAACTGTATTGTTTTAAGAGAAATTATAGGCTGGGAATCAACTTCAGACCGCTAAAGTAAAAGATACCATTATGTTACATACGAAGACTCAACAAAGTGTATAAAAGAAACTTCCATTTCAAACTTATAAACAAGACTCAAACTATTACTTCTATCTCTATGAAAAGAGAACTTCAAATTTTAATTGATAAAATGGTTTGTAATACTAGACACCAGAATGGATAAGAAGGCGTAACACTATAGCTAACATAGTTGACTGAGCGATATCTAAATCTAAATAAAATAATTTAAAAATAGACCAATTTGTAATCAAGTCATAATTTTCATCCAACGCGTGCGGTTGTGTTAGAAAAAGTAGATATATATCTGTTCAGCCATGATCCTGGCGAAATAAAAAAATTATTAAAGTACAAAATCCACCACCCTGAAACAATTTTTCTTAAAAGCAAAACTTTTAGGTATAAAAGTGTAACATTTTATTTCACCCTTCAACGACTCTACGTGCTTTGTATTAAAAATAAATTATTATGTTTAAAACGTTCCTACGAAAAAGGATATCATTTTTAGGAGGTATAGGTTAGGTTTATCTAAGACACTCCTTGCCTATTCAATGGCAGGATAGATTATTTTCAAAATTGCGTACCTCCTAATTGCGAGTTTTTTTTTTGTGAGGTATAATTAGAGATTTTCACTTAATTAAAAACAATATTTTGTATAAATTTTAAGTTTAAATCAAATTCAAAGCAAAAAACCATTACACTTTCTTCCATATAAATTTAGCATTGAATTAAGTTGTGTTAGTTATTATAGTGCTTAAAAATAATGACGAGGTTTACCTCAATAAAGTTACACAATATATAAATTATTTACCCGCATCATCACGTAGAGGCCACAATCATTTCGACAGGATATAGTATACAGTGAGTAAGGTATACTTCGATATAAATATTTATGTTGATAGGCAACTGTACTATATAATAACTTGTATTTTGTAGGTATAATAAATCGAGGATTAATTAAAATCATATTCATTTTATTAATTAATTTTACAAATTTTGACGTTATTCAACGAAATATTGTAGGATGGCAGATAAAATTAGATTACAACCATCATTATCAAAATCAGAGAGAAAAAACAACAAGGATTATAATGAGAATTGGTGTTCTCTCACATTTAATCCTATTTTGGCAAATGAATTGAAATCGAAGTATAGGTATATGTACAACATAATCATAATAATATGTATATTGACGTTAATTTGAATTGATGTTTCAATTAAATTAATTTATGAATAAAATTGAAAACAAAATTTAATGTATAAGCACCTACAAACATGTCACGTTGACACAATTAGCAAGCTTTGATTGAAAAACAAGGCGTATTTGATACGACATAAAATATTAAGGCCATAATTTTTTAACTTTGATCTTACCCCTACTTTTCACTTTAGACTAATGAGTGCAATAAAACCTATAAAATATTTAGGAACTAATCTCATCAACTAACAAAAACACTATAAAAGTATCATAAGTATCTCTTTTTTGAAAAACTCTCACTGTTGGGCGCCATTTAAATCACTTACGCTTTCATTTAAATAAAATGATAAATATGAAGTGTAATTGGTGTCACTACATTAGTGTCGAAACTGTTTCAGTATCATAGAACAGGAAAATTTAATACAAACAAAAATTAACCTCACGTTGGGCGCCATTTAAGTTATTTATCAATTTCCATACAAATTTCAACCCCATCCTTTTAGATTCATGCATGCAATCTAAAAGACTAAAAGGACTATTTAAAACCAATTTGATCAACCAACTATTTTTTTTACAATAAGCACACACTCAAAGTGATATTACTACCCTTATTATGAAGAGACACATTGTGAGCGCTAGGAAGAGGAAAGAGGGTTTGAAAGGAGATACCCATGCACATTGGTTTTGAATTCCTGAATTTTGCAATGACTTGAAAAGACAGAGTGAGGTAAGGCATTCCACATTCGCGTAGTACGGCTATGAACGAATCTCTGTATTTGACAGTAGGGCTAAAGTTGGACTCAAGGGTATATTGATGAGCATTCCTAGAAGCGCGATTATTAAGGTTGCACTGTTTAAGGGAGGAATGCAGCTGGCTATTTCACTAGGGCATAAACCATTGAAATAACGAAGTAAATGAACTTATGATGATAATATCACCAATCAATTTAAATGCTCCACGTTCAATCCTTTCCCAGAGGCTTAAAGTCAGTTGCAGAAGCACCAACCCAGAGATGGGAGTTATACCCAAGCTTTGGACGTACATAAGTCTTGTAGATAACAACCAGATCAGAATGGGTGAAACATTTCTTACATTGCCTAAGGAAGCCCAAACAAATTGAAGAAGTTTCGGTGACATCGCGTATGTGATCGTTCCACAAGAATAGGTTGGTGACACATACCCAGAATATTAAGATTTTCAGTCTCATTGATGCGAGTGTCATCAATGGATAATGGCAAGGGGGGTATATCTCGCTTCAACGCCATTTAAATCATTTTTACTTTTGTTTCCCAAATTATAAAATATAAAGTGCAATTGGTATCACAGCATTAGATTCAATAGTTCCAACACTATTATAGAATCTTCGGTTATAACAAGGAAAAAAGTAAGTTTCAAGTTGGGCGCCATTTAAATTATTTAGCGATTTAAGCAAAGTTATAAGAAAATGACGAACCCTCAATTTAGACTCATGAATGCAATGTTCTTAACTTAAAGGAATATTTAAACACCCAACCGATCAACTGACAACTATTCTCATGAAAAACTCCTTCTGTTGGGCGCCATTTACATAAATCACTTTCTTCTATTTGATTTAAACGATGATATATTAAGTACAATTCGTGTCATGGCATTAATGTCAACACTGTTACAGCATCTTGAACAAAGAGATTCGGTTCGAATAAAGAAAAAAATAAGACTTACGTTGGGCGCCATTTAAGTTATTTAACTATTTTAGCTATTACATAGCATTTCAATTATATTCCATATTCTTCTTTTGTTTTCCATGAATTCTCTCTCCATCACAAAGCTTTGGTGAGCACTTAAATAAATCTCATGTTGAAATATTAAAATAATAATCTCTCCACTAAAAACTCAACTTTACAATACAAAAAAATAAAGTTCAAGCTTTCCACAAAGACAAAGAATTCTAGCACCGTTTTTGATTGACTATTAAAAAATTCATATTTAATCAGATATTCGACTATATACAAAAAGGGGAACATCAAAAGGATTCCATCCATACCTCTTCTCAGAGCAGAAGGAAAAGTCGTAAAAAACTGACGAAAAAAAAAACAAAAAACAAAATACAAAGAAAATCTTTTCGCATTTAACAAATATACTTCCAATTTTTGAAATTAAATTCAAATATTCACCCAAACAAAATATAATCTACCTCAAACACTATATACTCGTACAAACATAGCTGTATCAAGGAGGTAGATACTTTTTCCCTTGCAATGAATAACAAAGCAGATAAGCGATTTTCTGAGCTACAATTTTTATATGAAAAAAGCTGAAATATGTATAAAAAGAAAAATATATAAAACTATAGAGAAGAAAATAAATGCCCAAGGAGAGTAAAGTGCTTGGTCTCGGAGAGATTTCAAGCGTCCTTTGCTCCCGAAACAAAACCAAATACAGCAACAATAAAATAAAATAAAAAACAAACAAAAAAATAACGGAAAAGACAAGGAAACAAAGCTGAAATTTTCATTAAAATGCAACAAGTACTCTAGAGACATGAAGAAACAAAATAAAACATTCAGATACTCAAGGAGCATAAGAAGAAATAAAACAAAAAAAAAACACACATACAAACAAAGATGGGAGGCCAGGAAAGATGGTCCTTCAGCCATATCTATCCTATGTACCTAGATAGAGTATATGTATAGAGGGAGGTTTATAGGCTCCTTCACTGCTGCGGCGCCACCACTAGGGAGTAAGTTGTTGGTCCATCAATGTATCTCTGATGGTAGATATATATTTTGTAGTGTACCAGAAGAAGAATTCCACTTCTTTATAACTGTGTACCAACATACATATATATCCACAATCACATCAGATGCAGTCAGCCTCAGCAACAGCAACAGCCCCAAGAGCTCTAGGGGGTTAAACAAGAAGGATATCCTGATTCTTTGTCGGTGAGTACGACGAAGAAAAAAAATGGAGGAAGAAGATAGAAATCCTTTTACTTATGCTCATTCACCTGGCAGAGGTAAGGTTTTTGGTTTTTTGTTTTTGTTTTAGGTTTTTATTTATTTCCTTAGCTTTTTTATAACTTCTTTATATTCAGGCGATATGCTGTTGGGTTTAAGGTTTAACTATCCATTTTGTTTTATTTTATTTCACTTTTTGCGTCTTTGTTTTTTCCTGCGTTGGGCGCCATTTTTTATGAGATTTGTACTTCTTTTAAGGTTGAAGCAAACCACAGTTGATCCTCTTGAATATTATCCTCTTTCACTTGAACAACAGAATGAAGTTAGCTATGGAACAAAACGACGACGATAACGAAGAAGACAAACGCAACGGTAAATGGTTTTGTCTAATCCAATGATGACAGATGGGGATACAACAGCAAAAAAACTATCCATTTAAAAAAGGACACATATCGCTCCCTAGAGCTTGACGCACTGATGGCTTTCAAACAGTCTTACAAGGATGTAGTTTTTTTTTATTTTTGTATTTTAAGTCATAAAACCCCAGCAACAACAATTTAAAAAATGGCGCCCAACGATTTACCCAACATATTGGAATTTAAGATGGCACATAAGGATTTATTGTACCACAAAAAGGATTTATTTACTAAATTGATGTTATTTATTTAAGTGTGAATAGATAACCGAAAATATAAAAAGATTTTAGCATTTTTATTTCGGTTTTAGAATCCATTGAGTTTGTTAGACAATAGAAAGAAAAAAAATCTATTCACATTGTCAAGTGCACTCAATGTTGAGAAAAAAAAAAAACAAAACAAAAATAATTCCGCTTAAAAAAAGGGGAGGGTGTTTTTTTTATGTGCATAAGGCGTACATGAAGAGAACAGGATAAGCAAGGACATTTTAATGTGCTTCTGGTATTGTTTTTTCTATCATTTATATATGTATTTTTTTTGTTTTATGAACTATAGAGAGGCACGTACAGTACATATAGCATGTAATTGTTGTCTCTCGCTCTTTTATTTAAGTTTTACATCTAAAATGTGAGTACGGGTACCTAAAGGTTTGTTAGTCCTTTGCTTTGCAAGAGTTAGATATGATATCAGAACTCCAGAGGGTGGCTTTGGTTTGATTGTTTTGTGCTGAGATTTACTGCATGCTGCTTGCTGCATGTGCTTACTATATAGTTCTTGTGCATCCGGTTTATAGAATTTAAAAGTATAGATACAAAATAGAAATAAAAAATAAGTTGAAACTTTACTGCATTTCATTTTCTGAAGTAACACATTGAATAGACAAAATTTATTGTTTATGGGCAGAGCGTAGATGTAGGAGTATTAACTTTACAAATTGTGTTGAACAATAATTTTTCAAATGTTCTCCATAAAACTTTCAAATGCACCAGATTTGGTTTGATTTAATATTATTTTTTCATTCCCAATAGAATTGTTAAAGCAGAGCAATTAGGTACTTAACGAAAAAAAATGATTTCAGATCAATTTTAAAAAATGAATTTCAAGATTAACTCAAAACCTTGTATTAACAGACAGACGGATTCTGATAACTTGTTGGTTCGTCAGAAGAAGTAAAAGATTGAAATTTAATTGAATTCCTGAAAAATTTTCAAGTCAGTAACAATCTTCTATGAGACCAAACCACTACAAAGGCACAGTGGGGTTGTTTATAGCACATAAAACAAATCCTTTTAAAACAATTCTGAAGCTTATGCTTAACATTTTCCAATAAACTTTAGACTATTTTGAAGACGGAATTGGTCTTTTTGACAGATGTCAAATGAACTTCTGAACAGCATTTGCAAATCATGCAAATGTATTAAAGTAATATTGGTTCACGCGATGCCTCGAAACAGTCAATTCATTGTTTATGAGCGTACAACTACTTTACTAAAATGAAAATACCATTTACGATTTGGGTTATATCACGGCCTCAATTTCAACAAAAAAGTGATCGAAAATTGAGCCTCTCGACTGGAATTTTTAAAGCATAATGTCAAATCTTTATATTTTTGATAAAACTTAATTTTTTTTTCAACAAAACTGTTATTTTACATGCATTTTAATTTATTTTTGAAAAACAGACGTCTAAAAACACCCTTTACACCTGAATATAATTTTTTTGCCTGCTTATGATATCTTAAAATTTGACAATCACAAAAAAGGTTGACATTAAGACCTAATTATTAAAAGAATAAATTGTAAACATAGTTTTTTGGACTTTTTGAATTTATTATTTGTGAATTAAAACAGATATTTTTTGATGCAAATTGACGACCATTTTTACATGAGTCCAGAAAATCATAGTTGCGAATTTTTATTACAGAAGACCAAAATCTGTTTGGAATTCAAGTTTGAAAAGTAGTAAGAATTAAAAACAATAAGAAATGAGGAAGCTAATTGGTTTTGAATGCCTGAATATCACATTCGAGAAGTGTGTGCTTGGGAAAAAATATCAGTACTATAATTACTGCTAGGATTTGGTTCAAACGTAAACTGTCGGGTATTGCTAAAAGCAATTCTTAAAAAACATGACTACAATGAAAAAAAAAATTACAATTACTTGTAATTTTATGTACACTTTCCCAATTACTTTAAAATATAGTTCAAAAATTTACATCGATTTTGCTCAGCCGTTTAAATGAATGGATACAGTGAGTTCTAAGCTTGCTTCAGATCTTGATACTCCACCGTCGATAACATTTTTGTACTCTCCTCGATTACTGACTGGTTTCTATCGAGAAATAAGAAACTATTTGCTTTTTTCGTTGATTTTGAAGCTGCTTTTGACACCGTGGATCGCAATACCTTGTTTTACAAGCTTTTCCAGGCAGGAATGTAGCTTAAGTTCGGAAGAAGTATTGCAAAATGTATACAAGGCTACCAAAGTATCAGTGTTGAATGGTCAATGCTTATCAGAATGATTCCAAACGAAATCAGGAGTTACACAGAGCTGAGTACTAAGTCCAAGATTGTTTGCACTCATCATTAATGATATAGTCGAAGCATTAGCAGCAGGAATCGAGTACGCGACCGTTAACATTAAAGCTCTTCTTTTCGCTGACAACATTGTTCTGTTAAATAAGCTTGCTGAATATTGTAAAAGGTGGAACGTAGTGGTAAAGTTAAATAAATCCAGAGTGATGGTTTTTAAGAATGGCGGTGGAAGATCGGGTGCAAGTGAGCAATGGCACTATAATGGTAAAAGAGTAGAGTTGGTGAAAGAATACAAATATCTAGGAGTCTGCTTTACTAAGAACTTGGGCTTGGAAAAACATCTCATTGACAAACTTGTTAAGGCGAAAACAGCTTTAAACTTAGCATGAAAGCAATGCTTTAATAATAAGGAAATTACGCACACAAGTAAATTTAGGGTCTTCGAAGCTGTATCGGAATCAGTTATGTTTTATGCAGTGCAAGCTTGGGGAGGTCGGAAATATGAACAAGTGGAAAAACTGCTTAGATTTTACATGAAACGGATTTTTCACCTTCTTTCGAGTACTGCGAAACTACATCATCATGCTGGAAACGGGTTTATCGCCTTTATTTATAAAAACTCTCAAGCTGCAGGTCGATTACATCCCCAAAGCTCTGATGATGCCGAGTTATCAACTCTGAGAGAAAGTAGTTTTTCAAACAATCCAATCCCGAAGTTGATGGTTTAAAGATTAGATAGAACTAGCCGAGCAGGTCGATGTTGACCTAAACTATAGTAACTTTGCCTCTTGGAAGCCAACTTTATGTATATCGCCTAATAGCTTGTCTGGATGAAGCCTCAAGAACACAATACATGGATCAAGCCAAAAACTCACTGCACTGCATGATTTACAGTAGACTAGACTCCGGGAAAGAAACTTCTTCAAAATTCGTGTTTCGGCTAAGAGGAGAACTCCTTAATCTGAACTACATTCCTCACCGTGAGGACTTACCGATTTTATGCAACCTGTGCAACTTGAAGGATGTTTTTCATTTTGTTAGATGATGTGCGATATTGATAGAAATACTGATATCACAAGCCTTCTACAGGAAATGGATGTCATAAAGTTATATGCATATATTGCAAAACAGCACTTAAATATAGACATCAAAATTTAAATGAAGCGTTTTAATCTTAAAGTACATATTTTTTTTAGTTGTCAATCAGGCAGATGGCAATGCCATCCAAATATTGATTGCATTAATCAAATTATTGTTAAAAATATTTGTTTAAATAAAATCAAAATCTAATCTTGTTCAAAAATTTCAATCATAAACTACAAGTAATTGAAAAGCGACAATTACTAACAGTTAAATTGCAAAGATCTAATTGAAAACAAAAGTAATGATCTCCAAACACTTTCTCAATTACTTCAAAATGTAATTGATTCATTTCAGTCTTTAAATTCATTTATTGAAAAGTATCAATTACTTAAATTAAAAGTAATTAAAATGCAAATTTTTTCAATCACAATTGCGTGTACTTAAATTGTAAAGTAATCATTATTTCATAAATCTGTCTAAAAGAAATTAATGTGTCCTTTTTGTTCGACAGGAGGATTTAAACTGGTTATTTTACTGGAGGAGGACTGTCTTTGAAAATAACACAAAAATAATAAAACAGATAAAACTTTTCAAGACATCGGTTACATATCCTTTTGAATTCATTCGTTTGAATAATTCTAGACAAGATTAAAGATATTGGGGTAGCTGGCCAATGTTTTTGAAGGTCTACCTGTACAAAAATGGCAACCTTGACAGTCACATAGATCTTAAAATTTGATTTTGTGGGCTTATTTGAAGAGCAAAAGCTTATGACAGCATTAACCAACTTCAGGTCAAAATTATAGCTACAACTTTTAAAAAGGAGTGATGTTACCCACCTCTGTCTATCAACTCCTACTTTCACCTCCCGCGGTGAACATCGGGTGCCTAGTACCTCAACTGGAGATTGGGTTCTAACCCCATTGGAAAATTGTTGGTGGCAGCAAACGAGAGAGGGGGGAGAGGTGTTTATACTTAGGCACCTCTCCTTATCCAGGCGGCAGCGGACGAATTCTCGAGATGGAATCAACGGTAGCGTCTACAGTTACAGTAAGGTTGAACTACTTAGTGAACAAGAAGAAGCGGTTGATCCAGCTCCCCGTCCTTGGAGTTATACTTAGGATCTGACCCTCCAGGTTGGGGGTTGTGCGTCGGGGTGACTTCCTGGAAACGTAAAAGCTTTCATAGTTGCGAAGCACCAATAATCCTCGGATTCGGACGGATTCACTGTTGACAACCCACGTAAACGAAATAAAGACAACGAACTTCGGATCAGTACGTGGAATGTTAGGTCCCTTAACAGACCACGTGCAGCCGAACAATTAGCGGAAGCCCTAAACAGCCATCCTAGAAGTGAGATGGGATGGACCGGGCAAACGCAAACTAAAAGACTGCGATAACTACTACGGCGACTGCTACCGAGAACAAAGACAGCGTCTATTTGGGTGTGGTTTTGTTGTTGGAACTAGGCTCAGGCAAAAAGTCTTGAGTTTTAACAGTCCGCATCAAGGCTAAATTCGCCAACATAAGCCTAATATGCGCGCATGCCCCAACAGAGGAGAAAGATGAAGACACCAAAGACATATTCTTCGAACTCCTGGACAAGACATATGAGCAGTGCCCTAGCTATGACATTAAAATTGTCTTAAGAGATTTTAATGCCAAGCTAGGAAGAGAAGACATCTTTGGTGGGATAATCGGGAGATACAGCCTGCACGACACTACCTCCGACAACGGATCCAGGCTGATCGATTTTGCTGCGGGGCGAGACGTTCTGGTAGCTAGTACGCAGTTCACACATCTCAATATTCACAAGGGGACATGGAAATCTCCTGATCAATCAACCGTCAACCAGATTGACCACATTGCGATCGACGCACGACACTTCTCCAGTATCCAGGATATCCGAACATTCCGAGAGGCCAACATTGACTCGGACCAAAACAAGGAAGTACTGTGAGAAAATTCGACGTTAGACGGCTGCATTAAGCATTGAAAACCAGTGGTAACATTGCCTTGCAGCCATCAGAGATGCCGCCTCTGAAGTGCTAGGTTTCACACGGCCACCACAGCGAAACCCCTGGTTTGACGACGAATGCCGGCAAGCGCACGAAGCGAAACAGCAGGCATACAAATGCACTGCCATGCAACTTCTTCAACATCGTTCTGGAAAGAATTGTGCAAAACTCAACCGTCAACTCTAGAGGCACAATCTTCCAAAGGTCCATAAAATTACTCGGATAGGCAGATGATATTGACTTAATTGGAAGATCAAAGCGTGATGTCAGTGGAGCGTTTTTGAGCATTGCGACGGAAGCGAAGAAGATGGGCTTAGTGGTCAATGAGGGCAAGACAACGACGTCTTGGACAAAACGTCACCATGGACAGCTATAACTTTGAGATAATTAAGGACTTTGTCTACCTAGGCACAGCTATTAACACAGACAACGACACAGGCGCTGAAATCAAACGAAGAATAAATATTGCAAATCGCTGATTCTTTGGACTTGGAAGGCAATTGAGAAGTAAAGTCCTCTTTCGAGCATCTAAAATCACCATCTATAAGACACTCATCATCCCGGTTCTCATTTATGGCGCTGAGGCCTGGACCCTGTCAAAGAAAGATGAGTGCGTCTTAGGATACTTCTAGAAACAAATTCTTCGGGTGATTTTTGGTCTCGTACGCATAGATGGAGAATGGAGGAGAAGATATAACGACGAACTGTACGGGCCGTACAGCGACACTGACCTAGCTAGCAGAATTAAAGTCCAACGGCTGAGATGGCTAGGTCATGTAGAGCGGATGGACATCAACGCTCCAGCCCGGAAGGTCTTCGAATCCAATCCCGAGGGACGGCGAAGTAGAGGAAGACCGCGACTCAGGTGGCGCACCCAGGTGGGAGAGAACCTCAACCAACTTGGCGTGCAAAACTGGAGACAGCTATCTAGGGACCGAGCTGGCTGGAGACGCATGTTGGTTGAGGCCCAGGTCCCGCCGGACTGTATCGGCACCTTAAGTAAGTAGGTAAGATGTTAAAAAATGTCTTTTAGGTACCAAAAAAGGGTACAAATTTATATATGCAGTTCAATATTCTAAATTATTTTGAAGAAAGTATCAAACTTCCCGCGGTTAAAGTTCCAAATATTGTTTAATATTTAAAACAATTAACTTAAATATATAAACATAGAATCGTAATTAATAATTTATTTTAATTGCTTCTTTGTTTGTATAGCTCAAAAGTTTAAATTTTGTTTTAATCACTTAAGAACATTTTAGCTTACTACACGGGCTGGCTATCTAATCTATACCGTGTTCGAAATTATAGATTCATATTTTTAGGAATTACCAAAGATTATATCTACTTAAAGAAATACAAAATACACAAGGCCTTGGACAAAAGATCATGTGGGCTAGTTTTGCAAAATGCTTATTTTGGTAAACACAAAAATTTAAAATGACCTTAAACTTACCAATTTTTCAGCATTTTTTCCATCAAAAGACTCCAAGATAATTTAATACTTTAATATTTAACATTAAATACCAACAAAAAACTATTTTTTAAAATGTTTAAACATGCACACGCACAGTTTATAAGCTACCTTACTTAAAGTTTAAAAATATTGTGTGTAATTTTGTTAGGTATCATAAATAGACTTTTTTTGTTTATAACTATTTATAATATATTTAATAAATTGTATGTAAGAAAAATAAAATTAATTAAGAAAAATAAAATTTATAAAATATATTTTCCCTAAAAAAAATCTTGTTTTATTTTGTTTAAAATACTTAAATATTTAAATTATTAAATTTTGCTAATATATATATTTTTTTGGGTTGTTGTTTGTCTGTGTGCAATCAGGTAAAAAGTTGATGGTACGGTAATTGCTTATATATTTTTTTTTATACATATTTATAGTTTTTATTTATAAATATATTTTTTTGAAATATTTAAAAAATTATATAATTTGCTGTAGTTTTTTTTATAATATTGGTTTTATCTAAGAAAATATCTACCAATTTTTTTGTAAAATGTAAACAATAACAAAATTATAAGTAAAAATTGTATGATGCGTTAAAAATTTAATGACATAAGAAAAATAATTTAAAAAAAAGCATTAGTGACAATTTCAATTAACTACAAAAAATTGTGTAATGTTAAAACAGAAAAGTTATGAAACTCTTTTTGACCTGATTCTATTTAATTTTTTTTTAATTTTTGAAGCAAAAGTAGTAATTTTGTTCAAATTTTTATTGTTTTTTGTCTGATCTGAAGAGAATGGTGAAATATACAATACACTGATTCAAAATAAAATATGTTAGTGATTTTATGATTGAATGATATAATTTTGTTTTGATTTTGATTTTGATTATTTTTATAGGTTTAAGGAACGAGAGGATTTTTAAGGGATGTTTTTTGAAGGGTTATGATGATTTTTTTTTTCTTTGGAGTTTATTTTTGAATTTTTTGTTTTTTATTGAAAAGAGTAAAATGTTTTGGAATTTTCGTATTTTTTTTCAAGTTTTTAATTTAATGTTTATTATAATTATTGAATATTCTTACCTGCAGTGAGTGTGTAATCCCAGCTGGAATCTGGTTCATTTTTGTAGACGTTCAATTTTTCTGGCTGAAAATTTGCAGATAAAAATAAAGTAATGAGTGAAAATTGGAATAAAATCATACAAAAACTTAAATCAAAATATTTTAAAAACGTTATTTAATGATCCATTAAGATTAAGAAAAAAAATATTCGAAAATTACGAAGTATATACTCAAAGATTAAACGTTTCATAAATGTATGCAGTTTTTTTTACTTTGAAGCAGTATTACGAGTAAGTAAACCCTTAATGATTCTGAGAGGACTATTGAAAGCTCAAGTTTAATTGGAAGAAAATACTTCAATTTGCTTCATTAAACAGACTTTTGCATTAATAGTTTTTAATTTTCAAAAACACAAACATTTATAAATTAACTTACCTTTGCGAAGTCAATTTTTAATGTGCAGCATCCTGAGTATATATCAGCACCATTTAAATTTTCTCTAGCTCTAGTTGCAGCTTCTAAACTCTCAAACGTAAAAAAATCCAACCAAAAAAATAAGCATTATATAGGTTAAGGAAAATAACTGTTTAAAAAATTGAGAAAAATAAATATAAAAGAAATATTAGTTATTTGTTTGCATTTGATTTTGTTTGTTTTTTTTTTGTTTTAATTTTTAGTTTAAAAAGGATATTCAACCATAGCTTGTACTCCATTCTTTTTGAATATAACAATACGTAAAACTTGTCCATGTGGATGGCATATTTTGTGTAGTACATCCTGAAAATTGACAAGAAAAGAGAGAAAGATTCAATTAGTTAGTTGAAAATAGAATAAAAAGTAAGTAAATTCATATATCAATCACAAACACACTCAACTTCTATACATGAAGCTCTCAAATCATTCATTCACTTTGTGACATCCTGGATCCTGGATTTTAGGAAATAACTACCTTTCCTTTTCAAGGTACCGACAAAGTTAAATTAAAAAAAAAAATAGCAAACATTGCCCAACAAATTTACCACTGCAACAAACCACAACAATCCTTTGTCTGTCTATTAAAATTTTGTTAACAGGATGCACGCACGAGATGTCCTGATGAACTGCTGTCCCTGTTCTGTCCAGACAGATTTACCTACATATTTTCCTGGATGACAACGACAGGAGTTTTTAAATAATTTGTTTATTTTGTTTTTGGACAACGAACTGGATATATAACACAGACACTGGTTTCGCGAGTTTTAGTTAAATAAATTTATGAAAGGATTTGCATAGGGTATGCTTTGTTTGGATGCTTTGTTTGTTTGCTTTTTTAAGTAATTGAACTTTATTTTGGAAACAAAAAGCCATATTTGAGAATCTGAAGAGAATTTTAGAAAGAAATGCTACTTTTTATGAAATTTGATTCCTTAAAAACATCTTGAAAACATATTAAAGTTTTTTTTACATAAAAACAAAGAATGAAAGCGGTAGTCTTTTTTAAGGAAATTTTTCTTGAAACAAAATTGCTACACATTTTTTATCAAAACTCTTATAAATAAGGTTAGATATGTAAATTGTTGGTAATAAAATGGCTTAATTAAAGACTTTACTCTGAAGCCTCTATATTGAACATCTATGGCAAATTTACTTATTTTAAAACTAGCTTAAAGTTGAAATTTGTATCAAATGTGACAAAATATCGATAGAAATTTCAAGAAATGAAGACTTCGTTATTTGTGTTCAATTATTGAAGTTTATCTTTTTTTTTTGTTAAATGGCGCCCGGGTAATGTGTGAAAAATCAAAGTCCAATAAAAGCGCATTTTTCTAAATACAGATATTCCTCTTGTCAAATTTTACAATATTTTATCTGAAGTTTAAGTTTGCTGTGGTCTTTTTAAAGTTGCGCCCGGATAAGGTATAAAACAGCTTAGTTCTATAATACGATTTTTCTGATACAGACTCACCCTTGTTGCAAGATCTTTAAACGAATTGTCTCGAGTTTAACTTTGTTGTGATTTTGTTTTTAAGTGGCGCCCGAGAGAGGTGTGAAAAATCAAAAGTCGAATAGAAACGCGTTTTTTTAAAATACAGATACTCCTGGATACCGGAGTTGAAGTTTACTGTGGTCTTTTAAAAGTGGCGCCCGGGTAGAGTGTAAAACAGCCGAGTTCGATATTACTAAGCGATTTTTTCTGATTCAGACTCGCTCTTATTGCGGGATTTTAAAAGACTTTGTCTCGAGTTTACGTTTTTTGTGATTTGTTTTTAAATGGCGCCCGGGAATGGTGTGAAAATTTCAGAGTCCGATAAAACTTATCAATTTTTCTGATTCACACTAAATTTCGATTTAAAATTTTACAATATTTGTCTTGAGTTAAACTTTGATGATCTATTTTTTAAGTGGCGGCCGCCCGGGTGAAGCGTTAAAAGCTCCGCAAAACTAATCGATTTTTCTGATTCAGACTGACACCTGTTATTGTATTTTACAATCATTTTTCTAAGTTTAAGTTAAGTGTTGTTCAAAATGTGTTTCGTTTTTAAGTGGCTTCACGGTAAAGTCGAAAAAAAAAATGCAATTTCTTTGATTCAGACTCAGTTTCGTTGTGAATTTTTAGAATACATTGCCTGATGTTTAGTTTTGGCTTAAAGTGGCGCCCGGGTTAAGTGTGTAAAATCATAGTACGATGAAACTATCCGATTTTTTTTTGATTCAGGCTCAATCTCGATATTGAATTTTGCAATATTTTGTATTATGTTAAACTTTGATGATGTATTTTAAAATGGCGGGCGCCCGTTATAAAACAACTGTTATCAAATTTACGAAACATTGTCTAGAATTTAACTTTGTTGTTTGAAATGTGTTTCGTTCTTATGTGGCGCCCGGGTAAAGTCTGAAAAAATCAAAGTCTGATAATACAAAGCAATTTTTCTTACGAAGACTTCCGTAATCGAATTTTCTTTTAAATGTAAATCCCGAATAAATTCCAATTGAATGTAATTCTAAATAATAAATTAATATAGTAAATAAAGTAGTTATTGAAGGCAAAATTTACCGCAAAAGTTTAATACGATAAAAATATTAAAGGCTGATTTTTTAAAAGCTATAGAAAAGTTAAAAAAAAAACACGTACAATTCAGAAAAATGCATGAACTCTTTATTTGAATCGTTCAGTAAAGTTCAAACATTAAATTATATGTTTGAAGATTATTTCATACAAATTTTGAACTTTACTGCGCCTCAAATGATCCATCCGCTTAATCCAATGTTTGCATACACTTTCCAACAATTCGGCTGGTATCTCACGAATAAATGCTTCAATGTTGTCTTCCAATACGTCATTGAAGCGGGCTTGCCTGTATGAGCTTAAACATAGCCCCACAAAAATAGTCTAAACGCGTTAAATCGCACGATCAAGGCTGCCAATCGACCGGTCCCGAACGGGGAATAAAATGTTCACCGAATTCCCCTCTCAATAAGCGCGTGCTGTATGGAATGTGGCACCGTCTTGTTCAAACCACATGTCATGCAAGTCAAACTCTTGCATTTTGGGCAAAAACAAGTTGAATATCATCTCACGGTTGCGCTCAACATTAACAGTTACGTTACGATTTGTATCATATTTAAGGAACTTCGGTCCAATGATGCCACCAGCCCATAAACCGCACCAAACTGTGACTTTTTCTGGGTGCATTGGTAACTCTTGCAATGCTTTTGGCTGATATTCACCCCAAAATCAACAATTCTGCTTATTTACGTACCCATTGAGCCACAAATGTGCTTCGTCACTAAACGCAACTTTTCGGTAAAAAAGTGGCAAACTTTGCAAAACCCCATTCACCAAAAATTTTACTTTGCAGTAGGTTGTTCGGCTTTAATTCATCATCATCACACCTTAATCCTTTGGCACAATATTTCACGTTGTGGAGTAACAGAGGCCTAACTGCTGCGAGCGGCGACGAATCGATAATTGATCGTCATTATTACCACTGGCCGAAACAGCTGCGATATTTTCTTCAGTTCGCACTTTACGCAAGCGTGTTGGTGGTTTAATGTCCAACAAAGTAAATCTGGTACTAAATTTAGTCACAATAGCCCGATTAGCCGCTTCAGTGGATCAATTAAACTGACCATAATATGGAAGAAGCGCGCGATAAACTTTCTTAACATAGGACGCATTTTGATAATAAAATTCAATAATTTACAAGTGTTGTTCATTTCTAAGACGATTCATGGTTAAATTATAGACCAAACTCATGATTTTTGACAGTGACACGAAACGTGCGTCAGCTGTTTAAACCAATATCGCAAAAAAGATAATAGCTCAAAAATTCCCCTTTATATTCACAAAAATAAATACACAGAAAAATCTTTGTCAAATCTACTAAAAAACAAATAAAAATAGGGTGCTGCATAATTCCAACCAAACATTCTAATATTCTCTGTACTATATTTTCTAAAATTTTTCTTCTTCGTCGAATTTTGGATCTAGTACATAAATTGCAGACACCAAAATCAAACAGTCAAACCAATGAATGGAGAATTTCTACAAATTTTTGGCCATAGTCCACGTTTTGTTGGATAAGCTTAGGGGGATGGGGAAAGGGGAATGGAAATAGGAGGGTAAGACTTCATTTGCATTTGTGCACGCGTATATAAACAAAATTTATGCAAACGATTTATTGGTGCATCTCATGTCGTTTTCATCGTTGTCTTTTTCGTAGTCATCGCTCTAACTATAATCTAGTTGTTGTCTTTTGTCGTTGTTTTCAGCTTTCGCGCGTTAATTTACGCTTCATTTGCATTTGGATTTTTCCGGTTATAGCAAAAGCTCAAATATGTGTAGATTGCCAAGTTGGTTGGTTGTACATGTACACCCTTTTAAAACATCCCTATAATGCTACATAGAGTATAGCAGAAGCTGTAGAAACAGAATTATAGCAGAACAGGACACATAAGGGATAATAATACTTAAGTAAACAGCATACACGCATCAGCATCATCATCATCATCAGTAGCAGCAGCATCATTATCTATTTGAATGCACAATATGGCATCCGACGACGCGACAACGACGACGTCAACCTACACCACCACACGACCGATAGAACGCATTCGAACACAAAATGCAAAATGGCGATATCAATGTCCGCTTCCTACACTACACACATATGCATATCCCATATCCCATATCCAAATGCAATATGCATATAAAGGCAATGGCACAGCATAAAAGGCTTGTTCGCTAATAATGTTAGCTAATACGGGTTTTGCCAGGGATAATTGGTTGGCTTTTTGCTTAAAAAAGGATTTTCATTTTATAGCTTTTTCGCTGGCGTATGGATGGATGATGCAATGTACACATATATGAAGAGGATGTGACATAAAATGTAATAATGCAAATTTGCATATATCCCTTTACATTTCTACTACCGGTCGTGCTGCATGCATCACCCGTGCGTCGTCGTCCAACGCCACCAGTCCCGTTGTCGGTCGGTCAGTATATTTAATCACTTTATGCACACGTTGTCGAAGAACGATGGATAAGGGTAATTAATCGTTGTCTTTTTTATTTCGTTTTGTTTGTGTTCGATTTGTTTCGTTTTTCGTTTTTCTTTTTTTTTTGTGTTTTTAAGGGTTGTGTTTGCGTTTGAATATTGGTTAAAATGTAATTACACTATAGACGGACAGACCGGACGGACGGTGGGGTGGGCGATATGGTTCAGTAGAGGACTAATGACTGAATCGATGCGCTGGTGCGTAACATGGGGTTTCAATAAATTAATGGAAAAGACCATATCCGAGTATCTAAGTTATTGTTTTGAATATAAGTGGACGACAATGCATGGACAGGACAAATTTTATATACCTATTGTACATAAATAGGAACATTTTTGTTATAAATATAAATAAATTGATTTGTTGGTAAAATGAGGGAAAAATCTGTGAAATGTATCCTTTTTTTGTTTTTTTTTTATATATATACACACAAAAAAGGACAAATCGGACAACAAAAGGTGCGGTCAAATAAGGTTTTATTTCCTGTGGTTGACATTAAATTGTTGAATACTCTGCTGGTAGTTACGTTACTTGGAAAATTAGACAGTGGGAACAATTACACATGTTATAGGTATAGATTTATATATATGAACATGTAACCACACTTAGGGTAGGGATATATTGAAATTAATATTGTGGTGAAAATCTGTGTAACAAAATAGAAGGAAAAAAAGACACTCAAATCTATGGGTAATGAAGAGGAGAATTTTCCTACTTTAATGTTCTATATTTTAAAGAAAAATATAAAATAAAGGGTCTCTTATAATTTATACTTAAAAACCTTGAACTTTTACAAGCAAGTAAACTATGAACCAATGACAAATTTGTTAGGATCATAATAATTTTATTATGACAATAGAAAGCAATTATATTTACTTATAAACTATTTATTTTGACTACCAATAATATAAAATGTTCGGATATCGTTGTTCAAATGGTAGACATGTGCATTCAAGAGGACACAAGCGTCCACAGGTTTTCTCAAAACCCACCTCTGTCTATCAACTCCTACTCTCACCTCCCCGCGGTGAACATCGGGCGCCTAGTACCTCAACTGGAGATTGCGTTCCAACCCCAGTGGATAGTTGTTGGGGGCAGCAAACGAGAGAGGAGGAGAGAGGTGTTTCCACAGTTCCAGTGAGGTTGAACTACTTTGTGAACACCTTATAGGGCTTCTTCGACATATTCGGAGCCCAGGCCTATAAGGAGTGGTTCATCCGGCTCCCCTTCCTTGGAATAATACTAAGGATGTGGCCCTCCAGGTTGGGGATTGTGCCGTCGGGGTGACTTCCTGGCCACGTAAAAACATCATAGTTTCGAAGCACCAACAAGCCTCGGATACGGACGGATTCACTGTTGACAACCCACGCAAACGAAATAAGGACAACGAACTTCGGATATGTACGTGGAATGTTAGGTCCCTTAACAGACCACGTGCAGCCGAACAATTAGCGGAAGCCCTAAACAACCAACCAAGAAGTGCGATGGGATGGACCGGGAAAACGCAAACTAAAAGACTGTGATATCTACTACGGCGACTGCTACCGAGAACAAAGACAGCGTCTATTTTGGGTGTGGTTTTGTTGTTGGAACTAGGCTCAGGCAAAAAGTCTTGAGTTTCAACAGTGTGAGCGAGCGCATCACGACAATTCGCTAACATAAGCCTAATATGCACACATGCCCCAACAGAGAAGAAAGATGAAGACACCAAAGACATATTCTTCGAGCTCCTGGACTAGACATATGAGCAGTGCCCTGGCTATGACAATATAATTGTCTTATGAGATTTTAACGCCAAGCTAGGAACAGAAGACATCTTTGGTGGCATAATAGGGAGATACAGCCTGCACGACACTACCTCCGACAACGAATTCAGGCTGGTCGATTTTGCTGCGGGGTGAGACGTTCTGGTAGAGAGTACGCAGTTCACGCATCTTAATATCCACAAGGGGACATGGAAATCTCCTGATTAATCAACCGTCAACTAGATTGACAACATTGCGATCGACGCACGACAATTCTCCAGTATACAGGATCTCCGATCTTCCGAGAGGCCAACATTGACTCGGACCACTACCTCGTTGTAGTCAAGGTACGGCTACGGATATCCCGATCCAAGCCAAAACAAGGAAGTACTGTGAGAAGATTCGACGTTAGACGGCTGAGATGTCCTTTTCCGATCGAGTCTCTAATAACCTCTCAAGGAGTCCTATGCTTCCTGCATTAAGCATTGAAAACCTGTGGCAACATTTCCTCGTAGCCATCAGAGATGCCGCCTCTGAAGTGCTAGGTTTCACACGGCCACCACAGCGAAACCCCTGGTTTGACGACGAATGCCGGCAAGCGCACGCAGCGAAACAAGAGGCATTTAAAACGGCGCTGCACAAAAGGAGCAAGCTCTACGAGCAGAAGTGGAGAGAGGAATACCGGCTTCTTAGACGGAAAAAACGAAAGCATGAGAAGCGCGCGATCGAGGAGATAGAGGGATGTCACAATAGGAATGAGGTTCGTAAATATTACGAAAAGGTAAAAAAAACCTCCCAAGGGTACCAGCCACGAACCAAAGCCTGTAGAGACGATCAGGGGAACATCGTAGTAGAACCGTAGTCGATGCTGAGAATATGGAAAGATCACTTCTCCAAATTATATAACGGCGATGACGAACCGAATTCCGCTGTAAGGGAGATAGAACCACTCAACCTCGGCGACGCAGATCAACAATTTGGCCTACCCGACCTTGACGAAGTGAAGATAGCTTTATCTTAACTTAAGTCAAACAAAGCTGCTGGAGCTGACGGCATCGCTGCCGAACTATTCAAAGCAGCAGGCGATGACTTGGTACGAAGCATGCACCAACTCATCTGCAAAATATGGTTGGAAGAAAGCATGCCCGATGAGTGGAATCTCAGCATAGTGTGCCCGATACATAAGAAAGGAGATCCTCTAAACTGCGCCAACTATAGAGGCATCAGTCTTCTAACATTGCGTATAAGATCCTCTCTGCTGTATTATGTGAACGTCTGAAGCCGTTCGTCAACAACCTGATAGGACCTTATCAGTGTGGCTTCAGACTAGGAAAGGTCACTATCGACCAAATATTCACACTACCGCAGATCTTGGTAAGAACCCAGGAGCTTCAAATCGATACCCACCATCTCTTTATCGATTTTAAAGCCGCGTATGACAGCATCAATAGGGAAGAGCTCTACAGAGCAATGTCTAGTTTTAGCATCCCTGTCAAACTTATCCGTTTGTGCAGAATGACGATGGAGAATGCACGCTCGGAAAAGATCTTACCGATGCAAAAAAAGTTTTAGAAAAGGCGATGCACTGTCATGCGACTTCTTCAACATCGTTCTGGAAAGAATTGTGCAAAACTCAACCGTCAACACTAGAGGCACAATCTTCCAAAAGTCCATCCAATTACTCGGATACGCAGATGATATTGACATAATCGGGAGATCAAAGCCTAATGTCAGTGGAGCGTTTTTGAGCATTGCGACGGAAGCGAAGAAGATGGGCTTAGTGGTCAATGAGGGCAAGACAACGACGTCTTGGACAAAACGTCACCATTGACAGCTATAACTTTGAGATAATTAAGGACTTTGTCTTCCTTAAGCACAGCTATTAACACAGACAACGACACAGGCGCTGAAATCAAACGAAGAATAAATATTGCAAATCGCTGATTCTTTGGACTTGGAAGGCAATTGAGAAGTAAAGTCCTCTTTCGAGCATCTTAAATCACCATCTATAAGACACTCATCATCCCGGTTCTCATTTATGGCGCTGAGGCCTGGACCCTGTCAAAGAAAGATGAGTGCGTCTTAGGATACTTCTAGAAACAAATTCTTCGGGTGATTTTTGGTCTCGTACGCATAGATGGAGAATGGAGGAGAAGATATAACGACGAACTGTACGGGCTGTACAGCGACACTGACCTAGTTAGCAGAATTAAAATCCAACGGCTTAGATGGCTAGGTCATGTAGAGCGAATGGATATCAACGCTCCAGCCCGGAAGGTCTTTGAATCCAATCCCGAGGGACGGCGAAGTAGAGGAAGACCGCGAGTCAGGTGGCGCACCCAGGTGGGAGAGGACCTCAACCAACTTGGCGTGTGAAACTGGAGACAGCTAGCTAAGGACCGAGCTGGCTGGAGACACTTGTTGTTTGAGGCCCAGGTCCACCCCGGACTGTAGCGCCACCTTAAGTAAGTGTATCTCTCAAGCAAACTTATATGCAAATGTAAAATATTATAGAACTGCTATAATAAATAAATATATAAATAAAATAAAATAGAATAAATAATAAGCTTATTTATTTTGTTTTATAAATCTATTCATTTCTAAACAAATCAATGCAACATAATTATCTGAAAACATTTGAAGAAAGGTTTCACTTGAAATTTTCGAAACATCACATTTTTGTATGGGTTTTATTTTAGTTGCAATTTTTATACATAATTTTATTTTTTATTTGAAAGTTATAGCTAAAATATTTTAAAAATGCACTTACGTACATTATTTTTATAAAAATTAATATAAGAACATTTAAAAATACAGAAAACCCAGCGTTCATTTTTAAAGCTCGAAATATTCAAACACTTCAGTTAATAAACTTTCTCCACTTTAAAATATTTTATTTTTTAAAGATTCAAAAGGACATCAGATTTCATCTTTTGGCACTGAATTCTCATTTTCCGACGTTAATAATATATATGTAGGTTGGGAAAAACAATAAAAAGTCATAGAAAACAAAACCCTAAATCTATTCTATACAAATGACTTCAATTCAAAAATGCCTTCAAACTTAATCATCAATATAGTTTTACACAGAAACAATAAGACTTTGAAGATAAGGACTAATTTATTGATGCAAAAACAGTCAGTCCTTAAATAATACTCCTATCACGTTTTGTACTCATAAGAGCCTATAACAAAAACAAATACATTCTCATAGTGATGGCTTATCAGGATTCTGCTCAATAACAAAATAGTTATGATCTTTAAATCTTGTTTCATGTCTCAAAGATTATCCTTATGTGATATACATAGCCCAGACAAAATATCTATACAGAACATTCATATACATAGCTTATACAACAATCATTTGGTTTCCAGATATGAAAGAGAGTTAAACCTTATTCCTTAAAGCTCAAAACCTCATTCAAAATATACCAAATTCCCACAAATAATCTTCTATATATTCTACCAATTGATTGTAGTTTCTCTGTGATGCATCATCATGCGGTGTATAGGGTATCGTATTATGCACTAAAGGGGATATAATTTATCCTTAAAACATACACATTATGAAGATATAGGTAGATAGGTCGGTAGGTATGTAGATGTAGTATCTTCAATGACATAGAGTGTCAGATGGTAAACACAATCAATGCTAGCAACAAACACCAATTGATTTGATAATCGTTGGTGTTGTTAATTACCTTTAAAACGAATACACACCCTATATTCGAGAGAAATAGAGACACACGATACAACACATTTTCCAGGATATGGATACAGAGTCAGACAGACATCGATATCAGGATATACAGGGTGAGTGGAAAGTTATCTCATCCTAATGGGATATAATTGAATATTTTTTGGGACCATCGATTGCTGATAGTCCTGAGATGTGATTTCAACGACACTTAGGGACATTTGTAGGAACCGCATAATTTCCAAAGCTAAAGGTTTAAATTGGCCTAAACATTTGTCATGTTTGACTGTAGCAGACTTTTTTCTGAGGAATTAGTTGAATAGTAAAGTGTTCGTAAATAAAGCCACCATTATCCTGCAGATGAAGGAGACCATCCTCTCTTAAGTACAGAGCTGGTCCCATTACGGTGTCGTATACAAAGTGTTTTGGAAAAAGTTCTAGAAGGGTCCCGCTTTTGTGCACATGATAAGCTGTTGAGCATTTGAGGGACATTAAATTACATCAATAGCTCAACAAAACTCCAGAAATTATATTTTGTGATTCATAATTAAATCAGCAGGAGTTATAATAACTTAACAGTTTTTGTCCCACCCTGTAATAAGGAATAGAAATATATTGTTCTATATTTTGGCAGAGGAATGGCACAAGGATGTGTCTATAGTGTGTGTCTTTTTAGCTGCTACGACGACGATGAGAGTTTCGAGTGATGACATGACGAGTTGTGTAGACTTAATAAATTAAAATCAGGAATCAGGATAACCAAGCAAGAAGACATCCAAAATTCAGACAAAAAGACTCCAAAAGTGTCCTACATATACGTCGAATACTCAAAATCGTCCTCAAATGAGATGATAATTATACAAGAACAAAAAAACATATAAAACAGACGAGTGGTTAGATGAGATTATGTTGTATCTGCACCGCTTCAGAGAATGTTGTTCAGTCGAGTATCAGCAAGGACGCATCTCATATAGGTATGATGTACCTATCTATAAAGTGGAATTATCAATTTTCCAAATCAATGATTTGGAATGCTATGAATTTGTTGTTCTCAAGTCATGATATCCGATGAGATTTTATAAGAATTATAAGAATTTTTTTTTTTAAATTTTAAATGTGGTCTCGTTCCACAATAGGTGCATAATAATAAGATCTCAATTTCAAGACATGTAACTGAGATGTTATAATGATGATCATCATAATCATCATCTCTATTCACGATTTTGCGGCATTTATGTGAGAGATGGTGTAAAATGAGTAGACTGATGGTTAAATTGAAATAGAATACCGGAGCTTATTCAGAAAATTGCGTACCGCTAATGATCTGAAATGTTACACGTGACAGACAGTGCGCAGTGGAAGATTGTGTTCGCGGACACCTGATTAAATGATCAGATAACAATTAAACAAGCGAAGCGAAGTGATAAGGTGTTAATTTACAGCCGCGAAATGGATGAGGGGAATACGAAAATGTGATACAAGAGGGAATAAAAACAGTTCAAAAATTGTCTTTTAGATGTTTATTTTATAAGGTGGTAGTGACGTAATAGTTAAATTGGGACTTCGGACAGAGGTTTAGACGTTATTAGACTATTTAGGATTGTGAAACTAAGAAAAGCCAATAAAAAAGAAAAGAACATAAGATTCTGATAAGACGTTGACACGAGATTTTTGTATTCCTGGAAATTGTACCTGGCCAAAATAGAATAACATTCTTTTAATAGGGACTTACAAACTTTGACAGTTGATAGCAGCTATATTGCTTAATATGCTTCTAATTGTTGTTTTGCACGGACGTAGCATTCAGCAAATCCGTTTTTATCTAAATGGGTGTTTTTTCACCTAGTTCTGCTACCTCCATAAAAGTCCTACCGACAATATTATTGGTTCAGTAAACACTTGTATGTTGCATTCTGTCAAAAACATCGTCACTGTCTTTGGTAAATTCCTTCAGTAGAATTAAAGCCATGTCTTTCGTTGACCGAAACTTGGTGAATTTTACGTCGTAAAAACTAGGACTTTGGCATTTTTTTAAAAATTCAACCTACTCCGTTGTTGAAAATCAACTTTAGGCAACAAAACACGTTCACTGAACGGACTCCGGTGTTATTGGAAATTGATCCTAATGTTTATCGAAAATCATCAAATCAGGGATTAGACCCTACTTCCACAAAAGTCAGAGTTTTTGGTAGAAGTAGTAACTACAGAGAGACTTCCTATTGAAATGCGTCTTACAACCGTCCTGTTAGTTGGATTGAGATTGGAAACTTACTGGGGGAGTTTCAAAATGGATTTAAACCAGGATATTCAGCAATGGATAACATTTTTATATTCAGAAGCTGGGTAGAGAATTTCTTGAAATAAAGAAAAAAGCTGTATGTATTTTTTATCTATTTTAAAGCAGCTTTTGATACAATCGATGGTTCACTATTCTATAAGCTTTATAGTCTTGGGTTATTATAGAAGTTTGGTCGCCTTCATGAACACCTATGCATATAGTCAAATAGAGGAACCAGGGCTGCAGTATGGACACGTGAAGAACTCTCTGACTGGTTTTAAACCCCATCGGGAGTGCGACAAGGTTGTACATTGAGCCCCACTTTGTTTGCACTATTCATATACGACCTTTTAGAATACCAATCGAATAGAGCAGGGATGCGGATTAAGGCACTTCTGTTGGCAGACGATATAGTCATGTTTGCGCATTCTCCGAAAACTCTGCAGCTCTTGATTAACAGAATTAACCAGTATTGACAGCTATGGAATTTAATAGCAAAGATTGATACATCAAGGGTTATGATTATTAATGGTAGTAGACGTTATGCATCAAATAGAGCTTCAATCGCAAAAATATTGAATGTGTGCAAGACTACAAATACCTTGACATTTCTGTTAAAAATAACTTGAATTTGGGGAAACACTTAAAGGAGAAATTGTTTAAGGCTAAAACTGCTATTAATCTGACATAGAAACAATGCTCCATGAATAAGTGTTTAGCGCATAGAAAAGTTTGAAGCTGTAGTTGAGAGCATATTTTTATATGGATTGCAGGTATAGAGATGTAAAAAGAATATTTCATTTGCCGAAAAATACGCAAAACTATGCCATCATGCTGAAAACGGGTCTCTATATTTTGAAGACCATTGAAGTTACAAACGGGCTTCGGGCTAACGTTTTTGAAATAAATGATTCACGGTACGTGAAGAGAATGGCCATAAAAGCGATACAAGATCAAAATATTTGATACCGAGAGTGGCAAGATCTTGCAGAGGAATGTCAAATTAATTTTAATTTTACCATCGAGGATTTATCATCCGCTAAAAACATTTTGTACGGAGTTATTTTTAAGGTTGGTAAGAAATGTAGAGCTTAATATATTGCTGAAGCATCTATTCCTTGTAAAGAAAAACTCACCGATTTAATCATAACCTTGCAGAGAACAACTATTTTAAGGATCCTAATAATGTCCGTGTCATATAAATTACATTCCACGCAGACCTGATTTAAATACCAAAAAGAGAGGATACTGTCAACTTCTTTGGAATATGTCCCATTCTCAGAGAAAACAGAAGGAATGTTCAGAGATGCGGCCCACACTGATAACATCCCATCCGGTCTGTCGATTTGTCTTGCTTAATAGTTTGTAGGTTTTCATATTTTGTTAAAAAAGTTATCAGTTGAATTATTCTTAAAAATTACCAACAACATTTTTTGTCGAAAACCAATTTTAACCAATTTTAGTAGAATTTCTTAAACATTTCTATTTCTTATATAAACAAATAACTGAATGAATGAACTTCCTATGGGAAGTTAAAAATACAGAACCCTTAAAAACAAGAAAATTCAAATAATCTACTTTAAAAGAAAAAATATTCCTTTTAGTTAAAGAAAATGTCCTTAAATAACTTAATCAATATCTTTTTACAATTTCCTTATAAAAACGTTTCATTTCTAACCCTAAAATGTAAAAACATACTTATTTACGAATATTGGAATGAAGGCATAAATCATTCAACCTTTTTTGTATAAAGTTGTCGCTTTATTAATAAGTGTTCGTGACAGGAATATATATTTTTAAAAACATACCCATACATTATTTTATAAATTATTAAGTATGAACAAGCAAGTTTTGAAATTCTAAGGAAATCAAAAAAAAAAAGAAATATCCTCGATCAATAATGGAGAAACTGAGAACCCCGAAAATAAAATGATGTATCCCTTTTTTTCTTGATAAAAGAAATTACCATTTTAACCACTTTATTTTCAGCTGGCGACAACGACCAAGGATAATGCCGACGACATTGCTGACAGTGCAGAAAAAAACCGTATGGAACGATGAGGAATTCTGCTAAGGTATGGCGTTATTAAGCCGAAATGGAAAACTTATACAGTGAAAAGATATAGGATGAGTTGATGACACACATGTACAGAAATAGTTGGATATCTAGAGGAAAGGAGGCATCTGAGTTTTTAAGGTATCTATTCCCATATTCAAGATGGCAGTTCTTTAAAAAAATAAAGTTAAACTTCTTCTCGAGGCAGAAATAAGTATAAACGGAAATTGTAAATTACTCAGCAAAAACTAAGAGATTTTATTTTTATCCAAAAAGATAGTTTCTTAAAAAATTCAATCTTCAAAACCTTGATATAACAACTACGCCCCTTTAAGGAGAAACTCTGAACCTCAAGTTCAAGAAAAATATATATATGTCGATATAGACTTCTACAAAAAAAAGATACAAAATCTAAGACAGTTTTCCAATCTTATTAATTGACTCGTCATGCCCCATTCCAGAACCCAATCTGATTTCAAAAATTCATTCGACGTTCCTGTTGTTACTCGTGCGTGGGTTCGATTCAGTTGTAACTTTTTAAAAAAAAGGTAACAGCCAATGCCAATTTATCATCATCAGAAATCAAATGAAGTGACAATATCATTTTACGTTTTTCTCTTCTAAAGATAACAAAAATAAAAATGCCCATCAAAGAAAAAAAAAAAACTTTCAAATCACATGAGTAACAAATTGAATATGGAACTTTTTTCCATTAACCTCACTTTTTCCTTTTTTCTTCTTCATTTTTTGAAACATCTGCAAACATTTTCAATGATGTCCAAATTGGTATCTTCTTTGTATTGGCAGGATAATTTAGATACACCCAGACACATTTGAGGTCCTTTTATATACTTTGTTGTATATGTTGTAAATGTAAGGAGATGACAGTAACAAAAGAGAAAGAATAAATGAGGTGAAAAAGGATATTTATTTATCCTTTGGTTGAATATATAAAATCGTAATCCTTATTTGTTTAGAATTTTTTGCTAAGAAAAAAAAATACTAAGTTCGATATTGTAAATATATGGAATTGTTTAAGGATATCCTTTTTTTTGTGGAAATTATGTGACGTTAGGTTGTTTTTTAGTATTCAGTGGTTGGTTGATTTTTGAATAAAAACATTTTATTTATTTTTAGAGTTACGTGAGTGAATCTCGAAATAAATTCGGAAGCGTTGAGAATAGATTTTGAAAAATTAATAATACAAATCAAATATGACACTTAACCTCTTGTTATGTGAATGTTTGCCCGGAAAGACCTATATTTGTCTTTTTAAATGGTATTGGGGTTAAGCCCTTAATCTGAATGAAAAAAACAAAAGAGAATAAAAACGGAATAAGGTGAATACTTATAGTGAAGTGTCGGAAACCATGAAAAAATATGTAAAATTATGTCAACGAGATAATACAAATTTTGTGCATTATTTGTCAAAATCCTTAGAATCCAACTTTAGACAGAATTTATATAAGGTGCAAATAATCTTTATTTAATGCATTGCAACCTAAGATCTATTGGGCCTCCATTAAGAACTGTTTTATTGATTATTATTCTGTAGTTTATTGGTTGGTTATCCTGAAACTATTTCATTTTGATTATAGAATTATGGATATCGTTGTGAAAAGTTACATAAATGGATATTCCTCCAAAACCTTAATACTCCAATATTATTTTAGAATAGCTGACAGAAAAGTTTGGGGTCAAACAACTAAAGGCTTTGTGAGTAAAACAAACGTCGTATTGATTGCCCAAAGTTTAAAAAAGGAGACTCTCCTTAGGATCGCATACAAAATCTTCTCTGCGGTAATATTTCGATCAAATATTCACATCACGATAGAGCCTGAAAAAAACTTAAGAACATCAAGTCGACACACAATATCTTCATTTCAAGTTAACACTAGACGCAATATCTTTCCAAGGTCGGTCCAATTCGCTCGCATGCTGATGATATTAACATAGTCGGAGGAACTCAGAGTCATGTCAATGGGGCTTTTGTGAGTATTAATGACGGCAAAACAAACTACATACTCTCATCCAGAAAAGACGTAAGACACCAACGTCTCGTCAAAACCTCACCTTCAATAGACGTAATTTTGAGATAGTTAAGGTCTTTATCTACCTGGGCTCCGCTATGAATGTAGAAAAGAACACCAGTGCTGAGATCAAACGAAGAATTACTCTTGCTAATGGAAGTCCAACGAATGAGGTGGTTGGGTCAGGTGGAGCGGTAACCTCAACCAACTTGTAGAAATGTAGCTAGGGACCGAGCTAGATGGAGAAGATTGTTGAGTGAGGCCCTAGTTAACACAAAACTGAACAGCCATCTTAAGTAAAGAAGAAGAAGAGAATAAAAAAAAATCCAAAACTAAACTTTGGATTTTTAAGTAATAGCTAGGCTTAAGCTGAATTAAGAAAAGCTTAATCTAGGTAGAATAAACAGATTTTTTAGTATATGGTTTTCAAAGCAGTGAAAGCTAGTTTCATCAAGCGTTATCCTTTTTTATTTAATTAAAATTTAAGTTTATGTGAATAAATAGTAACTTCAGATGGAATTTTAAAGTAACCCCTTCAAAAATTTTTCATCCGTGTCTAGAAAGCTTTAAGAAGTTCTTATTTTGAAAGAATATTTATTTAGAGTGGGGTTATTTTCGAATTTTTTTGACATCCAACAATTTTAAAATAACTTTT
Organism: Eupeodes corollae; assembly: GCF_945859685.1. Classification (NCBI taxonomy): domain Eukaryota; kingdom Metazoa; phylum Arthropoda; class Insecta; order Diptera; family Syrphidae; genus Eupeodes; species Eupeodes corollae. Next base: position 246,274,153 of record NC_079147.1, read on the forward strand.
CGGTTTTTAGAAGAAATTAATGCTTTTCGAATAAGTTTTTAGTTAAGAGGGGGTGCATTAAACTTTCTAGTCGAGGTTTTCTTCAAAACTCCAAAACAACTTATTGTTCGTTTTGTAAATATTTATCATAGTTTGTAGTTTTCTAACATCTCTTATATTTTTAAGTGAATTGTAGCGGAGTAGAAAAAATTGTTCTATTTAACAGTTTAAAAGCTGAAGTTAGTTTATCAAAAATATGTGAAAAAAAAGAAAAAATCTAAAAACATAAAGTTAAAGCATGAAGAAGTTTTCGTGTTGGGTTAAAAAAGCTGTCAGTTGAATTATTCTTAAAAAATTTAAATCACCAACAATATTTTTTATATAAAGAAATAGTTTTGTTGGAAAACATAGTTTTGAAATAGATTTTTAATTGAAAACAAGTTTTTACCAATTTTAGTAAAATTTTTACAAACTGGATGAATAAAATTCATTTGAGAAATATCAAGAACCGATCATCAATTTTTGTTTTTTCAATTTGGGTTTTTTTTATTTTTTTATGAACAAACGGACTGCTGAATTTTTATAAAAAAAATGCTACTTAATATGGAAACAAATATTTTCTATATTAAAAGTAGTTTAAAGCCAATACCTCAAAGTATTGAAAAGATATTTGAGTCTAAAATCAATTTTTATCAACTTTAAGCAAATTTTTTGGGGTTTTTAATATTTTGTAAGAAAACTGTCGATTCGATTTTTCTCGAAATTTTCCCGAATGTTAAAAACAATATTTCTTATAGGTCAAAATTAGTTGGAAGCCATAATCTCAATTTTTTGAAAAGATATTTGAGTAGAAAATCAATTTTTACCAACTTTTATCAATTTTTTGTTTAGGTTTTTATTTTTTGTTAAAAAAATTGTGAATTAGATTTTTTCAAAATTTTTCCGAATGTTTAAAACAATATTTTTTATAAGTGGAAATTAGTTGGAAGCCTAATTTATAGTTGCTTAAAATTATTTTGGAGATAAAATCATTTTTTATTCGTAAAATTTTCGATATGACAAATATTTTGTTTTCAGTTTTTTGATTTATAAAAAAAACGTTAGTTGAAATTTTGTCCAACTAATTTTTGTTTGCTAATACGTTACAATATATTATATAAAATTTAATTCAAGTCTCTAGCTTCATTTGTTCGTGAGATATTTAGGGTTAACCAAAAATGTCACCTTTTTTTAAACTGCTATGGTCAAAAATACCACCCATTCAATTTTTTTGAGAGCCCCCTCTGCATCTTTCTGCATTATTACAAAATTTATTCGACGTCGATATCTCTTCTGGCTCCTGAGCTGTGGACGACGAAAAAAACGTCACGAACGTAGGGACGTACGAACGTACGTGCACACGCATGCACAGACATCTTTCTAAAAATCTTTTATTTCCAATTTGAAACTTCGAGAAATGTCAAAATTTTCAATTCGACAAATCGGACCCATTACAATAACTTTCTATAGGAAGTTAAAATGCCTGTTCTTTATATTATAAAATGATAAAAAAGTATTCAAAATCGCAAATCACATAGACGTGGATATTATATAAGTAAGAAAACTTTGGTTTAAGAAAAAAGGTTAAAAACGTCTAAAGTAATCTTTCCCCCAAAGTGCTAAAAACATGACTCTTAAATAAGCTCTGAAAGTGTAAACACTACTCGTTTCCAAGAACATGTATACTCCTACACACTAACTCACATATTCCTTTGATTAGGTTTCTATAACAAAGAACAGCGATTCTAAAATGCAAAAAGTTTCAAAAAATGCTGATAAGGCTTAACAGGTCCATTGCAATCGTTATCTTCATATTATATGCTCTTACCGGCGCGGCGCAGTGCGTGACGGACTGAATTTCGGTGTCTCATTTGAAATACTTCCAATTCCGACCTAAAACCTTGCACACATAATCTTGAGTAGTTGACTAATCAATTAAGCAAAAAAGACGATTTTTTAGACCTTTTAAGGGTACTGTCCCTTGAATATAGTCGCCTGTGAAGATGATAAAAATCTGGATAATTTTGATACCTTTCATAAACCAATCAGCGAAGATTCGACGTTACTGGGAGTCAACCCAGATCTTGAGTTTCAAAAACTTTAAAGGACTTGACACTTCATTCAAAATACACAGAACGAAAAAAGTCATCATATTGACTATTTTGGTAGTCAATATGACTATTTGGTAGTCAATTTTCAGCCGTTAACCGCGATAGTTGTCAATTTTGGTATCCGAAATTTGTTTTCACATGTGTGATAAATTTGATTGAAGGAAATTGAAACTACGGTTGTCATCTTGACTAATGTGGTGTAGTCAATACGACAACTGCGGTAGTCAATTTGACAATTTGTTATTAAAACCGTAATCTAATTTGACTACCGGCTAGTCAATATAAAAATTCTCGATAGTCAATTTTGGTAGTCAATACGACAACAAAATTGTCTTATTGACTTCCAAAGCTGTTCTATTGACTACTTTTGTTGTCATATTGACTAGGTACCCAAAATTGACAATCGAAAATTGTTCTATTGACTATCCAGTAGCCAATTTTTTAAAATAAGATTGTTATATTGACTATTTGGTAGTCAATGCGAACATTTCGCCAAATTTCAAGTTGACTATCGACGATTGTTAATGTGATAACTTTTTTTTTCTGTGTACCGGTGTAATATCATTTATGGACTGTCTTATTCTACAAATCTGAAGAGAAATCAACTACTGGCTCTTTTGGGCTGGTTTTTTATCGACACACACAATTTCAAGTCTTGTTTCGTCAATCAGTTTCACTATTCACTGTCAAGAAGTTGCTTCCCAACAACTCACAACTTATTATATTAAGGAACTTTAACTGCAAAATGTTCATTATGTTTGTAGTGCATTTTAACAATTTAATTGTACTGTTGAAGTGTGTATCGTTCAATTTTTAGTAATTTAGCAGTTTTTACTTGTCGAATGTCAAAAGTTGGCATCTTTACAAGTGACAGCTGTCTAAATATTGGGCTATTCAAAATGAAGCCTCTTACTGAAATACCTGTTCTATCAAGTTCAACTTTTAAAGTATTTGACATTAATTTCCATAAATCTGGATAAGATCTTTCTTAATCGTGCGTCATCATCATTTGAGCTTATGGCCCTTTATCAAAATCACTTTCATAATAAAAATAAATGTTCTTTCAAATCTCTATACTTATGGAAAAAGATTAAGTACATATACAAACATGAGTTCTTATGATGCAGTAAATATCAATTGAAATTTATATGTCATTTGAACATAACACACCCCCCTCAAAAAAAAAAGAAATATTGTTAACCGACTTTATAATATTGCCTTCAGTATATAATTCCATATCACCTTGACAAAGTCGATTTTCCTTCCTCCCAAAGTGCACATAAAAATTCAATTTGTTAAAAATACAAAGAACAACACCCTATAATAAGCATAAAGAACACGTTTACAAACAATTTTTCAATTTTTTTTATATATTCTGTCCCAATGCTGTTAGCAGAATTCTCAAACCCTCCTCCTCCCGACAAAAAAAGGCCTATAACATGTATCTGGTTGCCTCAAGGGCAACGTTCAAGTTTTAATGCATTTGTTCCTCACGGGTAGGTACATATCAATTTGTTGGTATTAACAAAAAAAAAACAGAAGATGAAATAGCGAAAAGGGGGTGGAGGGGTGGTTGTTTGGGTGGTGGCATCGGTCTAAAGGAGGTTCAGGTCATGGATTGAGAGTGCGAGGTTCAAAATATTTGGCACATTTTCAAGTCACGCTGAATGTCAAGCAGATTAGCCGACGACTTATCACCCTGAATGAGTCACGAGGGCAATGGGGGCAATGGGGGCAATAACAACAAGCTTATAGACATTTTTGTTGCTATCTTTTATTTCACAGTAGCTCGACTTTTATGCCTCCGTTGATGTTAAGAGAGTTCGTTTTTTTTTTTCATTTTTTAATTTTGTTTAAGGATAACAAGGATAGGATAGGCTCAGAATTTGACCTTCATTCACACTGAAATCAATATTTAGTTCGTTCAAAAATAAATCCATCTAACCTAAGCATGTATGTTTATAGGTTGATATTTGTAGGTGCAGTAGAAGATACGTAGGTAGGTTTATAAAGAGTGAAGATGGAACTTGCAACCATAAGCACGCAGTGCAAATAGACGGCGATGATGATGATGACGTCGACAAAGAAGGTGAAAGGGCAACTTCATACTACGTGAACTGTGTCGGATTTTTGTTTTTTTGTATTCTCTTAAGGATATTTTTTTATTTTGCTCATGTATAAGGAGCAAACTGTCGAAATTGAAAGAGCGAAAAAATGTAGAAAAGAATTTGATATTGAATGCATGGCAGCTTAGCCAAGTAGGTTTTTTTTTCGACATGTTCACATACCAAAAGAAAAAAAGAGATGTGCAAGGATGCATCATGCTATAAGGACTCCCTCTATCTAAAAATATACATATACTTAAACATGTGTGTCTATTCATATGATATTAACTTTAGTTCACGTGCACGTAAGCGTATCAATGACGTTTAACAACTGTTTGGTTTTCAATTCAATAGAAGCATCTCTAGGATTTTTTGATTTGAATAAAACATCTTATTTTATTTAAATTAACTTTTTACATTTTCATTCGTACGAGTATTGCCTTGATTTTCAAATTTGAATTCGAAAAATATGTGCTACTTGCAACATCTATACCGGGATAAGGTACTTCAAAAAAGTGTAATAAAATGCTCTTTAGTTAAGACTTTTTTGCCTAATTGAAGATTAAAACAGTCCTGAACTAATTTTCGCCTTTTTTAGTCATGAAAAAAATCATCACAGTTTAATATTTCAAACATCATTTCGATTTTCAGCAAGGTTCTAGAAATTAAATGAAATCGATTTTAAAATACAAATAAATTGGTATCCAGTTTTAAAATTTGGATCAGTTTCAAAAACTTCCACGATAAATTCAAGTAAATTAAATTTCGATGACTTTTCAAGTAAAAGTTAAATGAGTAATCAGCTGATCCACTTTTGTCTCTTTAAACATCAAACTTCAGGTAGAAAAGTATTCTCGAAAAATGTTACTTTAAGCTTCAAGATAGAACCATAAGCTACCAAATTTAATACCTGTCAAACTAAGAGAACTTGAAGAACACTTAAATCAAAAAGCCTATAAGTTTTTGAAAACAATTTTAAAGGTCATATCGTGAACCAAAAGTTGTTTCCGCAAAATGCAGATCCTAATAACCACTCGTTGTGGTGTTTCCAGCTTGACATTAAAATTCAATAACTAATGAGCTAAATATTTCTAGGAATTTGAGTCTTAAGGTGTACTGTTTGTGGGGGAAGGTATTTTTGAACCAAGCCAAAATTGGAGCAGTAAATTACCACAAAAAGAGCTCTAAATTCAAAATTCGATTCTGGTGTTGTGTTTAATTAATTGGATCGAAAAAATTGGATTTTTATGGAATATTTTTTAAAGAAATGCTTCAAAATAAAGCGAGACTAATCGAGAGTAAGAAAATGTTATTGTACATAAATATCAGTGACTGTTTACTGTCTAACCGATTCATTTCAAAATTTAGCCTCATTAAAAGAAAACTACGTAAAGTAGAATTGATAAAGTTTAATGTTCGATTCGAATACCTCGAAAAAATATGAAGGCATTGACATTAAAATTATATTATTATACATATGTAAAATCTTGTTGAAAACGTAGAATAATAATTCTTAGAACAATTAAATGGGTATTATTTTGTAGAAGAAATAAAAACTTTTAAGAAATTGTGTCTTAAATTGATAATATTTAGTTTTGCTAACTTTAGATTAGTTTAAAAATTCAGCTGACAATTTTTTTAACAAAGCACGAAAACCTTCTGAAAGAACAAGAAATTGATAAGAGACGGTCTTTGACTTAATACAAAACAAAGAAAGATATTGACTTCAAAATTTGTATCTCACACGAAATATTGTTATTGAGTCTTAGGAAACTTTCAGAGTGATAGCCTATACGGACGACGTTGCTATAGCAGTTTCAGGAAAGCATCTTAATATCCTAAAAGAACTCTTACAAAATGCCTTGGACAGACTAATACTTTGGGCTGATCGGTGTGGACTGGGTGTTAACCCACACAAAACCGATCTGGTCTTATTTTCGAGGAGATACAAAATTCCATTTGTCAACCTCCTTATATTAAAGGAATCCAATTAAAATTCTCAGACGAGGCTAAATACCTAAGTCTTGTCTTAGACAAAAAACTAAATTGGAAACGCAACGTACAGGAAAGAGTCGAAAAAGCTACTGTAGCTCTCTTTTTTGTTGCAAAAAAGCTATTGGTAAAAAATGGGGTTTACAACCCAGAATCACGCATTGGCTATACACATCGGTAATCAGACCGATTTTAACGTACGGTGAAGCAGTATGGTGGACTGCTTTAGATAAAGGTATAAACAGGGATAAGTTAAATAAAGTCCAACGTTCAGCCTGCCTATGTATAAGCGGATCCTTGATCTACCTTACACCTCTTGACATATTTAGTAAACAAATAGCTGCAAGCTCTGCTATTCGCCTCAATGCTTCGTCGCAGTGGACTAACAACAACATTGGCCACTCCGTAATTCTAAGGTACTTAGAATCAATTCCAAAGCACACAGACTACACCATCCCCCAACTACAATTCGAGAGGAATTTCCAGATTTCTATACCTACCAGATATTTTTGGGAGGATAGGACATTCTTGGAGGATGAGTCAATCCACTTTTACACAGATGGCTAAAAAACCAAAGAAGGGGTTGGTGGTGGTGTGTACTCTGAACGACTGAAATTAAGTCTCTCATTCCGCCTTACCAATCATTGTAGCGTGTTCCAGGCGGAACTTTTGGCGATTAAGGAAGTCTTGTCTTGGCTGAAAAAAAAACGTGGTATCAACATCTGATATCCGTATTTTCTCAGATAGCCAGGCCGGACTCTGTCTCTACAAACTCTATAACAGTCCATAACTGTCGATAATCTCTAATGGAGATGGCGCAACAGGATAATATTCACATTTGCTGGGTACCGGGCCATAGAGACATTCCAGGTAACTCTAAAGCAACTCGCCAGCAACGGTACAGAACAGCCCATCCTACCACGTTTGGCAAGTACTGGCATACCAACGCTTCTTGCAAACTGCTGCTTATGCAAGACGTTGTGAAGAGGGCAGGTACCAGTTGGAACAACATCAGCACGTGTCAAGTCACAAAAAACATCTGGCCAACACTGGATTTAAAACGTTCAAGGTGCTTGCTCTCTCTAAACAGATCGCATATAAGCTCGATAATAGGTGTCATAACCGGACACTGTCTAATAGGAAAGCACGCCACGAGACTAGGCGTATTCTCAAATGACTTTTGCAGAAGCTGTATGGACGAGGAAGAGGAAGAAACGGTTCTTCATCTTCTCTGCACATGCCCTGCTCTAGCTCGAAAACGCAAAAATTACCTAGGAGAATTCTTTTTTAACGATCTAACCGATCTAAATCATATCGGTATAATCAGCCTCTCACGTTTTGTAAGGGACACTAACTGGTTCCATTGAGCTTAGGAGGAAGCCTCAAGATTCATGTGGTTTCACAATGGGCCATTAAACTGGCCTAAGTGTGTCCGTTTCCATCTTGGACAGCCACTATAACCTAACCTAACCTTAGGAAACTTGATAAAAGGGCACGAATGGGATTTTAGCAGTGGGTAGCACCTTAAAAAATAAGTTCCAAAAATTAATAGCCATTGCAAACTTTTTAAGTATTACAATTTCCAACGATAGCATTAAAAAATGTATTTTTTTAAACCTTCAAACGCATTTATTTAATTTACAACAATTTTTAAGCTGGTTGAAAATTTTGAATATTTTTTGGAAAATATTACTATAGAGTTGTCAAAAAAAACACGTCATCGTAAAAACGCCTAAAAACTGGATTTTTCGAAATCAATTTTAAAAAAAAACGATATTTTGTATAAGATAAAATAAGTATGAAGAGAATATATTTAATTTTTATCCGTATTTTCCATTCAAAATAAATTTTTACCAACTTTTAATTGTGTTTTTGTAGGTTTTTATAGTTTGAAAGATTTTTCTCAAAACCTTAACAGGTGTCAAAAACGTTATTATTCGTCACGTTTAATTATTTTGGCTATAATATAAAAATAAAACAAATACTTAATAATTGAGGTTACAAATATTTTTGTTTAGTTATAAAATTATATTAATTTAGTTTCACTTTACATTTACGATTATAAAATATAATTGAATTAGCTAGTGCTTTTGGTTCCTGAGGGGTCTTTAAATTGCTAAAAACAAATCAAACACTTTCTGCATTTTTCGATGTTATCAACACTAATATTATAAAGAGGAAAGATTTGTACTTTTGTATGTAACGAATAAACTTCAAAAAGTACTGGACCGATTTTAATAACTCTTTTTTCATTAGAAAGCTACATTATCACTGAATAACATATTTAGATTACTATTGTAGATTGTAGATTGAAGATTATTTAGTGGACATTGCTGTTTTGTATCCAGTCAGTGACCTTCAACAACTCAAGGAATTGCCACATACATCGTTATGATCAATTACGAAGTCAACGGAATTTTAAAAATCAGAAAAGAAATCCATCTTCTTCGTTTTTATTAAATAAGAATGACGACATTAAAAAACGAAATTTTTTAATTGTTCACAAAAATCAGGTGAATAACGAATGTGTGTTGACTATAGACCTTTGAATTAAATCATGGTACTAGGTAGTTATCCACTTCCTCTTAAAGATGACTCATTGGAGCGAATAGGAGGTAAAGCATTTTTTAAAACATTAGTCTTAAAAATGTCTAAAAACTCCATTCCATATACAGCATTTGTTACTCCAGATGGGCAGTACGAATATTTGCTAATGCCCTTTGGATTAAAGAATGCCCCTGATGTATTTCAACGGTTCATAAATCATATATTACGAACATTTATAGATGAGGTGGACGTTGTTATCTACATGGACGACATAACAATCCCAACCGAAACTATTAATGAACACATGGACGCACTCAAAAAAGTTCTAAGAAAACTTGCCCAGTTTCGACTTGAACTTAAATTTAAAAAATGCAAATTTTGCTACAATGAAATAGATTTTTTGGGATTTTTTATTAGTCAAATGTCATTCGTCTCAATAACGGACATATTGAAAATATAAAATATCTTGCAAACGGATTATTTTCGTATTTTCGAAGATTTGTTCCATCTTTTCGATTATCGCTAAGCCACTTCAAAACCTTATTAAGCCAGGGACGAAATTTATTTTTGATGATGAATGTCGTCAAACATTTTTAAACTTAAGAGATAAATTAGCATCACCACCAGTTTTGGCATTATATAATCCCCAACGTGAAACAGAACTTGATTGCGATGCAAATTCTGTTGGCTTTGGTGGTATACTTTTACAAAAACAGAACGATAACAAATTTCATCCCATCGCTTATTTTTCTCAACGTACGACAAAGTCTGAATCTAAGTTGTACAGTGTTGATTATCATTAGCGATAATATACTCTTTACGAAAATTCCGTATTTAACTTGAGGGAATTCCATTCAAAATTATAACTGATTGCAACTCCCTTACTCTGACTTTAAATTGAAAAAGCTTAAATGCTGAAAACTTTAATTATGCTATTCAACACCGAAGTGGACTTTTGATGGGTCATGTTGATGCTTTAAGTCGCTATCCTTCTGTTTCGATTGAGTCATTAAAAACAAAAGAGGACATTATTTCGGTTATAAATCCAAAAGATATTGACATGTAGTTACAAATTACTCAAAACAGAGACGGAGATATTTCGAAAATACGCGAACGTTTAGAAAAGAATTATAGAATATATCAACATCTACAAAAAACTTCGCAAAACCATGTCTGTAACTATTGTAAATACGTCGCTATAACTTCTTTGTTAACATTTAATAAATTGATTGAAATGCCGGTCAAAATCAGACTGTGTTATCCATACCAATTATAAATTTTTATCCAAATAAATAATTTAATATTCAAGACTGACTCAATACCTGATGATTACTTTTTCAATTATTGAAATCGGACATTTTACATTTTTAACACATTTGTATGCTTCACTATAAAGGTTTTTTTCAGAGCTACTTAGTTTTAGAATTGGGAATCACACTTTTTCAAAATATTTGTCGACGTTCTTTTCGGAATTATTATTATTATTAGTTTATTCTTAATTTCTCCGGTTTAAAATAAATATCCTTCATAGCAAGAAATTTCCATTGGCTCTGTTCGAAAGCGATATTGTCACCCAGAAACGACTCAGGAAATGAGGTAAACAAAATTGTTATTGAAAAATTACCAGATGATTTTAAATGTTACAAATCTGTTGACACCGTGTGCAACATCGAATATACAGGAATTTTAAAATTCCCACAATCCTGCTGGCTTGCCACCGCATGAACTAAAATTGAAAATAGGTACGCCTGTTATTCTTTTAAGAAATTTAAGCCCTCCCAATTTGTGTAATGATATACAAGACTATTGATCAAAGAATTAAGAGATAATGTGATTGTAGCAACTATCATTACGGGTCCCGCGGCCAGTCAGCTCACACATGTTACGCGGATCCCGATGATACCAACTGATTGCCCCATATATTTTAAAAGGTAACAGTTCCATTTAAAAATATCATTTGCTATAACAATAAATAAATCCCAGGGACAAACTTTTTCCATACTTTCGACTTAAGGAAAGAGTACTTTCTCGAGTAGGATCACCTGAAAATCAATACGTTTTGTTGCCATCTGCAAATACCACAGCCAATGTAATGTACAGGGAGGCTTTAAGATAAGCATACAATTTTTTTATAATTTAGTGATTCATGGCCGTTTTAATTAGCATCCTTATAACTTAAAAATCTGTATCTATTTATGTCTACCCATGCGAAGCTGGGACGGGCCGCTAGTTATCTATAAAACAACATTTATTTGAAGTCGATATTGCTATTGAGACTTGAGATATAGAAGACAAAAAATGGTATCCTGAACGTACGATACGAACGGGCATACACACGCGCAAGTAGACACTTCTCTAAAAAATTGTGATTTAGATTCTAAGGACCTTGAAAACTTAAGAAATGTCAATGTTTCTATTCCGACACATCGGACCGATTACAATAACTTTCCATAGGAAGTTAAACAACGTTGCTCAGCAGAAATCACTTAACAATCGTAGGATTGAATCAAATTAAATTGAGGTCATTGTTAAAATAACAATCGATTTTCTTTAAACTTTACCCATCAAAAGTTCGATTAGATTTTAAAATTGAAGCAGTAAGGTCAAGAATCAAGAATCACTATAGCTACTTCCTTCTCAAAAGATAACAAAAATCACGTACGTAACTCAACATATTTAACCTTCATTTACAAAATGTTACACCAACTTATTAAACTAACATTTCCACTCCTTTTATTTCTACAACATTTTGTTAGAAAAACATTATTTTTTTTTCTCAATTTCTATTGACCATGGATAATGTTTTGAAATTTGATCCAAACTAAAGCACAAAAGAAACTTTGTTAACGAAAAAGAACTCCATTCACCTCCAGGTCACACCCAATGAGGTATAAAAATAAGACCAAAACATCACAACAACAACAACAAAAGAAAGAAAAAGAAACCTGCTCGCTCACTATGTAACTAACTAACTCTCTTTTCAGATCTCATTTCGTATTCATAACAAATAATTCGAAATCCTGTTCCTGTCTGCAAATAATACATACATATATACGAAAATCATGAAAAGCAAACAAAGAGGTCTGTTGGTAACCCTCCCTTTCCAAGACCACATCTCCAACTCTCTTAACACCAAGAAAATAAAAATAACACATAACCCACCCAGATGTGAATAAGTTTTTGTATATGTATCTCTAAGTACACACAACACATATTATTCCAAAAAACATCATCACATTCAAAAAAGGAGATCCCAAATGCACACTTCCAACCGCCCAAAGGGACAACTCTGGGTGCCCATACGAATTGTATATGTTTTAGGGACATTGCTCTGCATATTCATTTCACATTTCAAAACGTACAAACAAAATATTTAAGTAATAACATTTGTGGAACGGAATACAGAGCAAAAAGGTAGCAGTGGATGAATGCAACAAAAACAGAAACAACAAGTCCGAGACATCACTTCACCTGGATTTTCCTTTTGTCTTGTTCCCTCTTTTTCTCTTAATTTCTACAATCGTCGTATCCACTTTCCATAATCCAGTTTACCAAAAACGGCACCGTGAGTATAATGTGCAACTACGACAAGAACCGTTCCACCATCAGAGCACCACCTTCGAAAGACCGGTAGTGGTTGCGACTTGACTTGGCTTGGATCGGTGCTCATTGTTCCATTGCTTGCAGCGCTTCATTCGTCGAGGAGCAAAATGTTATTCGTAACGAACGTACCCTACCCTCCTTCCATCACCATTAGGTACACTGAAAAACGTAACTTTTTAAGTGTTTTACCTGAAAACGCGATAAACCGGTTAATTCGTTCATAGCGACTTCACCTCCACCCAAACCCCAAGACCCCTCAAGTATCGTTATCGTAATCAAGTCGAATGCTCCACTGTCATCGGTATGAATACATTCAAGAAACGACGACGACATCGAGACGCGACAGAGGAATATATGAAAAAAGGTAAAACCTTCCTACCAACCTTCCTGCACTTCATACACACACAACCTACAGCTATACAAGAACGTAACGTCGTGGTTCTGTAAGTTGCAGCAAAATGTATCTGGAAGATTATGAAAGTTATCGCTCTCTGTGTCGCTGTTCCTATACATAAATGTAACTACCTATAACCGCCTTTGGGCCAAAATCGAGTTTCTGGTTATTTCCGCCTTGGGGGGATAACTTAGTTTTGGAATAATTTTTTTTCTCCTTCCAATCTCAAAGATATACACACAAATTTTGTGTTTCCTCTCAAATTTGGAGCAATTCTCATTTTTATTTTTATCTGTTTTGTGTTTTTTGTTGTTAACTTTAGAGGTACACCTTTTAAGTTCGAGACCGGTTAGAATAACAACAGCCAGAGCCAAAAACTTATAAAGTTCCAAGTCCAATTTGGGATTCTAACTACTTTGAGTTCACAGAGAGAAAGAGAGATAGAAAATGAGATCTGGAGGAATAATTGAATATTGAAATGCACAGCTAGCCCGAGGGAGCAGCATACTCATTCCTCCAAGATACCTCCTGAAGTTGTATGTTACATAATATGAGGTCCATGATGGGAATGACTCGACAACACGACGACGCACGACGCCTCGACGACATAAAGAGACAGTAAAATGAACAAGCGAATGACAATGATGGTAATTGTTGCATAAAATATACAAAGTTGGAAAATGTAGTTTTTCTTTTCTATGCTTTTTTTGAAAAACTTGTTTTTCTCTAATTTTTATTGCACGGAGCGCGCGTGCTTTTGGTGTGAAATTATAATTTATATTCAAGGAAAAAACTCATTTGGGGGTTTTTCAAAATAAATTGAATGCGGAAAAACTATAAGGAAAAAACAAGAAAAAGGAAGCACACTCAAACAAGTTAAGGAAGCTAGTAGGTATACACAAGGTTCATTGGTAGGAGATTTTGTCATCTTAAGAGGAAAAAAAGAAAAACCAAAAAACAATTAGCGTTAATAATGAATTTGTAATGATGATAATTTTTTGGAGTTTGGAGTTATTATCTAAGTAACACTTTTTGTGATCTTTTTATAAAACTGTTGGCAGTGCTTCTAAGTTCAAAAAAGCTTTTAATCTGCATATCTGTTTTCTGTTTTAAAAGCCTTCAAGCTTTCTATAGGAATCAAACAAGAATTGAAATCTTTAACATTTCAAAATTTTGTGCAAAATTTTGGAAGTTTAGCTGAAATCAGTTTTCTTGGGATCTCATAAACTTTTGAAAACTTTTAACCGAATACTTTTCTTTAACTTAAGAGTGCCAAGAGTGCGGCTTATTTCTTCTTTTAAGAAGCTTGTATTTTGTTTCTTTTTTTTAAATTGATGTAAATTTGTCTGATGTTCAAATGGAAGACATGTGCATTCAAGAGGACACAAGCGTCCACAGGTTTTTCTCAAAACCCACCTCTGTCTATCAACTCCTACTCTCACCTCCCAGTGGTGAACATCGGGTGCATAGTACATCAACTGGAGATTGGGTTTCAACCCCAGTGGAAAGTTGTTGGGGCAGCAAACGAGAGAGGTGGGGAGATGTGTTTCCACTAAGGCACCTCTCCTTATCCAGACGGCAGCGGAGGAATTCCCGAGATGGAATCAACGGTGGTGTCTACAGTTCCAGTAAGGTTGAACTACTTAGTGAACACCTTATAGGGCTTCTTCGACTTATTCGCAGCCTAGGCCTATAAGGAGCGGTTTTATCCGGCTCCCCATCCTTGGAGTTATACTTAGGATCTGGCCCTCCAGAATGGGGGTTGTGCTGTTGGGGTGACTTCCTGGCCACGTAAAAGCTTTCATAGTTGCGAAGCACGTACAAGACTCGGATACGGACGGATTTACTATTGACAACCAACGCAAACGAATAAAGGACAACGAACTTCGGATATGCACGTGGAATGTTATGCTCCACGTGCGGCCGAAGAATTAGCGGAGGCCCTAGACCGCTTTAAAGCAGATGTCACCGTCATCCAGGAAATACGATGGGATGGGCGGGGCAAAAAGAGGATGAAAAACTGCGATATTTATTATGGTGGCTGCTACCACAAAAACCAACAGCACTTATTTGGATGCGGCTTCGTCATTGGAGCCAGACTTAGGAAAGAAGTCTTGAGCTATAGGTGCATCAATGAGCGCCTCATGACCATTTACATCAAGGCTAAATTTGGCGACATTAGCCTGATATGCGCGCACACCCCCACAGCAGAGAAGGATGACAACACCAAATATATGTTCTTTGAGCTCTTAGGCATATGAGCAGTGTCCTAGCTCCGATATTAAAATTGTCTACCAAAGCAAGGTAAACCACTAACAAAAGTGAGGGCTTACAGACCAATATAACAAATATGGTAAAAGTTTTTGAAAAACTGCTTGTGAAGAGACTTAGCAAAATCATAGAAGAAAGTAGGTTAATCCCAAACCATCAGTTTGGGATTAACCTTCTGGATTAAACGATAGACCAAGTTCTCAAACTAGCCGTTCGGATTCGGCCTAAAATTGTAGGTCCCTTCCATTCCTGATAACAGTACTCGCACACAGGAATGGTTGAGAGTTGTAAGTCACTACACTCTGGTTCACAACGGACTGTTGCGCTAAACCATTTGATTTTTTGAAGTTCATAGAATATCGGATGTAGTAGAAAAAGCATTAGAAGAAAAACAAGTATGTTCAGCTATTTTCTTAGATGTTGCTCAAATTTTTGACAAGGTTTGGCATGAGGGACTTAAGTACAAACTGCAAAGTGATCTTCCCACGCAGTACTTTGAAATATTAATATCGTACATCTCAGACCGATTGTTTAGAGTAAGGTACGATCAAGAATATTCGGAATTGAAGAAAATAGAAGCCGGTGTACCACAAGGAAGTGTCATAGGTCCTACCCTGTATTTACTATACACAAAGGATATTCCAGTTGGTAATCACACCATAATTGCTACTTTTGCAGATGATACCGCAATTTTGGTACCCGACAAATGTGTCTTTAAGGCAGCAGTAAAACTACAAAATGCCGTCGAAATAGTGAGAGCTTGGACCGAAAAATGGCGCATCAAACTCAATGAAACAAAATCTTCACATACAAACTTTACAAATAAAAAGGTAAACAATATTCTAATATTCATTAATAATCAAGCTGTACGTTACGCCAATACGGCCAAATACCTTCGAATGACTTGAAATATAGAAAAATGTACTGGATACTTGGTAACAACTCTGATTTATCAATCCAAAACAAAATAATGCTGTATAATCAAGTACTAAAGCCTGTTTGGCCCTATGGAAATACCGAAATCATCCAAAAATTCTAAAACAAAGTCCTTCGTGGAATAGTAAATGCACCTTGGTACATAAGAAATACCGATCTACACGTGACTTACAAACAGAAATGGTTACAGAAGTTGTTAAAAAATACGCTGTATCGCACAACCAGAGACTGCAAAGTAATACTAATTCCGAAATGGAGTCCGTCTTGAATTTAAGAAACCATGTTCGGAGATTAAGAAGAACCAAGCCTCAAAAACTTATGGTGTAAAAAAAACATGGGAAAGTATTAAAAGTTTAGACTTCCCCTAAAGTGATTGTACAAAGTTAAAAAAGAAAAATCTGTCGTCGATTTTTCAAGATTGGTCCTGATGAAGAAAATAAAAATGAATTTATTAAAAAATGCTACTAAAATTGATACAAATTGGTTTTTGACTTTAAATGTCTGAAGAAAAACCAAACTTAATTTATCATATGCAAAATATTGTTTCTGACTTTAAGTTTAATCTTAAGAAAAATTCAACTGACAACTTCTTTTAAAAAATTCGAACACTTACAAAAACAACAAAAAACTAATACGAAAAGTTTTTCCAATCGAGTTTTATGAGAACAAAGAAAGATATTGACTTCAAATTTGATAGTAGTATTTTCACCTTAGAGAAATAAACCCTAGCTTCTTTATAAACAACACTTGGTTAGGAAGAAGTTGCAGTTAAAGAACTTTGTACTTGAAAGAACGGTCAAAGCATTCAAAATGATTTTTCAGCGTAACTTTTGTTTTCTTCATAATATTTTGAGTAAAACAATGTTTTTTTAAAAACTGACACATTCAAAAACTAAGCTTCGAGTTTTTTCCAAACCATATTATCGAAAACTATTCATTGCAAGGAACTGCAAACCTATACAGCTAGTTGGTATTTCAATCAACAAAATAAAAATAATAAATAAAAACCACTAATATATATTTACTTTATTTAATTGCTTCCATTTCACTTGAAGTGTTTTTGAAAAGTATTCGAAGTTATGAAGTCGAGCGAATGGTAGAACCCTGAAAACAATTTCACTCTATTTTGAAACTAGATTTTGATTTCATTTCACTCGATTTTGGGAACCTATCTGATACTTTTAAATCTAGAGCTATTTGGTAAATCACCAAAAACATATATTTGTCTTAAAAACTGGTGTATTGTATAAGTCAATAAAGCGCATTATCTGCCAGAAAAAAGCCATTGCCCGTGAATGTGTTCCAGAGAATTCGAAGCAGTCAATTTTGTATAGCTTACCAGAACTTTAAGATTTGGTCATTCCAATTTAAAGTTTATTAAACGTTACTCCCAAATTTTTCGCCGAATCAACGAAACCAATCGCTGTATTGTTCAGATAAATTGTCGGAAAATAAAAAGTGTCAATATTGATTCTGGAAACTACTAAGCAATTCGATTTTTTATGATTCAAACAAAGGTCGTTTTTACGGGACCAGACAACTATTTTATCCAAATCCTCATTTACTTCGTATGCGCCATTCTCCAGCATTCCAAGTGAAAAACTATTATATAATTGTACATCATCCGCATACATGTGCAAGGAGGAGTTCAGCGAACTGGAAGGTAGATCATTTATATACATTGAAAACAACAGAGGGCCCAAAATAGAGCCCTGAGGAAAACCTCTACACAAAGGTAGAAATGAAGACATCGAGTCGTTAGCATACACTGCCTGGGACCTATCAGTTGAATAAGAAAGAATGAGTTTTGCTGATTTTTAAGCTTTTTATAAAGTGTGATACGATTGACGGTGTCGAATACCTTAGAGAAATCTTATAAAGTTAGAATGGTAACCTTATTATCATCGACAGCCACTCTTATGTTTTCCACAATCTCAATTAAGGCTGTGGTACAACTATGCTTAGGTCTAAAACCTGATTGATTGATGCATACAATTCCATTGGCACTAAGAAAACCCCTTATTTGTATATTCATTAGTCTTTCCAAAGCCTTGGAAAGGAACGGTAGAATAGATATTGGTCGGAAATCATCACATTCACGATTTTAAGGAATAGGTATAACCTTGGCTTGTTTCCAAGCCGCGGGAAATGTACTGGTCATAAGAATAGAAGTTTTTCTTTAGCTGTCTATACACTTCAACAGTTCTAATATCTTAGAAGTTCAAGGTTAACGACGTAAGTTCAATAAATCAGCTATGAAGCAATTGGAAATTGGATATAATTTTCATCGACAAAATTATCTCCAACGTGAGGCACATTTCAGGTGAATTGGTAAAAAAAAGAATGATGTTGTCGAATTCATAGGAAAATATTTTCTTAAGACCGTTGTCTTCTACTCTATCCCTTAGTTCTCCTTAATTAGATGATATATGGTAAGCCAGCAATAAAATGAGGTTTCCACAATATGGTTGGTTTACCTAACACATTTTGCATATCTTTCAAGAAATCAATATCATCTCTTGAAGACGTTATAAACATATGTATGTGAATTGGCAACTTTTAAGACTTTTTCTGAGGATATTTTTCTAAAGTCGCAGGACGTTTAGATAAAAAGCAAAGCCAACAATAACCACAACATCTTGTTTGGAAATAAACCTGATTAACCAAAGAGTCATAGAAGGAAGGAAGGACATTTAGGACTCAGAGCAACCGAGGATAACGTTTGAAAGATGATATATGGCATTAAATCTTCTTTACTTCTCATCAAACATAAAACAGAATTTAACTGAGATCTAACACGAAATTGTATTTATTATAATTTCGATAAAGGAAGTATCTACTTTTAAATCGGAAATAAAAAAAAAACAGAATCATAAAAATTATTTTAACACAATAAACTCAGTAATTGAAAGCTGCAATAACATAAGAACATTTCTGAATTATCCTTTCCTAAGCTATTTCAGAAAATTAAAAAAAAGTTTCTAATTCCCAATTGTTTTTCTTTGAATTTCCTTCTTAAAGCAATTTTAATATTTGTTTGTATTTCTTGAACAAATCAAAATCCATTTTATAATCCTCAAGTGGTCAAATGTCTGTTTTTTAATTCATTCAACAAATGAAAAAAGAAAACAAAGAATATTTCAAAAATATAAAAATTTGTAAACGTAAAAGTCCCTCAAAGGGATGTCCTGCGCTTAAATCAACAACAAAAACCAAACACAACCATGAATAAACAATTCTTTGATATTCAAGAAAACTAAATTAAAATATCAACTCAACAATCTTCTCGACCAAATATCATCCGGGATTGGTCTATATTTCCAAAAAGGAAATTTCAACAAATAAAAATATCTAAAATATTCGCTTTTCCACCTTTTTTCCTTCTACCGCCCACTGCACTTCAATATTAAGTAAATCAAAAGAAAGTATAAAAAATCACAAGAATATCCTTTCTACGTGAGTAAAGTTGAAGGCAACAAAAAAAAAAAAAAAAAAGAAACAACCCACTAAGGACTTTGTTTTTTAATGGCCTAATATTTTGTTACGATCCTTCTTCGACCAAGTTTTTATCGAGGCAGCCACTCAAGAGTCGTACTTCATAAGGATGCCTCAGCATATCCTTTAGGCGTATATTGTATACATATCAAATGAATTTCTTTTATTTTGTTCAACTCGTGGGTAGAAGAGGGGGGGGGGGGGGTAGTGTACGTACCTATACCACCTACCCATGAATGAACAAATTTATTTCCTCTCTGTCATATAACTATATTGCTGCTCAATGAATGGACATCTTTCAGTTTTGTGTCCTGCAGCTCAGAACTCGCTGAGCACCAACAAACAAAAAAGGACAAATTTATTATTTTCTTATTTTTCTTTATTTGAAATTGGTCCAAGTTGGGTGTTATTGTTGATGCGATGATCAGCAAAGTGTACATAGAGGTTCGGATAGGGGCTACATAAATGCAAATATAGTACCTAGAGCTCCTTCGGAATATATATAAGCCAAGAAAAGAAGGCGATTTTATCTATATTCTTTTTCTCTCTATATCTGTCGGGGTCTATTATAAGTGCGGTATATTATGCAAGACAATGTCCTTAAGTGACTCACAAGCAAACAATAGTATCCAGCCTGAGTTTCAATTTTAATGCTCTTCCTTGAGGGAAATATAATTGCCACTGCCACACATGTGTACCATCTCACACTCATAGAGCAACCCCATAGAGCCCATAAGCAACATCCACAATAAGAGGTAACATGAGTTCAATGGCGAAAAAATGGAAACGATATTATTTTTGTACATCCTTTTCAGCTTGGAGCATTCGATATAGAAACTATATAGGAAGACAAAAGAAGGAAGAGAAAAAGAAAAGGAGAAGTAGACACAAAAAAACTTATTTTATTCTTTAAGAGAGTCCTTATCGTAAATATTTATCCATCAAAATGGCTGCAGGGTCGATAGCAATCTTTATGAGTATCAGAAGTGGAATTATATCATTATATTGGTGTTATTTTTTCTTTTGTCTTTTTCCTTTCTCTTTGCATCTTGATGTGATGCAAAAAGGAGAGATCATAATCCTTCTTATGCCGATGATGATGATGATAATGATGATTATAGTCATATAGGTACCTATCCCTACCTATAACCCACTTCGAAAAGGACCACTCTCTGGCTTATGAGAGTTAAGCAGACTAAAAGAAGCTAAATATATATTTAAATGAAAGACTTTAAGATGTGAGGATTATTGTATCGAGTATCTATGTAATCCCAAAGGATACAATTTGCATGACCTCGAACAAAAGGACGTAGGTAGATATGTAGATACAATTTTTCCTTCTTCGGTGTGTGTGTGTTAGTGTGGTGTGATGTTGATTCGAAGAATTTATTTTTGCACTTCCCAACAACTCCTTAAATGAACATCAATGATCACTTTTTTGTGTTGTATCCATCTCGAAAATCCTCCCATCATTTCAATCAATATACATGCAAAGGATCCATCCACCTACAGAGAAGAGAAGAAAAATGTAACCATTACCACAAAATAATCAAGAATTCAGGACACGATTCGAGACTCCTGCAGGATGTGGTAATGGCGGTAGATGTCTCGCTTAACGGTAAATTTATTCATTATCATTGAATATATATTTATATGTATATATCCTTCTTTGGTCCGTTCGTTTTTTGTTTTTTGTTTTGCTGACTTGCTTCACTCTTGGGCTAAAGGACAAGAGAGTAGGCGGAAGATACACTTTACTTTGACATTGGTTAATCGAGAAGAGATTTCAATTGAAATTACATATATACAGATGTACTTTTGTACATCAAGGGTCTCCCGATAAAAAGACAGAGGAAGAGATGATGATGATGATGATAACCACAAAATAAAAGCATTTTATTTTTTGGTTCTTCGACAGAAATCGAATTAAATTGAAAATGTGTCGCTGCTGCGATCCTGCTTCGGGTTGGTGTGGCGTATACTTGTTTTTTTTTCTGAGTTGTGCTTAAAAGTTAAATAACCAAATACGCCGCCCTTATATGGAGGAAGTGGTGGTTTAAGAAATTTAACACACACACAAAAAAAGAGAAAAAATTAATTAAAACAACACCAAAGAAATTCTGTCAATGATGGACAGAGACAGGAAGGGGGAGGAGAAAAAATCCATTAGTCAGTTTGAGGTTTTAATTGATTGAGCCTCGAGATGATGGTTGGTTGGTCGTTGGTTGGTTGGTCTTGGTAACCGTTAAAATGTTTTAAGGTTATTTTAAACGGTTCTTTTGAAAAAACCCAAAGCATGATGGGGGTTTTCTTTGAATATATTTTAATTGGAAAGAGGTTTTAGATTGTGACAATTTTTTGGTTTGTGAACACTTGAAATGTTTGAAACACATGAGTGAGGGTTAGCATCAAAAAAATTGGTTTTGAGTTCAAAGAAGTGGATTGTAATTTAAAGCTGTTTTATAAACTATTTTGTTGATATTTGCTTGGATAAGGCCAAGGGTGACATTATTAATAGATAAACTTGGAAGGTTAAAAGTCTTTGCTAGCTCTGGGCTTTTAAAGCATCAAACCAAATATTTTGTAAAGTTTTTGGAAAACTATTAGGTCAAGTGAGCATATGCGCAGCAAATTTTCCATCAGCATAAGCAAAATAATTTTAATATAGGAGAAGACTGGAAACTTCATCTGATATATTAGGTTAGGTTAGGTTAAAGAAGTGGCTGTCCATGATGGAAACGGACACGCTTAGGCCAGTTTAATGGCATTGTGATACCACATGAATCTTGAGGTTTCCTCCTAAGCTCAATGGAACCAGTTTGAGTCCCTTACGAAACGCGAGAGGCTGAAAATGCTGATATAATTTAGATCTCTAGCGTTTTGCATTAGCAACAGTTTACAAGTAGCGATTGGTATGCCAGTATGTGCCAAATTACCTGGAATGTCTCTATGGCCCGGCACCCAGAAAAGGTGAATATTAAACTGCTGTGAGATTATCGATAGTTATGGACTGTTATAGAGTTTGTAGAGTCAGAGATCAGGGAACACGCTAAACGCGATGTTTTGTAGGCGAAATGATAGACTTAATTTCAGTCGTTCAGAGTACACACCTCCATCAACCCCTTCTTTAGTTTTCGAACCATCTGCATAAAAATGGATTGAACCATCTTCCAGGAATGTGCTAATCCTCCTGAAATCTGAAAGATTTTGTCGAATTGCAGCTGGGATATGGTTAAGCCAGTGTGCTTTGGAATTGATTCTAAATACCTAAGAATTACGGAGTGGCCAATGTTGTCGTTAGTCCACTGCTACGAAGGTTTGAGGCGAATACCAGAGCTTGCAGATATGTATTTGCTGAATAAGTTAAGAGGTGTAAAGTAAAGCAAGGTGTCCAGTGCCGCAGATGGGGTCGCGCGAAGAGATTATACATAGGAAACCACAATTGTGGGCCTCAGAGCTTGACTCGATCAGAAGAGAATGCAGGAATCTCTTTAACCGAGTCATAGCCGCAAGACTAGCCATTCACTGGGACTCTTACAAAGAATCCCTAAGAATTTAAAAGAAGGCACAAAGGAAGTCTAAGCGGCCTTCCTGGCGATCCTTCGGTGGCACGATAGAAGAAACTTCTAAAGACTCTAGGTTACGGAACTAACCCAGCGATGCCAAGCTGCTTGAAAAATGCAGACTTACACACTTTCCTGGTAGTTCTCTTACCGAAACTGGCAACAATTATATACGTTTAAGTCCCAAGACAATGAATCCACAAGGTCTTATCACAAGGCACGAGCTACAATGGGTTCTCAACAGCTTCAAACTATTTAAATCTGCAGGACTAGATGGAATAATACCAGCCGAGCTACAAAAAACTTCTGACATAATTGCACCAATCCTTGAGGGAATTTTTACCATCTGTCTTTACTTGGTCCATATTCCCTCGGCATAGAGAGAAGATAAAGTTGTTTTTATACCCAAAGCAGTAAAATTCTCGCAAGTTAATCTTAAAGGTCTACGACCTATAAGTCTATCATCATTCCTTTTTAAAACATTGGAAAGATTGATTAATATCCATTTAAGGATATATGTTGATACAAGACATCTGTCTACGCTTAACATGCCTACTGTTAAGGTAAATCTGTGGAAACAGCGTATACTCATTGATGACTTGATTCATCAAATGCAATGCTTAAATCAGTAAAGATGCAGTCAACTTGAGTGTTTTTCGAATGCATCCAAATCTGTAATATATAAGTAATTGAAGATTCACTATAGGATGAAAATTCGTAACACATTTTTTTAGAACTGGAGTTAGGTAAAAATATTTCCAAATATCTGGGAACTAAGAACATTTAAGAGACTCGTTGAAAAAAAGAAACAATGGATAGGAAACATAAGACACACATTTTTTCAACATAAATGATGGTATTATAGCTGAAACAATAGATAAGCTTTAAAACATTGTCACATATAGAGGTGTCAGAAATTGAAAACATTTTTGATGAAAACTGACTGTATTCTTGTGTGATAAAAGAAATATTAGAAGAGGTGTTTGCAGAAGACAAACCGTCAAACGCAGTCTTGAAATAATCTGCGAACGTGTTTGAAATTGACTTTAGAAGAGTTCTTTAAGAATTTTGAAGGCCATACTAGTTGAATTTTTGTAAAAATTTACATTAACTATAAATGTATTTCGCAAAATTTGGAAACATTCTTTTATAGTGGTCCCATTGTTTCGCCACTTTTTTTAACAATTTCTTTTCTAATATCTTATTTTTTTGTTTCAGTATAATTTTATTTTTTTGGAAACATTGAAAAACGTGTGGCTGAAAATTCTTACTTAAAACCTAGTTGCCATAAAAACAGTAGAAATTTAACTTTTTGGAATCAAACTAATATACATACACTATCATTTTTAAATGCTTAACATCTTTTAAGTATCATTTTTCTACCACTTAATTTATGTTGGAATTTACAATTATTCTTTAAAATATGAAGCCATCGCTTTGCTATAGCCGCAAATATTTAAGACTTTAAAAGTTAAGTTACAGAACACCACCTTAAATATTAAGACTATCTATTATACATTATTAACCATGAACTTATAACAACAATATCATTAAATTTCATGGCCCACTAACTTTTTTGTTGTCTTATTCACAATATGTGCTCCAATCTCCATTTATAGATATATATTACCTATACCTCAACATTTCATATACAAAACTATAGAAGACAAAAAAAACTGATTGAATCAACAAAAGCAGACGTTTTTATTTTCCACTTCATTACTTCAACTTAAAATACACATCTTCTATTAATAATATATTCATTAAAGTAGTCTCTATAAATAGTACCAAACCTATCTACATAAACAAAAATAGACCTTGTATGAATACCTATCTAACTAAAAGCGAATAATGTTACATAAATAGTTTGACCATAAAAAATCACATGGTCTTGTGGCGCAATGGATAACGCGTCTGACTACGGATCAGAAGATTCCAGGTTCGACTCCTGGCAAGATCGAGGTACTTTTTTTCCTCTCAGATTCAATTTTTGTTCATCTATAAAAATTATTTGATTTGTCATTTGATAATATACAACCGTTTAGAATACAAATACTTTGGCGTTGAAGAGGTGAAAAAAATATTGGCGTAAAGGTTTTTTTTAAAGTCGGATGAAATTAGTTTGGGTTTCTATGAATATTTTTTATTGATAAACTGGCTAAAGTAATTTTTTGTAACTTTTATTTTATGATAATTATTTTACTCTATCTGTTAAAGGTGTGAAAAGTATGTGAGGAGACTTTTTAAAATAAAATGCTTCAATTTCAAATTTCACTCTTTGAAAACAAACTTTCCTTTAAAAAAGCAGCAAGGCATTAACATTTAAAAAGTTTTAAGTCCAGATTATCTGCTTTTGGTATACTTTTTTATCTTGGAAGGGAGAAGGAAAAAATGTTTCCAAGAAATATTCTAATTTTTAGTTTTTAAATATTGTTGGAATTCATTATTTTATTGAATAGATTTTTGAAATTTTGGTTTTCACAATTGTTTACTTTCCATGGGTTTTCAACAGGGACGCTACAAAGTAGCGCGACAGGAACAGCAAACGACGCATTATTTCTTGCCGCTCTTTTGACATTTCTCTTCAGTTAGCTTTGCTATTGCATGATGGGAGTATATACGAGCCAACAACTAGTCGAAAACATCAAAATTTACTACCGAAATTCGGAGTCAGTGACCCCGACGTTAAGAGCGCTATGTCCAATTGACGGTCGTCATAATCGTGCTAGCAGATCAACAATTGAGCGTCTAGTGGAAAATTTGAATCCACAGGCACTGTACAAAATTTGTCCGTGTCAGTGAGATGAAGAAGTACCCGTAGGGTCGAGAATATTGCTGCCGCAGAAGCTTCAGCTTCAGTTGCAGAAATCCCAAATATGTCTCTCACGCGTTATTCTTAAGCGTTGGGAATCTCTGTGATGTCGTTGTGGCGAATTTTGCGAAAAGATTTTGGCCTACATCCTTACAAAATTAAAACAAGAATTGAAGCCTCTTGATAAGTGAAAATGATCCAGACTTTGATTGAAAAGTCTTCTGCAGCGATGATTCTCATTTCTCGCTGAATTGTACATCAATAAACAAAATGTGGGGTATTGGTCAGGCAATAATTCACACGTTTTCCATGAGTAATCATTGTATCCCAAAAAAATTACGGTACCGCCGGCACGTTACTCGGATCGGTACCATTCAATGATAACCTAATATTTTTGGCCCCAATAAGATGATATGGACTTGGAGAATATGTGGTTCGAACAGGACGGCGCGGCGCCACAAGCCTTACAGCGAATGTCACAATCAATATATTGGAAACAAAGTTTGGAGAACGTGTTACCTCAAGAAATGGTCCAGTCGATTGGCCGCTTCGGTCGTGCAATTTGACGCCGTTAGACTATTTCGTGTGGAGCTACGTCAAGTCGTTGGCCTATGCCAACAAGATAGCGACGATTGATGAACTTCGTACGAATATTGAACGTAACATTTCAGCAGTATCGGCCGCTTTATGCTTGAAAACCGTCAAACATTGGGTTCAGCGTCTGGACTTCTGCAAGCATGCCCGTGGTGGCCATGCAAAAGAAATATAGTTCCATACATAATAGCATCGAATGTACTTTCAGAGGAATAAAGAATTTCATTGATTTCCAAAACCGTTTTTATTTTATTTAAGAAAAAAATGTTTGTAGCGCTCTTTTTGAAAAACCCGATATTTGTATAAAAAACTGATACCTAACACTGTTCGGAAAATGAAATTTTTAAACCTTCTCTGTAAACATGTACCTATCTCATAAATTTCCCCTATTAGTTACATTAGAGGTTTAAAAGATGTGCCCATTTAAAAATTTTCCAGACACCGAAAAACGATGTTTTTAAGGCTAAGATAAAACCAAATACATTTCTTAACAAGAAATCAACAAATATATGTCTTCAAGAAACAGTTTAAATCATTTTAATAGATTAATTAGGTTTTTTTAAATTTTCACTAGACTCTTTATGAAGTTTTTAGAAACTAGGAATTTGATGCCTGCAAAAACACGTCTTGAAGTAAATTTTTAGTTCTGTTTTCGAATCCAAACTTCGACTTTAAATATCTGCCCAAATTTTAAAAATGCACGTTAAGAACATTATTATTTTTAATAAAATTTCTATAACTTGATGTGACAGACTTGTTAAGAGGACGAATTCGTGAAGAAACAATAATTATTTTAAAACCGTTTTGGATTGTTTGTGTTGAACACCGTTTTTTTATCATATTGGTTAAGAAAAATTAAATCTAGCAACTTATGAAGGTTTTTCGAAAACCTTATGATATACTAAATAAATAAATAAATAAATTGGGTGGCGCAACAATCCGTTATGAACCAGCGCCTAGTGACTTACAACTCGCAACCATTCCTGTGTGCGAGAACTGTTGTCAGGAATGGAAGGGACCTACAATTTTAGGCCGAATCCGAACGGCTAATTTGAGTTTAAAATGGAGAAATACTACGGAAAAGCGACGCCCAAAAAGTATGACTACTGAAAGAACTGACAGAAAAATTGTTCAGTTTGCAAAACAGAACCCTTCTATAAGCTCTATGGAAATAAGAAATGGTCTTCGACTGTCTGTTAGCGCTGTCACAATACGACACGTCTTTTAGAAGCGAAGTTGCCAGACCGACTCTAAGTAAGGTACCATTCTTGACGAAAAGGCATGTGAAGAATGGAGCTTGCCAAAGAGAATGGCCAAAAGAGAAATGGAGGAATGTTCTGTGGAGTGATGAAAGGAAAGTGGTCCTTTTGGATTCAAGGGGCGTCGAGAATATGTGAGAAGACCCCAAAATGCAGCAAACGATCCACGCTACATTATAAATCCAGAGAAGCATGGTAGAGGAAAAATTATGGGCTTGCACTTCATTCTACGGGTGTCGGGCATATTTATCCCATCGGGGGTATAATGGATACAACCGAGAATGTGAAAACTCTCTAGAAAATTATTATACCCCATGCTGAAAAGCAAATGCCATTGGTTTGGGTATACCAACGAAACAACGACCCTTAGCATACGTCAAAAAAGGCAAAATCATGGTTTTGCGCAGAAGAAAATATCCGTTATGGAGTGGCCCGCTCAAACCCCATCCAAAATTTGTGGGGGGATGTTAAGAACCTTCCACAATGCGACTACTCATGGGTGGTATCTGCATCGAGGAGATTGAACAACTATCAGTCCTAGGTATGTGCATCACAAACCACTTGTTGTGGAGTGATCACATATTTGACATCACCAAAAATGCTGCTAAGTGTTTAGGTTTCCTCCGACAATGCAAGAAGTTTTTTACCCCTTCTGATCTGGCTATAATTTACTAAGCTTTTATCTGTCCAAAACTCGAGTATAAAATGATAGGAAAATGGTTGTCTCACTGAGACATTTGCTTCTCTTTGAACACCGCCTAAAAGTTTCATGCTTGTCATTGTGTTATCGTTATTTTTATAAATGCTCTATCGAAATAGCCAGTTGCATTCCTCCCCTTAAATAATTCAACCGTAATACCCCTACTTCTAGGAATGCCCATCAATTTACCCTTGAGCCAAACTGCGGACGTACTGTAAGTACGAAGATTATTTCTTTAGCCGCACTACACGAATGTGGAATGCTTTACCAGGCTCAATATTTCCCACTTATTACAATGTGCTGGCATTCAAAACCAATGAGCATCGGTTTCTTCTTTCTAATCCTATCGTCCTTTCCTAATAGCTAGCACTGTGTTTTATCGTTATAAGGGTATTCATTACCCCTTTAGTGCGCGCACAATATAAAAACAAAGTTTATAACTTAGGTGTTATAGTTTTTCTTACATCTTACGTTATAGACCTAGTACTTTGCTATGCACTGCTATTTTTATGAACATATGTTTAAAAAACGGTTTTTACTGTGACAAAGCCGGTAAAAAATTGATAATTCTTATTTTCTGTTATTATGAATAAAATATTTTAGTTTGTTATTAGATGTTTAATGACGTACATATATTATAACGTTGATATTTTTGTTTTATTTGCTATTTTTATGAACACAACTGTAAAGTAATTACAGACTTAGATATCCAACACCAGTTTTATTTACAAAATGTATGCATCCGAAAAGAAAACAAATTTTTAAAAGCAATCAGGCCTATCACGAAAACTGTTCTGAACTTTTTTTTCGTGGTAAAACAGAATATCTCAAAAACCTGTCGTAAAAGTGATTTTGGAGTCGTAGTTACATTATTAATCCATTACAACCTATCGAAATAGTATAATTTTATTGTCAACAACTAGATCAGGAACAAGCCATTAAACAGTTAAAAAAAGGGTTTGCCCACTGAAAACTTGCGGTTTTCGGCCTTGTCTCATATGCTGTATGGGCTGCACACTGACGAAGGCTTACGCAGAAAAAAAGCATTTAAAAAATGTATTAAAACGTATATGCCTTATGGTTTTGGTAGAGCTTCAACTAATTGTTCAACAAGTTTTTTAACTGGGGTTTTCCTTAAACATAATAATGGATGTTTATTTTATTGTTAAGAACAAAGTTTCTCATTAACAATGAAAAATGATATCAGTGAAAAGGCTGCCACGGTAACTACATATTTTTTGAAAGTAGCTTCAATAAATTCACGAATTCCATCATAAAGAAGGAATTACTTGTAGAGTATAGGTCTATACAATATACCCAAAGAAATGTGTTAAATTTCGGTTAACAACTCTTTCGGAAATAATACGGTCTTAAAACGGGTATTGTTCCAGTTTTAGAAATTGCCTACATTTTACTTTATAAATATTAAAAGATGACAACTCTCTAGCAAATCTTGTCTTGATGCCTATGGGCATTATGATTCTAGACAATTATGTTAAGGCATAAATGGCCTATTACCCGTTTGAAGAAAACAGCCAACTTTGAATACTTTATTGTTCAATAAGCATCTCCCATATAGCTGTCGGTGCTATTAACCAATTCAACCATTAACTTGTCACCATCAGTAGGTACCTTCTTATTACCTCCAAGATTTCCCTAACCATAGCCAATAGCTTGATGTCTAATATATAATGACATCAATTCCGGTTCGGTAACTTAAAAAATTCAATTCAATTATCTTCCAAACAAAAATATTAAAAAAAAAACAGATTCCTATTCTTAAAAGTTGCACATTATCGTAATGGCTTGACAGTTTCAAGTCAAAATATCATCACAGAATTAAGAATACAACAAAAATAAGTCTGAAAAAGTTATATTTAAAGTTTTCTGTGCGTCTGTTCTTCTTTTTTGTTTCTGCTTCCGTAAGCATTTGGTCATTAATTCAATAGATCACACACAATGGGCGCCTTGCCTGATGCCCGATGCCTTCACTTATTTAGCGCTTAGCTTAGCTTATATAGCTTGGCTTTCCTCGCGTTGACTATACTTATAAGATATAACTTCCATGATGTGATATTTAATGGCATTTTGTGTGACTTCTCCCCAGTCTGGACTGGAATTGGATCTGTTAGATGTTCTAAAAACTTAATCGTCCAATTATCAAATGCTTTCAAATAGTCATATAGACGATATGGATATACTTATGCCGTCTTATAAGCAAGGCACAGACAGAGCGATGATGATGGTGGAACAATATCTATTTGGCTTCAGCTTCTGCTACTTTTTCGCTACACCGTGTTCTTATTTTCACTTGAAAAAAATATTTTCTATGATATTTTTCTCTTTTTCGTTTTTCTATTTTATGTTCTTAAAGTTGGTCGTCTTGAATGTTATTTACCGCCATCGAAACTTCCCCAGCCATGCCATGCGCCATACCCTATATCCACTATATGAAGGCATACTTTTGAGGGTGATTTTCCAGCAATTAACTTCATTAATGGTTTGAGCACAATTTATTCAAGACACTAAGTCTTATATATAAAAATTTTTTTGTGTACCTCTGTTAAGACATATTTCTTTTCGAGAATTTAAAGTAAAAATTAAAATTAGGCTGACTTTTGTGGTAAACTTTTCTACCTTATTTTGACAAACAAAAAGATACCCAACAACATGTTGCAGCAACATGTTTTTATGGGATACTTTCAAAAATAATTACTCGAGATTGCTTCAACTTCTTCTCTGATGGCGAAGGGTGTGAAGTTATATGAACTTTTTTTCGTATTATTTTGCTGACTTGTTTTTCTTGAGGGTAGGGATGCATTAAGTATTAGGGCTACAGCCCTTACCACATCACCGCACCATCACCGGGCTAAATGGTTCTTAACTTTTTTCTGTCTTACAAAACAGAAAACAGAGCGTGTAAAACCATGTGAATATAAACAAAAAGAAAATAAGTTCATCACATCACTTTTAAGGAGTATAGGACTTTCGTCGGTGGAGGAGAGAAGACGAAGATGGAGAAGGCGGTAAATGATGATACACAAGGGTGAGAAAAAGGAGTAGAGGGTGTTTTGTTTTTTTTTTTCAGTTTTGAAAAGAAATAAACCAAACCACACGTTAAAGGAAAGTTCCCTAGTTTGCCCTAGTTAAAGGCAAGAGTCCCTATTTATGTGTATAGTAGAGTATCTAGTAGCTGGAGCTAGCTACCTTAGTTATAGGGTAAAATTATACACCAAGGGGCTATACTTCTGCACCTAGTTAAATGAATAGGTGGTGTTTTTTTTTATTTTAGTTTAGTTTCTTTTGTTTTTGTTTCAAACACTAGATGGTACGTGTTTGCTTTAAAGTTGTTCTTCTGGAAGAACAGAAAACTCATAGAACCCTGTAACAGTAACAGTAACTAAACATAAAATTAGTTCTCGGCCACCACCAACGGGTGTTTTTGTGTTTTGTATTAATTTTCTTTCAGTATTTTGTTGTTTTTTCTTTCAAATCAGAAAGATAGAAGGGTTATAAATTAACTTTGAAGTTGCACAGAAAGACGAAGGGAAAGAAAGAGAGACAGAGATAAAAAAACACCCTTTTCTATACCCTGAAGGATAAACGTTGTTGCAGTAATGAAAGATTGAAGGTAGAATGATAAAACAGGAGTTTTTGAGGTTAGGTATATACCTTCTAGTTCGTTATAAAACCCACCTACTTACTTACTTATATTGAAAAGAAGCTAAGGGCATTTTTGGAGGTTAAGTTAAGTTTAAAAAAGAAAAAAAAAAAAAACAACAATTTGAAGTTGAGTTGAGATAAAGTGGATCAAAAATGTTTATACATTGAACATAAATATAAATTAAAATAAAGAGTTCATTTAGAGCTAAGAGCATCAAAGGTTCGTACGTTTTTCTAAGTAAAAGTTATGAGGTTATACGGTCTGAAGGGTTTATAGAGGAAAATTATTATAGAGCCATTTTGGATTATCCTAGAAAAGAACATTTTTCAAATATAAGGAAAAGATTGTTTTAATGGAAAAATATTATGAAACATCATCTTTTATAAATTAATTTCAGACCTCTCAAAATTATGGGGAAATAGTACTAAGTTTTAAGTATGCATAAACATGTTGAAAGTTTTGAGTTCTGGGAAGAATTGACGACTTGGCGCAAATTTACAGCAATATTTATTATTAAAATTATTTAAGAATTACGCAAAGACTTTTGTTTAACTCAAGAAATACAACGAAAACTTTTACAGATCTTTCAAACTTAAGTTTAACAGTTTAGGAACAATTTATTTATTTTACATCTTATCGTTGGAGTGTTTCTTACTCTGAAATAATGTATGTCTCTTGAAAAAAAAAAGGACGCAAATTTGAATCTTTTGAAAATGGGAACATATATTTGTAAGTGATAAAAATCAAATTGACTAACTTTTCAATAAAAAAAATGACAAACACCTTGACACTTAGTCATTCAAAAAGGGGAGCATTTTAATTTAGTAAATAAGTTTCCTGTTTAACCAGGAATTAGCACGATTTTGGTTTGAGGCTGTTTTATAGATACAAGCGTTTGATCTCCCTGCCAGGTGACTAGAATAAGAATCTTCTTAAATATTATTTCGTTACTAAGTCTCCCTTGTCTGGCTCTCAGATTGAACCAAATATAACAAATAAGATGTCAAAAGAAAGAGACAGATTGTTTAACTTGTACTTTTATGGAATATAAATGTTAAGTATACATTTTTGTATCATTCTAAAAATACTGGGAAAATCATAAATCAAAAGAAATGGTTTGTGTATTTGAACGCACTCATCAAATACAAAAACCATTTCATCGTTATTTAGTTTCCCGGTATTTAGTTTGTTTTTAGTATGAGTTGTTGGGATGAGCTAACTCATGAACCGTTTGGACAGTTGTGCCACGAAGATGAAGTCAACGCAGATCATCCCTCACAGACACCTCATTCCTGAAGTAGTAACTCATGCCAAGAAAAATGTAATACTGGGAGTTATTTTTTAAGATTAATGGTTTGTACATTTATTTTTCATGTATAAGTATTGGGAAAATCTGGAAAGAAGAAATCAACCTAGTCTAATGATTGAGGATGAATGATTTTTCAGAAAAATGGAATGTGGTAGCTATAAAGGCACAACGAAGTTCCGGGTAAGTGAAAAGCTACTAGATTTAGCAAAACCTAAAGATAGTAAGTGAAAGCTTAATTTGTGGGTTCTGCTGACAGCTCTTGTTACAAGACTCAATCAGCGCTGGAAACGGAAGTTTTGATATAATAAACTCGTTAAACATATGTATTGCAAGAAAAAACATTTTATAACGGATTTATATAAACAACATCGGGGACTCTAAAGCCATTTCGTGACATTCAGGAAGAAGATCAGATATTTAATTTTTATCTCAGAAAGTTCACTAAGATCATCTTTAAGGAACACCCTTCTTAAGGTTGGAATTATAGAACTGACCAGGGCTGGATATTTATAGACATCTCTCTTTCATGTTGGTCTTTGCCAGCTACAGCTCTGCTATCAGCCAGTGCCCAGTACATATTGCAGTGACTCTGGATTTATCATTCCTAAGTCTTCATAAAATTTTGATAAAACTGTTCTTGTTATAGGAAGGCCATATCTTCCTGGATATAGTACAGTTCGTTAGACTGTTCCACCTGCGATGTTGGAAAAATTGTTTGCCCTTCATGACTCTAAGAGAAATATTTATCCTTTAAGTGAGCTATGAAAGGCCAATCCTTGCCGGCACAAGTCATCAGCCTTTTCATTTCCATCAATGCCACTATGACTTGGAATTCAAATAAGAGTGACACGGAGGTTGATGTTGAGGCTGGAGAGTTCATCCCGACATTGTTGGACTACTTTAGAGGATGTTGTGACCGAATTGATAACTATAACAGTCGTCTTTCCGTCATTCAGTGCAGACAGCCTTGTTTCAGTTTTGCTTTTAATTTGATTTGAATATTTTGAAGGATTTCCTTGTTACTAGTAATTGAGTTTAAAATCAGGTAGCCGAAAAGACGAGAAGATTCCTGAC
Source organism: Eupeodes corollae (assembly GCF_945859685.1). Classification (NCBI taxonomy): domain Eukaryota; kingdom Metazoa; phylum Arthropoda; class Insecta; order Diptera; family Syrphidae; genus Eupeodes; species Eupeodes corollae. The sequence continues at coordinate 246,308,600 of NC_079147.1, forward strand.
CCAACTTCGCCCCCCCCCCCCCCGCCCTTCAACCGAAAATAAAGATAGTGATTTCAAGGGCTATCTTAATCATGCCTTCCTTCCAATACTTTCTGGTAAGAAAAATGACTTTAAAAAATGAACTAAGGTTCAAGGGTAGTCAATATTCGCTGGAATCAGTTCATTAGTGTTGCTATGCCCATAGGATCTGTGAAACCAACAGTTTGATTCTTAGAATTAGCACTTTTCAAAGCAAAACTTAGTATGTTGGTCTACTGGTAGGGGGTGCAGAAAAACATTAAAGATGTCTATTGGGCAGGATCGAAGAGCCCCTGTATTGCCGACACTCGCTACTTTTTGGTATTTTTTTTCAAGGTTCATTAACTTTGTCTTAAGTACTAAATAACTTTGTATTCTTAAAGGAACAAAACCCAAATAAAAATATTCTTTCAATTATGGAAAAAAAAATTATTTTCCAAAAAATGATGGATATGTCAGAATTGTACATTCTTTAAGGTCTAAAATGTTCGGGTCTTAGTTTATATGTATATCTAAATTTTAAACGGACATTTTAAACATTTTTTTCTATTTTCTTAAAGATGCCTTTGACCAAAATTTATTCAGAGAATTTTAGCTTCTCATAATAACTTTAAAATTTTCAAAAAATTGAGGTCCTTTTACAATATTTAAGCACTAATGAGTTTTTGAAAATTATTTAAAAGATTTAAAACCTGATTTTTGGGAAAATAATAAGAAATTAATGCTGTCGATATTAATAGAATATGTTTGTATTCTAAGTTTGATTAGTTTTAATATTAAAAACTTGCAAAACCGGATCGTTTCGGAAGTAAGAAAAATTGCATAAGGATTTGACGTTACAAGTTTTCGTATGGAATGTGGGGAAATTTTAAGCATACATTTTTTTTTAATTTACGTGAATTTAAAGCACTTTGGATTTAAAATTTAAAAAAATCGTTGAATTCATTAAAATTTTCATTAATTTAGGGAAATTAAACATTTAGTTAAATGCATAAATTAGAGTCGGTTTTTTATATTTTATTTAACCTTCAACTATACTAATGGTGCTTTTTTCTCGACTAAACAAAATCAGGTATTAATGTTGCATTTAAATTAACAGATTCATTTCACTTCACCTGCTTCTATATTTTTACCTTAACTAATTATTCTCATAACACTGCATGCACCACCAATAATAAATGTAAACAAAACTCAACGCACAAATCCCTTCGTGGTACTTAAATTTATACAAAACGTGGAGGGTAACTTTTATCAAGGTTTTCACAGGGTGATTCTCTCTTTTCCTTTTCCTATTTCTATTTATGAACATTTTGTATGTTATATTTTCAAACTAAAGAGATGCGGTTTTAATGTTTAAAAAATGAATTGAAGATATATGCAAACATTAATTTTTGAAAGATTGATTGAAAAAGAAGCTTTTACCTTCTTGGAATTTAATTAAACTTCTAAGATGCAATATCTTGTTAGTGTTATAGTTTTAAACTAGAGTCACCCTATAAAGCATTTCTGGTAATTAACTTTAAACAAGAAATACAAAAAAACCATTGGCGTGAGTTTATGCTCCCTAAAGTCTCATAAAATCAGAAGAACCCTTAACTTCCTAGAAACTTCTTGCTGCGGTTGGTGATTTTTATGTTAATTTAATGGTAACTAGAAATCATGGATGATGAAAGAAAACTTAACTGATAGTAGAATTGTTGACTAATTTCCTCCGAAATTTTAATGCATTACCTGCAAGGAAAATTCTTGGTTTATAAAAACTGAAGGGCAACGCAATTATTTTTACCACCAATAAATCATGTATTTAAATATCCACCAACAAATTCACCCTCTTTCCCCCATTTTATGAATAAATGTGACGTAGAAATAATAAAAAAAAGTTTGTTTATTTGATATAAACAAAAAGTAAAAAAGTAGAAGAAAGAAGAGAATAATAAGAAGAGAAGATGGAGGAAGTCAAATATGTAACCAAATATAAAAACAATAATAAAATATTTAAAGCTTTGTGGATTGTAGGTGTACCTACACATTTTATGGTTGCGGAAATTCAATTTGAAAATTGCTTAACTCAACCAAAATCATATAACAATAAATTTGTTTATACAGCTGGAGTCACAAAAATAACACCACTGAAACATCGTGAACTTTATCAAATGAAAGAACTGATTTTATACTTCGAAAAAACTGAATCAAATCGATCCAGTGCACTTTTGTATGCATAAAATGAACAACAGTTCGTCAATTTGATAAAATTCTCGTAAATCATTCATCAATTTGTTTCATCAATATTCAGAAAAAATGTTCTCTTAAATTGTTTATCATATTGATCACAGCACTCATAAATATAATGAAAATTTTAGAACAGTTTTCTCACATCATTGATAAATTCATTTATGAAATATTTTCAATTTTATAAAATATACATCAATATGATGAAAAATGTTTCCAATATTATGCTTAAATTAGCAATATTGATAATCGCATTCATCAATGTGATAATAAATGTCATCAATATGATGACATGTTTTCTTAAATATTATGACTCGCACCATATTGATGATCAAATTTATCAATATGATGATTAATTTCATCAATATTATGAATACATTGTTTTAATATGATGCCTAATTTAGAAATAAAACATGAACTAAATTTTATGAAAACGTTTATAGCTATGGTGAATAGGTTCGTCAATATGATGCTCAAAATGTGAAGAAGTTTTTCACTTTTATATGAAGAATTTACTCATCAATGTTATGAACTAATTGATAAAAAATCATTCATGTGCATGATGAATGTGTTCGTCAATATGATGACTAAATTATTCATTAATATGATAGTTGTTTTCATCAATATGATGAATGTTAAAGAATGCAGTCGTCAATATGATAACAAAGTTTACAAAAGTGTTGAATAATCTTCAATTTCATAAATGTGAAGAATTGAATTGTCAAAATTATGAATTATATGATGATTGATTTCATCACTTTGACGAATATCATATATGTTAAGAAATTAATCATGAATATGAGATTGGATTCGTCATTATGATGAACAATCAGTAAAATTGACATGAAAAGTCTTGAAGAGCTGATGCAAATTCCTTTTCAAACATTTGTATGGAATTGGTGGTTAAAAAGTTGATGAAACATGATTCTTCATATTGAAGAACCGTTAATTGAGCAAATTTTTTGTTTCATCAAATTTCGTCATCAATAATATGAAAAGTACACCCATATGAAAGAGTTTTCAGTTGATGAACACCATTCGTCAATATGATGACGGTTATCAGCTTCCCATAGGAAGTTATTGTAATGGGTCCAATTTGTCAAATTGAAAATTTTGACATTTATTGACGTTTCAAGGTCCCTAGAGCCGAAATAAAAGCTTTTTCAAAAGATGTCTGTGAGTGCGTGTATGCGTCCGTACGTTCGACGTTTTTTCGTCGTCCATAGCTCAAGAACTAGAAGAGATATCGACTTCAAATACATTTTGTTATACAGATATTGATGCGGAAAGATGCAGAAATGGCTCTCAAGAAAATTGCGTGGGTGATTTTTTTTTTACCATAGCAGTTTAAAAAAAGGTTTACATTATGGTTAACCCTAAATATCTTACGAACCATTTACGCTAGAGACTTGAATTAAATTTTATATCATATATTGTAACGTGAAACCAAACCAGTATATTTTTGGAAAAAAATCCAATTACCGGTTTTTTTTTTAAATTAAAAAAACTGAAACAAAATGTTGTCACCTTGAAAATTATACGAATAAAAACTGATTTTATCTCCAAAACAATTTTGTACAACGAAAAATAACGTTTTTAACATCTGGTAAAATTTTAAGAACAATCAAATTGACAGTTGTTTTTATAAAAAATAATAATCAAGAAAAGAAAAAACATTACTCAAAGTTGGTAAAAATTGAATTTCGACTCAAATATCTTTTGAAAACTTTGAGATTATGACTTAAAACATTTTCGCTTATAAGAAATGTTGTTTTCAATATTCGAAAAAAATTTGAGAGGATCGAATTGACAGTTTTTCTTACAAAAAATAAAAAATTAATAAAAGTTGGTAAAAATTGATTTTCGACTCAAATATCTTTTCAAAACTTTGGGATATTGTCATTAAACTACTTTTATCTTTTAAAAAATATTGCTGTCAACATTCAGTAAAGTTTTGAGAAAAATCTAATTGACAGTTTTTTTAACCCCTTCGTGTTGGGTTAAAAAAACTGTCAACTAGACAAACTTTTAAGCAAGACAAATAGACAGACGGGATGGGAAGTTATCAGTGTGGGTCGCATCCCAGTTTTTTTTTTGTCAGTTTTCTTATCAATTAGCTTCTAGGCCCTTTTGCTTATTATTACTGGTCGCCAAGATTCTGTTTCTGACAATTAAATTGTTTCGATATCCTGAATTCAAATCACACAACGTTTTTCATTTACTAATCTTGAGAATTCGGAAGGGTTTACAAATATATTTGAAATGCTCTTTATTTTCTATAAAAAAAATGGTAAGACTCTTTTGTGAGGAATTTCCAAACTGTTGACATCTAACAACAGGAATAATTCTCAGCAATCGGGTTAAAGTCCGGCGATAGTCAAGGCTTACAATAGCATCAACTTTGTTATCTAGAAACAATTGTTGGCTTGTTTGCTGGGATAATTGAAGTCTATTTCGTTTTGAAAGGCTTTCTTCAATGGAATCTTGTCAGAAGCATATGGCAACATCTTATCCTCCAATATCTAAAGAAAAAGATGCCCTAAACTGTTATGTAGAAAACTAATTTATTAAGTAATATCTTTGTTGTGTTTGGATCAGGTGGCACGCACACGTGGAAAGTGTCCCCACTCAACTTGGAGAACGAAACTGGAGAAATCTAGCTAGAGACCGATCTAGATGAAGAAGTTTGTTGGGTGAAGCCCTAGTTCACACAGGACTGTAGCGCCACCTTAACTAACTGAACTAACTAACTGTTATGTTTAAAAATAAGTTCGAATTTTGGAGACTTTCTAAGGTATAAGCATGAACTCCTTCTACAATTTCGGTTACATTTATTCACAAAGTATTTGCTATTTTTTGACCCCAACTGTATGTATAAAATTACAACATTGAATCAATACAACAACACATCAAAACAACAATAAGAATTCGAATTTTTGGGGGAAATAATACCCAAAAAGCAAAATCGAAATCAAGACAAAACAAATCAATTATATCCTCTTATTGTTCTTTAAGAAGGTCGTACAGTGTTGATTTCTTTTTGACAATTATTTTATTTAAATAAAATTCATTGAAATTGTAAATTGGATTCATGTCGAAAATGTAAGATTTATTTAGAATGTGGCGGAACTATATGTATTCACGTAGACGTAGGTATGCTCGTCAAGAACTCGTATCTTGTGAATGCAGATTGAAAATAAATATACACCCAGGAAGAATAATAATAAGAAGAAAAATAACAAAATTGAGGTGAAAGATACAACTACTGATGAGATACTCGAACTCAATGATAATGGTGACCATCTTACATTGTTAAGTTCTCAGAATGCTTCTTTCGAATTTTATTATTTTTTTCGAAATATCTTTTACAAATAAGAAGTGGGATCCTAAGAAAATAATTTTAAAGCAAATGATACTGAAATAATTTATATTTCTTGCAAATCTTATAAAGGGTGTTTTATTGGTGGTTTCTATCTATAATTTGACAGCAGTTTAGACTGTGATGATAAATCTGTTCAATGGCATTTTATCAAGACATTAACGTTAGAACAACACTTCTAAATTGTGGAAAATTTACTGTTGATGAAGTTCATAGAACACTTCGTCCATTTTAATATTTAAAGTTCTTAAGATAAAAAAAAATTCCAGCAGGAAGAGAGGAAATGTAAAATGAAAAGTTTAAAAATTAATATGGCCTAAAACTTTTTTCTAGTGATTCCATCTGTCACTTTTATAATAAAAAAAGACAATTAAGTGTAACTTCCTGAAACATGGTCACCCCCGTTACTAAGGAGTTCATTTCTTGTTTTTTTTTTGTTCAAAAAGAAGAATACGACAATTTGCAAATAACAAAATATAACTTGCCCCTTGTTTTCGTATATGAGGTATATACTGTCAAATTCGTATTTCGAATTCAGGGAAAAATAAGCTGATACATTGATATTGATATAGAAGGTACCTCTTTCTAGATATCTTATACCAAGGCCAACGTACTCACTCGTACCTATACCAATGTTCAATTTTGCATTTTATTTATTTGATTTGTATTCATTTACAGTTACAATTGAATAAGAATTTGTATATTTTTGCTTACTAAGGGTTTTATTGTTTATATTTGGGGGGACAAAAGCTTAATAATTGTAATGAGGCCAATTCTTGAAAATGATTTATTTTTGGTAAAATCTTTGTTTATTTTATATGGATGTAGGTTCAATTTTGCATTCCCTAAGTTAAGGGAAGGGTGATTTAGGATACTTCTTTTAAAAAGCTTGAGAATATTCTCATGTAGTGAGGTAAGGTATATTTATTGTAGGTCTTGAAGGAAGAGTGATGATGGAGAATAAAATTTTCGAACTGAAAACAACAAACATATTTTTGTCTACGCATCAGTACAACAGATAACCAAGATTCTCTGCATGAATTACCTGGTTAAATAAGAAGACCTAGGTCTTCAAAAACCTTAAAGGATTGATGGTGTAGCTAAAAACCATAATGACCTCGAAGGTTAAGAATTTGCTCGAAATGATGCACTAAGATGATGATCATCGTCTGGCTTCTTACAGCTTTATCTGAATCTTTTAAAGTCACTTGCTTAAAGAATATGGAAAACCTTCAGAGTTATGAGTCTGCACCAAGTAAGGTCACGGGTACCGTTCAATTTTCTCTTGATTCACAATTGTTTGGTTTATATGTAATCTTAGATTTTTAATCAGTATTGACTATTCAATGGTTGATTTTCAACTTAAAACCAAGTCAAATTTTTGTAACTCATCTCTCAAACTTTCATACACTTATTTGTCTGATCCATCTGAAAGTATTTCAACTGAATCAGGAACCGAAAAATCGTTGATCATATAAATAATGGAGTTCCACAAGGCTTGGTGCAAGGTCCGTTGTTATTTTCTTTAAATAAAATGCGTTTATCTTAATATTATTGGAGTTCCCCAAGGTTAAGTCCCGGGTCCATTGTTATTTTCTTTTTATATTTTAGAAGTCATCTTTATAATAGTTAAGTCCATTTTATATTTCTCGAGCGATGTTAAAATCAACGAAGACTTTAAAAATATTGTAGAACTTATAACTTGATGTTTAAACCAAGAAGTCTACGTTATCTGCTCAAAATTAAAATAACCCATGTAAAACTTGTCAATCGAATGAAAATGTAACAAAATGACTAAGGGCACTACATCGCTAGAAGATGCTTCTTGGTTGAAGACTCAGACTGTTAAACACCGCTTAGAGTATTGGTAAGTTAATAGAAAAAACATGTACTCGAATATATCAATTATGAAGGCATCTTTATAGATGATTTGACAGTTAGAAGATAAAATAAAGGCGTAGGAAAGACATGACATTTTTTTCTGCTATTGACGAATATTTTTCTGAGATTTTGGTAGGGTTGATAACTCTATTACATGATCAATAAAATTTTTAATACTTCCAAAGCATTGGCAGTGTTCTGTATAAAATCGTTGGATATAACAGCACCATTTCGAAATCAGTGGTTTTTCATAACCTTTTACTAAATCAAGAACCGAAAAGTCGTTTAACATAATAATAATGGAGTTCCACAAGGCTTGGTGCTTGGTCCATTGTTATTTTCTTTAAATAAAATTCGTTTATCTTACTAATATTGGAGTTCCCCGAGGTTTAGTCCTGCGTCCATTGTCATTTTCTTTTTATATTTCTTTCTTTCTGGAAGTCATCTTTATAAAAGTTAAGTCCACTTGTTCCCTGACGATGTTATTAATTATATTTCTGGAGCGTGGGAGAAGATCGAAATGTTTGAGCAAAAAAGACTTTAAAAACATTTATTTGATGTTTAAACCATAGAAGTCTATGTTATCTGCTCGGAATGATATTAAACCCTGTAAAACATTTCAATCGCATAAAAATGTACAAGGTTAACTAAGGATACTAAAATTCTAGAAGATGCAGCTTGATTGAAGTCTCGGCCTGTTAAGCAATGCTTTCATTATTGGTAAGTTAATAGAAAAAAAAAACATACACTCGAACATATCAAGGCATCTTTATAGATGATTTGACAATTAGAAGACCAAATTAAGATGTAGGAAAGATGTGCCATTTTTTTCTTGCTATTGACGAATATTCTTCCACTAAGCCTTTGGTAAGGTTGACAGCTCTATTATAGGATCAACATTTTTAACAATTCCAAGCATTTCTGTAATATTTGGAAATCTTCTTTATAAAAACGATGGAAATAACATCACCATTCCGAAACCTCTTAGTTTTCATGAACGTCTTAGATATCACCTGTTAAACCAATCAAGCTTAAATAAGCATAGGTTAACATAGAAACAATCCAAAAGGTGATTTATAAAAGCTGAGATTGAAAAAATCAACCTAACAATACTCTGTTAGGTACGAGAAAATTTCGTGCGCTAACTCTCAGAAGTTCTAAATTCCAATATAGCTGAATTTTGGACAAAGATTTTGAACTAAGAAGTCAACATTTAACACTTTTTTCGAACGTTCAAAAAACAATTAAAAAGGGTTTTAGGAATGTAGAAGACCGATTTTAGAAAATATTGTCAATTTTTGTAACGTGACATAAAGAAAGACAAACACTAAATCGATATAAAATGACGCTTTGAGATATTTTTGAAGTTCATTTAAGAACGATTTAGGGAAGCTTCATTAGATTAATTCTAGAAAACAGATAAAGATTAGAATCGCTTAGTAAGGCGGACAGTATCGACATCATGCTTCGATTCAAAAAGAGCTTTAAGACTAGCAAAAAAGACCTTACAGAAAGGTTGACGTAAATGCTTACATTAAAGTAAGCGAATTAAATGAGTTTTTGATCGAGTTCTTGAAATAATCGAAAAATGTAAAACTACCTTTAATTATTTTTTTGGCGCTTAGTTTTATTGAAAATAAATAATCTCTGAAAGGCTTCTCAAGTTACAACAATGTAGAAACCTACGGAAATGGATACACAACAGATTCCATGGAGCTATAAAAAAGAAAGAAAAACCAAGCTCCACATTGCCAGTCAAGAAAGTCTTTCAAATTCAAGACCAAACAAAACCAAACCTTCGAGGCATTATGAATTTATGCAAAAGCACTTGCTTTGAAAGACTGGAAGCAGTATATGCTCACAATCGTTAAGGACAAAAAGCATCCGTATCTCAGTCTGAGTACTTGAGCTCATAAATGCCTCTTCACAAAAACAACAAAGTTTTTATTTTCAAACTTTAGTTTCATACCCTTAAAAACAAAAGCTGCCTTCACATAATAAAAAAAAACTGCATCCTTTAATATAACTGCATTAAGGGAATTCACAATACAAAACTTTTTCCACCATCACCCTCAATAAAACAAAAAAAAAAAACAACACATTCAGACACAACAAAAACAAAAATTCAACGAAAAACTTTAAAATGTCTCCAAAATAAAATACAACAACAAAAAAAACATAAACTTAAAGAAAATCTTCATATGTAAATCCAAAACAAATCTGCATTATCCTCAAAGCCAAAAGAAATTGTATAAATTTCGACGCGAATGCCTAGAGTACATAGGATAAGACCGTTTTCCATCTCATACACAGTATAAAACTGCTCTCCATAAACATATCCTTACGTAGAAAACTTTGCATTATATATGCTTCGTTTTTTTTTGTCTCCTTAAACGCGCCTAGCAAGCCTAGCGAAGCCTTTTTATTTTCAAATCAGATGTCGTCTTTTCGCATATATCCTTTAAATGGATTCAAGAAGGAATAAAAACAACAAAACTCTCTTCGTCCTTCCTTATCCTTATCCATATATCCATATCCTTATCCCTCAAACATACACCCCCGCTATGCACTCACTTCAAACTTTCATGAATTTTGCATGAATTTTAAGCGGAGAAAAAAAAGGAAGAAAACTTCAAACTACTCTTGTATAGCGGTAAAAGTTCACTGTACGGCACATCGGCATATGCCAGGACGAATTTTGCATACAAGAGTCTTCTTTTTCTCCACATGAAGCCTCACATTAAATTCAAAGTGAAGCTAGGTATAAGTTAAGCATTTTCAAAAACAAAAAAAATATTTCATAAAATGCCACCTCTAGTTTAAAAAAGTTAACCACGTCTTCAATCTATAGCAAAGGACGATGAAGACGAAACGACGACGACGAAGGTTCAAGATGATTTTGGTTCTTCTATGTTCACTTCCCGGTTAAACAGTTAAAATGAAAGCTATCGAAAAAAATCGCAGGAAGCAAAACAAAGGTATGCCGTTAAATTTTCTAAAAACACTCGGCGCCGCGTCTCAAGTATACTTTGGATCCTGGAAAAGCTTCTATATACCCACATTACCGTTACCGTTCGGTGGAATGTAAATATTTTCCGTTCAAACGCAGCGCATGTAAAGTTACCTACAGCATCATCAGCAGTTCGATTGAATTTTTAGAACCACAAAAGGTGCAAACCACCGTTTATTTTTTCACATTTATTTTTTTTGGTTATGATCCTGGAGCTCCGTGACATACGAGTCAACCCTAAATGCAGCGCATACATATATGCAATTCTCCATATCAATGGAAAGGGAACCTTAAACCCTCACCTATTGGAAGGTATAGGACAATTTTATGATACGTATGAAGGTACCTACGAGGTTTCAAAGTTTAAATTGAAAATGTGCAAAAGTAAAAAAAAAAATAAGAACTTTTTTTCTTGTTGAAATTTATGGCATACAGCTGGAATTACTGTGCAAAATGACATTAATCAAATTGGAGAAATTTAATATGAAGCCAAATGGAGTGGCGCCCGGGTGAGGAATATACTATACCGAGTATACAAGTACACATATCTTTACCTGAAGGTGAAGTTGCTGATAGGGTATATAATATGTCTAGAGATTGTGGTTCTTTACCTGAGGGCGGTTGACATTACTTTTCAAAAACTCGATATACCTATTTACGAATAGGCAATGTGAGTGAAGTAAGCTCCAACGAAGCGATTAATTGATTTCAACAATGCAAGCAAGCTATATGTAATATAGAAGTTCTTATTGATTAAATTGTGTAGAATTCGAAGCGGAACGGTTTTGTGGCTTGTAATGTAATTAAGTATAGGGGAGTTTCATATTATAATCATTTTGTTCCTTGATGTATTCTATACAAGTAGTATCACACTTACAGAACCACAAGATATATAACCAATTGGGGAGAGATTAGGTTTCTATACCAAACTTACATGGACTTGAGACGATAATTGACAAGACAATGTCAAAAGTTGACAACTTCTGATTGAAGCAACAAAGGAAAGAAATATTATTTTTATTTTGTTTCGATACCGACATTTCAAGAACTATGCGTAACTTGAAGAGAAAAAATAAAAACTTTGCATCTTTGAAGACTCATCCGTATGTACAGGAAAGGTATTTCAGCGTCTTAAAATTTAGTCAAGATTAGAGAGGCCTAAAACATGGAAGTTTAGACCAACACGTTTTTAAAATATTTCGCCTTTAAAAATAATAACATCGATTCAAACAGGAATACCAGAAGGTTGAATTGTAGGACCTGAGCTTTTTTTTTTATAGATTCAAGATGGATTTGCTTGTTGAAATATTCATTTTGATGCTTCTTTTGGTCAATGGACTAATTTCACATCTCTAAGAGTGGTCTTTATTCATCAAATTAAGGTAAACAAAAATTTACGATGCGATATAACAAGATTTCTTTGATACCGTTTTAGTGGTTTAACTAGAAGTTATTGAGTATCAAAAATATTACAAACTAGAGAGTCAAAAAAATGTGAGTCAGCTTCTTTGCTTGTTTTTACCAAAATTTAGAAAACATTTTCGATACAACAATTACATATTTTTAAGTTAATTTGAGCGTAAGTTTTTCACAATAGGATTTAATCATCAAAATATAAATAAATCAAAGCTGAAGATTGATTTCTGTAAAATTCTTAGCACGCATGCGATGGTCACAGTTTTAAAAAGTATATGTACTTGTTTTTGATAAACGCAAAAATTTGTAGAAAGGGAAGAAGACATACCATAAGGCTCTGTTTAAAGACGTGAACTTTATTTTTTTTATTTTGCAAGTAGAGTATATGGTGGTGAAAATCGTATCGTCACCTCTTAGTGGTGCCCGCTGGATAGCCGAAAGGTGAACTAACGACGAACGTTGGATCCATCGGATCTAGAGCTGTGTCACTTGAGTTACCATCTCAGCAAGTAGGAGCAAAAGAGCAGATATAGCTCTGAAGAACCAGCTCTAACGATCTCAGTCATGCGCAGGCCTCATAAGCCGGCCATGAAAGGAAATTTTAAAGTGTGATGAAAACACGGCCACGCAAAGCAGGGCAGCTACTCACCATAGCGTTTAGTAGCACCAGATTTACTCGCCCACATATTTATAAAGGTACTTGGTGGTCCCCAGATGATCGAACATGCAACAAAATCGATCATATTGCTATTGACGGAAGACACTCTTCTAGCATACTTGGCGTTCGTACGTACATATGAGCCAACATAGATTCCGGCCACTACCTAGTTGGTGCTAAACTGCGCGTACGAATATCCATGGCGAACAACAATCTCAAGGAGAAGAATCAACGTTGAAAGACTGCAGCAGAAGGCGACCACCAATGCCTTTGCAGACCGAATATCCCTAGAGCTAGCGAAAAAACCCTACAACGGACGAGATGTGCCCAGAGGCCCACTGGCAGCTTTGCAAACAATTCATCAAGAATGCTGCAAAAGAGGACTAGGTTGACTCCGAATGTGCTCAGGCAAACAAGCCAAAACGGAGGCATACAGCAAAAGGGAACACGATCTTTCCGCCAGCTCTACGTCCACAAGAGAAGGGATGATAACCACTTGCTTAGAAGAAAGAAAAAAGCCAATTAGCAGCGTGAAGCCGAGGAGATCCAGAGATGTTTTAACAGGAAACAGGTGCGGAGCTTTATAGAAGTCAAAAAGAAAACAACGGGATGCACTAGCCGCCCTGGAGCATGCAAAGATAAGGAGGGGAATAATGCAGTCGAGACGCAGTCAATGCTAAAAATCTGGAGAGATCATTTTAACCAACTGCTTGATGGTGATGAAGTGAACGATTCCGCCAGCAAGCAGCCACTTCAAATCCATTGGCGATCTAGAGTTTCACCCACCCGACCAGCGGCCGGTGATGACGGTCTGTAGGCGGAGCTTTTTAAGTACGCTGGAGCAGATCTGGTAGGGAGCATGCACTAGATAGTTACTAAAATTTGGTCGGAAGAAAGCATGCCCGACGAGTGGAACTTAAGCACTATCTGCCCGATCCATAAAAAAGGTGACTACTTTCTCTGCGCCTACTACAAAGGCATTAGCCTTTAAAACATCGCATACAAGACCTTCAAAAATGGGGTGGCGCAACAGTCCGTTGTGAACCAGGGCCTAGTGACTTATAACTCTCAACCATTCCTGTGTGCGAGTACTGTTGTCAGGAATGGAAGGGACCTACAATTTAAGGCCGAATCCGAACGGCTAGTTTGAGAAAGCACTTTTTCATGACAAGAATTACTCTTGAAGGATTTGTCAATTCCTCGCAAGAGGCAGTACCCGCGAAATTAATTTTTTTAAGTTAAGCTGTCACAGGCAGGGATTGAACCCAAGACCCCTTGCATGACAGTCCAACGCACTAACCATCATGCCACGAGTACTACGCATACAAGACCTTGTCCAGCCTATTATGTGAACGCCTGAAGCCATTTCCTGGCGAACTAATTGGCCTTTACCAGTGTGGCTTCAGGCCTGGAAAATCTACCATCGTCTAAATTTGTACTCTACGCCAAATCCTGTAAAAGACCCGAGAACATACATACATCAAAACACACCATCTTTTCATCGATTTTAAAGCAGCTTATGACAGTGTAGACAGGAACAAACTATACCGTGCAATGTTGAGTTTTGGTATCCCTACCAAACTGATACTACTTAGCAGGATGACGCTGGAAAATGCTCGTTGCGCACAATATCTTCCATATGCAGATGATATCGACATTATGGGAAGAACCAAACGAGCAGTGACGGGTGCTTCCTCTAATACCGAGTCTGAGGCGAAGAAAATGGGTCTTGACATTAATGAAGTATTTACTGTCGTCAAATATTTACTGTGATCAAACGTAGAACTACCCTTGCTAATCGCTGTTTCTTTGGCATAAGCAAGCAGTTGAGGAATAAGGCCCTATCGCGAAGTACCAAAGAGACACTGTACAAAACTTTAACCATCCCAGTCTTCTTGTATGGTGCAGAAGCATGGCCCCTCTCCCAGGCGGATGAAGGATCTCTTGGTATCTTCGAGAGGAAGGTTCTGGGTACTATCTATGGTCCGGTTTGTGTCGACAGCCTAAGTAACATCTTGCGGAGAAGATTTAATCAGGATTTATACGAGCTGTACAGCGACTTGCCACTGGTCAAAAAACTGCGTGTTCAACGCTTAAGATGGATAGGGCGTGTCGAGTGAATGAACATCGAAGCTCCAGCCCGTAAGGTATTTAACGCCAAGCCTTAGGGAACAAGAAGCAGAGGCAGGCCTCATCTCCGGTGGAGTGATCAAGTTGAGGCCGACGCGTGAACTTGGTATTCGAAACTGGAAGCAGCAACCTAGAGATCGAGTAAGCTGGTGAAAGTTATAACTTAACGCCCAGGAACACAATGCGCTATAGTGCCATCTAAAGAAAAAAAGAAAGAGTAGATTATCTGTCGTTCCATAATTTTAAAAGCTAATACTTGCTTTTTAAAAGTGATTTCTTTTAATTCAATAAATTTCAAATGATTCTAATTTTATTAATTTTACTTGTATTTTTTTTCGGTAGAACTTAGCTCAGAGAAATAGAGATCCACTTCATCTTGAAGGAATGTTTTGTTTAAATGGCGTCACAATGTTCTGAAAATTCTTGAATGCTTTCATTGTATTTTTAATTCGAAGCCTTAAAATGTTACTCTCTCTTAAAGAATTGAGCAAAGGTTTCGTCAATTTAATAATAACTCAATCTTTAAGCAATGTGTAGTTCATGAAAGCATGAAAATCTAAAAAATGTCAGAACTTGACAATATTTGTTTTGAGGACGCGACTATCTTGATTCAAATTGGCTTACTTTTTCTTAAACAAAACAATTGAAAAATCTCAAATAATCAACTAAGCAGATATGCGAGAAGGTTCAGTTTTAGGGCCTGACCTTTTAACTTAATTTTAATTTTTTTCCAGTATCATAAGTTTATGTTTATAAAGGCTTGTCGTTGAGTTACTTACAGCATTGTAAAAGTTTTTGTACACATTTTTTGTAAAATTGTTGGTATCATGAAGTTTTGAATTTTACTGAGCAATAAATCGTCATTTCTGCATCTCATTCAACAATCAAAGTGATCAGAAAAACATTCTTTTAAAGAACTTTGAGGATTTGTGTTATGTATTTTCTTCCATCTCTGACAACTTTACTCGCACACAGGAATGGTTGAGAGTTGTAAGTCACTAGGCCCTGGTTCTTCAAGGACTGTTGCGCCACCTTATTTATTTTTTATTGACAAATTTGAAAAAGTTTCTGGAATACTGTTAACAATTCTTTTTTATCGACTATTCTCCAGTTTTTTCTTGAACTATAAGCTGTCAAATAAGTTTATTTAGGGTTGACAACCTTTACCAAATGGAAAAATCGGCATTTGCTTCTATTTCAGGGCACCCCTAGAAATAATTTACTATTTCAATATTTCGTTAACTACTATTTTCCATCTTGACATTTGCAAAGGCATACAATTACCCTTACCAATTTAACTATATTACAAATATAACAAGTTAAGGTCTTCTAAAACCTGCCTACATAAAGTCTCTATGTGTGTATACCTTCAAATAAATTCCAAATTAAACTTTAATTTGTTTAAAAAGGATCCCATATATAGATTTCAATATCTAAAACCATTTACCCTTTTATTCCCAGGTTTTTCAACCCTTTCAACCCCTAAAAAACAGCAAGTTAACCAATTTCATATATTTGTCTATTTATATTTTCATTTCGTTTTATAGAACTTTGAGTTTCAAAAACATCCCCTTTCGTCTAGTTCAAGTTTTTTTGTTGTTGTTTTGTATTGTATCAAAAAAAATAAATATTTTACAATCATAAGGTAAAGTTTTAAAGTTTATAAATTGCCTGGATGTATCTTTCCATATTTGAGGGAAAGTATCCCTTTTTTTAAATGTACATACATACATCGAAAACATATACATATGAAAACAAATACATAATGTATATTTTGCAATAAGAGGAAATATTATGCAAGTTTCACATGTCTGGGAAACCCTTCAAAATGCCAACGTATGTTTGTAGGTAAAACATAATCCGAAGTCAACCCTTAAGTTGCATCATTGCTCAATGAATGGCTGCTAGCTGGCCAGAGTCAGAAACAGAACCAGAACCAGAGCCACCATCATCCTATATTCTCATAAAATATATATAGAATATAGATTCTTGTGTCTAGGCTATAAGGGACCTTCTGACAAAGCCCGGCGCAACTAACCAACCTTGTGGTGCATTTTCATTTCATTTCATCTGTCTGTTGTCTCGACTTACTTTATCAAACCTCATCCACCTTCGTTGTTTCACCCCCACCGATACCCAATAGAATTCCCATTTCTAGGTCCTCGGCACATATCAAACTGGATATACGTTCAACTTTTGGTTTAAGTATAGATACATATATAAATGATGAGGAATAGAGGGTTGTTGGCTTTGGTATCAACGAAAGGCATACTTTACCTATAGCTTTTGGGATAAAGAAGATGCAGATATCAGAATAAGGATACCTATATCCTGTATATCCAGTATCGCATCAATATGTACACTGTATACTCCCATATGTACTTTTATTTGTTTATATCTTTTCTTATATATAAAAGAGTCTACATAACATACATCCTGCGACGAGGACGATCGCTAGACATATAAGTAAAATATATACGCAGATGACACAAAACCAAAAGCTATCTCGAGGCATTTTAATTAAAAACTACCACGATACGAACGATGATCTGAGAAAACGAATGTGTACCACATACTGGGCTCAGAAGAGGGCAGGCGGCGGGCGCGGTCGTCTGTAGATTCTTTTGCCATAATTTTCCAAACAAAATCCCTTTAGGAATAAACTTCTGCAATTTTTTTTATCTGTTTTTGTGTGTGGTTAGATACACGCATATTTCCAGGATATCACCCCCATTCTCATAGATACACTCATAGATATACAAACACTCAGACAAACTACGAGTATAAAAACAAAAATGCATAGATGTAAACTCACCACTGTAATTGGATAAAATGGATTTATTATGGTGAACAGCAGAATATGATTGGGCCTTGTGGTTTCGGGCCTCTTTCTTCGTAGGTCATCGTTTGACTTATTCAAAACGTTTTGTTGCTGTTGGCTTTGTTGCTGCTGTTGTGCCTGCAATTACAATAAAAAAATGAAAACAAGTTAGAAAAGTCGTAAATAAAACGGTTAGCATTTTAAGTATGGTAATTTTGCAATTAGTAAAAATCGATTGCAATGTATGGGATACACAATATCAGGACATAAAATGTGATAGGTATGAAATTATTTCGAAAAGCTTCTTAAACATTAGAAGGAAAGTAAAAAGAATACAAAAACAACTAAGGGATATTTACAGGAATTTCTGAACTTTGAGAGTAGGACTCAACTCAGAGAAGTATTCTCTCTAAGTAAGCTGGAGGTTATCTTACACTATACATCAATATCTTAAAAAATCTTTAATCAAAGCTCGGTAACTCAAGTCATTCACCATAACAAATGCACCGACTTCAATTTCGAATAAGTAAGGTCCAACCGCCAGCCTAAAAGTCAAGCATCACAGTAACACGAGCTATTCAATACCCATCTTTGAATTTTCAGGGCCTCAACTGCGTCAATTATGCTTTGAAACGAAGCCTTGAAAGTGGCCACATCAAAAAAGATGACTTTTCGATGTAAGCTCGTGTCATTTTAATGTATTTTAAGGACCCAAGAAGCCAAGTTACCAGGATCGACCAGATTGAGTTTTTCTGTCAACATAACTTTGAGGAAATCAAATATGAGGAATTCTTCCTCTTTCTCGGTTCCTACGCTCGTTGTCAATGATACTCCATTAGTTAGCCCTTTAAAAAAAGCTAATCTTTTTGATAGGCAGTTTGCCGCCAATTTAACGCTGCCAGTGAGTGTTATGACTCCGCCTGTACTTCAGCGAGTTAGTGATTCTATTAGACCAATCTTTTTTTCGTACTTATAATGTGGCACAAGTTCTTAAAGATCACAACATTCATACATCCGCTGGTCCGGATCGTATCCCCGCCATTGTTCTGAAGAGGTGTTCTTCAACGCTAAAAAAGCACTGTGTAAGCTTTTAAATCCGTCCTACTATTCAAGTCTCGTTCTGAGCGGATAGAAAACCGCATTTGTCTAGCCTATTCCCAAAACAGGCGAATCTTCCTTACCGTCTAATAACAGACTGATTGCACTCACGTCCCTTATTTCCAAGGTTATGAAAACGCTGATTAATAATAAGCTGAAGAAATATCTCGAAGATCGAAAGCTTCTTAATGACTAGCAATACGGCTTTCGTAGCAATAGATCCACTTGTGATCTCATGGTTCATCTCACCGAACAGTGGAACAAATCTTTACATAGTTTTGGAGAAAGTAAGATTATTGCACTAGATGTTTCAAAAGCATTTGATAGGGTTTGGCATCAGGCACTCTTACCGAAAATGCATGCTTTCGGTTTTCATGAATCCCTTCTTCATTGGATTAGTAAATACCTTTAGAATCGTTCAATACAATTTGTATTGATTCAAATCTGAAAACCACAAAATAAATGATGGTGTGCCTCAGTGCTCTGTTCTTTCTCCGACACTCTTTCTCAGTTTTACTAATGAACTCCTGCCTGCACCTTCTAATCCAATACATTGTTTTTTTGACGATAGTACTCTAAGCTTTTCATATTCGTTTTCAGATTCACATCCCTCTTTTTCGGATGTGGAACTGCAACAACAAAATATGATAAGCTCATTAAATTCCGACCTAAACAGCATTGTACAATGGCGAATAAAAAATCGCGTGTAATTTAATGCTTCGAAAACCCAATGCTGTCTTGTTTCGTTAAAGCGAAATATACCGCCCTTGCCATTATCCATAAATGGCACTTGCATCGAGGAAACTTAACATCTCGATATTCTCGGTATGTGTGTCATCAACCCCAACCACCTTTTGTGCCGCAAGATGTTTGGGTTTTATAAGGAATTGCAAGAATTTATTCTCCCGCTCTGATCTGGCTGTTATCTACAAGACTTATATACGTCCAAAGCTTGAGTAAAACTCCCATATCTGGGCTGCTGATTGATTGGTAATATTAAAATCATAAAATCATTTACGTCGCTTGAACATCGTCGAAATGTTTCTTGTCTCACCCTCTTTTACCATTTTTATAACGGTTTATGCTCTAGTGAAATAGTCAGTTGCATTCGTCCCTTTAAACAGTTCAACCGTAATACTCGCGCTTCTAGGAATGCTCATCAATATACCCTGGAGCCCAACTTCGGTCGCACTTTCAAGTACGAGATCAAGAGATTCGTTCTTTAGCCGTACTACACGAATTTGCAATGCTTTCCACACTCTGTCTTTAACAGCCATTGCAATATTTAGGAATTTAAAACCAATATGCACCGACACTTCCTTTCAACCCCTCTCTACCTTTCCTAGTGCTCACACTGTGGCTGCATAATAAGGGTAATATTATCCCCTTGAGTGTGCGCTTATTATAACAAAAAAAACTTTAAGAGCTGTGAAATTTCGGCTACAAATTAATGAGGAATCGAAAAACCCGAGGGACTTATCCACAATATGAGCCACAGCAGCAATATTTTCAGTTGTTCTTCTAAAAAAAACAGAACATATCGAATATTTAAGTTCTACTGTCGGATCTGCTCAAAGGAGTTGGGAACGCGATATTTTACTGCGGTAAAAAGTAGTTTAAAACACTCTTTAGCGTTGTTACTACATTTACAAAAAAAATCATTTCATAGTATCGTTCCGTGGCGACGTGAAACACGGACAAACACGCAAACAAACAAACAAACTAACTGATTTTCCTGATAGGTGAACAAAACAACAAAATACATTAAATGAAAAATAGATTTCAAAATCACACGCGTCCAGAAAAGCAGGAAATGTACTTTCTTATACATCAATATGTTGAAATTCCATTCATAAGAAATCATTCAATAAAAACTCGGGAGCTTAATTTATTCACAATTTAAAAATATTGCACCAAACAGTTAAATGATGATGATAAAGATACTTTTCAACAAACATTCTTGGGTTTTGCGAGCCCAAAATGCGACAACTCTGCTTCTAAAAGTAGCTTTGGGAGTTCAAATGGGCCTCATCACTAATGATGATTTTTCGATGTAAATTAGGATAATTTTAAAAGATTTTAAGGACCCATAACACCGAAGGTATAATGACGTTACTGATGATTAAATCGTTTTTATGTTAACTTAACTTTTAAAGACTTAAGTTCTAAGTTTAGTATATAAAATACGGATGATGTCGGGTCCAGATCGAAGAGGAATCGACAAGACCGAGGTTTTCATCGACACTATGATCTTTAGTGCAGGACACAAGATTAAAAACAGCTCACATTTTTCCAATAATCTAACTTCTCACTTAAAATGCTAGCTTTTACACGCTTTTATCAGTTTTGAACATATTTTCGAGCATTAATGGTGAAAGATTCAAAAGCAGGAAGCACCTAATGATTCTTATTCATATTCTAAAAAAAGAATATATCGAACATCTAAGTTTATTTTTCTGATGTAAAAAGTAACTTAAAACACTCTCCACCCTTGTAACTTACTCCCCACAAAAAATCATGTCATAATATTGCACCGCTGCGACGTGAAACACGGACAAACACGCAAACAAACAAACGAACAGTTTTTTTACTATTTGATTTTTTCGAAATCTTCACTTGATACTCATTTGTACACGTACTTTTCTCTCTTTCCAAATGAAGGAAATGAATAAAAGGTTTTCCGGGTTAGCAATTATTATTAAAATCAAAATCATCTAAATTAATATTTTGAATTTCCCCAATTTATTTCCTTAAATATTTTTCAATTATTTCAAGAAATTATAGAAACTAATCTAATATCTTTCTCTAAATTACTTTCAGTAATAATAATTTATTCTGAGCTTTGAAACATCTTTTTGCACAAGAACAAAACAGAGAACCCCCACCCCCCAAAAAAATATTCCAATTAAACAAAAATTCAAAATCCCAGACCACCTAGAGGAAGGTACTTTGAGAATACATATTTTGTTATCTTACAATTGACCTACCTACTTTCTATAAACCCTAGTAATAATATTTCAAATTACCCCTATCTTACTTGCAAATGAATGTCCCAGAAGTATGAAAACAGAAAAACAAAACACCACCACACCGCCATCAAATTGTGGGCGATGAAAGCCAAAACAAGCGGAAGATTCTGTAGGAAGTTATCTCTTTTAATGTGAAATAATTGTTAATTACTAGACCCTGAAAAAGAACAGAAAAGAAAGACCTTCTATACCTTCGTTCCTACTTCTTTATACAAAGATACCAATACTTTACCTTACTGAATGGAATACCTAATACCTTCCCACAAAATGTCTTTGTAGAAATATTCATTTATTATAAAAGGTACCTTTTTCTCTTCAGGCTTGCTTATGGCTAACTCTTGAAGACTGGGGCTAGTTTTTGCCACCTCACCGCCGCCACCGACGTAATGGTGTGGAGGTGTTTTTGGTGGTATGTATATTTTTACCTCTGCGGATTTTACTACGCAATTTATGGTGACACCTTTTAAAATTACCTTAACCTTACCACAAGTCAGCTGAAAAATAAGGTCTTTCAATTTTATAAGTCTACAATTTTATGGCGGCATGAGTTCTTCTTCTTCGAGAGAGCACCCATAGTAAGACCTTTTGGGTGATGAGGAAGAGAAACTTTATTGTTGGAGTTATCTCTGTTGTAATTTTTGGCCAAACTGACTGCCGCTGCTGGGCTCCATATTTCCTCTAACTGAAGGTGCTCAGTACTACTACGGTGATGGTAGATAGGTTTGAACAATTAACTATTTATACATGAAAATGAAAATCCGACTTGTTATGCCATTAAGTCACCCAAAAATTATTCTATTGCTCTGAAGTTTTAACCCTAGCAAGCATTTTGCATAGACAGATGTTATGAAGAAGATGATAATGGCGACTTTGGTGGCCTGTGTCGTGCTCGTGCTTAGTCTTCTGGAACCTATTTTATGTCATTTTCTAATTTTGAAACTAGAAGTAGGTATGTTTTGTAAATAATTGTAATAAATTGTGCTAATTTAAATCTTCAACAATAATTTGAATAAAAAGTTTAAAATTGTTTTTGGGATTACTTTTACTTTTAGGAATAGTTTGACTTATAATAGCTGTGGTTTGAAGCTTATTTGTAAGGATCTGAGACTTAAAAGAAGAATATAGGATCAATCACGAGATTGGCCATTGTAAGGCCAATATTCACATACGTATGTTCGGTATGGTGTGCACTCGTTGGAAAAGGGCTACTTTTGGTCATAGAAATATACAACACATTATCGACACTCGACAGTGACCTAGAATCTCTTACAGTCTATTTAAAGCCTTACAGACCTTACAGAAATTCTTACTAGAGAAGAATGGATGGAAAACAGGATCATAATAAAAAAAATTATCCGTCGATTTTTACGGACGAGTCCAAAACGGAGGATTATGGAAAGATCAAGAAAGATCCCGATTATGGTCTGGAATCTTTTCATGCGATCCTTCCCTAGAAAGATCAACAAAGCTCCCAAATTACTACTATGTCATTTAAGCAAAGGAACTCGCAGTTTCTGAAACAGACCTCTATTTCCGCAATTCGGTAAATAAAAACACTGTCACAAAGTCAAAACTGGTAAAACGGTCTCAAAGTCAATTCGGTTCCTCTTTGTTGGGTCCCAGTGAACTGTGAAATCGAGAGAAATGAAAGAGCAGACAAATTCGAGAAGAACGGATCAATGATACATCCGAACCATATTATTGCTATGATTTATAAGCCAATAGCTTAAGCAGACTGATCCACCAAAATTTTCTTGAAACCGAAAAAACAAAAAACTGTTGGGCGGCTAATGCGACTGGAGGTTTTTGAGGAGTATATGACCTTTTTAAAAAATAAATCCTTCAAAACTTTCCTGTGTCTTAACAAATCCTTACCACTTCCGGGGAAGCACAATGGATCCGCTGTGATGCGAATGAAAAGTTTTTCAGTCAACCGTTGCATGACTCCAACAAAAATAACTTCTGATTGCATGTTTTAAAACAATTGGTGAAGACTTAAGTCTTCATTCGTGTACCGCAAGCGTCCATTTTCTAAGCAAAAGAGATTCTCTTCATAAGCAAAAGTTTAATCAAACTGTCTATTGGCACACAACAGCCTTTTTTAATTGGAACATCTTAAAGGCTCTTTTCTGACAATGACCGGGAGAGGCAGAGCGTGGTTAAGCATTCCACATTCACGTAGTACGGCTAAAGAACGAATCCTCTTTACGCTCGAAGTTTGACTTGTGGGTATACTGATGAACATTCCTGGAGGCGCGAGTATTAAGGTTGAATTGCTTGAAGAGAGGAATACAAATTGCTAATTCTCTAGAGCCTAATCTGATAAACAAAAACTGTAAGAAAGTTTGAGACAAAAAGCTTTACGACGAGTGACGGTGTTTAAGCAACGTAAATGATATAATTTTGATATCAATATGAAAGCTTTACGTCAATACTGTCCAAGAGACATTAAAATGCAGCAGCGTAAGCTCAGAAATGGGAATTATATTCAAGCTTTGGACGTTTATAAGTCTTATTGAGAAGGAAAAACTCCTAGTATCGCCCTATAAACCCTAAACTCCATGTGGCATATGTGATCCTTCCAAAAGCGCCGGATGCAAGTGCCCGCTCAGGGACAGAGGTCCAAAACTATGTTTTAGCAAGTTTTCGGAGCATCTTCTCGATTTTTGATTCATCATTTACAATGCTGTAAGATGTAATA
The DNA here is from genome assembly GCF_945859685.1 of Eupeodes corollae. Lineage (NCBI taxonomy): Eukaryota > Metazoa > Arthropoda > Insecta > Diptera > Syrphidae > Eupeodes > Eupeodes corollae. The sequence goes on from NC_079147.1 coordinate 246,332,970, forward strand.
AGTTTTTCGTACATTAGAGCTTTAAACAAAGAGGATTATTAATAAAAATGAGAAAGAGTGCCAGAGACAAAACAGAGCCTTGTGGCACACCATCACTTATTTTATGTTTCTCAGATTTTAAACCCATCCAATACTGCTTCAACCTTCCGAAAGGTAATTTTTAATTAAATGAAGAAGAGATTCGTCAAAACTGAAGACACACTCATTTCTAATTACTAAAACAAATGAGAAAGAGTGTCATAGACAAAACAGAGCCCTGGGGCACTCCATCACTAATTTTATGTTTCTCAGACTTTGAACCCATCCAATACTACTTGAACGGTCCGAAAGGTAATTTTTAGTTAAACGGAGAGGGGATTCGTCAAAACTGAAGACACACTCATTTCTAATCAACAATAAAAATAAGAATGAGTGTCAGAGACAAAACAGAGCCCTGTGGTACACCATCATTTTTTTATGTTTTTTAGACTTTGAACCCATCCATTACTACTTAAATGGTCCGAAAGGTAATTTTAAACTAAACGAAAAAGAGATTCGCCCAAACTGAAGACATACTCATTTGTAGTCATCAATAAAAATGAGAAAGGGTATCATAGACAAAACAGAGCCCTGTGGCACACCATCACTTATTTTATGTTTCTCAGACTTTGAACCCATCCAATACTGCTTCAACGGTCCGAAAGATAATTTTTAGTTCAATGAAGAAGAGATTCGTCAAAACTCAAGACACACTCATTTATAATCATCAATAAAAATGAGAAAAAGTTCCAGAGATAAAACAGAGCCCTGTGGCACACCATAATTTATTTTATGTTTCTCAGAATTTGAACCCATCCAATACTACTTGAACGGTCCGAAAGGTAATTTTTAAACAAACGAAGAAGGGATTTGTCAAAACCAAAGACACACTCATTTCTAATCAACAATAAAAATGAGAAAGAGTGTCAAAGACTAAACAGAGCCCTGTGGCACACCATCTGAATTTATTTGGAGACTTCGTTAAGTTTAGGAATTATAATTGAAACGTTCGGCCTTTTTTCAATAAATGAGGATACCAAGCGAAAACTTTAAAGTCTTATTGTTAAAAAGCTATTATTTTTCTAATTTCATTGTTTATCAACCGGAGATTGAAATACGGAAAAAGTTTCGAGTACTTAAACAAATGTCTCGAAATGTTGCAACTTCAACCAATCTCTCCAATTGTAAGATCTTTGAAAATTACATTGATTTAAAATTCTTTCTGAAAACATTTTTGATGAGGTAAATAAACTATCAAAAAGGCTTTTAGATAGAACGGCTTCAGTAAATTACCCAGGAATCTCATTTTTCATGGGTTTCTTTGTCTAAAAATTCTATTTTGAAAAATTTACGACTTCTCTTAATTGACCCTCTTTCTATAAAAGATGAAACAAAAATGATCAAAAACTATTTAAGCCCCTTCAAATAAAGTTACAAAAGATCTATAGGTACAAATATTTATTCAATCCCTTATAATCCTTCTTGATGATTAGAAAATGAGGATGAAGATGATGATAATGATGGTAATGGTAAATGTCTTGAGTATTAACGCAATAATTCTAGAATCTCATTAAAATTCCTTTAATCTGTGCCAAACCTTTGCGATTAAACAAAAATCAGCATCATTAACGCTTTTTGTTTGTCGGATTTTTTCTCTATATAGAATTTCAATTATGGTTCACCTTAATCCTAGTATTCTGTCGATGTCTGATGCCAAAGCCCAACGTCTTACCTACCTACTTAAAGCCTACATATCTTATAGAAGAGAAGGTACATCATCGTATAACAAAAACAGCCTTGTGTTGTTGTTCGAGAGCTCATATTATATTCAATCAAAATTCTTCAAAAACAATTCGCCGCCTTTGTCAGTTGTTGCATCTCCTGCCGTTTCCGCAGAAGCATGCAGCATCAACCCCTTTTCACTGCAGCAGCAAAAACATGTCCGACTGTCGAAATAATTGGACTTCTCGGTGACAGCTTAATTCTTGTTTTGTTTTTAATTTCTTTTCGGCCTTAGGCTGGGATATATATTTATTATGTACATAAAACGCTAGCGCCTGTTTTTTCGAGAATAAAATTGAAAAAACAAGAACAAAAAAAGAGAGAGTTCAGAAACTCAAAAAGTGACAAATGATGCGACAAAGTGTCATGCAGCTAGCGGCTAGCGGCGCAACGCGCGCTGCATGGTACAAACGCGGTATAGCAAAAAAAAAAAATAAATATTTGAAAACACGAACCGCTTGAGACTTATTTATCATCATAACACAGCCGAGCCGCTGCGCGCCGGCCGCAAGTGCTAATTTTCTGAATGGAACTCAAAATTACCCGATAATTAATAAATTAAGTCAACTAATGAAGTGTACGTTAAAAACGCTAGGCATAATTTCTCGAGAAATAAAAAATAATAATTGCAGGCGCAAGAAAATGTCGAGAGTTCTAAATACCGAGGAGGTGAGCAACCAAATCGGTTTAGGATTTCTTGGCACTTTTTTTGTTTTACGGTAACTTTGGCAGAGATTAATTAAAAATATAAAAATCATTATTTCCAACCCCAAAAATTTTGTTGTTTTCAATCCATTGTGTCGACGCCGCTGGGTTGTCCCGCAGAGTCTAGTGTTTTATTCTCGAGAAATTGTTCAACACGAGTTGCAATTAAAATTACTTTTGTTCTGTGATGATGAGTTTTGTTTTTGTGGTGTGTTCTTGGGGCGAGAATTGGGAATTTTTTTTTTAATTTTTAATATCGAGGGGACTATATGAGGACGGTACGATGGTGATGGCTTTATGTTTTGTTGCACATTTTTTGGCTATTAAATGATGGATGTGCATTGTGCTTATTGTGCAATTCACAATGGGAATGGTGACAGTGGCTTGTTTTCGAATATTGGTCTTGTGACACCGATGATGGACATGTTGCGGCGGTAATTAGCCTGAGAACATAATTATAAAACTGTCATTGGGAGGTGTGAAGGTGAAACGAATCGATTTTGCTAGGTTTATATAGTTTATAACAACAATAAGGATGACAGTTGGTCCATATTTACATTAGGCATCATGGTCTATTTGAAACATGCTCTGGTGATGGGTTAATGATGTAATGAAGAAATTACTAATCACGTTACGAATTGTGATTTTCACAAATATGGGGGATCATATTGAGATTTTACTTATAGTGACACTTTTGGTCAATTTATTTTTGGAACTACGACATCAGAACTGTCAGAATTTTGAAAAGTTGTTAAATACATTTTTGTGTCGGGTGTCATGTTCTGTAGGGTAAGGGACCTGGGCAGGAGAGTGACCATATAAGAAAGATAATAACCAATAATATCGAGTTGAAAAATAAAACTTTTGAGAAGATTCACCAAGGCAATTGATTTCATGATGGAAACCTTTACAACATCGTTTAAAGTTCATTTTACCATACATTTCCGAAATTTGTATTCAAACTGTTTCACATTTTTAACTTCTCATTAAAAGTTTTAAAGATATGTCAATGCGTTCGTGTTAACATTTTGTAAAGCTTAGAAATACCGACGGTCAGGCACGAATTTTGTCTTGTGTTTTTCATGAGAAGGACTTTATTCGTCCAAAACTTAAATATAATTAGCATATTTGGGCGGGTGCCCCTAAAACAAGTATTAGTCTTTTGAACAGAATCAAAAAAAGATCTTTGAAAATGATAAAAATGATAGCTGAAGAACTACAGCTTAAATATTTATATCACTAGAACACCGCCGCAATGTTTGTTGACTTTCGTTGTCTTACCAATATTTGTACAAACAATGTTCTGTAGAATAAGTCAGTTCTATTCTCAAAATTTTTACTGAAAGTTGACAACAATATTTTTTAAAAGATAAAAGTAATTTGAATCCAATATCTCTAAATTTTGAAAAGACATTTGAGTCAAAAATTAATTTTTAAAAACTTTTATTTATTTTTTTACTTAGGTTTTTATTTTTTGTAAAAAAAACTGTCAATTCAATTTTTTTTAATGTTCCGAATGTTGAAAACAATATTTTCTTATAAATTAAAATTAGTTGAAAGCCATAATCTCAAATTTTTGAAAAGGTATTTGAGTCAAAAATCAATTTTTACAAACTTTTGTTAAATTTTCTTTTAAGTTTTTATTTTTTTGTAAAAAAACTTTCGATAAGATTTTTCTCAAAATTTTACTGAATGTTGACAACAATATTTTATGAAAGATAAAAGTAATTTGAATTCAATATCTTAAAGTTTTGAAAAGACATTTGAGTCGAAAATTAATTTTTAAAAACTTTTATTCATTTTTTTACTTAGGTTTTTATTTTTTGTAAAAAAAACTGTCAATTCAATTTTTTTTAATGTTCCGAATGTTGAAAACAATATTTTCTTATAAATTAAAATTAGTTGAAAGCCATAATCTCAAATTTTTGAAAAGGTATTTGAGTCAAAAATCAATTTTTACAAACTTTTGTTAAATTTTCTTTTAAGTTTTTATTTTTTTGTAAAAAAACTTTCGATAAGATTTTTCTCAAAATTTTACTGAATGTTGACAACAATATTTTATGAAAGATAAAAGTAATTTGAATTCAATATCTTAAAGTTTTGAAAAGACATTTGAGTCGAAAATTAATTTTTAAAAACTTTTATTCATTTTTTTACTTAGGTTTTTATTTTTTGTAAAAAAAACTGTCAATTCAATTTTTTTTTAATGTTCCGAATGTTGAAAACAATATTTTCTTATAAATTAAAATTAGTTGGAAGCCATAATCTCAAATTTTTGAAAAGGTATTTGAGTCAAAAATCAATTTTTGCAAACTTTTGTTAAATTTTCTTTTAAGTTTTTATTTTTTTGTAAAAAAAACTTTCGATAAGATTTTTCTCAAAATTTTACTGAATGTTGACAACAATATTTTTTGAAAGATAAAAATCATTTGAATCCAATATCTTACAGTTTTGAAAAGATATTTGAGTCGAAAATCATTTTTTAAAAACTTTTATCCATTTTTTTGTTTAGGTTTTTGTTTTTTTGTAAAAAAAAAATGTCTATTCGATTTTTTTCAAAATTTTACCAGATGTTAAAAACGTTTTTTTCGTTGAACAAGTGTTTTGGATATGAAATCAACGTTTAATCGTAAATTTTCGAGGTGAACATTTTTTTTTCAGTTTTTTCGATTTATAAAACAAGCAATTCAATTTTTTTTCAAAAAAATATCACGTTAAAATATATAATATAAAATTTAATTCAAGTCTCTAGCTTTATTGGTTCGTAAGATATTGAACGTTAACCAAAATTTGCACCTGTTTTTCAAACTGCTATGATAAAAAAAAAACCGCCCACGCAATTTTCTTGAGAGCCTTTTCTGCATCTTTCTATATTATTATCTGTATAACAACCTTTTTTTTAAAGTCGATATCTTTTCTGGTTCTTGAGCTGTGAACGACAAAAAAAAAACGTCGATAAGGTGCGTACACACGCACGCACAGACATATCTCTAAAAATCTTTTATTTCGACTCTAAAGACCTTGAAACGTCGAGAAATGTCAAAATTTTCATACATTCAAATATGAACAATACTAAATATTTTGCATGAACGTTAAGCCAATAATCAAATTTTAAACATATCTTGAATACTTCTACAAAAACACCATATAAACCAAGGCAGGCCTTCAGATTGAGGTATACGCCCTACTCAGCCAATGCAATGATTTATCAACAGAAGTTACCTATCTCACCCAAAGACTGCAACCGCTTCAAGAAGTGATAAATCATTTTGAAAAAACCAATGCAACTTATGGAATCGGTAAAATGAGCCCAAAACCAAAATAATCAACATTCGGAGGAAAAAATTGGGATATTGAACAAATTGAAAAATTAAAAAGTCTTCTATCGTTTCGTGAACATGAAGCTGTTGATCGTTTAGCAGCAATAAAACAAAATCAACAACAAATTGAGAATTCAACTGGTAAACTGGAACGTTTAAAGATGCTCGAACCAATGGTTGAGGATTTGCAGGGTTTACAGGATTAGGACACAGTTTTAAGTGGTTAAATGCGAAAACACAAAATCAATTCCTTCAAAACATGGTCATTTTGAGGATTAAATTTGATTGTTGTTTATCCATTTTGCGAGAGTCAATTCTATCAATTGATGGTTGATAAATATTAAAGTTTAACATTAAACAATCAAAATTATCAGAGTATCATAATTCAGACTGTTCTACACTTTGGAATAATAAATAAATTAATTTTTAAGCCAAATTTCAATATTGATCAATGTAATAGTTAACACTCCCCAATGTAGTTGAATATTTTTTGAAATTTTCTTACTACTTGGGTTAAACTTTTCGGTGCAGCAAGTTATGCCCCTCTTAATAGTCCCCTATCATCTTCTAATAATATTCCATAGGTTTCGAACTTGTTTATCAAGCGTTCCAAAAACTCTTTGCCTCACAGCCCTATTACGGTTGTCGTTGTCAATTATCAATACGCTAGTTGACATTTTTCAATGAAATTGATGAATTCGTATTATCGTTGTCAGCAATCAAAATTTTTGATAAACTGCGAACGCTCTTCAGAAATTAGATCTATTGTGAATGATTCAAATTGACAGTCTTGGTATTATGGTTGTCAAAATATTTGTCAATTATCAAATTTTCAGTCAATCACAAATTCCTTGTTGATAAAATATTTTCCGGATCGCGAAAGCAAAAAGCATGTCTACTATTGAACTATTTTTCGGTGAAAATGAAATTAAAGAAGAAAATACTTGGAGCAAGCAAAGATTCGATTCGATTCCGATGGATTTGGCTGAACATATGTATGTAGATAAAAGATCTTTTTTAGTTACATTACAAAATCTAATTTGGCTCACTTTTAGATTCATTCAAAACTTTAGACTTTCGAAAGAAGCCTTCCTTAATGTATTTTTAGATATCAACGACAAGTTAAAACCAACGAAAAGACAACAATCCATCCCAAACATACTAAAATTTGCAGTAAATAGGCACTATTCACAATAGATTTTTGATCTTTGTTTACAATGGATCAAAAAATGATCAACTCGCGTACATAATACCAATTTATCAATTAATTGACAAAATGTTTCAATTGTCAATTAATTGATCTTTGACAACCGTAATAAGGCAGTCAATCTTTTATGCTTCCTTTATTTCGGCTGTCGTTCTTAAATTTAATCTGCGTATTCAAGAAGGGGGCCAACAAAAATGATATATATAGCGAGAGTAACAAATGGATGCTGAAATGCTTTAAACCAACGTTAAACAAATTGTAACATAGAGTTGGCTTCACTAAACATCGAATTATTATGCTCCTTGAAATGGAGAATTTAAAAGTACTCTAAGATCTTCAAAGCTTTAAACGGGATGAATTGAGTGCTGAGATATTGTACAATCAATCGAACTAGGAGTAAGTTTTTTTGAGAAAGTGATTGCCTGACATTTATTTGCGTTAAGGTTAAACCCATTCTTTTTGTATAAAATAACAGAACTGTTAATATCCTCTTAAAATTGTTATCAAGCTTGTTGTTTTTACGCTTTTGGGGATTTTCATATCATCATTGATAGCTGAAATAAAGAGTAGAGGTTCTAAATGACTACCTTGGGGAACTCTTGATTTGACAATGAAAGTGTTGCAGAAAAATTTCTGAATTTAATTTGATGAGACCTATTTTGATGATAGGAAGTCCATGTGATAAGCTAAGGATTCTTAACTTCTTAACATTTAAACTATCAAACATAACTTGTTGATAAGAAACAGAAAAGCCACAGTTTAGATATTGATCTGTTATTACTAATATCAGACTTGTTACCCTTTCAAAAGACTAGCGTAATTAATGTCTCTTCCTTATGGTTGGGAATTTAGCAGAGTTTGATTGAACTACTGCCTAAAAAACTAAATAAGAGTTGTCGATTTAAAGAACTGTTACTACAGCTTACTTGCTGTAAGTCCGTATAGATAAAATGGTTTAATAAATGAAGCTTCTGAGACGAATTCAATGGTGCTTCTATGTAAGACTTGGAGGTTAAAGCCGCCTACAAGAAGAATATTACTATTCAACAAAAGGTAAAACCAAGCTTTTGGAGAAATGTAGACGTTGAAAACAATTAAATCTTTTGACTGCAGCGATATTCAAACACAAATATTTTCAATTGTCAGGTTAAAGGGAATGATATGGAAATTGTACGGAAATCATTGTTTCTAATGGCTGTTAAAGACTCCATCACCAACTGAATTCGATTTATCCACGTGACTGTTTTTCCTGAAAATTAAGAACTTTTGATCGAAAAAGTCTCACGTATAAGATAATGGCGTTCAACCAAATTTCAGTGAAAGCGAATATATCGTATGAAAAATCCCGTTAGTTAATAAAATATTGCTTATTTTGCGAAGCTCTCTTATGTTTTGGAAGAAGAAAGAGAATCTAAAAAGTGTTGTTTACGACATTTACGACAATTATTTCCATATTTAGTTTTATATTTATTTTCAACGCTTATACTTCACAGTCCAATTATTGTATCAGTTTTTTCACTCAATCAGAAAATGTATCTCTTTAAATTAAAGTTTTTAAATTCAAAATTAAAATTATAGTTTTTATTTTTTTTATTTATTTGGGATATAAATTTCTACTCAAGTTGGACAAACAATTCCTACAAAAATTTCCTCCTACGAATATGTGGTCCTATATAATTTATCGATACAATATAAAATGTAAATTTATTTTGATTAATTTCCTGGAATTTTGTATCCCAAAAACCTTTTTCGACGCACTCAATCAAAGTTGCAATGAAAATTCCTATTCATTTCTCGAAGGAATATATGGAAATAAAAAACAACAACAAAAACTTTAAAAAAAAGATAACAAACATGGTTGTTTCCTCAATTTTACTATTTCTTTATTTTTCTTGTTTTTTATTTTATAAGGAAAAAAGATTTTTCATTTCCTTTAAGGTTTCCTGTTTATCTCCGCTCGCAGTTCATGTTTTTCCTTTTTCTTTAAAGCAAAATGCTTGACATTTTGTTTTAAGAAAATATTAAGCAAAGTAATGTATAGGAATTCACAAAACATAATATAACAGTAGAAGTCGTAAGTTGTTGATGTTAAAAGCTAAGAAATTATAAAAAAATTCTTAAAAATAATAATTGTAGGATTGTTTCACTTCCCATTAAAGATATTAATTATGTTTTTTGAGAAACGATAATATTTTTATTCATTTGAACAGCCGTTTTGTATATGTTTAATAAATAAGTGGTTTCACGTTAGTAGCGCTGGAATCTGACACCTGTCAAATTCAGATGTCATTAGAAGTATCTTAATATTTAAAATGTTTGGCTTTTTACGATATCGGATCGCTTTGAATAATGGAAAAGAAACTATAAAGGTGCCCAAATAAATGTAGCCTATATAAAGGTCGTTATAATTGACCATCTAAGCATGGAAGCAAACTCAGTGTTAGTCATTTTGATCATCGATTAACCAGCGTTAGCAACATTTAACGTTTCGTAGAGTTGTTCTTTGTCTTGGATCCATCTGTATAAAAATGAAGACTTTTGTTATCCAGAAGTTTTTTTGTCTTCCCATTCATCTCTGTGTGGAATAAATACCTGGGAGTTTTTTCTAAATAGGGGTTTAGGAATACTTACTGGGATCTTGTATTTCCGTGTGAAAAGGACGAGGTTTGAGGATTAATACTAAGTCCACAGTGATCAGCCCATCTAGTGAGCATATTGAGTGCATTTTGGAGGAGGTCTCTCAGTGTATTAGGATGTTCCCCTGTGACGGCGATAGCAACTTCGTCGGCATACGCAAGCACTCTGTAGCCTTCCCTCTCAAGGGATATTAGTAGTTCGTTAACCCCTATGTTCCACAGGAGAGGCAACAGAACACCACCTTGCGGAGTGCCTCTACTGACAGACCTTTTTGTGCAAAAATCCCCCGACTTAGAGTTGATGATCCTGCTTTTTAGCATTAGATTTATCAACTCACAGATTGAGTATTCGACGTTTAAGGTCGTCATAGCATAAGTGATTGCGGATGTGTCAACGTTGTTGAAAGCGCCCTCAATATCCAGGAAGGAAGGGAGTATTCGATAGTTCTTATCAGAGTGTGAAGGCTGTTTCTACCGATCTCCCTTTGCACTGAGCATGCTGAGACATTGATAGTCTCTTATCAATGCTATTACGTATATGGATATCGATCAATCGTTCCAGAGTTTTGAGAGTAAATGATGATAGGCTAATAGGTCTTATTTCTTTGGGGTTGACATGCGAGCATTTGCCCGCCTTGGGAATGAAAACAACCTTTACATATCTCCATCGCTGAGGTATGTAGACCAGATTTATACAACTTTTGAAGATCATCTCAATGATGGGCAAAGTTATATCAATGGTAATTTGTAGCTCAGCTGGTACGATTTGATCTGAACCTGGAAATTTATAAAGTTTGAAACCATTCAGAATCCATGTCGATTTTCCTTTTGTAACAGACCTTGAGGAAAAGTTAATTTACTACCCGACCCAGGACTGTTTGTTGCATTAACGGATTGGGAGCTATCCGAGAAGTGGGTGTTTAATAGCAGATTTAGCGTTTTTTCGCAACAGTTAGTCCATGTACCATCTGAGTTTTTAAGACAACTAGGCATGGTTGGATTTGTTGAGAGAATCTTTCTTATCCTTAACGCTCCGAGGATTCTTCTATGGAGTTACAGAAGGACCTCCATGAGGATCTCTTGGCTATTCTCAATTCTAGTTTATACTTTTTGAGGGATTCTTTGTAGGAGTCCCAATCTTGGGGATTGGAGAGGACAGCAACAATAATTACCATAATGGCTTTACTGACTGAGAAGTTTCCAGATCGCGTACATTTTGACTCCGTTCTATTTTTATGTGAGACTGTATTCAAAACAATAATTTCTGAACTCAAGCATTAAAAACCAATATTTCTCAAGCAATAGCCGAGATACTGCCCACATTGTGCGTAAAATAGGTTAGAAATTACCTTAAAACAAGTATGATATTCTTTCAACACTTAACAGAGCCCAAACTTTATAACGAATATAATTTAATATACTGTTATGGTTTTATTTATTTTTGAAAAAGAAAAAGGTAGAATTTATAAAAATAACAATTTTTAACTTAAGAAACATAATACATCGATGTGACTTTTTTATAAATTGTCATAATGTTAAGTAAGTATCGAATCTCCTTAAAGCTTTAGTCATCATCAATCTTAATAATGTTAATGAGGATTTAAAAAAATACATTGAGCCGGGTAACAATTCTACATTCGTGAAGTGCGGTTAACGATAGAATATCTCTACTTAGTAGTGCCTCCAAAATAATCATTGCCAGAGATACTTTTATTAAAATGTACACGCACTAAAGAAGTTATTAGAACCCTTAACATTAAGTATTGAATATTAAAGTTGGAGAAAAAAACAGAACTTGATAAAAACACTAAACATTCAATCTATACTAGATGGTATAATTGTTTGTACAAATATAGAAGAGCAAAAATGGCATGATGGTTATTGCGTTGGAAAAAAAATAAACAACCATTTTTAACGTAAGTAACATTTACTTGAAATACAAATTTTGAAAGGGTTTAGCTGCTTTGCTAATTCATGGTCGAATAAGGAAATTACCCATAAAAATATTTATTTAGAAAAATTAAACGTGTATTTAATATAAAATAACTTAAAACGCATTGCACGAGTTAACTTTAAGCATTGTCGATAAGTCGGCTATTCAACGTTAAGTGGTCAAATTCGAATAATCAGCCAATACCCTTCAAGTTCTACCAAAACATCCACACTGTTAGTAAAAGTGCAGCAGAATCCGAAGCAGTCAATTCCGATTTGTTCAAAAAAAACTTGAAGTATCGAAGAACACAACATGGCAAATTTTGCGTCGTGATTCGGGACTGTATCCTACCAAAATCCACCTAAACCGGGAACTGAAACCGAACACTAATACGCAGCGTCACGTCGTGTTTTCGCTTCTTGGATTTTGGAGTAGTTGGAAGTTGATCCAAATTTTTGGTCTTTGGCGGTAAAACCCATTTTTGGATCAATAACCAAAATTGCCGGATTTGGGACATCAATTCACGCTAGGCTCACGAGGTACAAATGCATACAAGTAAAGTTACCTTTTTTTGTGTGTTTCGGTATGGATGCGTCTAAGGTCCGTAATATTTTGAAAATTATGCCAGGGACATCACCGTCAACGCTAATCGCTGTAGGTCTATGGCCACCAACTTTTTGTGGCATGAATTCGATGAAATTGTCACCGATTTCAATGATTTACACTACATGCCCTACACAGCTTAAGACATAATCGATATTCTGGGCTAGTGGTTTCATGGAATGGTTATCTTGAGCCGTAGCGACGTGAATTGGCCACTTAGATCATGTGATTTGAACCCTTCCAACTTTTTGTGGTGGGTTTTTTACAAGTTTCAGGTCTTAAAATCCTGCTCTCAAGGACAACATAATTGATACCATAAGCATAAGTCAATCACAGCCTGATTTAAGTATCGACAAAATTCAAAAATAAAAGTAAATTTTTTTGTCACAAACATAACAACAAAAACATTTTTAATAAATTAAAAGCAATAGCAAAAGCTCTATCTTAATATTTATATTTTTTCTGTTCCATAACTCGCCTTTACATGACTCTCTTCTCCTGTAGACAAAACCAAAATTCCTATGTTAAAAACAAAATCAAGAGCGACTTTTATTATATTAAAAAATGGAATGTTTTTAAAGCTGTCGCAGACTCACGACAAAATTAAAATCCGAGCAAACTATTTAAATGTCATTTGTTGAAGTTTTCCCGCAAATCATATTCCTAATAATAATTTTCTTAAAATTCTCTAATTTAAAAATTAAGATGTCTAAAATAAAAACAGAAATTACTCAAAATCGTTTTTCGTTTTGGTTTTGGTTTTGATTTTGTTTTTATTTTGTTTGAAATAATTTATCAACTAATTAAAACAAAACAAAACTGCCAAAACAAAAGACTGGAAATAATTTTTCATTTAACTCGATTTCATTTCGTTTAGATTTTTGTTTTTTTTTTTGTCACACTGCACAAAACAATAAATCAAATAAAATCCACGAAAATTTTTGCGAGAGAAATTTATGAATGAAAGTGCAAACTTTATAATTCACTGAAAATAGTCAAAAGAGAAAAAAATATTTGTATATTTCAGATAATAATACAATAATTATAAGAAAGAAAAAAAAAATGAGAAAGTGAATCCAAAAGATAGAAGGAGAGCTATGAAAGATGATTGAGACTTGGTAAAAGGTAAAAGATACTATTAATTATATCCGTATCAAATACCGACAGTGAATTGTGTATACACAAATCTTGTATCTTATTCTACTCGTAGTATAAACAGTTGTTCTTTTTATCTTTTGGATATCTTATAACAAAACAAACTAAACCAGTTAAGCTACTGTGTGCAAGGTCAGTTTATAATCAAGAAAAAGGTGATTAATTATTTTATTCGTTGTTATTACTTTTTTATCACAGTGATCACGTTAATAAAATCATTCGGTTTGCGTTTTTTTTTCTTAATTCTAAAGGTGTTCGTGTATTGTGTTCAATATCTTACCAAAAACTACTCGGTTTTCAATGATAGATACTTTATCATCGAAACATTAGGACAGATAATTGTTTTTTTTTTAACGAACGTGTACAGAATAATTTGAAAATTCATATACTTAAAGCAAATTTAGTAAAATTCTATGAATTTAGGACAATTCTAAAAAATGTATCATTATTTTTTCTCAGAAATTTGAATTTTGTGTTATTTTTTTCACTAGAAGAAATATGCAAAGTTAATTTATTGGAAAGAATGTAAAATAAATTGACACCAATTTGTTTTTCTAAAATAATAAGCGAAATAAGTGTGGAAAATATATTTGATGGACATTTTGTAGATAATCCAAAAAAAACATTATACTTAATTCAATAGAAAAGGAATATTTGAAGACAAAATATTTGTTTTTGACAGAAAACACATCATTAAAACAGGAACAATTCCAGGATTTCTTTTAAAAAATAAAAAATAAATGAATATTTTAAACTTTCCAATTATAGGATTTATTCATTGATGTGACTTTTTTATAAATTGTCATGTAGCTGTTAAGTATGTTTTCGGAAGTATCGGATGTCATTTTAGGTTTTAGTCATATTCATAATCTTTCTATAATAAATAAATAATGTTAAAGGATTTAAAATAATATATTGAGCTAGGTAAAATTTCTACATTCGTGAAGTGCGGTAAGCGATAAAATATCTCTACTTTGCAGTACGTCCAAAATGATTTTTGCCAGGGATCCTTTTATTAAAATTAGCACACACTAAAGGAGTTATTAAAACCCTTATCATTAAGTTTTGAATATTGAAGTTGGAAAAAAAAACAGAGCTTGATAAATATATTAAACATTCTTGATGTGCTGGTAAAAAAAGAATCTATTTACTACACAGTAAGACCGAAATTGAGCTCAAGCGCAAACTAAAGGACATAACTAGAAGTAAATACATTAAACATTCTTGATGTGCTGCTAAAAAAAAGAATCTTTATACTAGACAGTATGTCCAAAATTTAGATCAAGAATAAACTAAATTTCTTGAAATTTGAGTATTAATGCAGAATTGTTTAAGGGTTTGGAGAATGCAACTCTTTACTTCTGTGGAACATTGTTCCTACAAATATTAAAGAGTAGGAGACATTAAATATTTTGGAGATGTTTAAGCGATGTAAGAGTTTTAGTTACACTTTGCTATATCTTTTATAATTTTCAATGCTTTTTCTTGGATTCTGTGCAGAAAACTTAAATATGGGCCTATATTCAAGTTTAAAACGAATGGAGGCGTACCTATAACATTAAGACCAGAAAAGAAGAGGTGACAAATCTGTTGTATCGTTGGATAAATTCTAAACACTTAGAAATGTTTTTACTGCGTCGGATATGTGATCATACCATAAAGAATTTATCTGAAAAAGTGGCATAAGGGATTAGTTTCAGTCATCAGTGAACCAATTCCATAGTAACATAAAAGAAATCATTTATTAATATGAGAAAAAAAGAGTCGGAGACAAAACAGAGCCCTGGGGTACGCACAGCATTTATTTTTTGGGTTTCAGACTTGAAATCATCCAATACGAGTTGTATTGAATGGAAAGGAAGATAATTTCATATTAAAAAAGAGATTGGGATGCGACCCACACTGATAACTTCCCATCCTGTCTGTCGATTTGTCTTGCTTAAAAGTTTGTCTATATGTACTGGTACTCGTATCAATTTTTACCAAGTTTGCGTACTATTTCTTGTAGATTTTTTATTATTTATGCAAAAACAGACTGTTGGATTTTTATATATAATTTATAATTACTGAATTTCGAAAACAATATTTTTTGTGAAATAAAATAAGTTTGAAACCAATATTTTTAATTTTTGAAAAGATATTTGAGTCGAAAATCATTTTTTACCAACTTTTGTTAATTTTTTTTAGGTTTTTAATTTTTTGTACAAAAACTGTCAATTCGATTTATTTCAAAATTTTACTGTTAACAACAATATTTTTTGAAAGATAAAAGTAGTTCATGGCCAATATCTACAATTTTTGAAAAGATATTTGAGTCGAAAATCAATTTTTACCAACTTTTATACATTTTTTTTTAGGTTTTTATTTTTTGTGAGAAAACTATCAATTCGATTTTTCTCAAAATTTGTCCCAATATTGAAAACAATATTTCTTATAAGATAAAATCAGTTACAAGCAATTATCTCAAATTTTTAAAAAGATATTTGAGTAGAAAATCAAATCTTACGAACTTTTGTTAATTTTTTCGGTTTTTAATTATTTATAAGAAAAACAGTCAATTTGATTTTTTTCAAAATTCTACTGAATGTTGACAGCACTATTTTTTTAAAGATAAAAGTAAATTAAAGCCAATATCTCAAAGTTTTTAAAAGATATTTAAGTCGAAAATCAATTTTTACCATTTTTTATTAATTTTTTTTTAGGTTTTTATTTTTTGTAAAAAAACTGTCAATTCGATTTTTCTCAAAATTTGTCCTAATGTTGAAAACAATATTTCTTATAAGATAAAATAAGTTTGAAGCCTAAATTTCAAGTTTATAAAAAAATATTTGAATAGATATTCAATTTTTACCATCTGTGAGTAACGTCTTCGTTAGATTTTTATTTTTTATAAAAAAAACTGTCAATTTGATTTTTCTCAAAATTTTATCAGATGTCAAAAACATTATTCTTCGATGTACAAAATAGTTTTGGGGATAAAATCATATTTTAGTCCTTAAATTTATAAAAAAAACGTTAAATGATTTTTGTTCAAAAAATATACTTCTTTGATATCACGTCACAATATATTATATAAAATTTAATTCAAGTCTCTAGCGTGTTTGGTTCGTAAGATATTTAGGGTTAACCAAAATGTTCACCTTTTTTTCAAACTGCTATGGTAAAAAAACCACCCACGCAATTTTCTTGAGAGCCCTTTCTGCATCTTTCTGCCTTATTATCTGTATAACAAAATTTATTTGAAGTCGATATCTCTTCTGGTTCTTCAGCTATGGAGGACGAAAAAAACGTCGTGAACGTACGGACGTACGAACGTACATACACACGCACGCACAGACATCTTTCTAAAAATCTTTTCTTTCGACTCTAGGGACCTTAAAACGTCGAGAAATGTCACAATTTTCAATTTGACAAATCGGACCCATTCCAATAACTTTCTATGGGAAGTTAATTAAAACCTAAAACAAAACATTACTCAAAGTTGGTCAAAATTGCGTTTCGACTCAAATATTTGTTCAAAAATTTAAGATTATGGCTTCGAACTAATTTTAACTCATAAGAAATATTATTTTGAATATTTGGAAACATCTTTTAGTAAAAATATAATTGACAGTTTTTTTTACAAAAAATAAAAACCTAAACAAAAAATTAATAAAAGTTAGTAACAATGGAATTTCGACTCAAATATCTTTTCAAAACTTTACGATTTTGCTCAAAGTTGGTAAAAATTGATTTTCTACTCAAATATCTTTTTAAAACTTTAAGATTTTGGCTTAGATCTAATTTTTTCTTGTGAGAAATATTGTTTTGAACATTAGATACAATTTTTTAAAAAATTAAATTGAAAGTTTTTTTTAACAAAAAAAAAATCTAAAAAAAGCATTTCAAACAACTGATTTCGACTCAAATATCTTTTCAAAAACTTGAGATTATGGTTTCAATCTTATTTTATCTTATAAGAAATATTGTTTTTAACATTTAGTAAAATTTTCAGTAAAATCAAATTTATAGTTTTTTATACAAAAAATAGAAACTTAAAAGAAAATTTAACAAAAGTTGGTATAAATTCATTTTCGACACATATTTTTTTCAAAAATTTGACATTATGCCTTCCAACTAATTTTAACTTATAAGAAATAGTGTTTCAACATTGGAAAAAATTTTGCGAGAAATCAAATTGACAGTTTTATTACAAAAAATAAAAACGTACCAAAAAAAACTGTACTAAACTAAACTTGTTAAAAATTTACTTTCAACTCAAATTGCTTTTCAAAAATTAAAAATATAGTCTTAAAACTTTTTTTTTATTTCACAGAATATATTGTTTTCGATATTCAGTAGTTTTTTCAAGAATCCAACAGTTCGTTTTTTATAAACAAATAAAATCTAAAAGAAATAGTTTGGAAATTTTGTAAAATTTAATGTTCGGTTCTTGATATCTCTCAAATTAATTTCATTCATCCAATTTGTAAAACTTTAAGATATTTTACTAAAATTGGTAAAAATTTGTTTTCAACTAAAAATCTATTTAACAAAACTAAATTTTCAAACTAAACTATTTCCTTATATGAAAAATATTGTTGGTAATTTTAAATTTTTTTAAGAATAATTCAACTGACAACTTTTTTAACCCAACCCTACAAACTTTTAAGCAAGACAAATTGACAGACGTTATGTTAAGTTATCAATGTGGGTCGCATCCCAGCCTCTTTTTTGAAAATGATTTTGGCAAGTGGCCTACGCGGCTGGCTCGAATAAATCCCAGCTACTTTCTTTGACAACTTTTTGGAGCAATTGTTGTATGTGAACAATAATGCGCCTAATATTTTCCTCTTAAGCGTCAACCGACTCCACGTTAAACTTCAAAAAATTGTCAAAATGCATAGCCTTTACATAAATGGTATCATTTGAAGGTCAAGCCGCAGCTCAACGACGGATAATGTGCTTACCAAAAGTTTTTGTTAATACCTTGATTTTTCAGTTCTTCGATCGAAATTAACAATTGTTTTGGTTATAAAATTGCAAGATTTCCAAACGATCATATTCAAGATAAAATCTGACCAAACACACGTCAAGTGACAGCTGTCAAAAAGACCTCTGAAAAAAGTATTGCCAGATAAAAACCACTCGTCTAAAAAAATCACCGGTAAATTTTGAAGTGACTTTTAGGCTATAATTGTATGAATGATCATTTTATGGTGCTTTAAAAAGCCTGTTAAAAAACACTGATTTATTTATAATGCTATGTTTCAACAATTTCAAATTGTTGTTTTTAATTTCTAGCAAATTTTTAATTTTTGTATATAGTTTAGAAAATTAGAAATTCTGTGCTTCTACAAATACATTTTTGGGATTGAAAAATTGAGTTGTAAAATTATATTAGACACGAGACAAATAATTAGTTTTTTGAGAATTATTTCGAGGTATCGTAAGTTTTCAAGTACCATTAATTGATCTACGAGTACATAGTCAAATATTCACTGCTTAGTAATAAAAGTAATAAATAAATTCATAAAATATTTGTCTCAAACTTGAATTGTTAATATTTTGTACCTTAACTAAAAATGGAAGAAAACACAAATTAAGTTGTTTTTGAGCTGACGTATCTTAAACTGAAATAGAATCTCACGTTGTTCTAAATTTGTCAATTTTCTTCTTTTTTTTTGTATCTTAATTTTGGTTGCCTAATTATGACCACCACGAAGTACATTTTTAAGAAAAAGAAAATAAATACAAAAAAAAAGATTCAAGTAAAAAATAGCTCACTCGTCAAAAATATTTGAGTGATGGAAAATGCTTAAAATTGTTTTACTTTAAAACAAAAAAAAACAGTCTTTTTGTAGAACATTTTGTGTTGAATTCAAAGGAAATACCTCTTAAGAAAATGTATGTACTGTGGGTATTACCTTTCTTTATATAAAATGTACCTAAGAATTACTTAAGAGAACCGATTACCACTTTTCTTTTTTCAAATGTAAAAGAATTTCTTTTCTATTTTTTGTTGTTGCTGTGCTTGTTTTATTTTTAAGTGCTTATGCTAAGACATACATTAAGTCATACGCGGAAGGAACTTAAGAGGTTGTTTTTTTTACTGTTTTAACATTTAAAAAAATTATAGTTTTTTTTTATTTTTGTTGTCTGTGAATAGTTTATTTTGAGAAGAATATAAAAAAAAAGAATGCTTGATATGCGCATAGAAAACAACATAAATAAATTTAAAAAACAAAATAGGTACAACTCAAAAAAAATTAGAAACAAAAAAAAAACTTAACTAAAACAAGAACAAAACAATAAAAGCACTTTTAGACTGATGATGTTGATGAGGATGGTCCATTGGTGCAAAAACTCTGTATGTCTAGTCTACTCATAAGTTAGGAAAATTAATTTCCCTGTCAATTGGGGAAACGTGGATATGTGGGTTAACAGATTTATTTCTTTTGTCCGTCTTAACTCGTGTAAATTAAAAGATAATGTGTTGAACTAATTTTGTCTTTATAGCAGATTTAGACGTAGCAAATTTTATTTTATTGTTCATGTCTATGAGCTTTATTTTTACATTTTTTGTTGTTATTTTTGAAAGCAATATACAAAATATTAAGTAGGGAATATTTGAACCAACGACTCGGACGTTGATAATTTAGATTTGAATGATAAGGGGAAATTTATGATTGCAATTAGTGCAAATTGATGTGTTTTTTTTTCTTTGTATGTCTCACGCAAATTAACAATAAATTAATTGATTGACTGATCATATTTTGCATTGGTTGGAAAATAAACAGTTTAAATGTTTTTGTGTCGTTTAAGCAGAGAACTACAAAAATGTTAAAATTTCAGAGTTCCCAACCTCAAACTTATATCAGAAACTTTTTGAAGAGCTTAGGTTAGGTTAGGTTAGGTTGAAGTGGCTGTCCGGGATGGAATAGGACACACTTAGTTGTTTGCCCATTGTGATATTATGATACTAATTTTAGTTCTTTGCGGAATGTGAAAGGCTGATTATATAAATGTCTTTAAAATAGTTTAGTATGTTATAAAAGAATTATTCTTCCAGTTAGGTCTTTCGTTTTTGAGCTAGATAACTATTTTATGTTTTGTATTTTAGCATATCACTAATATTATAAGATGTACGTCTTACTTGCTAGAAAAGCCCTTTTCTCTCAGAAAGATCTGGAAAGTATATACTCGTAGAAGTTTCTATCAAACTATAGTTTGGCGATGGAGCAGTATTTCGAATTGATTCTTAAAGAGGGTGAGATGCGGCCCACACTGTTAACTTCCAATCCCGTCGGCGATTTGTCTTGCTTAAGTTTGTAGGTTTTCGGGTTGGGTTAAAAAAGTTGTCGGTTGAATTATTCTTAAAAATTTTAAAATTACCAACAATATTTTAAATATAAAGAAATAGTTTAGTTTGAAAATTTAGTTTTATTATAGATTTTATAAGAAAACAAACAAATTTTTACCAATTTAAGTAGAATTTCTTAAATTTTTACAAACCGAACCGAACATCAATTTTTAATAAATTTACGTACTATTTTTTGTAGATTTTATTTTTTTATGAAAAAAAGAATTGTTGGATATTTATTAAAAAAAATACTGAGTATCAAAAACAATATTTTCTGTGAAATAAACAAACAAACAAACAAAGACAATATTTTTAATTTTTGAAAAGCTATTTCAGTCGAAAGTAATTTTTTACTAATTTTTATTAATTTTTTGCTTAGGTTTGTTGTTAAGAAAAACTGTCAATTCGATTTTTCTCAAAAATTTTCTGAATGTTGAAAACAATATTTGTTATAAGTACAAATTAGTAAGAAGCCATATACTAAATTCCTTGAAAAAATATTTGACTCGAAAATCAATTGTTTCCCACTTTTGTTAAATTTTCTTTTAAGTTTTATTTTTTTGTAAAAAAAACTGTCATTTACATTATTCTCAAAATTTTACCGAATATTGAAAACAATATTTTTTGAAAGGTAAAAGTAGTTCAAAGCCAACACCTCAAAGTTTTGAAAAGATATTTGAGACGAGAATGAATTTTTAATAACTTTGAGTAACGTTTTTTTTAATTTTTAACTTTTATAAAAAAAACTGTCAATTCAGTTTTTCTCCTAATTTTACCAGGTGTTAAAAACCTTATTTTTCGTTCCACAAAATTGTTTTGGAGATAAAAGCATTTTGTATTCGTAAAATTTTCGACGTGACAGATTTTTTTTATTTATAAAAAAAACCGTTAACTGGATTTTTTCAAAAAATATACTTGGTTGGTATCACGTTACAATATATTATATAAAATTATTTGAAGTCTCTAGCGTTTTTGGTTCGTAAGATATTTTAACCAAAATGTTCACCTTTTTCAAATTGCTATGGTAAAAAAAAACACCCACACAATTTTTTTAGAACCTTTTCTGCATTATTATCAGTATAAAAAAATTTATTTGAAGTCGATATCGCTACTGGTTCTTGAGCTATGGACGACAAAAAAATCGTCGCGAATTTATGCACGTACATACACACGCACGCACAGACATCTTTCTAAAAATATTTTATTTCGACTCTAGGGACCTTGAAAAGTCAAAATTTTCAATTTGACAAATCGGACACATTACAATGACTTCAAATGGAAAGCTATTAATTCAGAATTACAGAGTTGCCAATGCTGTTATTTGTCCAATATGATGAATCTCTGAGACTTGCAGCTATTTGTTTGCTTGTAAAATCGTACGCAGTCCGCTTATACATATTTTTGATTTCCAGTGATATTTATATTTTATCAGTTATAATAACAAAAAAGTGTTATGCTAACTTTATATACACTTAGCAGAATTTCTGTCTTGAGGACGAGTAGAGCAGCAAATTTGTGTCCTTCCCAAAAAAAAACTATAAAAACGGCAATTGCTGGCATACTCAAAATTACAAATTTCGAAAGTTATCATACTAATTTTAGACTGCTAGTCTTAAAGATTTCAATGGATGTAATCTTAATTTTCTAATGTTTTTGTCTCAAATTGTTAATTGACTAAGATTTTCAACCACAAATTAACTTTGTTATAAAGTACCGTAAAATGGACGAAGTGCTCTTACCCAATTTAAACCCATTTCCACATTTTGAAATCGGTGTTATGGCGTTAAGGAATTCATGATGAATTACCAAACCTTATTGAACAGAAATGTCAGCACAATTTGATATCCTCAACTGTCAAACCGTATAGACCTTTATCATCGCGACTTCTCATGCAGCTAACAAAACTTCTTGTATTTTTTTTCTTAAAAACTGAATATTTTACGATTTTTTACTCATTTGATTCCAAAATATTTAACATTCGCTTGGTACGATAAAAGGAAAAAATTGTAAGTAAGGCTAAATTTGGGACCAAGGGTAAATTAACGATCATTTCATGAAGTGCGAATATTACAGTTTAGTTATTTAAGTCGAGCAATTCAAAAAGCTGATTTACTAGGGCATAATCCGTCAACATAACAACACAAAAGGTTAACACAAGAGACATTACGACGACGCGACGTCCAAGGGATTTAAATAAATCAACGATATTACTGAATACCAATCATTTTGACCTCAGAAATTTCCTGGAGCATTAGCACAAAGATGGAATTTATTCTCAAGCTTTTTGAACTGGTATGAAAACGTGTATAAGTTTTATAGGTAATAGCCAGATCAAAAGCGGAGGTATTGTTCACTTGCAAAGTGTAATCGAATAATCACACTTCTAAAGTATTTAAAATTTTGTGGATACTTTTGATCAAAACATTTTAGTAAGCAATAAACCGACAGCTGTAACAGAAACCTATAAAAAACTAAGACAACTTCAAAATCTAAAGGCAAAAGACCAAAATCAACAATTTTGAAATGGGCTCAGGACATCAGTTTCACAATGGCTATAATTTTTTTATAGGAAAGTCATCAACTATGAGAGTCATTTATGGATGGAAAATGTCAATGCACACAATTGTCGAACTTATGACAATACCAATCCATTTGAAATCAAAAAAGCAATGTCACTTTTTCACATGGATTTGAGCTAGTGGTGGCATTGGGCAATCAATTCTTTGAGAAATATTTTGGGTAGCCCATCAAAATTTCGCAAATATAATGCAAACATACTTTTATCATATAGAGGACTTAAAAGATTCAATCTTTTTTGTTGAACGACCCCGTGCATTTTTATTTTTTGTAAAGAAAAATATGAATTGTAATTTTCTTCATATTAAACGTACTTTAAATGGAATATATTCTTCAAGCTATATTTACGGGTGCACTCATTTCCTATGATATCGTTTTCAAACTTTAAATGAGACTATCAATATTAATATCATTTAAACAAAAACAATATTGGCATAGTAAACAGATACTACCTTATACTTTACTATCTTATTTGTTTGTTATTTTATCTATAGTTTTTTGAATAAATTAGAATTATATATATTTATATATTCATATGCACAGCCCCTCAACACACACTCTTTTGTTTATTTTATCACCTGATAGGTGCTCATCAAATGCATATTTATAACTCTTTATATAAACAACACTTTAGAGGAAATGAAAAAAAAATAATTCCAATTGCATTGAAACCACAATGTGGAAACAATAAAATTTATTAAGTTCTAATTACTTATGGCAATGCGTTTCTAGACAGTTTTATTGTTTGAGTGATAACAATATAAATAAATTGAAGTAGAAGAACTTATACTTATATCTTATCTTTGGTAACGTTTATGCCAATTTCACTCTAAATGATATTATCAAAAAAATGGGTGTAAGTTTTGTTATAGTAAATGTCTTATAAATATAAACATAAAATTAGCACATTTTTCTTATAAAGAACTTAATTGTTTTAATTGAATTCAATGGTTATTTAAAAAAAAAAAAGCTTACAATCGACTTGTGAATTGATTGACATAAATCAATTTATATAACTTTATGGTAATCTCAATTCACGAAATGACGAATTTTAATTTTTTGCTGAGACCAGTGTTGGCTTTCAAATAATTGCCATATCAACCTTAATAATTTTTTTGTTAGTTTAGCTTTGTTTTTTGTTTTTTTAATGCTTATATGAATGGTTTTAATTGTTTATTTTATCGTAGCATCTAATGCAATTAAAAATAACAACAAAGAGACAATATATTTTCGCTCTACATGAACATAAAACAATTGTATGGTATTCATAATGAAATAAGAGCAACATTATTATTTCCCCGAAAAAAGTCATTGTAATAGTAATACTCTAAGCTCATAGCCAACATAAACCGCAAAGTCATAAAACACACATCCACAAAACAAATTAAACCCTACATTTTAATTCGCATCGTTTTGAAAAAAAAGACAAAACGATTTCAAATGAATGATAACAAAATACAGAGTAAGTACCATAGAAAATGAAAATTTAATGCTCAGTTGCACCAAGCTGTTTTATTTTTTGTAATAAGTTTAATCTAACAAAATTTATGATGTGAATGAAATGGATCATAAAATAAATATAATAAACTGAAAATGAGAAAGGATTTTCAAAAATAATAATTTTAAAATTTATATTTATTTATATTTACTAAATTTGTTAACATGACAGCTCTGACTTTCAAGGATTATTCAAATTATTTAATACTTTAAAAACAAAAAAAATTTGCGTGCTTGACGCAATAATTTTTTTCAGGAAACGGTTTAAGAAAATGAATGTTTCTTCTTGTAATTTTATCGTCACTCTTGAAAAGTGGTTTCAGACAGAGAAATTGATGACTTAAAATGTCTAATCTTAATATTCTTAAAATTTATAATTTAGCAAATAAAAAAATTTACCAAATTTTCTTTACAGATTTATCGCAAGTTTGCACGATAATAATTCGTTCTTACAATACTCATATATCCAGATTGATTAAGTAAAGTTTCGCTTAAAATATCTTAATTGTCACAAGTGTAACAATTTCTTACCGAAACTTTGAGCATCTTTTTTTTATAATAAACACACACTCAAGGGGATATTACTACCCTTATTATGCAGAGGCACAGTGTAAGCACTAGGAAGAGGAAAGCGGGTTTAAAAGGCGATGTCGGTGCACGTTGGTTTTGAACTGAATATTGCAATGACTAGGAAAGACAGAGTGTGGTAAGGCATTCCACATTCACGTAGTACGGCTAAAGAACGAATGTCTGTGAATGACAGTGCGACCGAAGTTGGGCTCGAGGGTATATTGATGAGCATTCCTAGGTTAAGGTTGAACTGTTAAAGGGGAGAATTGCAACTGGCTATTTCACTAGAGCATGAGCTGTTAAAATAACGGTAAAAAAGGATTAGACAAGAGACCATACGACGATGTTCAAGCGAAGTAAATGAGTTTATGATGATATTATCATCTATCAATTTAAATGCTCTACGTTCACTACTATCCAAGAGGCTTAAATAAGTTGCAGGACCACCAGCCCAGAGATGGGAGTTATACTCAAGCATTGGACGTATAATAGTCTTGTAGATAATAGCTAGATCAGAAGGGGTGAAATATTTCTTGCATCGCTTAAAGAAACCCAAACAAGTGCCATCCAAGGATAATGGCAATGGGGGTATATCTCGCTTTAACGATACAAGGCAGCATTGCGTTTTCGAAGCATTAAATTCCACGCGATTTTTTAATCCCCATTAAACAATGCTGTTAAGGTCGGAATTTAATGAGTTTATCATATTTTCGCGTTGCAGTTCCACATCCGAAGAAGAGGGATATGAGTCTGAAAACGAATATGAAAAGCTAAGAGTACTATCTTCAGCGAAACAATGTATTGGATTAGATGTTGCAGACAGGAGATCATTAATAAATATGAGAAAGAATATTGGAGATAGAACAGAACCCTGGGGCACACCAGCATTTATTTTGTGGTTACAACTTGTATTGAATTATTCGAAAGGTAATTACTAATCCAATGAAGGAGGGATTCATGAAAACCGAAAGCACGCATTTTCAATAAAAGAGCCTATCCTATATCAAGGGCAATATTCTTACTTTCTCTAAAGCGATAATTTGTCCCACTCTTCGGTGAGATGAACCATGAGATGACCAGTGGACCTATTGTTTCGAAAGCCGTATTGCCGGTCATTAAGAAGCTTTCGATCTTCAAGATATTTGTTGATCTGATATTTAATCAGCGTTTCTATGACCTTGGAAAGATGGGACGTAAGTGCAATCGGTCGGTAATTAGAGGATGAGGAAAATTCACCTTTTTTAGGGATGGGCTGGACAAATGCAGTTTTCCATCCTCTCGGAAGAAGCCCTGAGGAGTAGGACAGATGAAAAAACTTACGCAGTGGTTTTGCCAGCGTTGAAGAACACCTCTTCAGAACAATAGCGGGGATACCATCCGGACCAGCGGATTTATGTGTGTTTAGATCTCTAAGGACTCTTTCCACAGTACGAGTGCGAAAAAAGATTGGTCCCATAGAATCACTAACTTGTTCAAATACAGGCGGAGTCATAACAGTCACTGGCAGCGTAGAATTGGTGGTGAACTGCCTAACGAAGAGATTAGCTTTCTCTAAAGAGCTAACAAAAGGAGTGTCATTGACAACGAGCGTAGGAAACGACGAAGAGGATGAATTCCTCATGTTTTTTTACAAATGACCAAAAAATTTTACTGCCTTTGGGACATTGAAGTATTTTTTCCCGTAATTTTTAGTCTTGTGAAAATTAAGTCCGTCGAATATGGGCGTAGCAGTCCTTCCTGGCTTGTTTGAAATTATTCCGGTTTTTCTCAGTTCGATTGGTTTTAAAACAACGGAAACTTACCTTCTTGACCCTAATAACCTCTTTACAGCTCGCATCGAACCATGCGTTTTCCTCGGGTCTGATACTTTTAACCCTGTTCGGTATAAAAGTTCTCATTTCCAGGAGAATTAAACTTGTTACCATATCAGCGTTGGCGTCAACGTCACTATCGAGGAAGCATAGTGACCAGTTAAAGATCCTGAAGTAATTATTTAGACCGTCCCAGTTGGCTTTCTTGTATTGCCAAACGGTTTTGATACGAGATATTTGCTGATATAACACAATGGTCAGATGTGCCTAGAGGCGATAGAACACTAACAGTGTACTTACCAGGGTCAGAGGTAAGAAACAAGTCAAGAATGTTTTCTGCTCGACCTATCACGTCCGATATTCGAGTGGGCTCGTTGACCAGCTGAGTTAGGTGTTTCAACTCAGCGAAGATTTCGGGACACACTCCATCGGGTGTTGTCTGGCCTGAATGTTGAAGCCATGCAGAATTTGGTTCTTTGGATGGAATCAGACAAAGCATCAAATTCACGAGAAGTTGATACTCTGTCTAAATTAGGGTTTCGATAAAGTAAGCAGAAGTGAATGATTTGCTTATTTACGGAGAATTTAAACTTCATATACTTAAAAAAGGAATTGGTGTAAGTACCATATTGTGGTAAGAGCTGATAAGCAACATCATTCCTAATGTATATGGCGAGGCCATGATGGGAAAAATATAAAGGCACGAAGCTATATACTTGGTGTATACTTGGGTTTCACTTATTGCCAATACAGCTGGCCTGTATGAAACAGTATGGCGGTATTCCAACAAAAAATTCGCCCTTAGTCCACGAAGCATATAATTATTATGAGTCACATTTTTAATGGATTAAGTTTTTTGTAGATTTGTGACGGTTTAGTATACAACAATACTACACAAATGATTTGAATAATATTCTCTTACAATATTCAATCATATGCTGATTGTTTAACCGTGAGTTTTGTTTAAAATATGGTTACCGTCACAAACGTAACAAAAACTTTCTGAAAGAAAAGTTTGACATATTTTCTCATTTATGAGAAATAATTACTTTTATAAATCGAGTCATAACTATTCAGGAACAAATAAACATGAGTCACATCTGTAACGACTTGAAAAATGGTTCTTGCAAATTCGAGACGAACAAATATGAAAAATCATTACGAAAATAATGGATATAATTCTTTCTTATAATATTCAAGACAACTACATATGTATTCCGTTGGCATTGAGTTCCTTAAAATATCGTTACTATCACAATGGTAACAATTTCTTACAGAAAACTTTAGACAACTGTTCATGCTTATTTCTCATTTATGAGAAAGAACTTCTTTGTCTAAATCGAGCCAATTATCAACTATTTAACTTTTCTTTTGGCGTTGAGTTCTACTTAAAATATCACGTTATTGTCACAAACGTAACATTTTCCTAAATAAGTTTTTTATATCTCTCCAAGACTTGAAATATTTTCTTAGTTGATTTTAAACATTTTAATTGAAAGATTAACAAACAAAATTATTAATTTTTTCAATATTCTGATATCCAGATCTATTAGCCTTATTTACACTTAAATATCAATACTGTCACAAACGTAACAATTTCTTAGAGATTTATTTCATTTTTTATAAGAAATATTTTTTTTTACAAACATTAAGCCAAGCTTAAATCCAATTTAAAACCAAAAACTTATTAAAAGTCTCGTCTGTAACCGATTAAAAAGTTTCCATAGGTATCACAATTTTATAAAAAAAATTATGGAAATAATTGTCTTTTACAATATTTAAATACTTAAAAACGTAACAATCTGTATTAGACAACTTTAAACATTCATGATTAATTTCCTAATTTTTAAAAATAATTATCTTCTGTGCGTCAAGACAAGTTTAAATCCATAACCATTCATGCACGATGTAAAAATTATCATACGTCACATTTTTCACGGATTAGTTTGAGAAATTCAAAAAATTATAAAATCGAGTCACATCTTAAATATCAGAATTGTCACAAACGTAACAATAACTTATTTAATCTTTGGAAAACTGCTCGTTATTTGTTTTCTGATGTATGTATAATAGTCGAGTCAATATAAATCCATAACCATTTTCGGAAAAAATGTAACGTAACAAAGTATAAAACCAGGCAATTCAATATTCCATATAAAACAACAAATTTTACAAAAGTCTTTACTACATAATGTTTTAGTTACGAATGAAATGTTAGCCTTAAATTTTGTCATTAAGCAGATATCATATTTTAAAAAATGTTGGTGTAACTAGGCATTAAACCTCCATTCAAATAAATACAATATCTAAAATCTCATAGATACATTACAAGACCAACAAAAAAAAGCTACAAACAATCTTTGTGCGTGCCACAAGTTTCCACGCTGGGGCACTCAATCTATTATTTCTATTTTGTCTCTACTTTTGAACCATTTGCCTACACTAAACCCAAAATTCACAGCAAAAAAAACCTCGTCTATCTGCTCTTAATCTCGTTAAAGATACTTATATTTTTTTCTATTAAAACCATCAAAGGCCCAAACTCATGTTTTGTTTGTTGTGTCTTCTCAATTCCACAAGTTTGGCCAAAATTGTGCAATATGATAGGTGGGTTGGGTTGAGTATAGGGAATGAGTGCGGATTGCGGAAATGCAAAATGACTCTACTCTGACTTGATTTTTGCCAAAATAGTCGGATTTAATTGTGGAAAATTCAATTTTGCCAAAAATACACAAAACACAGTCACATGTGTATCTTTATCTTTTGTACACAAGAGAAAAACTTAAACAAAAAAGAAGCGAGTTCATCGGCAGACTCCTGGGATGTTGAACATTGCCACGGAGTGGCGGCGAATATGCCTCAGAGGGAAGATACCTAAAGCCCAAAAAAAAAAATCTATAGATATAGAAAAAAAGACAAAATAGAAAGGAAAAAGATACTATTTAGAGCTCTGCGCGCCATCATCGTCATATTCGTCGTCGTAGTCGTTGTTGTAGTCTTCGTATACTCGATAACAATAGAATGTAAATTGTTTTTTGGCAAAGATTTTTATTCGGCTCTATTCAGCTTACAGAACAGAACCGAGCGGAATACCCATCACCACCATCCACGAGGATACGGCGCGGTGGCAGTGGCCAAGTTATAGCCGCAGCAACAGCCAGCCATCACCTCTGCCAACATATTTTCTCTAGGAAAAGGGACAAAAGAGTAGGGAGGTTTTCGGTACTCAGTACAACGACAACGTATCGAGATTAAAGACCCCCCCCCCTGATGGTATATGGTGCAAAAATGAGACACTTTTTTTTCTCTCTCTCTTTCTCGCTTTTTGTCTTCACTTTCAAGTCTGAATAAATGAGGTTTAAAGATGAAGATACAAAGATAATGGCTTGTGCCATTCGTGCGAGATTTTTATGACGGAATTAGATCGTGAATTCTAAGTAGGAGAAAACAATTTTCTGTTGTTTTATTGTTGTCTTCTTGAGATAAAATAGATACGAGTTTTCTTACCTCCACATCTCACCCCACCAAAACCACCCACCAAACCATTCACCTCCACAACTACTATACAACATCTGGTTCTTGAAAAAAAAAGATACAAATCTTTGTTGTTCAATTTTTGCATTAGCAAACTTTAATTGTAAAATTAGAGAGAAGGAGAATTAGAGATAAGAAAACTTTAATTAGCTTTGACCTAAAGTCTATGGTTAATGGTAAAAAAAAAGATATTTTATGCAAATTTAAGATATTTTTTGAAAAGCTACTTATAACCTATCTTAAAAAACATTGATTGTGTTTAAAGGCGATTAGATAACAACGACTACAATGGACTACCTCAAGGTTGAGTCTTTGGTACTCTTCTATTTTTTTTTTCAAATTTGTTTTCAAAGCGAATTATTTAGACTGGTAATTTCAAAGTAAGTACCAATCAAGAAGATATATTAAGAGTAAAGATAAGATATTTTTAATTTAATACAAAGTAAGGTATAATTTAGCATAATTATCAGTTGTTAAGGAACTTAGAAAGCTTCTGAAAGTGATTTTGTACATAATTTTCTATTAATTCATCAAAAAATTTTAATTTTATTTTAAAATGTAGAAAAAGTAGAAAAAGAAAACAAAGTTTCAAGTTGAAGATTCCAATAAATTTAATTAAACATGAGTCAAGGTCAATTTATACATTTTGTAGATACATAGATACATAATTCTCACTGTGTGGAAAATTTATTTGAAATCAAAGCATAAAAGTAAGAAAAAAAAGAAGAGATACTTAATAAGAAACTTGATAGTATCAGATGATTAAAATGTCACAATCAATGGAGTCATGTAGACAAAATGCACATATATTTATAACCATCACCTTCACCAGCAAGCCACCTGCACGAGTCAGAAACATTACACCATTTTAATGAAGTATTTTTGCGGTGGTACGGTACTACCTAATACTCAGATACACTGCTTGAGCACTTATTTTATAAGCATGGGAAGAGAAGGGTGGCTTTACCGCAAATAACATGATGAGAAAATGTAAGAAATTAAAAAAAATAACACTCGAGGATGAGTTTATGATTTGAGAATATTTAAATTTTATTAGAAATTTGAAATTTTTTAACATTGTGCAAAAACTGAAACTGTGTTTTGGAACTTAGGATTTAAGGCATTGAAAATATGTAATAAGTATCTAAAACTAATCAGACTTTAGATGATGTGGGCATTTCAACATTTAAACATGAAAACTTATCAATGTTTTATAAAGGGTGTTTTTTAAGATGCGTAATTTGCAAGACGAAATGAAACTCATATAATTTGATGTTATGTCCAATAATTTAGCTTTTGGGGAGTCGGTAGCTCGCGGGAACCAATCCAATTGCAAACGTTGTTCAGGATAAGTATATTTACTATGAAACTGCGAAATCAAGTGACAGCTGTCAAAAGCACGACCTCGGAAAAAGAGATTGTTAAATTGAAAACCACACGTCTAAAAAAAACCATCATTGCAAGAGTTAATTTGTAATTGACATCAGATAAAAGAACTAAATTCTTAAAACAGTGAAATTTTGAAATCCATGACATTTTAAAAACATTAACATTTTTCGAATATTATAAGTCTGAAATACGTAAAATTTTGTAATAAAAAACAAATTTTGTATGGAATAAATAATTCTAAAAATATTAAGTAAAATTAAATTTTTAAACAAAAGTTGTCAGTGGTAGGAAGGATCGAGCCACTCTAGGCAATACAATCGCAACAAAACACGTGAATAGGGGAACACCCCAGGATTGTGTCCTTTCGCCTTTTCTATGGCTTCCGGTCATGGATACAATGCTAGTTAAATTAGAGAGATGTGGAGTGAAGGCGGTAGCCTATGCAGATGATTTGGTGCTATTGATGTCAGGAAAGTATACCTCTGTGATTAGTGAAATCACGGAGTCAGCTTTGAAGAAAGTTAGCAGCTGGGCCACGAGTTGTGGACTAGGAATTCACTAAAGTAAAACTGAACTGTTGCTCTTTACCACCAAAACTTCATTCTATTTCGACTCAGAGATCAAATCCTATCATTGTCTTCCAGTGCAAAATATTTGGGAGTTATACTCGACCCTAAACGAAACTGGAAACTAAATATTGAAGTACGGGTTAAGAAGGCATGTGTTGCCTTCTACGTAGAACTTTCGGCAAAAAGTGGGGACTTCAGTCGAAGATGAAGCACGTCCAATCTTAACATATGGTTCGATTGTGTGGTGGCCTGCTCTTAGCAAAGCCTATAATATTAATAAGCTAAAGAAGGTTCAGAGAACAGCTTGCGTGGGCACCACAG
The DNA here is from genome assembly GCF_945859685.1 of Eupeodes corollae. NCBI lineage: Eukaryota > Metazoa > Arthropoda > Insecta > Diptera > Syrphidae > Eupeodes > Eupeodes corollae. Next base: position 246,365,939 of record NC_079147.1, read on the forward strand.
GGGCCATGTGTACTTGCAGAACGGATGCCTTAAACGTTATTTTGGATCTTCTACCAATCGACTTTGTATTAAATACATAGTTTCCTGCAGCGCTATTAGGCTGAAGGAATCAAACAGCTGGTTGTCAAAACCTTTTGGTCACAGCAACACAACGAAATTGATTCCCTCAAAAATTATCTCGGTAGACACTGACTACTGCACTCCTACTTTGAGCCTTAGTAAGGGTTTTAAGGTTATTTTCCCATCCAGAGAAGATTGGGAGGATGACATCGTGTCGATAGGTTTCGAAACAACTATCTTTACTGACGGCTCAAAGATGGAGTGCGGAGTTAGGTTAGGTTAGGTAGGAGTGGCTGTGCAGATGTCATTTAGACCTCAAGGGTCCATTGTGATACCACTAATGAGGTTACTAATGGAAAAGTAATGAATTTAAACAAACCATTTTGTAATTTTAATAAAGTTAGAGAGACGTTTTGTGTCAATCTTTGCCAGTTCACTGGTGTTATCGAAGAAGGGATTACCGAGAAAGTAATTCCTTCTAGTGGAGAGTGCTGGAGATGTACATAGAAGGTGTTGGACTGTTTCCACTTCTCCTCGTCCATGCAGCTTCTACAGAAGTCATTTGTGTAGAACCCTAGCCCCAGAGCAAGTCTTCCCATGAGGCAGTGTCCCGTTATTACTCCAATTGTAGAGCTTATACTTTGTCTGGTCAGTGAAATCAAGCCTTTTGACCGTTTTAAGTCAATACTTGGTCATATTTGGTTGGTTGCTAGGCAGGTGGTACTGAGTAACCATCTAGCATTTGTTGTTTCTAGAGCATATTGCTTGAGAAGATATTTGCTTTTAGCAAGTGGTGTTCCTATGTTATGTTTTTGTCTAACATAAGGCAGAAGTGTTCCGTTTTTGGCGAGCTCATCGGCTTTGCAATTTCCCGGAATGTCTCTGTGGCCCGGCACCCAAATCAGGTGAATGTTAAACTGTTCCGTCATCTCATTCAGAGATGATCGAAAATCGTGGACTGTTTGAGAGTTTGTGGAGACATACACGAGCGATTTAAGAGCGGCTTGGCTGTCTAGGAAGATTCGTATATCCTTAGAAGATATAACGTTTTCTTTGAGCCAGGATAGTGCTTCTTTAATCGCCATTACTTCTGCCTGGAATCCACTACATTGATTGGGAAGTCCATAGGATAGACTGAGATTCTGTTGTTCTGAATATATACCACTTCCAACTCCGTGATAGGTCTTTGAACCGTCAGTATAGAAGTGTACCGCATCGTCTTCCAGGGGTCTCTCTTCTTCCCAGGAGGATCTTGCAGGGATGGACACATGAAGCTTTTACCAAATACCATTTTTGGGGTGGTATAGTCTAAGCGATCTGGGATAGATCTGAAATTGTTTAGAATAGTTGTTTGAGAGGTGGCTCTAAGCCTTACACATGAGTCGGTAGCCACCTTTTTAGAGAAGATGTCAAGTGTCTAGTGCTGCGGTTGGTGTTGAGCAAAGTGCTCCTGTGATGCTTTGAAGAGCTTTTACCATCTTGTCCAGTGTGGTCCACCATACGACAACTCCATAAATGAGTATCGGTCTGATTACCGAAGTATATAGCCAGTGGGTTATTTTTGGGGAAAAGCCCCATTTTGATTCTATGGCCTTTTTACAAGTAAAAAGCGTTACACTAGCCTTTTTTACTCTTTTATCAATATTTGCCTTCCAATTTAGTTTTTGGTCTAAAATTAGGCCTAAATATGTAGCTTGGTCAGAAAAGCTTTAATGGTATTCCTCTAATCTTGGGTGGGCTAATCTGAAGAATTTTATATCTTCTCGAAAAGAGTATTAATTCTGTTTTGTGTGGGTTGACGTCCAATCCACATTGCTTGGCCCATTTAGTTAGCCTGTTTAGGGCATTTTGTAGGAGTTTCGAGAGAACTTGGGGGTGCTTCCCAGATACGGATATCGCAACTTTCTCTGCATAGGCAATCACCTTAAAACCCTCTGGTTCCAATGCTGTAAGTAGGTCGTTTACTTCCATGTGCCATAAAAGAGGCGAAAGGACACCACCTTGGGGAGTGCCTCGATTCATCAATCTGGTGGTAGTAAAACTTCTCATGTTAGAAATTATTGTACTGCTTTTGAGCATGAGACTTATAAGATCTATGAGTGATTTCTCTGAGTGAATTTCAGCTTATCCATTGCTGTTGTGATCGCCTGGTAACTGAAGTTGTTGAAAGCTCCTTCAATATTTAGGAACGCTACCAGGTTATATTCTTTGTATCCGAGGGAATGTTCAACAATACGTTCCAGCGAGTGAAGTGCTGATTCTACTGATTTTCCTTTAGAGTAAGCATGTTGAGCTGTGGAAATAAGACATGGTTTTAAATTATGTCTGAAGGAAATTTCAATCAATCTTTCCAAGGTTTTAAGAAGGAAGGAAGATAGGCTGATTGGTCGTAGATCTTTAGGGATAACGTGTGAGGGTTTCCCTACTTTAGGAATGAAGATTACTTTTGTCAGTCTCCAGGCTTTGGGAATATATCTCAACCTTACACAGCTTGTCAGAATGATTTCCAATGGTGGAATAATCATGTCTGAGCATTTTTGTAGTTCGGCTGGAATGATTCCGTCTGGTCCTGGAGATTTATATGGATCAAAGCTGTCTATGGCCCATTGCAGTTTTTCCCGCGTTATTAGATCAACTAAATCGCTTGTAGAAGCTAGAGACTCTGATGTTAAGTCATTGAGTGCGGAGTTGGTTCTGGGATCTTTTTTGAGTCCCTAAATGTAGTTAAATCCTTTAGTCTTCCTGACTTTGCTAGCGTTTTTCAGACTGAACTGATACTTAAACAAAGCCTAAAGCAAAACCGAAATGCGGCTATCGTTACAGACAGTCAGGCAGCTGTCAAAGCCATTAACTCGGCCACATCCTCATCTAAATTGGTCCAGCAAGTCGCGATGAGCTTGCGAGCCTGAATGTTAAACTTGGTGTCACCCTGATCTGGGTTAAAGGCCATAGGGGTTTCGTGGGAAATGAACGGGCTGACGAGCTAGCAAGGCAAGGATCGGCCCTTCATAACTCACTTGTGGAAATGGTTAACATTCCTCTTGGTGCTATGAAGGGTAAAATCTTTTCTATCTACGAATCTATTGACAAATTCTGCAAGAGTAATTCTTGTCATGAAAAAGTGCTTTCTCAGATTAGCCTGCAATTACTCGCACACAGGAGTGGTTGAGTGTTGTAAGTCTCTAAGCCCTGGATTTCAACGGACTGTTGCGCCACCTAATTTATTTATTTTAGAAGGTTTGGTAAAGTGTTAATCAAATAACCTTTTCAATAAAGATACATGGACTCTTCTATAAGATTTTGATGAGACAAACAAAGAAAAGGTAACAAAAAAGTGCCTTAGGGTCAATATCGTAGGTTTTAGAAAGCTTAAAATTAGCTCTCTGGGACGCAATATTTGAATCCTTGAGATTATTTTTTGAGGACAGAATTGCAGAACGTGCCTAAAAAACTTCTTACTCTTCTGAAATTCTTCCAATAAATCTGAAAACCTAACACTATTATTCACGAGTGTTTTTTAAACGCTTTTTCTCCTAGCAATTAAACCAACCACAAAATTGTATACAACATCAAATAAACTTTAACGACACTTGAAAGCAAATTTGTACTCGAGAATATTCATAAAATTCTTTATGGATACAATTTTTACTGATTAACCTCATATAAATAACTAAAATATTCATTATGTTTACTAAAAGATTCTCAAATAAAAAAAAATTTAAATTACAAACACAAATTTTGTTAATTGCTCCTATGTTCGTATTTATACCTTACCTAAATCTTGCCTCACACAGAAAAATAGATACAAAAAAAAACAGTGGCGCACAACAAAACCAAAATAATGCAAACATGGGCCCCATCACCAATTTATGTATATCTAATCTATAAAGAAAAGAAAGAAAGGAAGGACGAAATAATTGAAGAATTCCTTTGCCAAGAAAATGCGTACGTAATGCGTATGTGAGCTGCAAAGGTACGCAATAAATAGATACAGATATTTCAAATACAACAAACAAACAAACAAACAAACAAGCAAGCAAACAACATTTTGTAAAAGAAAAGATACACATAGCAATTTTGGTACACGGCAGCGGCGTGTATAAATTTAGATGCATTTAAATCTAGTTCGAGTACGATAAATTTGTTGGGTTGTTTATTTAGTTTTATAAAACAAATAAATTTTTATAAAATTGTTTATAGAGAAGTAACAAAAATTTACATTGAAAATAAATTTATAAAAATAAAAAAAGGACAATGATGAAACGCAAATCCAGGCATATTTTTGTATGGAATTTCAATCAACAAAAACAAAACAAAATTGTTACATCCAACCGCAATTCTCCTCCCTTCTGTCACCCCTCCTACCCTTGTTGAAAATCCCCGCATAAATAAGATTGGAATGAGATCGGGATGCAAAAATTCAAGATACGCGCTATAAATAAGCATCAGCTTTCGATTGGCATCATGACGATGATGGTCGGCCAAGATTCAGAGCCTAAAAACCACGACCGACTGACGAAGACTTGACGCACAGCGAAGCAGCGCGGTGGATGGTGGTAGCGACCGTACGACACGTATCTTGTGTGCAAATTTTCTTCGACTCACTTGGAGACACATTTTTGCGTTCCCGAGATGAAAATGAAAGAAAAAAAATACCAAAAACACGGACTAATTCTAATTTAAAAGCCATCAGATACATCACATAGCTTTTGAGATACATTCGTTTTTATATACAGGCAGGCATGTGAACAGTGAACAACTGAACAACGCTGAGATACATGAAAATTATAAATTTCAGTTCAGTTTCGGTTCGGATCGGTTTGGGGGGGTTGATTGATGGTTTCGCCATAGATGTCAGTCACGATATGACGTAGAAAGAACTTTGATGACTTCTGGCAGATACGATGTGTAGATATTTCTTCAATTTTTGTTTTTTCTGTTTTGATGGAACACGAAAAATTAATTTATTTTCACTTTCTTTTTCGAGGGGTGGAGTACAGAATGATGGAAATGGAGCCAGAGAGGGAGGTTAAACGGGGATACCACAGCCGCCGCCATATGTTTTAACTTAACTCTGATGGAGTCTTGAGTTGTATGTTCGTACAAATAGGAATATCTAAGTGAGTTGCTGAATAAGACGAACATCACGATGGCTTTTTCCCGCTAAACAAATCGATGAAAGATTGGCGTCTAGAGCAGTATTCACTCTCGTAAAGAAGATTTAGAGGAAGATACATCATAAAAAGACTAATATCTGACAGATACAATCTAAAATTGAAGACAAAATGTGAACTAAAACTATTTTATGCATGCAGATTCCTATCCCCATTCCCTTACCCTTACCGACCATTTTTTTTTTCGTCGTAAAGCGCTGATGTCGCGTCGGTTATTGGGCGCGTTGATATTTAAGTTGACAATAGATTGAACGTTAGTTTACACGATGTGTCATTAATAGATAATAATTTATATATGTATCTATAAATATTTACGAAGTGAGAGGTGGCGTTTTATGTATGTCGTTATATTTGTTTATATTATTTTGTATTATTTTGCATAATTTATTTAAATTTTTTGTTTGGGTTTTTTGTTTTTATTTTCTTTATAATTTTTCAGTCACCACAGACATTTTTGTGGTTTAATTTTATGAGAAAAGTAGATATATGAACAAATTGAACTTATATATTTTATGTCGCATATTAGTGAAGATGATAATAATTTAAAATATTTAAATGATGAATGATTTGTTGAGACATTTAAATGGTCTCAATTGGAGATAAAATGATTTTAATGTTCTTTTGGACAAAGTGTTGTATCGGAAGTGTGGAATTTATTTTATTATTTTTTACAGAGACGTGGAAGGAATGTCTGTAAGGCATCTAGCCAAGTTCTTAAAGTTATAAAAGGTATAGGCATTTTCTCAAATAATTTCTTTGGTAAATTATTTTTTAGTTTGGTATATTTTTGAACAATATGCTATTATTTGTATAATACAACATCAAGGGGTCGTCAACCTTTGCGCTCAAATGTCGGGCCTAATTTTCAAGGATGGATTGCAAAAAATCTACACACATGACATTTGAAGAAAACTTTTTTTATTTCATTTGTCAATTCTTGAAATTTAATGAAAAATAAAGAAAGGATGATTTTTAATTAAATTTGCCCTTCACACGTCGTTGAATGCACGACGGCTGGTAAGATATCTCAGCTTTAGAAGCTTGAAACAACTAAAAATAGAGGCAGGGATGCGACCCACACTGATAACTTCCCATTCCTTTGGTCGATTTGTCTTGCTTAAAAGTTTGTCTATATGTATAAATTTTTACCAAATTTGCGTACTATTTTTTGTAGATTTTATTTTTTATAAAAAAAAGGACTGTTGGATTATTATAAACAAATTACTGAATATCGAAAGCAATATTTTCGGTGAAATAAGAAAGTTTAAAGAAAATATTTTTAATTTTTGAAAAGCTATTTGAGTCGAAAGTAAATTTTTATCAAGTTTTAGTATTGTTTTCTTTTTTTGGGTTTTTATTTTTTCTAAAAAACTGTCAGTTCGATTTTTCTCAAATTTGTTTCTAATGTTGAAAACAATATTTCTTATAAGTAAAACGACGTTAGAAGCTATTAACTCAAATTTTTGAATAGATATTTGAGTCGAAAATCAATTTTTGTCAACTTTTATTAATTTTTTGTTTAGGTTTTCATTTTTTGTAAAAAAAACTGTCCATTCGATTTTTCTCAACATTTTTTAGTATGTTGAAAACAATATTTTTTTAAGATAAAAAAGTTTAAAGCCTAAATTTCAAGTTTTTGAAAAAATATTTGGATCGATATTCAATTTTTACCAACTTTAAGTAATGTTATTTAAGGTTTTTAATTTTTATAAAAAAAACTGTTGATTAAATGTTTCTCAGAATTTTATCACATGTCGTTGCACAAAATTGTTTTGGAGATGAAATCATATTTAAGTCGTAAAATTTTCGAAGCGACAAATTTTTCTTCAGTTTTTTTGATTTATGAACAAAAACCGTTAAATGATTTTTTTTTCTAAAAATATACTTGTTTTATATCACATTACAATATACAATATAAAATTTAATTCATGTCTCTAGCGTCATTTCTTCATGAGATATTTGGAGTTAACCAAAATGTTCACCTTTTCTTTAAACTGCTATGGTAAAAAAAACACCTACGCAATTTTCTAGAGAGCCCTTTATGAATTTTTCTGCCTTATTATCTGTAAAACAAAATTTATTTGAAGTCGGTGTCCCTTCTGGTTCTTGAGCTATGGAAGACGAAAAAAACGTAGCGAACGTACGCATTAATTTGGTTAAGATCCTCGTTGATGGAGAGGGACAGTTCATTGAGCTGATGAAAAGGCCTGGCAAGGTGGAGTTGAACATCATCAGCATACAGGTGAACCGAAGAGTGATAACAACACACAGGCAGATCATTGATGAACATACAAAAGAGTATTGAACCAAGAATCGAACCCTGTAGGGCTTCTTGTGTCTGAGAGCTGAGCATTTCCCCCAGAAAAAAACATTTGTGATCATCTGACAGATAGTCACCAAGTATCGAGCATGCCCGCTCACTGAAGCCAAAGAAGTTTACGAGTTTCCACTTTATAATACTGTGATTCACTTTGTCAAAGGCCTTTGTAAAGTCGAATAAGCAGAGGAGATTTGACCCTTAATAGTCCACCCTAACATCTTCAAGAAGATTAACCATTGCAGTAGAGCAGCTATGATTTGCTCTGAAACCAGATTGTTTTTAAACAGCAAATTGTTAAGGGAAATATGACTTAAGATCTGTTGCTCAATTATCTTCTCAAAGACCTTAGAGAGGCAAGGTAAGATGCTTATGAAGAACTCATGCAATTTTCCAAGAGCGAGGGAAAGTAGAAGTGACGATGCACCAATTTATAATATGAGTTAAATGGTTTATAATTAGTGGAAGTATGAGTTTATCAAAACGAATAGGCACTCCATCATCACCAACAGAGTCAGACTTGATAGCCTTCACACATTTTAGAATATCATCTTCACTAAGAACATCAAAGTCCTCCAGCCTAGGCACATTGTTCAAGGAGTTAAATGTAGTATTTGCTTCAAAATCAGCAACAGAACTCGACTCTCCAAGGAAATAATCATTGAGCTCATCCGGGTCCAGGGAACATTGAGCTCCTATAGCTTTGCAGACACCAATCCTACATAGGTTGCGCCATAGCTTTTTAGGTGGTAAAGAGGTATTGAGTTTGGACGCATAATAGTTGATTTCGGATGATCGAATTATAGTTGTCGCTTGATTACGGGCTACAAGAAAATGCCCTCCAGTTAACAGGTGTTGGTCTACGCTTCCATCTACTTTGTAGTTTGTTTCTATTTTTAATGCTGGTTAACATTTTAGAAGTGAACCAAGGTCAAATGTTATTTCCGTTTTAATTGGGGCACATTGATTAAAGAGTTGGAGCAACAGATGTTGAAACAAATTAACTTTAGCATTAGCATTTGCATAAAGACGACAACTAAGCCAAGTAGCCATATCTTCTACATTTTCGTCAAAATCGTGCCAACAGATTAACGATGATTGAACTTTGATGTACATATCAGACAAGATCTAACTGTAGAAGTGAGTGATATGACTTCCTACAAACACTGAAAAATCAAAGATATTATGAACCAAAATGTTTGTATAGATATCTTGGAAGAATGTCACTATAAAGCGTTACCTATCCCCGATGCGGCTTTTAATGAGTAGCACTTGCATCCCGGAATCTAATCAACTTTCAGTACTCGGTATGTGTATCACAGATCACCTCTTATGGAATGATCACATATTCGATATCGCCAAAAATGCTGTTAGATGCTTAGGATTTCTTCCGACAGTGCAATAAATTGGTTACGCCTGTAATTTGCAAAGCCTTCATTCGTCCAAAACTCGAATATAACTCCCATATTTGGGCAGTTGCCCCTCAAACAAGTTTAAGTATTTTGGACATTATCCAATAAGAGCTTTGAAAATGATAGGCGATAGATTTTATAAACGAAACAACTACGTCACTCGAACACCGTCGCAATGTCTCATGCATTTCGTTGTTCTACCGATATTTTTATAAACAGTGTTCTGTCGAATTAGCCAGTTGCATTCCCCCTCTCAAAAAAATTCAGCCGTAATACTCGTACTTCTAGGAATGCTCCTCAGTTTACCCTTGAGCTAAGTTTCGGACGTATTGTCAAATATAGAGATTCTTTTCTTAAACGCACATCGAGAATGTGGAATGCTTTACACAACTCTGTTTTTCCCTATCGTTTTAACATTCAAAACTTTAATACCAATGTGCATCGGTATTTCCTCTTTCATCCTTCCATATTTTCCTAAAGCTCGCACTGTGTTCAAACCTTAAACATGTTAAGGGTATTAATTACCCCTTGAGTGCCTGACAACTATACAAATAAGCTACATTCAAAAGAAGAAATTAATGCTCACAAAATGGGTCAACTAGTAACATAAAGACCCAAAACACACTATAGTTCGAAGCAAAAGAGTGCTTCCGTGTCAATGTCAAAGTCCCCTAACTTGAATATTTTGTGGTGACCTTAAAAGAGCAATAACAATCAATTTTGGGCAGCAGCTCAAAATGCATGGTGTATATAATGAGCGGAGCGATGTAAATTATGTCATTTAAAAAAGTTTTTTTTTCTAAATCAATGACTCCGCTTAGACCTATGGAAGCGTTCGAGACAAATGCAAGACCCATTAACGTACATTTTAGTGAATAAGATTTTAATTCATTCATGGATGGGATTGTGAAAAAAAGGTATCAGTTTCGACAAAAAAAAACGTAAACCGATAAATTAAGGTTTCCTATTAACAAAGTTTTATAGATAAGACATATAAAAAACAAATTGCAATTTAAAATTGAAAGTAGCAATTTTAATTAATAGCTAAAAATATTGTTGCCCAATTTTTCTTGAAAAACCATTTTCGTTTTTGGAAAAAACTTACCCTTTTTCTCTTATAGAACTCTGGAAGGACTATTTTATTAAACATTGAGTTTTCCTGGCTGAGCCCTTCCCACCAATTTATAGTTAGCGCCAAAATAAATTTTTTTCGTAAACGACAAATCAAAAGCATACTGATGGTCCTTGAAAGAACTTGTACCCATACTCAGTATTGTTAATTATGAATTTTGCTTATTTTAGAACATGACAATAGCCTTCAAGGCTCCATGTGTTACTGGCTAATTTTAATAATTAAGTTGCCTTTTTTATTGGAAATGTCGCTTGAGATAAAATGGCGGGAAGGGCTCGATTTGTCAGTGAACATTGTAAGCAATTTCATATAACACAGAAATTGCTGCTATAATTTGCAGAAATCGGTTGTCGAAGGTCACCATGCCTATGACGAGACTATTTTTTCGGTTTCATTAGTTCAAAAACGGATATTTTTACGTGAGGACAAAAAGCGTGTAAATCAACCCGAAAAAGGTGAGGATAATTAATTGCAGACTATTTTGGGTGAAGGCGATTACAACTGCAGAAAATGATTACCAGTGGAGTGCTAATCAGCCAGCCATTTTTAAACAATTTTTTGTCTTATGAATAGTTGGAAATGGTCAAAAAATGAGAGGTGACCTAATTCCTCTACTGCCTCCTGGTTTTCTCAATTGGCCAAACAATCGCCAAGTACCACTTTGATTCTTACGAAGACTACCAAAAATGCCTAAATAGTGGTTTGCCCCTAAAGGAAAGAACGTTTGTATGCATGGTATTCAGACATTACAAGAAAAACACGTATTTTTTTACTTCAAAACATCGGATATAAGGTTATACATTATTGACCTTTTAATTTATATTCTTTGTAGCCAAAAATTATCTGAGAAACTCAAAACATATTTAAATCAAGATCTCTTTTAACTTGAATATTTTTATTTCAAAAACAAGAACCAAATATTTCAGTCGCACGTTTTATTTTAATAACTTGTCAACTTTACTCCATTACAAAGTATTTCATTTTTTCTACTATAATTAATTTTCTATATTTTTATGTGCATATGGAATGTATTTATAAATACATTGCTCATTAAAATTGTACTTTAAATGCTTGACTGCACTTGAAATTGGAATCAATTGAGACGCTTGAACTCAAACCGCCCTACAAATAACATACTAACTACAATATGCACACAATAGACCTACACTCGTTTCGAATTACTTTAAATCATTTGTTGAAATTTGATATTTTCTACATGATGTGTCGACAGTACGTATCATTTTTTTTACTTGCAATAAGGTAAGTGAATATAAGACGAGTGTTGGATTCACACAAAAAAAAATAAGAATCGGACGGAATGTACTTTTGTCTGGTACTACGAAGTGCAGTATACAACATGGAGCAATATTTTTTGAGACTTTTTTAACGAAAGTAAGCATTTGTTCAATACGTTAATTGCTTACGTTAAGTTTACAATTTTCACTAAAATCAAAACTTAGAACTTGCATAATTTCAACTATTTACAGCACCCAAAAAATGTATTAAAGCTTGCAGATTTGAGGTTATCATTTGTTGAGTCAATGAGTATTGGGAATTTGTTAAATTTGCTAATTAATTAGCGAAATAGTTCGATCCGCTACAAATAGTTCTAAAACGAAAATTACTTCTTTAAATAGCCTGACTAAGATTTAAAAAAAAACCGACAAAGAAAAGATATACATGAAATCGTTTCATTCAATACACCAGCTTTAGAGCAAAGCTGCAAATACTATTTACAGGTAAACCATTGGCAAAATTGATTTAGAACTTCTTGAAGCTTTTTACAATCTTTCATGAAGTTAAGAATTCGAAAAATTTCAACACCATCTGCATATATAAACTATAAAGAATAATTTAAAACTGAATGAAAATCATTAATAAATAAAATAAACAGTAATGGACCAAGGTGACTCCCTTGAGGTACACCAAAATTGATTTTAAATTGATATAAAGGGTTACTCCTTTACATGACATTATAATATCAATCTTTAAGATATGACGAAATCTACATAATGAAACGGTCGTCCAATTATATTTAATGTACAAACAATAATTTCATGACTAAATTTGTCAAACAGCTTGCTAAAGTCTGTAATAATGCAGTCGACTGAAGAGTGTTTTACGAATGTGTCCAAACAAAAAGTTGAGAATTGTAATAAATTAGTAATTGTAAATTTCGATTCACAAACTCATTTTGATTTTTAAATATAAAATGAGATCCATTAAAAGAAATTAATTTACAGACAAGAGATTCAAAAAAAATCTCACTATAGGGCCATAATTCGTAACAAAATGTGAAGAACCTTTTTAATAGTTAGAAAATTTCAGGGGGAAAGGTTGAAAAGAAGAAACAAAGAATAGGAAACATTAGTTACACATTTTTACAAAGGTAAATGGAGTGGAAAGTTGTTTCAGGTTTCCAGTTTTTTTTTGTTGACAAAAAAAACCAAAAATGGGTGTTTAATACCCCAAAAACTGTTTTTGACCTAGCCCCCCCCTTTCAGAAAAACGATTTTTGTAAAAATTGTTCCATGTTGTTCTGAACATTGTTTCAAATTTTTTGATCTCTATAATCAAAGTTTTTAAAGGTTTGGAATAAATTTGAAAAAATTGTATTGTAGCACTTAAATATTCAAGAGCAGACGAATTCCTGAGATGGAATCAACGGTGGCGTCTACAGTTCCAGTAAGGTTGAACAATTTAGTGAACAGCCTGCACGACACCACCTCCGACAACGGATTTAGGCTGGTCGATTTCGCTTCGGGGCAGGGCGTTCTGGTAGTTAGTACGCAATTCCACCGTCAACCAAATTGACCACATTGCTATCGACGCATGACACTTCTCCAGTATACAGGATAACCGAACAATCCGAGAGGACAACATTGAGTCGGACCACTATCTCGTTGTAGCCAAGGTACGGCTACGGATATCCCGCCACCACAGCGACCCTGGTTTGACAACGAATGCTGGCAAGCGCACGCAGTGAAACAGCAGGCATACAAAACGACGCTGCACAAAAAACCAGAGCTGCTCGCGAGTATTACGAGCAGAAGAGGGGAGAGGACCACTGGCTTCTTAGACGGAAAAAAAGAGAGCATGAGAAGCGCACGATCGAGAAGATAGAGGGATGTCACAACAGGAATGAGGTTCGTAAATTTTACCAAAAGGTAAAAAAAACCTCCCAAGGATACCAGAAACGAACCGTAAAGACGATCAGGGGAACATGGTAGTACCGCAGTCGGCGATGACGAACCGAATTCCGTTGTAAGGGAGATAGAACCACCTAACCTCGGCGACGCAGATCAACAATTCCGCCTACCCCACCTTGACGAAGTGAAGATAGCTACATATATCTAAACTTAAGTCAAACAAAGCTGCTGGAGCTTACGGCATCGCTGCCGAACTAATCAAAGCAGCAGGCGATGAATTGGTAGGGACCATGCACCAACTCGTCTGCAAAATATGGTCGGAAGAAAGTAAGCCCGATGAGTGGAACCTCAGCATAGTTTTCCCAATACAGAAAAAAGGAGATTCTCTAAATTGCGCCAACTATAACTGAACGTCTGAAGCCATTCGTCAACATCCTGATAGGTCCTTATCAGTGTGGCTTCAAACAAAGCTGCTGAAGCTGACGGCATCGCTGCCGAACTAATCAAAGCAGCAGGCGATGACTTGGTAGGGAGCATGCACCAACTCGTCTGCAAAATATGGTCGGAAGAAAGTAAGCCCGATGAGTGGAATCTCAGCATAGTTTTAACAATACAGAAAAAAGGAGACCCTCTAAACTGCGCCAACTACAGAGGCATCAGTCTCCTTACAATTGCGTATAAGATCCTTTCTGCCGTTTTATGTGAAAGTCTGAAGCCATTCGTCAACACCCTGCTTGGTCCTTATCAGTGTGGCTTCAGACCAGGAAAGTCCACTATCGACCAAATATTCACACTACGGCAGATCTTGGAAAAAAACCCAGGAGCTTCAAATCGATACCCACCATCTCTTTATCGATTTTAAAGCCGCGTATGACAGCATCTATAGGGAAGAGCTCTACCGAGCAATGTCTAGTTTTGGCATCCCTGTCAAACTTATCCGTTTGTGCAGAATGACGATGGAGAATGCCCGCTGCTCTATCAAGGTCGAAAAAATTCTCATCCATGCTTTGATGTCAAAAAATGTTTTGACAAGGCGATTCACTGTCATGCGACTTCTTCAACATCGTTCTGGAAAGAATCGTGCAAAAATCAACCGTCAACACTAGAGGCACAATCTTCCAAAGATCCATCCAATTACTCGGATACGCAGATAATATTGACATAATTGGAAGATCAAAGCGTGATGCTGCTATCAAAAAAGGACATTGAAAAACGACGTCTTGGACAAAACGTAGAATAACTCTTGCAAATCGCTGCTTCTTTGGACTTAGAAGGCAATTGAGAAGTAAAGTAAAATCACCATCTATAAGAAACTCATCATCCCGGTTATCATTTATGGCGCTGAGGCCTGGACCCTATCAAAAAAAGATGAGAGGGAGAAGCATCCTAAGGCTTCGAGAGAAAAATTCTTCGGGTGATTTTTGGTCCCGTACGCATAGATATAGAATGGAGGAGAAGACGACGAACTGTACGGGCTGTACAGCGACACTGACCTACTTAGCAGAATTAAAGTCCAACGGCTTAGATGGCTAGGTCATGTAGAGCGAATGGACATCAACGCTCCAGCCCGGAAGGTCTTCGAATCCAATCCTGAGTTACGGCGCAGTAGAGGAAGACCGCGATTCAGGTGGCGCACCCAGGTGGGAGAGAACCTCAACCAACTTGGCGTGCGAAACTGGAGACAGCTAGCTAGGGACCGAGCTGGCTGGAGACGCATGTTGGTTGAGGCCCAGGTCCGCCCGGACTGCAGCGCCACCTTAAGTTCGTAAGTAAGTGGCAACCATTAGCCAATCAATAAAATATCAAAGCAAGCAACAAGATTTATCTGTTACATTTTTTACGGTTTAAAATCTTTATTTTTTATTGAATATTTGGACCAATTTGATTTGAGGGATTTTGGATAGGGAAGAAGTTTTAGTTTTAAGATTTTGGAAAAGTGGGCGGGGGAGCATCCTTTGTAAATTTTTCATACTAAAAATCTACATTTCCCGACTCTTATTTATTGGAAAAATGCAACGGTTAGAATTTAAAAAATATAAAAGTTTGGAATTTCGGAAAAGGGAGACCAGAATTTTTTAAAAACAAGAATAGGTTTTGAAAGCAGCAAGTAACTGCAACTTTACTGTGAATTTATTTTAACATTTTTGTTTGTTATTTTATTTCAAGGTGTTTCATTTGAAATCGATCTGATTTTCTAAATTAAACATAAATCTCTTTAAAAAAATACATAATTTAGGTTTAAAAACATAAACATACACAAGCCCTATTTTGTATGGTTTTCAATTTTCCATTAAATTAAATTTTATATATATTTTTTTTAATTTAACATTTTGAATTGATTTGTATTGCAATTTTAAACAGCAAAACAAAATATAATAATAATTGTGCTTTTTCTGCAAATATGGTTGATTGTTAAATAAAATAATTTAAACAAAAAAAAAATTGTAAAAAGAGAAGAGATAATAAATTCAACTGCAATTGGCATTAAATTAATCTTTATTTGTATTTTTGCAATTGAAAGGCATCGCGTCGTTGTTGCATTTCATTTTATAAGCAGGTTGGTAAACATAAAGTATCTATAAGTTGAGTATATGAGTATCTATTTATTTATGTATATGACTCTTTTATATTAAACAGCAAACGAGCTACAAATATTTGTATCTATGATTGATTTATTTATTTATTATTTATTTTTTTTCTGATATGTATTTATAACGATACTAACTACAACAGGGTGAGTATAAAAATGTGTCAATCTGTCGTTGATAGGTTTTATGTTTTTATATTTCATTTTTATAAAGGCTTAAAGTAATACGAGATGGAAAAAAAATAAAAGATTATAATTAATAGTCAGAGTGCACGCAGTGAAAACTGAAGACATCAGAAAAAAGAGAACCTGCAAACTAGTGAGGTCTAAAACAGATGTTATTCATCAAGACGAAACTCATTTGTTAGCATTAGATACGAAATGTAAAAATAAATAGATGGAATATTAATGTTTTCGACTTCGACTCTATGACTATGACTACGACTTCGGGGGGACTGTATAGTTGGTATGGGAAATTTAAGTTTTTTTGCTTTTGTTTTTAGTTTCTCGCGTTTCTTTTTAATGCTTTTTGCTTTGACACGCTGTTTGACATTACCCAGGGTTGTGCTATTAATGTTAATGATTACGGTTTGTCTATAACAATATACATATAGGTATATAGTGATGGCTTGTCAGAAATCAAGAAATTGACACAGACGTTATAGGAGATGATGTTCAAATGGTAGACATGTGCATTCAAGAGGACACAAGCGTCCATAGGTTTTTTTTCTTAAAACCAACCTCTGTCTATCAACTCCTACTCTCACCTCCACGTGGTGAACATCGGGTGCCTAGTACCTCAACTGGAGATTGGGTTCCAACCCCAGTGGAAAGTTGTTGGGGGCAGCAAACGAGAGAGGTGGGGAGAGGTGTTTCCACTAAGGCACCTCTCCTTATCCAGACGGCAGCGGAGGAATTCCCGAGATGGAATCAACGGTGGCGTCTACAGTTCCAGTAAGGTTGAACTACTTAGTGAACACCTTATAGGGCTTCTTCGACTTATTCGGAGCCCAGGCCTGTAAGGAGCGGTTTTATCCGGCTCCCCATCCTTGGAGTTATACTTAGGATCTGGCCCTCCAGGTTGGAGGTTGTGCGTCGGGGTGACTTCCTGGCCACGTAAAAGCTTTCAAAGTTGCGAAGCACCAACAAGCCTCGGATACGGACGGATTTACTGTTGACAACCAACGCAAACGAATAAAGGACAACGAACTTCGGATATGCACGTGGAATGTTAGGTCCCTTAACAGACCACGTGCGGCCGAAGAATTAGCGGAGGCCCTAGAACGATATAAAGCAGATATCACCGCCATCCAGGAAATACGATGGGATGGGCCGGGCAAAAAGAGGATGAAAAACTGCGATATTTACTATGGTGACTGCTACCACGAAAACCAACAGCGCTTATTTGGATGCGGATTCGTCATTGGAGCCAGACTTAGGCAAGAAGTCTTGAGCTATAGGTGCATCAATGAGCGCCTCATGACCATACGCATCAAGGCTAAATTCGGCAACATTAGCCTGATATGCGCGCACGCCCCCACAGAAGAGAAAGACGACAACACCAAAGATATGTTCTTCGAGCTCTTAGACAAAACATATGAGCAGTGCCCTAGCTACGATATTAAAATAGTCCTGGGCGATTTTAATGCCAAGCTAGGAAGGGAAGACATCTTTGGTGGAATAATCGGGATGAACAGCCTGCACGACAACACTTCCGACAATGGATTCAGGCTCATAGATTTTGCTGCGGGGCGAAACGTAATGGTAGCCAGTACGCGTTTTCCACACCTCAACATCCACAAAGGAACTTGGACTTCTCCAGATCAATCTACCGTCAACCAGATTGACCATATTGCGATCGACGCCAGACACGCTTCCAGCATCATGGATGTACGAACTTTCCGAGGAGCTAACATCGACTCGGACCACTACCTCGTTGTAGCCAGGGTAGCACTTCGGATTTCCAGACCCAAGGCAAAACAGGGAGGTGCTGGGAGAAGATACAACGTCGAACGGCTACAATCGCCAGAGATCGCCAAATCCTTTTCCGACCGAGTGACAAGTAACCTCTCTCGAAGTTCTCTGCCGCCAACACAATGTATCGAAAACCAGTGGCAACATTGCCAAGATGCAATCAGAGAAGCCGCCTCTGATGTGCTGGGTTTCAAACAGAAACCAACAAGGAACCCCTGGTTTGATGAGGAATGTCGGCAGGCAAATGCAGCCAAACAACAGGCACGCAAAGCGGCGCTGCATAAAAGGACGAGAGCTGCTCGTGAGCTCTATGAGCAGAAGAGGCGAGAGGAACGCCGACTTTTCAGAAGGAAAAAGAGAGGGCATGAGAAGCGTGCGGTCGAAGATGTTGAGAGGTATAAAAGCAGGAATGAGGTTCGAAAGTTTTATGAACAGGTGAAACGAAATTCACAGGTACATAAACCTAGAACCGAAGGCTGCAAAGACGAAAGTGGAAACATCATAGTGGAACCGCAGTCAATGCTGAGGATATGGAAGGACCACTTCTGCAGACTGTATAACGGCGATGAAGAACTGAATCCCGCTGTCAGGCAGGATGACCCATTCGATATAGACGACGAAAGCCAACAATCCCGTCCTCCCGACTTAGACGAAGTAAAGATTGCCATATCTAAGTTGAAGTCTAATAAAGCCGCTGGAGCAGATGGCTTGAATGCCGAGCTCTTTAAAGCAGCTGGAGATAAGTTGGTTAGGAGCATGCACCAACTTATCTGTAAGATATGGTCGGAAGAAAGCATGCCCGATGAATGGAACCTCAGTATTGTTTGCCCGATCCTGAAAAAAGGAGACCCTCTAAACTGCACCAACTATAGAGGAATAAGTCTACTTAACATCGCCTATAAAATCTTCTCTGCCATAATATGTGAACGTCTAAAGCCCATCGTCAACAACCTGATAGGTCCTTATCAGTGTGGTTTTAGACCAGGAAAGTCCACAGTTGATCAAATATTCACATTACGGCAGATCCTGGAAAAAACTCAAGAGCACCAAATCGACACCCACCATCTTTTCATCGATTTCAAGGCCGCATATGACAGCATCTACAGGGACGAGCTGTATAGAGCCATGTCTAGTTTTGGCATCCCTGCCAAACTCGTCCGTTTGTGCAGGATGACCATGGAGAATTCACGCTGCTCCATAAAGGTTGGAAACAACTTAACAGAACCTTTCGATGTCAAAAAAGGTTTTAAACAAGGTTTTTTTTTAACATCGTGCTTGAAAGAATAGTGCAGAGCTCACACGTCAACACTAGAGGCACTATCTTTCAAAAGTCTGTCCAATTACTGGCATATGCTGATGACATTGACATAATCGGAAGAACTCAGCGTGATGTCAATGGGGCTTTTGTGAGCATTGAGGCAGAGGCGGCAAAAATGGGTTTAACGGTTAATGAGGGCAAAACAAAGTACATGCTGTCGTCTAGAAAGGACATACAACACCGACGTTTTGGTCAAAACGTCACAATCGACAGACGTACCTTTGAGGTAGTCAAGGACTTCGTCTACCTAGGCTCCGCTGTAAACGCAGAAAACAACACCAGCGCTGAGATCAAACGCAGAATAACTCTTGCTAACCGCTGTTTCTTTGGACTAAGAAAGCAATTGAGTAGTAATGTCCTCTCTCGAGGGACCAAAGTGTTGCTATATAAGACCCTTATCATCCCCGTCCTGCTATACGGTGCAGAAGCATGGACCATGACAAAAGCGGATGAAAGCACCTTGGGTCGCTTCGAGAGAAAAGTTCTTCGTGTGATCTACGGTCCCGTATGCATCGAAGGGGAGTGGAGGAGAAGATGGAACGACGAACTGTACGGGCTGTACAGCGACGTAGACTTAGCAAGAAAAGTAAAAGTCCAACGACTAAGATGGCTGGGTCACGTAGAGCGCATGGAAACCAATGCTCCGGCCCGGAAAGTCTTCGAATCCGCACCCACAGGACAGCGCAGTAGAGGAAGACCGCGGATCAGGTGGCGCGCACAAGTGGAAGGTGACCTCACCCAACTTGGAGCGCGAAACTGGAGACATCTAGCTAGGGACCGAGCTAGATGGAGAAGTTTGTTGGGTGAGGCCCTAGTTCACACAGGACTGTAGCGCCACCTTAAGTAAGTAAGTAAGTTATAGGAGATATGAAATGAAAGTGCGACAGCCAAATAAATAAATAAATACGCACTGACGATATAAAGCATCAACTTATATGTATGTAGATATAAGAGCTGTATACACATACATACATTTAAAATCTGTATACGTATTTTGTCTAAGAGGTTTCCTTAGAATTTTTCAAGACAAATCACTTTTGAGTTGTTTTTTCTCACACAAATCATAGACACTTTGTATCTTTTCAAAATTTTACTTTTGAAAATCTTGAATAACGCATTTAGTGCTAAAAATATTTCTTTCGGCTTTGATTACAAGAAGAACAATATGCTCTCGAGAGACATTAACAATATTTGTTTATTTATTTGCATATATTTTTCTTTAAATAAAGGTTTCAAAAAAATCATTATAAAGAGTTTTTTTTTAAATGAGGTTTATTTTGACAGCTCGTGGCGGCCATATTATTTCTTTCACTTTCTGTCAAAATGGCTTCTTTTAATCATTTACTAAAGAAAAGTCATAATGGCAAGGTTCAGCATCAAGGAACACATGCAAATGATACAACTTTTATATCAAAATGGGTGTTCTCTTAGTAGCAAGGATACGCCTGTTTTTATGAGGTATACATGGTCTGGTCACTGGTAATGCTTTGAGGTTCACTATTTCAAATATGGTGACCAAATTCGAGTCCACTGGTGAACAATGAGCACACACATGGAAGCCAATGAAACGCAAGATCTGCCGGAAACATCGCCCGCAGCAGGATCCAAGTCAATTTAGCTTCGCTCACAAGAACTTGTTGAACTTTTGTCGTGATTTGAGCCTGCACCCATACGAAATCCAACTGACCCAGGAGCTGAAACCAAACGACCATACGCAGCGCCGTGACGCTTCAATTGGAAGTTGATCCCAATTTCAGGCGAAAAATCATCTTAAGCGATGAGGCTAACTGCGAGTGTGAAAAATTAAAAAGAGGCTGGGATGCGACCCACGCTGATAACTTCCCATCCGTATCAATTTTTACCAAATTTGCGTACTATTTTTTGTAGATTTTATTTTTTTTATAAAAAAACGGACTGTTGGATTTTTATATAAAAAGTTACTGAATATCAAAAACAATATTTTCTGTGAAATAAAATAAGTTTGAAGCCAATATTTCAAATCTTTGAAAAGATATTTGAGTCGAAAATCAATTTTTACCAAGTTTTAGTATTGTTTTTTTTTTAGGTTTTTATTTTTTGTAAAAAAAACTGTCAGTTCAATTTTTTCCAAAATGTTATCGAATGTTGAAAACAATATTTCTTATAAGATAAAATTTGTTTGAAGCCAATATTTTAAAGTTTTGAAAAGCTATTAGAGTAGAAAAACCACTTTTATATTTTTTTTTAAAGCTTTTATTTTTTGTAAAAAAAAATTGTCAGTTCGATTTTTCCCAAAATTTGTCCTAATGTTGGAAACAATATTTCGTATAAGTAAAAATTAGTTAGAAGCTATTATCTCAAATTTTTGAAAAGAAAAGTCGAAAATCATTTTTTACCAACTTTTGTTAAATTTTTTTTCGGTTTTTAATTTTTTGTAAGAAAACTGCCAATTCGATTTTTTTCAAAATTTTACTGAATGTTAACAACAATATTTTTTGAAAGATAAAAGTAAATTAAAGCCAATATCTCAAAGTTTTAAAAAGATATTTAAGTCGAAAATTAATTTTTACCAACTTTTATTAATTTTCTTTTTGGTTTTTATTTTTTGTAAAAAACGGTCAATTCGATTTTTCTTAACATTTTGGAGGTGACAAATATTCTTTCAGTTTTTTTTATTTAAATGGATTTTTTTCAAAAAATATACTTCGATGATATCACGTTACAATATATTATATAAAATTTAATTCAAGTCTCTAGCGTTTTTGGTTGGTAAGATATTTGGAGTTAACCAAAATTTTCACCTATTTTTCAAACTGCTATGGTAAAAAAAAAACCACCCACGCGATTTTCTGCCTTATTATCTGTATAACAAAATATATTTGAAATCGATATCTCTTCTGGTTATTGAGCTATGGACGACTAAAAAAACGTAGCGAACGTACGTACACACGCACGGACAGACCTTGAAACGTCGAGAAATGTCAAAATTTTCAATTTGACAAATCGGACCCGTTATAATAACTTCCTATGGGAAGTTAATGAGCCAGATTTGGGACGACACCAATCCATGTGAGATTCATAAGGTTAAAATGCATCCAAAAAAATTACTATGTGGTGTTAATTTTGTGCTTCATTGATCCGTAATAAAAAAAAAGAAAATGATGCTGGCCAGGCCTACCCTGTCAACCACGGCGGCGTTCACTCTAAGTCGATTATCACTAACTTCGTGTGCCCTGAATTGAACGATATGGACACCAAAGACATATGATATCAAAAAGATAGCACTACGTGCCACACAACTCAAGACACAATTGATATTATGATAGAGCGGTTTTATTCTTGGCCACAAAGATCGTGTGATTTAACCTTTTTAGACTTTTTCTTATGTGAGAGGTCTATGCGAATAAACAGCAAACCAGTGCAGCCTTGAAAAACAACATACCGATTCAGATCGGTCAAATTCAGACTGGTTCATGTGCCAAGGTCACCTAAAACTAGACCACTTTGGAATATTATATTTTTATCGGCGTAGACAAACGACTTCAAATAACTACACAAAAAATATTCCAGCGGTGTTAAACTACAATCCCACGACTCGAGATAATGAGCTCACAAAAATTTTCTGTCAACAAATTGATTGATTCGTTGCGTTGCGGGAACCGAACCATTGCGCGAGTTGAAAACGTTTTTCAAGAGTAAGTCTAACAATTTTGAAATGAAAAATCAAAAGCCAAAGGACAGCTGTGAAAAAGCTTAACTCCGAAAAAAGTATTACCAGATTGAAAACCATACGAAAAAAACACGTTATAATGTTTTTTTGAAATTTAAATAAAATTTCTGAAAGATCTAAAACTCAAAACCCTTTTAAAACCAATTTTCCTTCAAAACTCAATAATATGAAGAAAAAAGTTTACCACTAGGTTGGATTACTATCTACATATGAAAGCATTCCAAGATTCCAACAGTTTTCTAAATATGCCATCCTAAAGAGCTAAAACACAATAGTTTAGAGGGTTTTTTGTGCATTTCACGCAGAAATGTAAGAAATTGTTTTGGAACGTAGCATTTTTTCGAAAAATAAAATATACATTTCTTGTTTCCTTTTATATTAATGCGAAAATTCAAGCGAGACAATCTGATATGAAGAACTATCGGTCTTTTTTTGACGTTATTTTTTCGTACTTAATTTTCAGGTCTCTATTATTACTATCGCTATCAGTCAGCTCACTCGTATTTTGACCTTAAAGGAGACAACAAAACTTAAAAAGTGTAGAAAGAAAAATGCTTGGTTCTTGAATTTGTGGATAAAGTTGCATTTAAGTCCATAACTTATCTAAAAAATTAAATTAAAACAAACTAGGGTAAGCAATAAAGTTTGGAAGAAACGTCGGTGTGGCACTCACAAATTACACGTTTCAGAATCGCTTTTCACTTCAAATCTCAACGGATTCAAAGCTTTTATATCAATAGATATGAAAGGTTAATTATGTTTTTCAATTAGCCATTAGTTTAACAAAAGTGTCACTTTTGCTATTTTTGGGACATTTATATTAATCAAATTCATGTTGTTAAGTTAATTCACCTTAAAAGGTGGACTTCTCTATTTTTTTAAGATAAAAAGTTTTGTATTCAACAAAAAAATTAATTTTGAAAGAAATAAAATGCAAGACTAGGTCCCTAGAATTTGCTAATTTCAAAATTTAAAATGATTTTTAACAGACAAAAAGTCTCTTTTAGATTATGAAATATACAGCTGCGGACAACTAATTAGAAACATTACTTGCTTCTTACTTCCACATTCACTTTACCAAGTGTGACTAGAATAGCGGTGTCCAAAAACGGTGTAATGCAAGCGTTATTAGATAATTGTTTGAAAAAGCATCATTTAAGCATAAGTCTTTGCGAAAGTACACAATAAAATCAAGGTAGAGTGTTAAAAGTGTTCGTTTCAACTGGTCAACTAATTAGAAACAGTTAAATTACATTTGATTTGAGTGAAGTAAAAATGATCTTTTTATTTGGCATTGGTAAGTAGAAAATTCTGAATTTTCCTACAATAGCGATTCTTGAGCTTTGGAAGCTTAAGATGTCCTATAGAGCAATTGTATCTCAAATGAACCGGGACTGCTGAAAATGTACTTTGTAAAAAACGGGTCCGTAAGACAAGCTGCCAAATAGATCGTGTTAGTAGGCTGGCCAAAAAAGACCCAAAAATAATCTCCAAAAAGTATCTCCACAGAGATACAAGGATGTCCCGATAGGGCCACACACAATCAGAAGAAGATTGGTAGAAGTTGGGTTGCATGGTCGTGTTTCTCGGAAGAAACCATTAGTACCCACAAGGCAACGTTATCTTAGAATAGAACTGGCAAGATCACACGACAACTGGACGGCAAACGAATGGAAGCACATAGCGTGGAGTGACGAAACTAAAATAAATAGGATCGGCCAAGATGGTGCACATTATGTCCGAAGGACAAAAGGAACAGCGTTCCACCCTAAATACGTTTTGCCAATAATTAAGCATGGAGGCGGCTCGCTTAACGTTCGGGGTTGTTTCTCGTGGTGTGGAGTTGACCCAATCCATCGAATCGATGGAACGCTGACAGCCGTTAAATACATTGACATTCTTAAGGAACGATTAGTGGATTGGGCCGCTGAAAACATATGGAAGTTTCAGCAAGACAACGACCCCAAGCACACTGTTGGAATAACGAAACAGTTCTTTAGGGACCAATCGATAACAGTTCTGGAATGGGTATCATCAAGTGCAGACCTAAATCCGATAGAGCATCTTTGGGCAGATGTGATGTTCTTTCGAAGGTATTAAAGATAATAATAAGCTGCTTGGAAGGCTGTACCCGTAGAGCAGTGCAGGCGGCTTATTTCATCAATGGAACAAAGATGTCGGGAAGTTTTGAACCAAAAAGGTTTCGCAAGGTATTAAAGATAAATATAAGGTAAATGATAATATAAAGTTATATATTTTATAATAAGATATGATTTTTCTCTTTTTGTTGTCCACCTTAATAAACGCTGTGTTTTTCGCAGAATGTGGCTTATGAAATAATTGTTATGTTTGGGAAACATTGTTTTAAGTTTAAAAAATATATTTAGAAAAAAAAAATATTTTTGCACAAACAAAATACAGATACTGCTTTTAAAGTGAATTCAATTTGTGTTTCTAATTAAATTCTCAAAAATTTAAATGCCGTTTTATTTCTCAAAAAATCTAGATTAACTTATTTTTGTTCGAAAATCATTTTAGATTTTGTCTCAAAAACATTTTTGGTAAGCACCAAATAAAGCGCTTATATATGTGTGTACATTTTACATTCAAACTTATATACAAAATTTTAATTCCTTTCTGGTATATTGAGTATTGTAAAAAAAATTATTTTTTTTTTTTAAATAACAAACAAATTACATTTTTCATCATCAAAAATCATCATCAATTTGATCATTGACAAGAGCTTGCACAGGAAGAGAGGGGCACCCTTCTAAAGCAATACCAAATGTTTTTTTTTTAGAAAGAAGCCATATTGCGAATACACAATTTAGAGAGTTTTGAAAAAATCACATATTTTTAAATTGAAGGTTTCTTCTTAAGAACCTAAATACTTACTCTTTTTCTAGAAACAAATTTAATGAAAATAATTTAAAGTTTTTTTTTTTTTAATTCTAAATTGAGTGAAACCAAAAATTTGGGTTGTCTTTGACAGCAAACCGGTTTTTGGTGAATGTCGTGAAATTACTAACAAATCTTTACGTATAAAACTTGACTGTAAAACTTTATGTTAGATGCTAGATTGTCCACTGGTCGAAATTTGATGAATTTGGAATAGAGCTGAATATCTGATTCATATTATGTTCTTGTTCTAGTCTTCAGTTAAAAATAGTACTTTCAACAACAATGTTAAAGAAATTAAAACACAAATTTTGTTTTCATGTACAAAAACTTAATAATTCAATATAAATATAATGGGGGTCATGTCCATTAACGCAATACGATTAGTTTTGAATTAAATGGAATTCCTTCCATAAAAAACATACAAATTATCTCCCAGTCGTTGGGGTCATGACCCCTACAACCCCCTTCCCTGGATCCACCATTGATAGTTCCTGAGTTATGGCTGGCGAAAAAAGCTACCCCAAGCCTATGCCCACACAGACTTCTTTCTGAAACCCACCGATTATAAAAACTTCCTATGGTAAGTTCAAAACACTGCAACTTTAAATAAACTGCAATGGAATCAAATTATTTCCTGCTGATAAAAGTGTCTTGTTTTCTTTGTGACTCTCTGAAAAAAATTACTTTTCAAAATACATTTCAAAAATTTTAGAAGAAACTTCCTATTTCTGTTGTTCGAAATAATTGTAAAAAATTTTCAGAACTTTTAAAGAAACAAATTCCTTATTTTTGAAATATGTTCACATTTGTATTGAAATTTTGCACAAAATCATTTCTAGGAAGGAAAAGCGTTACAAAATTCAAAAAATATAATTTAAGTTTTGTATATTGATGTTAAGAAACGCATGAATCACAATAACAAATGCGTTTTATTTTCTGCCCATGCCGCTATTAAGTTGTTTACTTTGTTGACCGTTGTACTAAGAGACTTATAACTTAAAGAAGAAGGTTTAAGAGCCGATATGTGACACTTAAGTTTATTGCATATTGACACTTTAACTAAGTCTTAGAGCGATTTGAGTAGCGTAGAAAAACTTAAGAGACTTCAGAAAAACTTAAAGTGAAACATAGTTTCAGTTTCTCTTATATCTTCTTCTACTTAAGTGCCAATTTCCTGACATTGGAACTAAACCCTAACAACTATTAGTTTATTTCAAATAGTGAGTCAAGATGTTTAAACAAGTTATTTTTTTATTTTGTTGATGTATACCTATAGATATTGTATCTACAACACAATGATTATGTATCTGATTAAAAGATTTTTCATCTTATAAAAATTTCTATATCCCATATGGTCTAGTGGCTAGGATATCTGGCTTTCACCCAGAAGGCCCGGGTTCGATTCCCGGTATGGGAAGTTTTTTTTTCGTGTCATATGTTATAATTTGAAATTATTTCATTTTAGAATTTAGGAAATTAAACTTAAGAAGAAATAAATAAGCTTAACTAGTTTAGCACTCCTTTTTGCTCAAATAATGTTGATTGCTGTGAGATCCAAAGTCCAATAGTGACTTAATTCTGAGAATTAAAAGCTCATATCGAAATTTTGCACGTTTAAATTTCTGAAAGATACACACATTTTCTAATAATTTTAAAAAAACCTTACTTCTTTGTTAGGTTTTCTTAAAGATGACTAGAAATTTAACATGTGTGTTGTAAAAGTAAGTTTAAGATTGAACTTCATAGGACTTATTCGGAATTATAAGTGACATTTCAATTCATCCACAAAGAGATGTATTCACCTGAAAAAATGTATTGATAAATGGAATGCCAAGTGATAGAAATTTCCGTCGAACAATTCTTTGAAAAAACAACTAAAATGTTTCCAGAAATGTATCAGATAACAAAAAATTCTGCAGAAATCACGTTGTTTCAATTTTGTTCTGCCTGAAGCCTTAAGTCTTGAATATTTCTAGTAGACAATTTTTTTGTCAGTTTAACGACAATGATATTTGTTTTGGCACTAGGAAGAGGAGAGAGGGTTTAACTAAGATCTTCTAACTTTAATTTTTAACTACACGCATTTTATGTACCCAAACTTAAACAAAAATATTGATACATAAATTTCATCAATAATATTGAACGCTGCCATAAAATTAATATTTCCCATCAGTTCTTACGAAAACTCTCCTTGAATTCTGTTACGTATTTTTTTTGTACAATATTTTCTCTTTATAAACTATGTTCTCAATTTTGTGTTTCCCATCATCAGCAAATTTGAACTTGTATCTTCTGATACCTCATAAACCATTAGACAGAAGTATTGTTTCCAAATTTGTTGCACATACTATAAACTTTAATCTATAACGCAAAACGTAGATTGGTAGGTTAGGTAGGTATAAGAACCTGAGAAAATCAGGTGTAACACTGACACCGACATTTTACAGTCAATATTGTTAAATTAGAGAGATAGATACATTTTTATGGTGCAGTTAGATAGATAGAAGACCGACCAACTTACCGACAATAACTACGTAACGTATGTCGTCGTGCATAGATGTTACCATGGAGGCAGAACAGAGTAGGTGCTGCAGGCATCATCAGCACTGCACTACACAGAAAAGGCAACAGAAACATTAGAAACAGAATCAGACATTAGGAGGCGAGACGAGACGAGGAAGGTGTAGATATACGAGTTAAAGTAAAGTAAAATTTATATCTAGATCATTTGTTGCGTGCACTCTTGTTCTGCAGGTTGATTGATGATAGCTTAGAGGAGAGAATAATTTCAATGGGTGTCTGATGGATACTGTTTTATTGGTATAGATACGAATACGAATATACGAACGTACGAATTGTAACTGTGCTAACCGCAAAACTCTGATCGAATTTAGGTCTTCGATTCTTTAGAAATATAAATAGGGTTGCCAGATTGGAAAATTGGGATTTCTTTTTTCAAAAATTGCTGACAAAAAAGTTTAATATGGCAATGGAATTATAATTTTACAACAAATATCTCAAATCAATCTTAGCCGATATTTCTCAGTGCACAAATTATTACTATGAGGACCAAGACTTTTTTTCAACAGAGATAAAGTTAAAGTTTAAATAATGTATTAGTTGTTCCGTAGTTTTTTTTTTTAAGTAAAAATAATTCAAATAGAAGCTATAAAACTTTTTACTTAAAATTGGGCTACTTGTATTTGGCTACGGTTTATGCCAAAATGTATTTGGCTATCGAGAGCTCAGGACATGGCAACCCTATACACTATCTAACACAGGCACATAGAAGAATAGGCAGACCCAGTTATGCTCTAAACAAGATATACAGTTGCGGTCAACAAAATAGTACAGCATTGTTAAATGTTTGTGGGCCAAGCAAAACTGATTTGTATGGTGGAAGAGGTTAGAAGGCTTTCAAATTCCGAGCACAGTGCTAAATAGAGATACACTTTTTATTAACAATCAGGGGATTGTTAAGGGTGTTTTTTTTTTGAGGTAGAGAACATTGAAATGGAATATAACATAGATGACTTTTTTAACTTATCCTTTATCATAAATGCTGCCATCAAGGAAACGCCTACAACATCGAGCGACGTCTCGATGAAAACATCACCATCCAAAGACGGTTTATTTAAGAAGTTCAAAACTTTGTCTACATGTGAGCATGTGAGATCAACCGAAGAATTACTCTTGCTAGCTGCTATTTTTCTAGGCTAAGATAGGAATCGAGTATTAAAGCCATCTCTCGAGTAACTTAATTGTCGCTATATAAGACCTTGCTAAACTGCGCAGAAGCATGGACTATGAGAAAAGTAGATGGAAACACCTTGAGGTGTTTCGAGGGAAAGGTTTTTGGTGGGATCTTTGGTCTCGTATGCAAAGAAGGTGAGTGCAGGAGAAGATGGAACGACGAGCTTTACAAGGTGTATAGCGACAAAGTTCAACGACTGAGATGGCTGGATCACGTAGAGCTCATGAAAGCAAATTCTCTGGCCTGGAAAGTCTTCGAATCTACTCCCAGAACAGCGCCTAAGTAAAAAGTAAGCTCACCCAACTTGGCGTATTAGAGCGTTCGAGAATTTTAAATTTAGTAAAGACTAAAAGAATTTTAAAATTATAGTTTACAATATTTAATTTTTGTACATACAACAGAATAGGTAATAGAAGAGATCTTAACTTACAAGCAACATTTTACTACTGACAGGTGCAAACCTTTGGGATGTCCACAGAAGACGCAAAGCACTATATAACTTGCCTATTGTAGTAGCTGCGTAGAGATTCGTTTCGCAGACGTTTCAAATTTAATAACTGAGCCACCCAGCAGATCCGGTGGAAAGCTTGACTTATCAACGTTGAGTTCGTAAACACAAAAGGTTTGAGATTTTCTTGGATTGAGGATGAGGTTATACTTGAGAGCCCACTGTTGAATAACTACTAGATCCTCACTAAGGAAGCTAATAGCATTTCTTATGCTTTCTACAGGAGTATCCAAGTATAATTTAACGTTATCAGCAAACATATGAACTTTACAAGATTTTACCAGTAGAGGAAGCTCATTAACGCACAGTGAAAATAATAGTGGTCCAAGAATACAACCTTGAGGAACCCCTGCTGGGACTGTCAAAAATAAAGATTTCTGATTTCCTACTGCAACACATTGTTGTCGATTAGATAAGTATGAGCGAAGGAGTTTCACCGCGAAAGGAGAGAGGTCCAAGAATAGATCCCTGAGGGACCTCTACTGGGACTTTCAGAATTGAAGATGTCTGATTTCCTACTGCAAAGCATTGTTGTCGATTAGATAAGTATGAAGGCAGAAGTTTCACCGCAAAACGAGAGAATTCGAAATCATGCTTAAGTTTTTGGCACAGTACTAAGTGATCGACAGTGTAGGGTTTTGAAAAATTTAACAACGTTAAGAATGTAGCACGATTCATGTCCATCGCTCTACGTATATTATCAACAACAAGTAAAAGCGCCCTTTTACAAGCATCTTGCTTGACGGAGAAGTTTGTTGAATGAGGGCCTAGTTAACACAGGACTGTAGCACCACCTTAAGTTAGTTAACTTTTCTTTTATATCTCAATTGCGGCACGAGCTTACTTTAAAAACCACTGCTCCTGCACATGAGGATTGTTCCATTGTTGAACGAAAAGCCAATAATTATTGCTTTACAGTGTTTAACATTTTTTGTATGCTTCTCGAGAGCATCGTTTTAAAGAAGTTTGGACCAATTATTAAATCTACCCATAAAGTTCACCAAACAGCCAGATTTTGTTTATAAAACGGTGTCTCAACATGCGCTTGAGGATTATTATCGCTCCTTCTGGTGACAGCTTTATTTATTGACGTATCCGTTTAAATAAAAGTGATTTTCATCGCTAAATAAAATTTGCTCTTGAACCATGATTTTCGAATTAAATTTTCACAATTTGCAAGCGTGTTCATGAGTCTCAGTGTATTTATGTTGAAATTCAAAATTCTGCTAAGTTTAAATGACTTGAAACCTGACAAATAGACGTTTTTAAAATAGTATTGCTAACTTTAAGTTTTATACCTGTAACAAAAATAAAAAAAAAAAAACAATATAATGATCTTGGCAGTTTTCAACTTCCTCAAGACATTGAAGGAAGAGAAGTTACTGTAAGCTTTTGAGAAAATGCCAAATTTTATCAGGAAAACAACAAGAAGGTTTCTGGTAAACTACAAAGTTCATAGACATCGGACTTAACGATTGGAAATCTATGCTGGTCGACGAAAAGACTGAAGGTACATATATCGATACAAAATGTAGTCGTTCTAGAGCTACTGGGAATCGTTGCCTGTTGTAAGATGTCGACGTCTTTTTAAACTCTGTGCAAAGGCGCAAGACAGCTATTATAGAAAATAAAGGACATCCTACCAAATATTGACACAAATTTAACAAATTGAAAAAAATCCTCTTGAAAAGTTGATATATATTAAGAAATGGATTGACAATAAATTAGTTTGGAAATTTATCAAAGCTTTTTGAAGACATTTCATTTAACAGATTGCAACTGTATTCGAATTGCCAAATCAGTTCTTTTACTTCGCAAAGTAGTTGATGATGCTCTGTAGTGCTATTTTTATGACCGCAGCTGTACCTGGATGAATATAACAATTTCAACAATATCTAGGTACATAAATTCTCAACAAATTACAGAAATAATAGTAAAATAGCTTCAAATGTGCATTTACCTGGAACAAACACTCATGCAACATGCAATCTCCAATCATCATAGTTACATACTATAACAATACGAATGCACTCCACATATATCATAGCTCGTCTAGATTGCTTAATGCTTAAGCGATTATGAAATTGGATTGCAAATTGTTTGAATGCATAAAGGTAGATACATTTAGGTAGCTATAGTATCTGTTTAAGGTAAGGTAGCTATAGTATAGGTGTAAGGTACGAACTATCTATTCTCGTGCATCCATATCGTAGCTTATTGTTATTATTTTTGGTTGGACTGTTAATGGTAATTCTGCTGAAAAGATTGGTGAAAGGTCGGTCAGTTACACCAACAAAACATATGAAGATCCCAAAATCTGCAGCAAAAATAATAAAAATGATGGCAACACGAAATTGGCATACTTCGAAGTAAAAAAGATAAACAATACAGAAAAGAAGCATGGTCATACATTTAGTATGGCGTAATCAATAAAATCAGAAAGGACAAGACGTATTTCAAAACAATATGAAACAACTTGTATATACACAGTAGGTTTATGTGATACCCTATAGTCTATTATAGCAATGCACAAATTAAGTAATAAGTACAATTTATACAAACTAACAAAATGTGGATGAATTAAATAGGAAAATATGTAAGTTTATTACACTTGAAGCTATATTGATCTCCAATATAATTTTTTCCTTAGAGCTATTCGCTCACTTGAATAAAGGTTCTTAAAAGTGTATAGATAAGGTGTAAAATTACGCTATTAGAAATGTTTTTTAAAAGAGCTTAGAAGTCATAAGTTGACAAATTTTTTATGAAATATTTTAAAATTATTAATAAGTTGTTTAAAATTCTTTTCAGAGATGTCTTCACAAAATTTGCATTAAAGAATATGAGTCTCGGAAAAAGTTGTAAATCTTAACAAATGACTTAAAAAAGATAATAAGACATTTTATTTTATTGAAAGTCTTTTTAACATAGAAGAAAAAGTTTAAAGTATTACGAGTTATCTTGACTTTGAAAGAAAATAGAAGCATTACTTTGAAGTACATATATTTCAATACATGGCAGAAAACGTAAAAATTAGAATTATGGAGGTTAAAATTAAATTAACTCACCTACATTACATTCCTCGAAATGCCTTGGAAATAAAGTTGTTACATAAAGAACAACAAAGTAGTTAAGAATATAATAAAATATTTTCTCCTAAAAACGCAGACAAGGTTTCTGGAACCGAAATCGAACTGAAATCAGCTGTCTTTAGCAAGGCTTTCTGTCGAGCTATACAAAACTTGTTTTGATAAAACTTTATTGATTGTGGGACTGTTTTCTCAATAAGTGAAACAGCTTAATAGTTGCTGTGAAAAAGAATTGGGTGATTTATGTCCTCATCTGCATAGAAATGGAAGGACAAGGTTTATCAAGACTTCCAAAAATCTTAACAACAAATTTAAACCAGAAACATCAGCACCAATATTTCGGCAGGAAGAATTTTTGGAATCAAACCGTCATCAACGGGGATCTGTGTTTCTGTCATTTACTGAATTAAGTTTTTCTGGAAATTTGTGATATTTAAAATAAAAACTTCACTTTTTGACTTTTTTCAGATCGTTTTTGCGTTTGGCAGCTATTAGAAGTCGAAATTTAACGAAACGCTTCTAAGGAAATACATGTTCCTGTAGATATTGATGACTGGTGAAACAAAAGAAAGTAATTCAAAGGTTCTGTTGCAAAAGCCATGACAAAATATAGTCAAAGATTATGAATCATGGATTTACAATAGCTTTGGAGTCCGCAACTACGGTTTGAAGTGTAGCTTTAAGTAAAATTTCTTGTTTTTTGAGATATGACGGTATGGGTAAAATTCAGACTTATGAGAAGTCCCCTTGTAATAGATTCGTAGAACGACCACCAAACAAAAATATCATAACTTTTGTCGTTCAGAGGAAATCTCTATGAAGCTGAAAGTTAGTAAAAAGAGGTATAACCAGCTCCGAACAAAAAGAAAGTTTGGCAGTTTTTCCTATGAATAGGTAATTTTATCGGGGTTTGACTGAAAAAGAAACGAAGCCAAAATAAAATTTGACTTAATTAAATAAGTCTCATAAAAAGCATATAAGTTTCATCATTATTTTCATGCAAAAGTACATTATTTTAACAGAGTCGAGAAGGTGAGATAAAACTGATTGGTTTTGAAACTTCACCCCTTGTATCTCTAATGGAACAAATAGCTTTGATGTCAACTAAAATCGTCTTGTTTGGAGACATTAATAGTAATCTTCTACATGAGAGCATATTAATTGACACTATGGGGTCTTTTAATATGTCACCGGTAAATGAGTATACTCCAACTTATTTTACAAGTAGTTTCAGTTCGCTCATTGATGTTATTTTCGTTAGTAATATGAGTGATGTTCTTTTCTACGACCAGCTTATTGCGCCTGCTTTTTCAAAACATGATCTCATATTTCTAACTTTAAATTTTGAATATAATAACCCCTATAACAGTTTTCTAATATAGAGATTTCAAAAACATTGATATTCCTGCTCTTGAGAGAAATGTTTCAACGATTGAATGGGATAGAATTTACTATATGTCATCAGCTAATGAACAAGTGGAATTCCTTCAATCTATTATGGATCATCTCTTTAATACTTATGTTCCACTTAAACAAAAATGCCTAACTTATCAATCTCGACCATGGTTTACTCCAGAAATATCCTCGCTCATGTACCGTAGAAACCAAGCGTACCTTCGGTGGGAAAGATACAGGTTAGATGACCTTCACTGATCATACTGTTTGATAAGAAACAAAGTTGTTTGTAAGATACGCTCAGAGAAGTAAACATTTTTTAAAAGTCGCCTTAATTTGGCAATGAATGGCCTAAAACTGTGGAACAACCTACGCGAGGTCGGAATCGGCAGACAAAAAAGTTCAAATGACTGTTATAACATCGATAGTAGTGAGTTGAACGAACAATTCTTAACCTTGCCCGGTACGTCCTCGCTTAATCATAATGAAGATCATACCTCTGATACTGTGCCTAGGTTTGAATTTTCTGGGAGGAATTGTTTTGACGTTGTTGAAAGTTTTATGTTGGTGAAGTCGAATGCGGTTGGAGTTGATGGTTAGACCCTGTATTTATTCGAGCTTTACTTCCCTTGATTTTGCCTTAAGTCACACACGTGTTTAATGCTGTATTGGCAAGTGGCATCTTTCCCAAGCTTTGGAAGTTGGCAAACATAGTTCCCGAACCCAAAACTTCTAATGGCAAAGAGTTTCGTCCAATTTCTCTGCTTCCCTTTCTCTGCAAGGTCTTGGAAAGGATTATGCAAAAGCAAATAAGTATACATCTTAGTGGAGCCAATTTACTGACACCTTTTCAGTCTGGTTTCCGTCGTAAGCATAGCTGCATGACAGCACTAATCACTGTGACTGAAGACCTTCTATTGGATTTTTCAAAAGCATTGAAACAATTGACCACTCTATTCTTATACGTAAGCTGAAACGCTAATTTAATTTTTCGTCTTCTGCAAAGAGTCTGGTACTTTCATATCTAAGTGAAAGATCCGTCTACAATACGCTCTCTGCGTTTTTGATAGTCTTGAAAGGTGTTCCGCAAGGTTCGGTTTTGGGCCCAATTCTTTTTTCACTTTATATAAATGAACTGCCATCTATTTTGAAGTTCTCTCTCACACACATGTATGCAGATGATGTGCAACTTTATTTGAGTAGTTCGCTTGGTCTTATTGAAAATTGCGCCCTTAACATGAACCAGGACCTTCAAAGCATTCACACATGGTCCCTGCAAAATGGCCTGTTCTTAAACTCCACCAAAACTAAATGCTTAGTTCTAAACGGTCTCTGGATCTCTCTTATTTCCCTCGATTAATGCTTGATAATGCCATTATTGAATTTGTAGAGACAGCTAAGAATCTTGGAGTAGTTTTTAACAGGTCGTTATCATGGAAGAATTACATTAATATTAATCCCAAATAAAGGGTGATTTTTTTGAGATTAGGATTTTCATGCATTAGTATTTGACAGATCACGCAGGATTTCAGACATGGTGTCAAAGAGAAAGATGCTCAGTATGCTTTGACATTTCATCATGAATAGACTTACTAACGAGCAACGCTTGCAAATCATTGAATTTTATTACCAAAATCAGTGTTCGGTTCGAAATGTGTTTCGCGCTTTACGTCCGATTTATGGTCTACATAATCGACCAAGTGAGCAGACAATTAATGCGATTGTAACCAAGTTTCGCACTCAGTTTACTTTATTGGACATTAAACCAACCACACGAATGCGTACAGTGCGTACAGAAGAGAATATTGCGTCTGTTTCTGAGAGTGTTGCTGAAGACCGTGAAATGTCGATTCGTCGCCGTTCGCAGCAATTGGGTTTGTGTTATTCGACCACATGGAAGATTTTACGCAAAGATCTTGGTGTAAAACCGTATAAAATA
The DNA here is from genome assembly GCF_945859685.1 of Eupeodes corollae. NCBI lineage: Eukaryota > Metazoa > Arthropoda > Insecta > Diptera > Syrphidae > Eupeodes > Eupeodes corollae. The sequence goes on from NC_079147.1 coordinate 246,402,357, forward strand.
CAGCTCGTGCAAGAACTGAAGCCGAACGATCTGCCACAACGTCGAATTTTCAGTGAATGGGCCCTAGAAAAGTTGGCAGAAAATCCGCTTTTTTATCGACAAATTTTGTTCAGCGATGAGGCTCATTTCTGGTTGAATGGCTACGTAAATAAGCAAAATTGCCGCATTTGGAGTGAAGAGCAACCAAAAGCCGTTCAAGAACTGCCCATGCATCCCGAAAAATGCACTGTTTGGTGTGGTTTGTACGCTGGTGGAATCATTGGACCGTATTTTTTCAAAGATGCTGTTGAACGCAACGTTACGGTGAATGGCGATCGCTATCGTTCAATGCTAACAAACTTTTTGTAGCCAAAAATGGAAGAACTGAACTTGGTTGACATGTGGTTTCAACAAGATGGCGCTACATGCCACACAGCTCGCGATTCTATGGCCATTTTGAGGGAAAACTTCGGAGAACAATTCATCTCAAGGAATGGACCGGTAAGTTGGCCACCATGATCATGCGATTTGAAGCCTTTAGACTATTTTTTGTGGGGATACGTCAAGTCTAAAGTCTACACAAATAAGCCAGCTTTGGAAGACAACATTTCCGAAGAAATGCGGGCTATTCCGGCCGAAATGCTCGAAAAAGTTACCCAAAATTGGACTTTCCGAATGGACCACCTAAGACGCAGCCGCGGTCAACATTTAAATGAAATTATCTTCAAAAAGTAAATGTCATGGACCAATCTAACGTTTCAAATAAAGAATCGATGAGATTTTGCAAATTGTATGCGTTTTTTTTTTTTAAAGTTCTCAAGCTCTTAAAAAATCACCGTTTACTTGAATTCATTAACTATTTCTAATTTGAAGCATTTATCACTACAGCTCACGGAATCCGTAAATGTTATGGAAGTAACCATAGGATTACAGGTGCAGTTAAAAAGCTTCAATTTTGGACACTCAGTAGCGTGGAAAAAGAGATCAGCATTAACAATCTTTCTGCAAGACAAACTGAAAAACATTATCTTGGTTTTAGAACTTATTATTAATTTATTCTCTGCAAACCAGATTCTTAACAAGCTGAGATCCCAATTTGTATCCGATATAAGATTCAGACAACTATCTGTACCATACGAAAAACCAACATCATCTGCAAAGGCTGTAAGAGAACCCTTAAAAGGCAAACTGAATAAAGAATTAATGTATACCAAAAAAGTATTGGTCCTAAAACCGAACCTTATGGAACTCCCAAATCGAATGTCTTTATATAACTCCTAACACCATCAAATTTCACTCCTTGGGCTCTTAAATTTAAATAAGATCTTAGCCAATCATTAATGAATCCTCGAAACCCAGCACTTTCAAGTTTGCTAACCAAAATTTCGTGACTAACCATGTCAAAGGATTTTTTCTATCAAGACTTACAAATATTTGAGAACAGATATGTAACAACGCATCTTCGGTTGATTTATTGCTTTGAAAACCAAACTGAACATCACTGAAAAATTTTGTTCTCTTTAAAAAGCTCACCATTCTATTTTGTACAGCTTTTCCAAAAATCTTACTTATCGAGGGCAAGAGTGATATAGGCCTATAGTTACCCAGATCATTAGTTGCTACTTTCCTTAAAAGTGGCAAGATATTGGCACATTTAAGATCTACCGGAAATACTCCAGAAAAAATACTTTTGTTAAAGATATGTGCCAAAACATCAATTATAAAACATGCTACATTTTTCAAACAAACATTTGAAATGCCATCATAACCAGAAGTGTTTGAAGTTTTTAAAGTGCCAATTAACTTTAGAATTTCTAAACTAGATATAGGTTCAAACACAAAACTTTTGCTTTGAGAAGGTTCAATACTAAATGGACTGTAGTCAAGATGGGTGACTAGAACTAGCTTCTAGATTAAATGAGATCGTTGAAAAGTATTCATTGAATGCATTAGCAATTGCAATTTTATCTGAGACCACACGACCAATAACATTGACAACAGATGGTTGTTTTTTGCACTGAGATTTATTAAGTATACTATACACTATTTTCCATTCGTTTCTAATATTTCCTTCAGCTAGATTGAATTTGTTTGTACAATAGTTATCACGACAAATAGGAATTTCCTTCTTTAATTCAACACAAATTTTCTTATGTTTTGTTTTTAAATTCTGACTGCTGTTGTTTTTAAATTCTGACACTTTTGTCTTAATTTGTTTTTATACTTCACTTTTTAAGCAAACTATACGTAATCCACGGCATTAAACGCTTATTAGACTTTTTCGGAATATTCGATATCAATAGAAGCATCAGAAATGTATCTACAAAGGATATCAATAAAAATGTCATACGATTTGGAAGGATCACTCTTGGCAAAAACTTCTTTCCAAAACTCAAAAGACAAACTAGTTTTAAGCCTACTAAAATCGATACTTTTAATCAATTTTCGGGGACTAGAATCAGAACAAATACTTTCTTTCCCTATATCAATAAGAATTCCAGTCATGGAATGATCAGTTATTCTGAGGTCAAAAAAACGCTTTTCACAGGAACTGATTGAAGGAGCGAATACATAAATATGATCAAGACAAGTTCCAGATTTCGGTCTTGTTATCTCTTTAATAAACGAAACAAGTCCATGAGAAGCTAACAAATCAAGATAAGTTGCCACGAACTCACTACTTTCTAAAGTATCGATATTCAAATCACCCACAATTAACAAATTATTTGATTTCTCACTATCCAAGAAAGTTGAAAATTCTTCCATAAAATGATTTCATTCAATCGGTATTTTTTATAAAAATAAAATAAAAATGTTAAAAAAAAATCTGCTAAATCTTGTTCGTGACATTAAATTATTTCATTTAGAAAAAACAACTTTAAAAAAACCATGAAATGCTTTAAAAACAACCAAAAACTGATAACAACTGGTTTTCGACTCAAATATTATGAAAACAAATAATTTAGATTTTCTTTAATCGCACAAAGTATTGTTATTAATATTTTGTTAAAGTTTTAGAAAAAATCGACAGGCTAGCGGGTATAGGAACTTATCAGTGTGGGTCGCATTTCAGCCCCTTTTTTCATTTTGAAATCAACACGTTTTATTTCAAAAAAACGGTCTAGAATTACAATAATATTTTTGAAAAAAAAAACTCTTTCTTGTGTGTTTACGACTCTCCTGAGACCAAATTCTTGTCAAACTCCAACTTCTAAACAACCATGACACTCTTTTATACTTTATAAAAGAAAAAATCTCAAGCTGAACATAAATTAAAAATGGCGTCACATTGTCGGTTGTCTCTTCGGCGGCGTGTCGTCCACACGAAAAACTTTGAAAGTATTAGGAAAAGTCATGTATTTCATGTATATTCCCCTAGTGTTACTAAAGTTAAAACAAATTGCTCTATACCCTATGGAATTAAGGATTTGGATATTTCAAGACACATTCGAAACTTTGTTTTCTTTCGTTTTTTGTTTTTGTGTTCCTTTTTCGATGACAGAAGAAAACAAGGAAAAAAAGAAAAAACGTCCGCGCCTTCGGAGTTTGTTAGTAGGTCAGTGAAATTCACTGCCAATGTTCCATGTTCCAATGCAATCAGCATTCAGCACTCCACTCAAAGCACAGCCACAGCCTGCCCCAGCAGCAGCAGTAGCAGAAAACAGAAAGCAGAAGAAGAACAAGCTTCAAGCTGAAGCTGAAGAAGAAGAAGAGTTTCATGATGGTTGTTTGTTTGCTGTTGCTGGGCCTTTATACATTACATACCGTTAGAGGTATATTCCTTTCTTCTTTTTTGTATTTGTGTGGACGAACAGGATTTCGTTACGTTTCTTTACAGTTATCTATACCGACGACGACTCCATGTTGGTTGTTTTATTTTGGTTCTTCCTTTTTCAATTTAATGTGGATTGGACATCTTTTCTTTTTTCACTGATGACGTCGAAGGAAATAAGTCGAAAAAAGTACTGAATTCGCAATGGAGAAGTAATAATTTGGAGATCGATTTGTAATAAAAAAAAGAAGACAAAGTAAAAATACTAAGCGAAGGTAAAAACTTTGAAGGAACCAAAAACTGAAAGAAGAGAGAAAAGTTAGAAAGGTTGAATGGAAGGTGAAATATTTATAAAACGAATGGAATCCTCATTATAGGGTATACTATATTTGTATGGGATGTGCAATTAGTGATAATTAGTGTTGAAGGTTGTTGAATGGAAAAAGTAGAAAAAACTCAAAAAAAGACTAAAAAACAATGAAAATGTTAGAAGTATTTTTTCTTTCTTGATGTCAATTTGTGTTCTTTTTATCATTACGTAATTTAATGTGAAGAAACAGGATGACAGACGAGGAGGAAGGGTAGAAAGAAAAGTGTTCATTATCTACTTGAAGGAAGGTTCTAGGTTGGTACCTGCTATTATTTATATTTAATAATAACTTTTAGGAAAGAATTGAAAGTGTAATTTTTAACAACACTCAAAATTGATACCTAATAAGTTTCATTTATGAACAAAGAACATTAAATAATAAATCATCATGATATTAAATTTTGTTTCAAAGAACTTTTGAAGGAAGAAGATTTCTTAAGTGAGAATTTAAACAGGTGCTTTTTAAATGTATATTAGATACCTGCCTACATAATGAAACTATCCAAAAATAAATTAATCAGGAATAAGTTTTCAAATTCAAATTTAAATGTTAGCTAATTAATAGTTGATTCATGTGGTTTTGAGGAAGTTGGTAAAGGCAAATTATACTTATCATGAGAGTTTTACTTCTGAAATGAAGTCATTTGACTGAAGAGTACTTCGTGAATTAGATGCTTACCTGGAAATAGAAAGAAAAATACAATAAAGGTTAAAGAGCTTTTAAGATAAGTTTTAAATAATTTATTTTTTTCTGTATACAAATAAGTTTGAATATGGTGGATAATCATGCGAAAAATTCAAACATCAAAAGAAATAAATGACACGTTTTTACTTGAAAGCAGCTTATCACCAAGATTTCGGAGAAACTTAGTTTCTTCTTAAATTACATGGTTTAATTAAATGTTAATTTGAAACGTATCCCTAGTTATCTAGTGATGTGGTATCTATAGCAGTTTTGATTTAAGGAACGTTCTTAAGAAAAACACTTATTAGTTAAGACATAGTTTCGGTAGAATAACTTTTGAAATACTATGAGGGTTAAAAATCAACTCCTTCACGGAATAATTTTTAATACACTATTAGAAATCATTTCAAAAACACTGATTGATGTTTCCTTTAAAGAACATAGAAAATAACAAATTTGATCAATAAGATCAATTTGATCAATTTTATGGGAGATTGACCATAAAGGTTATTCGGTGAATAAATAATCTGTTAAAAGGTGCCGCACTCCTCTTGAATATGATTTTTCTTTGTTTTGGCACGATTTTTTATCCTTAGCGTTTTTATTGGTTCCGAAAAAGCTCATGTTTAATAAGCTACTAACTATTGGTCTAAATGTCACGTTTTACACTAAGGTAGGTTCTGGGAGGAGTTTGAAGCCCAAAGTGGAGTAAAACAGGGCTGTATATTGTCATCAACTCTTTTCTTATTGGAAACCAGTGATGTGCTGTAAGCGCCTTTGACAAGAAACGGAGAAATAAGATGGACTCTAACAACATACCTCGAACATCTAGATTACACAGATAATGTATGCTTGTAAGCTCATAGGATATTGGATCTCCATGAAATGTCAACAAGGGAGGAAAGAGAAGGAGAAATCGTGGGGCTAAAAATAAAAACCGGAAAAACTAAAATGTTCACTTTTGGAACATTCCACTGATTTTATCTGGTAAACATTGCTCAACAACCAGTAGAAATATTAGAGTTTTCAGTATCTCGGGAGTATGACTAGATAGGACTATTTTTTCAGGAATTTATTTAATTTTAGTTTTCGGTGTACAGAATTCCGGTTACAAAGGGTGAGCCAAACACAAGTTTCTTTTCGGAAATGCGATTAAATGGAGAACATTTAAATGTTTAGGAGGTTTTTTGTATGAAATTTTATACACACAGTTTAAGGCAGCTGCTTGCCGAATTTACAATTGAATATTTAGAATGAAACAACAACAACTTGTGTGTGCTACCACCAAGTTCATAGGCTGGAGTTATAGCTATTTCACGGGGACCAACCCGATCATCAGACTCCTTTAGTGGTGCTTAATCGCTTTATGTTCAATTTAATTTTTGAAGAACATTTGCCCGAGCTGGGCTTGAACAAGCGATCTAGCGTGTGAGGAGCTAGTGCACTACGCATTACGCCACCGCACCCACATGAAAGTTGTAAACCAATTACAGGTTTTTTCGTTCTATCGAACTATACTGAACCGATTAGCATTTTTCTAAATTTTTCCCATGTATTAAAGATTTTTTTAGAAGACCAAACGTTCCCAATAATTGTGAATCAGGACTCTATAAGAAGCTGCAACCGCAGAAGTGCATTTTTTCGCTAAAATTTTCCAAAACATTTTTGATGGTCTTGGACTTTAGCTCAGGAATAATTTTTGAATGACAATGGTCTTCTAAAACCATTAGTTCTTCTTGTTTCTCTAGCAACAAAATGCCATAGCATAGCAGCTCAAATAGGTCAAATTTCAACTAGCTGCATAACACGATTTGGACATTTGTTGACAAACATTCTGCATGAAAAAATGGTCGTCCTTGTTTATCATTTTAGACAAAATTAAATGTACGACTGTGTGCACGAACTTACTGCTATATCCAAAGAATTTTTTTAGCTTCCCATAGGAAGTTATTGTAATGAGTCCGGTTTTTCAAATTGAAAATTTTTAAAGTACCCGCGACTTCGTCTGCATTAGATGTTTTTTTTTGGATAGTAGTATTAAAAAAACTGAGCTGTATTTTTTTGTTTTCATGTTTGAAATGTGCCGAGATGCGATGAGGCAATACTTAGTGTGATTGTCATAGATAGGTTACTGCAATGCATTTTTATATACGACGTTTTTCGTTTTTTCTTCCTTGGCCAGAACGTAAAGATTTTGTGGGTTTCAGTCTCGCACGCTACAAATTTTCCAAATTTACACCTGCAGCGTTTTCCCCTGAGCATTATTTATTGTTATTTCAAATGCTGCTTTCAGAGGAAACTGCATTCTTTTAAACCGAAACGGCAAATCTGTTGAATTTGTCGGAATGCGGGGAATTTAAACATTTTTTCCTTTTGCTATTCCAGTCTTGATTATAGCTGTTATAATATTTCGTCCTAGGTGAGTAGTCCGTAGACATGTACCATTACATAACTTTGGTGCGCCAAGGTTTCTTGCTAGCTACTAGCTCCGTGTTCATAACGTTGTATTCTGAGAGGTACTCGAAGATATCTCCCTCCACGTCCGACATAATTTGTTTGTTTATCGACATGCGTCAGAGTCCCATGAAAAAAACGGCGTACTTTGAACGCTGAACATCAGCCCAAAGAAGAACTGCTTTTACACGAAATACATGGGTTGCATTTCAAGGCTCAGCTTTTGATTATGACCCTATAATTGATTACATTAATCATCGATTAGTTCTCATTGGTCGGATGGATAAAAAGTGCACACATTGCGAAGCACTAAAATGATGGGAAGACGAAACTATGGGCATGTGTTGTTCTGGTGGTAAAGTCTCACTCCCATTACTTGGTGAGCCAGAAAAACCTCTAAAATCTCTGTTTTTAAAAACAATGAATCACGGCGATTTTTGAGCCTTACAAGAAAATATAGTTCGTGTTTCCAAATGACATCTTTTGGAGTAGACAATGAAGTTGTTATTCCTGGATTTTCACCTATACTTTTACAATTCAAGGGCAGATTTATCATAGGATTGGCTCTTTATTGCCAACAAATGATCAGCGAAAATTCTTGCAGATTTCATGGTCGGCGAAAATTGTGAGGTCGACCGCAGGTGCCAAAACATTGAATAATTTATAAGGGCTACTGTTTTGAAAATTCAAAGAATGCTGCACAATCACAACCGCCTCAATAACACTTTCAAAGCAGGATTATGTATGATAAGTTTAACATGTTCGACCACTTATTTTAAAAGGGTTGGAAATGCGTTGTCTTCCCTTAATACCAATATTATTCAAATCTTTTGTAATTTAGGAGTGAAAGCGATCAGATTCCCCGGAAAGTAATTTTTCAAATGGGAAAGCGTTTTTTCCAGAAGTCAAAAGTAACTCATGTCCTTTCTTAAGTCTCAAACTATCTTTTTACCAAATTTCATTTAAATCTGTTCAATAGTTAAGGCATAAAAGCGATCGGACCCACTGAATTTTTCCATGGGAATGCATTTCCCGGGGTTAAAAGTAGCCTATGTCCTTTCTCGAGTATGAAAATATGTCCATACCAAATTTTATGCAAATTGGTTCAGTGGTTTAGGCGTGATCGAGTAACAGACAGACAGAGTTACTTTCTCATCTATAATTTTAGTAAACGTGATACCAAATAAGTATATTTTTTGTTTTTTTTTATAAATTAAAAAAAAAATGAAACAAAAATGGTCACCTTGAAAATTTTAAGAATACAAAATAATTCTATCTGCAGAACAATTTTGTGCAACGAAAAAGAAAGTTTTTGACACTTGCTAAAATTTTGAGAAAAATCAATTCGAAAATATTTTTTATATAAATAAAAACCTGAAAAAAAAAACTTCTCAAAGTTGGTAAAAATTGATTTTCGACTCAAATATCTTTTCAAAACTTTGAGCTTATGGCTTTCAAATAATTTTTTTATAACAAATATTGTTTTCAACATTCGGTTAAGTTTTGAGAAAATCGAACTGACAGGTTTTTTACAAAAAATTAAGAACTTAAATAAAATTTAGCAAAAGTTGCCAAAAATTGATTTTCGACTAAATATCTTTTCAAAAATTTGAGAAATTGGTTTTACTTTACTTTTATCTTTTAAAAAATATTGTTGTCAACAAAAAACTATACTAAAACTCGGCAGAAATTTACTTTCGACTCAAGAAGCTTCTCAAAATTAAAAATATTCTCTTCAAACTTTTTCGCAGAAAATATTGTTTTCGATATTCAGTAGTTTTTTTTTTTATAAAAATCCAACAGTCCGTTATTTCATAAAAAAAATAAAATCTACAAAAAATAGTACGCGAATTTGTTAAAAATTGGTCTCCGAAATTAATTTCATTCATCCAAATTGTAAAAAATAAGAAATGCTACTTAAATTGGTAAAAATTTGTTTTCGACTAAAAATCTATTTGACAAAACTTTTCAAACTAAACTATTTCTTTTTATGAAAAACATTGTTGGTGTCTCATTGTCTGTCATTCTAGAGGAGGAACTTATCCAACTCCTCATGAACCCGCAACCTTGATTCGTAAATGATACACGGGCCTCTATCTTTGCCTAGCAGTATTCTTGTTGTCTGTCTCTTAACATGGGAAATCTGCAAATCCGGCTCGAAGGACCGAATGTAAAGTCCGTTTAAAAGTGGAATGTAGTTTTACTAATCTTTTTACTTATAGTTTTTTCGTTAAACAAAATACGCTTTTTTTTACGACCTTCTCGGTTTTAATTCAACCGTGCCGTAATAGCTACAGCAAAGCTTTACAAAAATGAACGACGAAATTTTTAACGTAAACAATAAAAGGTGAAGGAAGGAATTACAATGGGTTACAAGTTAAGTCGTTAACAAAATAATACAAATTAATTCACAATAATAGGAAAGGTACATTTAAGTAAGTAACACAATGACACGTTTAAATCTAGACTGATAAATAATTGTTAATTTTAAAATTTTTAAGAATAATTTAACTGAAAACTTTTTAAACCCAACACACAAATTCACAGACGGGATGGAAAGTTATCAGTGTGGGTCGCATCCCAGCCTTTTCTTTTTTAATTCTGTTTTCAAAATCTTTAGACCATTTTTTTATAACAAAATTTTGTCAATTTTTTTAGAAATATGGTTTGTAAAAATGTTAACCGACATCAAATATTTCGTAGGCAATAATAAAATCTTTTTTGTAACAACGAAGAAAAGAAAATTAAAGACGATACTAATCTATTGGACCATTTTTAAGGAAACTCAAATTTGAACTCATTTTATCCAATGATTTTTTAAAAATTAAAATAATTTTTAATGAGGTTTGAAATAAAGCTTTGGAAAAAGAAGAGTCAAAGGGAATTTTTTTCAAAAATGATTTCGCTTAGTGCAAAGGTATGTCGATGTCTGTCTTATAATCATTTTTCCACTACGACGGTTTTAGATTTTTCCACGACCTTAGGTTTTAGATTTAGCGTTCCTGTTCCTGTTTTATAACTTAGAATGTTATAAAATGTCGGATTGATTATCAGCGAATCTTTGAATTCTTAAATTGGAAATACTTGTATTTCCGCCTACCTAAAAGTAATAGCACCTGTGACTCTGGCAAGAACTCCACAATTCATCCAATAATCTACAAGACTACAGTCGAAAGACATCAATTTATCCAAGAAAAGGCTCGATCTGATCCAAACGTCGAGTCGTATTATCACTTGTGATTTGCAACAAACTATTACCTTTCCCAAACTAAGAGGTCATTTATAGCTATCAGTGAAATTCATCAGTAAAAATTGAAAAGGTGTAAAATGTTTTACCGTATAGCATTTATAGCTATCAGGAGGATTACTAAGAGATATTAAATAACAAGAAGCTTCACACCTCATTTTTGCTGCTGATTTTATTAGTAATTTTGTTCACTGATACCTTCGGAACAGTACAAAATTGGAACGCCATTGGTAAAAATTGACTTTTTTTTGGATTTTTGAAGTGAGTAAAAGTTAAATTTTATCATTCAAACTTTTTAAATGAATTTTCGAAATAAATTTAGCCTTTTATACATTTTACTGATGTATTTTACTGATATCTATAACGGGTCCGTAAAAGAACCAAAGTATTCTACATGGGGTTTTAAAATTCGGGAATATGTACATGGCACTTCTTCGGATGTTAAAATGTCTTCAATGGTGACATGATCGAAGGCATAGCAGATACAGGAAGTACTGAGGTGATGAGAGCTTTCTTAAAAAACATTTTTTGGGCGAATATGAATTAAAGATTATATTCCAAGAAAGTCAGTTCTGTATGAATTAACTATTTTATTACTTACTTTTTATCAATATTATAAAAAAAATTTAATTCTTAATCAGAAAAAACTTATCATCGATTAACTCTAAAGCCCTGTAACTCAAACCTTTATACAATTTGTCACTAAACCCGTTCTTCTTCTGAACGCTTTAATTGATAGTTGACATTCCCAATAAAGCTGACTGGAATTTTTCTCATTTTAACTTTTTTTTAACAAAAATGTTAATTGAATACGTGCTTCTCTGCGCCGCATGATTAATATACTGATGTAGGCCCCAACATTTTTAGCACGAGTCTTGCGGCATATAAAGTATAGAATTGAAATATTTTGTGTTATGTTGAGGTGCAATATTATATTAATATATTTAATTCTATTAAACATTGTTAACAACATTTCAATTTTATTTTTGTTTTTCTTTAGTTTTATAAAGTTTAACAAATAAAATGTGTACCCTTATCGGCATAATGACAAGTAAATTATTCTCCTTCTTCGTATTCCTTTCTTTGTTTATTTTTTTTACATAACATTATGTTTTGTACAAGTATCACTCCTCTTGTCTCTCTCCCTTTTTTGAGTAACAACCCCATTAAACTTAATTGTTCACCTTTGCCCTTTCGTGTCTTTCGCTGAATTTAATCAAAGAACCAACAAAAATACATAAAACCAAAAACCTAACAAATTCTGAGGAAGGTAGTGAAAGTTAGGTATGTAGGTAGACCTCCCGTTCGAAGTCGTCGTCGTCAGCGCAAAGTTTTTGTGTCTCATCTAAAATGCATTCGATCGATATTTAAAAAACGAAAGATACGAACGACATTCCGCCCGTCTCACAACTGTAGAGAGTTTGACTAACGCCCCCCCTCTCCACAACAACAACAAAACGCCCTCATGATGATTAATTTTCAGGTATTTTGTATCGTAAGTTTAAAAAAAATCAAAAAACAAACTAAAAAACCACATTCTCTTACACAGATAACGCGAAATATTTTTATTTTTAGTCTCTTAACCTTATTTCACTCGCTGCTACCAAATATCGAGTATCTACCAATGCAATGTAAAAATGAATGCATTTTCTTATCTAAAAATTGCACCACAAATTCAGAGATACTGCTGCGAGTACAAGAAGGGAGTATACAATAAAATTACTTAACCACCTGAGTTTGTTTTTTCAAACTTTTTATTCGGTATCGTGTTTTTTAGATACATATATGCATCAAGTGTGTAGTGAGCTGCAGATATGCATGCAGTTGACAATTTGTATGCATTGCATAATCAAACCATCATGACACACCATTGTAAAAGTGTGACTAAATGTTTATCTTATAGTTTGAAGTACTTATAGATACTCTGAATAAGGAATAACAAAAATCGGTAACTTTATCGAGAACGCGACAGATTGAGTATGAAAATGAAATATTATTACAAAAACACTCCCAATCAATAAATTAATATCAAGTTTGCTTCATTCATTTTGATAAAACATGTAATTAGAGTTGAAACCCATTAAATGGTGCATATAACCATTTTATTTTATTTTATTCAAATCTAAAAATTCGATTCGCCAAATGAAAGACAAATAAAGTTTGCAAAAGTTATGACCTTCATCGAGTGACGTGGAGTGTGAAAGAGAAAAGGTGGTTCTGAACTATTATATCAAAAGTAAAACCGGATCGATATTATTTAAACTAAACCACTTTCCTATCCCTTATTTTTCTATACTCTATATGGTACTATAAAGCATTTGAATCAAACCACCACACCCCCCGCCGGTACGCGGCAGCGTCAAGTCATTCTCTTTCTCTACTATATCCAAGATAAAGATTTATTTTGGATTATTAATTCAAGTCGGAAAAGGGTTGGAAATAGAAATAAAATGGATGAATGGGTGCGCTTTCTTTCGTTTAATTTATTTACCAGCTCATATAGCAATTAGCTGACTGACTGACCTACGAGTAGGTAAGGTACATACATACATGTTATAATAAATGCAAGATAGATACGTTTATATAGATAGATTATATGCACTTGCTATAAATGAATTGAACATTGATTCAATAGGTAAAGTACATAATATGGTTTACACATATTTTTCATCATAACTTTATTCAGTCATATATTTGCTTTTATATAGTTTTTTCGTCTTGTCATTTGAAGTTTAAGTTTTATAATAAAATGAAAAATAAATAAACGACCAATTACATCGATCGTTTATTTTATTGACATTGATGTCATAATAAATTCGAGAAGGTTAAAACTATTTTATTTTGTTTTTTTTTTTTCGTTGAAGTTGTTTAAACACAACAACACAAAAAAGTCAAGGGAGAATAATAATTTTCTTGAAATGCATTGCGGTTTAACATTTTTTTTAAATTATCATTTTTGTAGAGATTGACAAATAATGTAATTCAAGTAGAACACACAACAAAATGCGTTGTGTATTCTGAAATAATTAAGAATGAATATGTTGAAAATGTATGTAAAGAACTTTTTGAAAAAATTCTTAGAATACAAAACATCTGCAGAATATCATCGCTGCAAAGATAAAACTCAAAATACTTTAATAAAGGGTGACTTTTTTGAGGTTAAGATTTTCATGCATTAGTATTTGACAGATCACGCGGGATTTCAGACATGGTGTCAAAGAGAAAGATGCTCAGTATGCTTTGACATTTCATCATGAATAGACTTACTAACGAGCAACGCTTGCAAATCATTGAATATTATTACCAAAATCAGTGTTCGGTTCGAAATGTGTTTCGCGCTTTACGTCCGATTTATGGTCTACATAATCGACCAAGTGAGCAAACAATTAATGCGATTGTGACCAAGTTTCGCACTCAGTTTACTTTATTGGACATTAAACCAACCACACGAATGCGTACAGTGCGTACAGAAGAGAATATTGCGTCTGTTTCTGAGAGTGTTGCTGAAGACCGTGAAATGTCAATTCGTCGCCGTTCGCAGCAATTGGGTTTGTGTTATTCGACCACATGGAAGATTTTACGCAAAGATCTGTGTAAAAGGTGTAAAACCGTATAAAATACAGATCGTGCAAGAACTGAAGCCGAACGATCTGCCACAACGTCGAATTTTCAGTGAGGCCCTAGAAAAGTTGGCAGAAAATCCGCTTTTTTTATCGACAAATTTTGTTCAGCGATGAGGCTCATTTCTGGTTGAATGCCTACGTAAATAAGCAAAATTGCCGCATTTGGAGTGAAGAGCAACCAGAAGCCGTTCAAGAACTGCCCATGCATCCCGAAAAATGCACTGTTTGGTGTGGTTTGTACGCTGGTGGAATCATTGGACCGTATTTTTTCAAAGATGCTGTTGGACGCAACGTTACGGTGAATGGCGATCGCTATCGTTCAATGCTAACAAACTTTTTGTTGCCAAAAATGGAAGAACTGAACTTGGTTGACATGTGGTTTCAACAAGATGGCGCTACATGCCACACAGCTCGCGATTCTATGGCCATTTTGAGGGAAAACTTCGGAGAACAGTTGGCCACCAACATCATGCGATTTGACGCCTTTAGACTATTTTTTGTGGGGCTACGTCAAGTCTAAAGTCTACACAAATAAGCCAGCAACTATTCCAGCTTTGGAAGACAACATTTCCGAAGAAATTCGGGCTATTCCGGCCGAAATGCTCGAAAAAGTTACCCAAAATTGGACTTTCCGAATGGACGACCTAAGACGCAGCCGTGGTCAACATTTAAATGAAATTATCTTCAAAAAGTAAATGTCATGGACCAATCTAACGTTTCAAATAAGGAATCGATGAGATTTTGCAAATTTTATGCGTTTTTTTTTTTAAAAAGTTCTCAAGCTCTTAAAAAATCAACGTTTATATCAATTTATTATTATTAAACATTGATTTTTGAAAGCTATTGGAAACCATATTGAAATTGTTCTCACCTTCTGAAATTGAAAACTTGAATCATTTTTCTTAAAAGCACAGTAATGGACAAAATAATAGAAACGATCTAAGCTTGCAAATTCTACTGCCATAAAAATTGTATTGAGAGAGTATAACAAATTTTAAAAACTACCTATCAACTCTTCATACTTTAAGGAAAAAATATTATATAAAATTGTTTAACTTAAACAAAAGGCAATAAATATCAAACATTTCTGAAATATTTTCCACTAATTTGCAATGGAAAAAATAATAGTAACAAATTAAGATAGCGTATTTCTGTAATACAATTATTTAATGGTTCAAATTGTTACTAATCCTTAACTACTGGTTGTTGTTCATTAAAATAAGATAACAGAATCGCATCTTCCAATATATAACTAAACACCTTGATTAATTCGTTTTATTTTTAATCTTAAGACATCCTTTTCTTTGGCTTGAAAGTTTTTATCCCAGCCATATTTCCTTGTTGTAAACTGCTATCAGTGCTTCGGTTTATTATCTTGCGTGACTCCTTTTTAATGGTATGCCCTCTTCGACTAAAAAATTGGCATAGCTTTATAGGGTTAACACAACAATCCAAAAATGATATTGATTTTACCAAAACCCTTAACTATCATCTCCATCTATTTGAGATCGTATTAAGAGCTCCTGGCAAAAATAAATAAATCCAACGATAACTTTTTGGCAACATGAGAAAATTAAAGGCTTCTTTAGTAACTTTAATTAGATATGCTTCCAGCAAATATTATTAGACATAATCTTTGTGAAATAACAAATTGCGTCCTAAACATGGACAAATTTACGAAGGCTAATGAAATTTCATTGTTAGGGTTACAAGTAGTGTCCAATGCTTAAGAACGAAGCCCAGTGAGGAAAGAGGAATAACAGCCAAATTCGACCAACCAAAAAAATACAAAAAATACTACAATTTCTTAAAAATATTCAAAATGTCTGGTAATTTGTTATAAAACGTACCCAACGCTTTGTCGTTTTCGACACTGTTTTTCAAGAACACTCAATTTGCAAGCTTGCAGCTCAGTTTATGTCAGAATCTTCTTTTCGACTTCTGTTTTGCTAGGTTCTTTTATCAAAATAATTACCTTACATTT
This sequence comes from Eupeodes corollae, assembly GCF_945859685.1. Classification (NCBI taxonomy): domain Eukaryota; kingdom Metazoa; phylum Arthropoda; class Insecta; order Diptera; family Syrphidae; genus Eupeodes; species Eupeodes corollae. The sequence continues at coordinate 246,418,471 of NC_079147.1, forward strand.
TCAAGTATATTTCTATCATAAGATTCTAAATAAACTTCCGTAAAATTCAATAAAAATTGTATTGAATGGTTTCAAATCAGATATCCAAAGCCACTTTGACAGCATTTAAAGTGATTGAAGACAATCAAAACGGGTTGGGGTCGAAATATTGAATGGATCATAGTACTGTTTCCCAAAATAATGTATTTTAAAATACTGTATGTACAAAGTACTGTATGATCCAAATACTGCATCTCAAAATTTTCAAAATTTTGTCTATCAAAATTCTGTGTTTCAAAATACTGTAAATAGGACTTAAAAATACTTTATACATTATCTGTCAAAATTTCCAGTATTAAACAGTATTATGACCATACATTATCATACAGAATTTTGAACATACAGTATTTTAAAATAAAGCATTTCAACCCGCTCCCGATAAAAACATCAATTTCTTAAAATGGTTTGAACACCACCGTTCGTAATATCTCTTCTTGCACAGATTGTATCGTTAGTTGAACGGGTTATGATCAGTGATATAGAAGGTTGTATTCCTCCCCTTAAACAGTTGAAATGCCATAAAAGCGCCTGTAGAATTGGTCCTACTTCGGTCGTACCGTCAAGTACAGAGATTCGTTCTTTAGCCGTACTTTCTCAGCTATTGCAATATTCAGGAATTCAAAACCTGCACTGATATCTCCTTTCAAACCCTCTCTCCCTTTCCTAGTGCTCACACTGTGTCTACATAATAAGGGTAATATATCCCTTTGAGTGTGCGCTTATTATAAAAAAAAAAAATAGAATTCTTTTATTAATAACAATCTATACTTATAAATATCTTTCAAAAATGTACTTAATGTTTTCCAATCATGCTCTTTAAGGATGTTTATAGTCTTTTGCAGGGTAAGAGTATTTTTCCCGAAAAAGTAGCGTCTTTGAGTTTTGAATATTGGACAGTGGACTTCTGTTTAAGTTGAGAACTTTACATCTTGCTTTAAAGATTAGGGATATCTCTTCATAACTCAGTGAATCCTTGATATAATTTCTGGCAATAAGGTTATAGCTGAGCTGACTGTAGATTATTCTACTGAATGAGTCTTGAGCTTCTTCTTCCAGTGAATACCTCAATTTGTCCGCATTTTTCTCTATGATGCTGTACATTTGTTCTTTTACATTGTTTCCATTGCTGAAATCATCATCCAATCCCACTCCACACTCATTTATTTTTAAATGATAATCTACTCAAACTAAAATCGATCATATCGAAAACGGTGTAAGTTACTGTTAAACACATAGAAAATTGCATAATTTGTTCTGTGTCATGGAATTTTAAAAAAAATCGGTTCCTAAGTAGCCTTACAGGAACATTGAAATTAATTAAAGCTTAAATATCGGAACAATCAATATGATTTGACAATACGTCAGGAATGAACATAACGTCAGAGGAATTTCTTCAAAAGTTGAGAGGCATGATATCAAATAATTTACAAGTCGTTCCATAGGAAGGCATTTCTATATTTTCATTAATACTCTAGTGAATCTTTTTTGGATTTTTTCAATTCTAAGAGAGTGAACTTCATACGAAAGTCACCAAATAGTACTACAATGCTCTAAAGTAGATCTAACATACGCTTAAAACAGACATTTCAAAATCTATGGATCACAGAACTAATTGAGTTACCTTTTGTTACTAAAAACTTTATTTGTTTTAAGAAATCAAGCTTTTGGTCAAAAATAAAACCAAGGCCCTTTTTAGAGGTAACTGCTGAAAGAAATGTATTGTGTTTTATAAGAAAAGTTAACTGATGAACGATTTCGATACAAATTTAAACTTTGATATTTTGCAATATTAAGGTGTAAGGAGTTAATACAATCCAAGTCGATAATAATAATCTCTCAAGACCTTTTTGCAATAAAATTCCATCCTAATTTGTTTTTATACAACGAAAACGTTCAAATCATTCGCATACATGAGGCATTGTGAATTTAAAAGTACATTGGGAATGTCTTTGATAGATAATAAAAAAAAGAGGACCAATATGGTTTCCTTGAGGCGCTCCCGAGGTATCGGCGATAGGTAAAGAGAGAATGTTATTAATACGAACATATTGAATACGATCCTTTGAGTAAATAGTGGAAACCTATTTTTTGAAATTTTGTAAGAAATAAATTATGATCCAATGCTTTAGAGAAATCCCTATACACAACATCAAATTTATTCCCTTTCTCAAGTCCATTTAATACATCATTGGAAAAAATGGAAAGTTTTGTGCTAGTTGATGTACCAGCAACAATACCAAGTTGTCATGGAGAAATAATGGTTTTAAGAATTGGAGATTATCTTTCATAAATCATAAATCTTTCATAAATCTTACAAAAAGGACGAAAGTAAAAAATTTTTTTCTTATTGCCAGATTTATAAATTGGTGTAATAAAAGAACGTTCCCATGTATTTAAAAACTTACCTATCAAGGGAATGATAAAAAATGATTTCTAAAGAAACTTCAATTACTTTAGTACACCTTTGTAGGATATAGGAGTGATTCCATATATGTCAAGTTGTGCGTCAACTTAAATTTCAGATAAGACTTGTTCAATTTTCGAAATTGAAAGGTTTAAAGTTCCAATACTAAAATAGCTATCAGAGTTATTAAATTGATCTCATCAAGAAGTATATCCGAAATATTAACAAACGGATTGAAAATTAGTAGCAAAAAGGTTAAACACAACTGAGAGATTAGATGATAAAAAAAATCTTTCAAAATTCTCCTAAAATTGGTGAAAATTGGTATCAGTGAGGGTCACATTCATTCTTTGATATTTTCATACAAAACCCCAACCGAAAACTTAAATTTCTTGCAAAAATACGAACTATTCTCTAACGAAGAGTTTCCTTAATTCTAAGTGAAATTCGAAAATGTGTAACTATCTAAAGTAAAAATTAAGAAAAAGCATGTTCTTAATTTCATATCATACAGATACCATGACTAGCATGATCGTAGAAATTGATTATCTTTTATTTAAGTTCGTTTATGTTTGAAGAAGGAAAAAAAACTGAAAACATTCACCTAATTGGAACACAAAACTGAAGACATCAAAACATAAAAAGATCTAGCTCAAGTAAAAGAAATTGAACAATTGATTGCTTCTATTTGTAAGCAGCACTAAGTCAGCAAGCAGAAAGAAATGTAGATAGAAAAAAAAACACTAATAAAAATACAGATACAATAAAAAAAATATAAGAAAACTAATGAACAAGACCGTTATAATTAAAGCAGCAGTAAACATATAACAAACCATACAGAAAACTAACGTTCTTTACCGCATATTCAATTCACTATACTTCGCGGTACAATACACCTCACGTAAATTGTTTTCTTTTTGTTTTATTTAAAAATATCTTAAAGATACTTTTAATGCTCTCTCAACCTGTTTCCATGTTTGAAAGCAAAGCTAGCAATAAGCAACATTAAACGTCAGCCAAGCAGCGAGCAAGCGGCGCGGCAGCGGCATTCAACCTCAACATCAACAACAACAAAAGCTACACATACAAAAAATACTTCGCGGTTAATTTCACATTCAGTGAATTTTGAGCGTAAGCAATTGGCGGGGGTCTTTATGAAGTTTTGTTAAGTCAGGGAGTAAAAACGCCCCGCTTAAAATATCTCTCCTTTGACGCGTGAGGAGTTAGGTACAAACATTTTACAACTTACCCAACAGGTTACTGACGTAGCGTCACGACGACCGAGCGACGCGACGTACGGAATAACGACGTCAACGCCGACGACCGTCAATGACGGTTTTACTTTCCATTCAACACTAAGTTAGGTACAAGTCACGGACAAACAAGATGCAAAAAAAGAGTTATTATTGTGAAGTGCATCTAATGGATACAACAACATAACAATTTGGTTACTTGTTTCTTTTTCTTCTTTTAATTTTTAATTGAATTTTATCTCTGCTGCTGGTCAATTTTTGTCGTTGTTGTTTTTTTTTTAATTTATTTTCTGACCGAATTTAGTTGTTAATCATATTCCTCTGAACATAACTCATGTAACTTTGTTGCCTTTTTTAGGCAAAACACTTGCATAGTCTTATGGCATCATAGACTCAGAGACAACGATAATAAGCTTATAAGATAAGCCATAAAAGGATATGGATGCCATTATTTGGCTTGGTTGCTGTTTTAACCCTGAACTAATAATAATAATCTACTAAATCAAATAAAACAGATGTCTTGATGTCTTTTGTAGTGGAATAATAAAATTACAGCGATTATGGAGTTTTTAAGATTGATTAAAAATGAAAATTAAACGTCAATCTGTTTCCAAATTTGGAGATGAAAACTCGTAATAATTACGTAAAGATGACCAAACGACTGATGGATCACTAACAATTATTCAAAACTCGAGTCATTCACAGATTCTTTAAATGGAGCAAAGTTGTTGAGATTTTTAATTCATATATCGAATAAATAGAACATGGCAATAATAATGAAATTAATTAATAAATTATAAATAGAAAAATGTTGCTACATACACAAGGTACTTTTTTGTAGACTTTTATTTATTTTGTTTTGAAGGTAGCTAGGTTAAGTGTCTATAAAGAAACATTCTTACGTCAGATTAAATGTTGTTGAAAATTCACTGAGGCACGAATAAATTTTTCTCACACAATTTGACTCAATTAAAAAAATTTCATTGAGCGAATATGAAAAATCTTTCAATTGTTTTTGGTTTCATTTATTTGGAAAGATGTAAATACATAAAAAGTAGGTAAACGGTGATTTTTTAAGAGCTTGAGAACTTTAAAAAAAAAAAACGCATAAAATTTGCAAAATCTCATCGATTCTTTATTTGAAACGTTAGTCCATGACATTTACTTTTTGAAGATAATTTCATTTAAATGTTGACCGCGGCTGCGTCTTAGGTGGTCCATTCGGAAAGTCCAATTTTGGGTAACTTTTTCGAGCATTTCGGCCGGAATAGCCCGAATTTCTTCGGAAATGTTGTCTTCCAAAGCTGGAATAGTTGCTGGCTTATTAGTGTAGACTTTAGACTTGACGTAGCCCCACAAAAAATAGTCTAAAGTCGTCAAATCGCATGATCTTGGTGGCCAACTTACCGGTCCATTCCTTGAGATGAATTGTTCTCCGAAGTTTTTCCTCAAAATGGCCATAGAATCGCGAGCTGTGTGGCATGTAGCGCCATCTTGTTGAAACCACATGTCAACCAAGTTCAGTTCTTCCATTTTTGGCAACAAAAAGTTTGTTAGCATTGAACGATAGCGATCGCCATTCACCGTAACGTTGCGTCCAACAGCATCTTTGAAAAAATACGGTCCAATGATTCCACCAGCGTACAAACCACATCAAACAGTCCATTTTTCGGGATGCATGGGCAGTTCTTGAACGGCTTCTGGTTGCTCTTCACTCCAAATGCGGCAATTTTGCTTATTTACGTAGCCATTCAACCAGAAATGAGCCTCATCGCTGAACAAAATTTGTCGATAAAAAAGCGGATTTTCTGACAACTTTTCTAGGGCCCATTCACTGAAAATTCGACGTTGTGGCAGATCGTTCGGCTTCAGTTCTTGCACGAGCTGTATTTTATACGGTTTTACACCAAGATCTTTGCGTAAAATCTTCCATGTGGTCGAATAACACAAACCCAATTGCTGCGAACGGCGACGAATCGACATTTCACGGTCTTCAGCAACACTCTCAGAAACAGACGCAATATTCTCTTCTGTACGCACTGTACGCATTCGTGTGGTTGGTTTAATGTCCAATAAAGTAAACTGAGTGTGAAACTTGGTCACAATCGCATTAATTGTTTGCTCACTTGGTCGATTATGTAGACCATAAATCGGACGTAAAGCGCGAAACACATTTCGAACCGAACACTGATTTTGGTAATAAAATTCAATGATTTGAAAGCGTTGCTCGTTAGTAAGTCTATTCATGATTAAATGTCAAAGCATACTGAGCATCTTTCTCTTTGACACCATGTCTGAAATCTCGCGTGATCTGTCAAATACTAATGCATGAAAATCCTAACCTCAAAAAAATCACCCTTTACTTATGAATGTATACAGAAATTGTTAAAAATGTGTGAAACTGAATTGCACGTGTTGAATTTGTTATATCTAAAAATTAAAAACACAAATGCATTGAAAATATTACAAAGAAAAATTTTAATTCATATCAAACAGTAAAGTAGGAGGTGTTCGTTTAAGAATCCTTAAAATTTCTTTTAAGAGCAAACGTACCCATGTAGGTTTTTCTTGAATTTTTCTTAAACTAGATTGAAATATAATTGACAAAAAATAGATAGAATCAAAAAATAGTTACATTAAACACACTACTTTTATAGCAGAACTTTACGAGTAAATACTCTCTACACATATGTAAACAATTCACAAACATGATTTAGATCTTCGGATAGCTCTATACAATCCTTGATGAAGTTAATAGTTCCAAAAATTTTAAAATCATCTTCAAAGATAAGCAATATAGAATTATTTGAAACAGAAGGAGAACTATTAATAAATAAAAATAACAGAAATGGACCAAGGTGACTCCCTTGAGGTACACCATAATTGGCTTTAAATTGACATTAAGGGTTACTTCTGAACCGATTTTAATGAACGATGTGGAAGTATGGTGGACTGCTTTAGAGAAAGGTTCAGTTTGCTTATGTATAAGCGGATCGCTTCGCACGACCCCAACTGCGGCACTGGACACCTTACTCTAACTAACACCTTTTCACATTTTTGGGAAACAAATAGCTGCAAGCTCCGCTATTCGAATCAAAGCTTCGTCGAAGTGGACTAACAACAACATTGGCCACTCCGTTATTATTAGGTATTAAGCACAAATTCCAAAGCAAACAGACTACACCATCTGTACCTCCCAGATCTTTATGGGAGGATAGGACATTCTTAGAAGATGAGTCAATCCATTTCTACACAGATGGGTCAAAACCAAAAGAAGGCGTTGGCCTGAAATTAAGTCTCTCATTCCGCCTTCCCAATCATTGTAGCGCGTTCCAGGCGAAACTTTTAGCGATAAAAGAAGTCTTGTCCTGGCTTAAAGAAAACGTGATATCAACATCTGATATTCATATCTTCTCAGATAATCAAGCAGCTATCAAATATCTGGACTCTGTCAACTTTCAATAATCCCTAATGGAGATGGCACAAAAGCTTAATATTTTCCTTTGCTGAGTGCCGGGCCATAGAGACATTCCAGGATACTGTAAGGCAGATGAACTGGCCAGGAACGGTACAGTGCAGCCCATCCTACCACGTTTGGCCCGTACTGGCATACCAGTCGTTACTTGTAAACTGTTGCTAATGCAAAACGCCATGAAGAAGGCAAGCACCAGGTGGAACAACATCACCACGTGTCACGTCACGAAAAACATCTGACCAACACTAGATTTAAAGCTTTCAAGGTGCTTGCTATCTCTAAGCAGATTGCATATAAACTCGTGTCATAACCGGACACTGTCTAATAGGAAAGGCGTATTCTGAAATGACTTTTTAAGAAGCTGTATGGGCTAGGAAGAGGAGGAAACAGTTCTTCACTATGCCCTGATATTAGCATAATCAGCCTCTCACATTTCGTAAGGGACTCAAATTGGTTCCATTGAGCTTAGGAGGAAGCCTTAAGATTTATGTAGTATTATAACGAGCCATTAAACTGTCCTAAGTGTGTCTGTTCCCATCTTGGACAGCCACTATAACCTAACCTATTCCTAAACATGACGTTACAATACATATCTATATTTAAGATATGAAGAAGTCATTATGCCCATGACTTAATTTGTCAAATGCTTTGCTAAAGTCTGTGAAGAAGCATTCGGCTTGAGTCTGTTTTTCGAATGCGAAGCCTTGAAGGTGTTGAAGGTTTTAATGGATATCCGTCAAATTTACATTTACTTTCAACGAATTTCCAAAACATATGGGGGCTCATTTTTAGATCACACTCAGCGATAGATATTATACCGTTAATTATAAACTCTAAGCTTTTCATAGCTATTCGATAAATTGAACTTTAACTAATTTGTTGGTATGTACGTCTATACTTTCTGGATAGGTTTTTTCTTAGGCGTATGTCTTAAGATCCCGCAGACATTTCGACTTCAAAAAAATGGCCTTTTCACACTTTAAAGTACCTTTTTTTTTTAAATATTTGTCATACATTTACCTTCAATTTTTGCATTTTTATGCGTCGGATAACTTTTTTGACATCTGGTATAATTTTAAGACAAAAATTAAATCAACAAACTTTGTTTGCAAAAATTTAAAAAAAAAACCTAAAAAACTCTACGAAAAATTGGTAAAGAAATTACTTAGAATCTCTTAGAAATAGTTTATAATAATTTATTGAGAAGCATTGTTGTTAACATTTCCAAAACGTTTTAAACAAATTATAAACAATTAATTACTTAAGTTGTTAAGAAGTGGATTTCCACAAACAAATCTCGGAAACAAAAAACTTTATAGTTTTGGCCTTAGAACTGGAAAATGTTTTTAGGCGAATAGCATTGTTTAAGTCGAGGGGCATCTGTAACACGGAAAACCCTGCACGTTACTGTCGAGAACCCAACAAACATTTTTATTTGCAATTTTTTGAATTCGAAAAAAAAAGACTTAAAGACTTTTTGATTTCGCTACTTTCTCAAAAAATATTTGAAAAAAGTTACTTATTAAACAAATGTCCCACAAGGTTACACTTTGGGTCCTCTTCTTTTATGGTTTATTTGAATTAACTATTTTAACGTTTTTATAGCGCCTACTAGAGATTTAAGTGATGACAAAAACCTACTCTTCAAGAGTTCTTGGGACACACTACAATTTGTTATATTTTGTATTTCTAAATTTCAACAATTATTTAATGTTATTTGATGCGTGACAACCCTTTTTTAACCTTAAAACATTAAAAAAACATATTTAGAACAAAAAAATCCATATATCTACATATTTTTAGATACGGAAACAATTTAAAGTAGATACATAAAGAAAGAATCATGAATCAGTTCTTTTTCCAATTTTTGTTCTTGTTTTCTGTATAAGAACCTCTAGAAACCACATTGACCATTTTGCCTAAGCCTAAAATGTATGATGATAATGAAATTCTTTAAAAACTGAAACAAAAAATGTTGACTTATGACTTTAAGTGCTCTTTTTGTTTTTTTTTTTTTAATTCTTTAGGTTTCATTTGTAGAAAAAGCAATTATGTTTTTTTCTGCTTTTAATTTTTCAAGAGCCACAGTCATCTAATTGTTCTTCTTCTCTGCTGTTTTGTATTCTTTTGATTTTAAAGGTTCATTATGAAAGCATAAGATTTTGAACTTCTATAAACTAGAGCTATATTAAATCGACGCATAAATCTCAAATATATTTTGGGGAGAATCAAATCAAAAGAGAAGAAAAGTGAATATGATGAGCTTATTAAATATTAAAAATCCAAAGGTAGAAAGAAATTTGAACATGGAAGAAATAATTCATATAGATTATTTTTATTTGAAGGAGAAAGAGAAATGATTCAAGTGTTTTTCCTTATTATTTTTTTCTTTTGATGAAATTAATAAGCCTCTTGATACTTAAGTGGACATGTCTGCAGGCCTTAATGCGCTATACGTTCAAATGGAATTCAATCTTGATTAAAAAGATGTAGGTACATTGGTCTAATAGAATTCTCTAGAAGTCGTCATGTGACGATGGAGGATTAATTCTTCTGTACATAAGTTTCCAATTTCTTGTTACTTTGGCTTATTATTTAATATTTTATTAAATTGTAAATTCTAAGAAAGCAATTTAATTAACGTTTTGTCGCTTAAGTCTTCTAAGTACTCATAAGATTAATGAATCTATTTCCGACTCATATTTTGATTAAGGAATGGACTAATTTTATTAAAATAGAAATCCAGTAGCAAAAAGCACACTAACGAAAAATTATGGAAGACAGTGTTATACTTGAAGAAGATTAGCAAGCAACAGAAGTCACATCTTAAAGACCAATATCATGGTAAGAGTTCTCGAAAAATTGATACTACCTATAAAGCTTAACATAGAAAAACGAATACTAAATTCAAACTATCAGTTTGGATGTAAAGATAAATCAGAACATAAGTGAACGTTGATGAAAAAGGCACTCAAGGAAAAACATGCATTGTTGACCATAATTTTAGATATTGACCAAGCCTCTGATAAGATTTGGCTTGTGTATAAGCTAAATAGGGAACTTCCCAAGCAGAACTACGAAATACTGAAATTTCACATTACAAACCGATCCTTTAAAACATGGTGCGAATTTCTCGGATCTTAAGAAAATTAAAACTGGTGTACCACAAGGAAGTGACTTAGGTCCTGCTCTCTTTCTTTTATAAAGGAGGGATATTCCAGTAGATATCAACGATTTGTAAGATGTCAATTTATGGTCTTAAGAAAAATAGAAGCAAAATATCAACAATTTAATATTTCATACGCAATTTGGCAACCTTCAAACTTTTTAAGATTAAAAATGTAAATGTTTTGGAATAAAATTACACACATGACATAAATAAATAATAATTTTCCCTTCATCTATCTTTTTCAAAACCACCAACCAACCGCCTCTTCATATACACAATATTACCCACAATAAGTCTTATCAAGATCATTTAGTATCTTTGGGTCTCACTGTGTACACCTTTGCCTATTAGATTTGTAGATACATAAATATCTAATTGAGGTATTCGAACTTTGTCAAGCGTCAACAAACTTCCAAAAACAAAATACAAACGATCAAAGATAACAACACATAATATAAATGCAAACACCGCTCAATATAATAACAACTTGATCGTTAAATAAATAGGTATCTGCTCTGTATGACATTTGCCGCCATCAAAAATTAGACAAAACTCATTTGTTAAACATGGCGCGACCGTCAACGTCATACAACAATCAATTGCGGGGCGGACGACTTTTAGTCAGTATGCTGAAGCTGACTGTAGGTACGAGTGTAAACATACATATCTATATTAAATGCAGCTGCGAGACCATGTCAAAAAAAAAAAACTAGACAATTCAAATTAATCTCAATTTTAGAAAGTCTCACATATCAATCAAAAATCAATGAGAAAAGGTACCAAACAACGTTAATAGATATTTACTCCCCCACAATGCCAGACTTATTTATGTGTAGATACATGTTTATGTAGATTGTAAATTGTTTCATGGAAATGAGGAATTATTGTAGCTACAACTCATAAGATACAAGCAACAACATAACAATGCTTTCCGCTTGACATACCAACTCAAAACATAAACTTTGGAAAATATATTTGTTTTTATTATATCGAAGAAAGATAGGAGGAAGTATAGCAAAAACAAAAGACAGAGGGCAGCACGTGTTTGTTGTTTAAGATACATAAACCGGTATCCAAGGCAACTATTAAAGAGCTGGTGGCAAAAATGTACTACAATACAAAACCGACAAGTTCCAAAAAAAAGCTAAATGTTGGCATTCTAAAAGATCACTTTTTTAATCAATCAACATGGCTCTGTCTAAGAAAAATCCACAATTACGAGTACAAATTACTTCAATTCTCTACTTTGGATGCATTCGAAAAAGACCTGAACTCGTTTGCATCTTTACAGACCTTAGAAAGGCATTTGATAAATAAAGTAAAATTGAACTCATCGACCGTTTCGTCAAGAGAATTTCTTCATTATCTAGAAAGATAGATATTAAAGCGTCACATTCAGAAATAACCCTTCCTTCATATTTACAGTCAATTTTGGTGTACCTTGGTCCTTTCTGTTTCTTTTCAAATATTTATTGATGATTTGACTTCTGTTTTAAATAATTCCTTATCGCTAATCTATTCACATGATGTAAACATTATTTGAATTATTAACTCCATCAAGGATTGTAAAGAGCTAAATACAAGAAGTTCTTAATCATTTTTGACTTCCCATCGGAAGTTATTGTTATGGGTCCGATTTGTCAAATTAAAAATTTTGACATTTCTCTACGTTTCAAGGACCCTAGGGTCGAAATAAAAGATTTTTAGAAAAATGTCTGTGCGTGCGTGTGTACGTACGTTCGTACGTCCGTAGGTTCGCGACGTTTTTTTCGTAGTTCAAAGCTCAAGAACCAGAAGAGATATCGACTTCAAATAAATTTTGTTATACAGATAATAAGGCAGAAAGATGCAGAAAGGGCTCTCAAGAAAATTGCGTGGGTGGTTTTTTTTACCATAGCAGTTTAAAAAAAAGTGAAAATTTTGGTTAACCCTAAATATCTTACGAACCAAAAACGCTAGAGACTTGAATTAAATTGTATATAGTATATTGAAACGTATAGAAGTATATTTCTTGAAAAAAACAAATCCATTGAACGGTTTTTTTATAAATCAAACAAACTGAAAAAAGCAACGAAGAATAATGTATTTGGAATCTGATAAAATTTTGAGAAAAATCGAATTAACAGTTTTTTTACAAAAAAAAATAAAAAACCATAAAAAAAATTAACTAAAGTTGGTAAAAATTGATTTTCGACTCGAATATCTTTTCAAAAATTGTAGATATTGGCTATAATTTACTTTAATCGTTCAAAAAATATTGTTTTCAAGATTCAGTTAAATTTTGAAAAAGATCGAATTGACAGCTTTCTTACAAAATATTAAAAACCGAAAAAAAATTAACAAAAGTTGGTAAAAAATGATTTTCGACACAAATATCTTTTCAAAAATTTGAGATAATAGCTTCAAACTAATTTTTACTTATAAAAAATATTGTTTTCAATATTAGGACAAATTTTGAGAAAAATCGAATAGACAGTTTTTTTTGCAAAAAATAATAACCTAAAAAAAATTAAAAACCGAAAAAAAATTAACAAAAGTTGTTAAAAATTGATTTTCGACTCAAATATCTTTTCAAAAGTTGTAGATATTGGCTTTAAACTAATTTTATCTTATATGAAATATTGTTTTCAACATTCGATATAATCTTGAAAAAAATCGAATCGACAGTTTTTTTACAAAAAATGAAACTCTAAAAAAAAACAGTACTGAAACTTGGTAAAAATTTATTTCGACTTAAATAGCCTTTCAAAAATTAAAAATATTAGCTTCAAACTTATTTTATTTCACAGAAAATATTGTTTTTGATACTCGTATTCAGTAATTTAAATACAACTGTCCGTTTTTTCAAAAAAAAAAATAAAATCTACCAAAAATAGTACGAAAATTTGGTAAAAATTGATAAGAGAACATATAGACAAATAGTCTAAGAGCCGGCAGCAAATTTTGGGAGTGGAGTGATAACCAAAATATATATACATATATGTGTAGATATACGCAACATTATGCCAAATTCAACCGTCTGGCAGGTTTTTTTTTCAGCCGGGGGCGGGGGTGGGGGTTCGAAAATGGTCATTTTTCCGATTTTGGGGTCGAAGTGATAACCACTTAAATGCATATATAAACAATAGGGGGTGGTGCCCTGATGTCAAAAAAGTGTGTCCAAGACGTTTTACTTTCAGCCTTCCCCTTGCCAGACGCATTTTAACACTTTTTAACAGAATCAACTTAAATCCTTTAATAATTTGTTTCCTATTAACCATAACCAAAACAGTCATATACCAAAATATCAGAAGATTTCCAATACGTTTTCTTTTCAGTCTTATGCTTGCCAGAAAACCCCAAAGAAAGAATGCACAAAAACCACCGTTTTCCTTCAAAGCATAACAATTGTATTTTATTTAGACAAAAATTATTGAATTACATGACATATGTAATTCAATTCGGCTCTTGGTCTAAAACTTTTAATCAAGACAAATCGACAGACGGGATGGGAAGTTATCAGTGTGGGTCGCATCCCAGCCTCTTTTTTGGAATGGTATATGCGTAGAGTATATGCAGTTCTGCCTTATAGTTGGTGCATTGAAAGGAAGGATTTCATGTTAATCTGAGCCAGGAGCTTAAGAAGAAGTTTACTCCTTGAAACTATTTTTAGCAGATCGCTTACAGTCCCCTTGATCAATTTTTCAGTTAATTGAACAAATTCTTTCCACACGAGGAATCTATAATTCCAAATTTCAAATCAATGTTTCAATTGTAATGTTTTTGCAATAAGTAGTTGAAATTATTTATATTCTACGTTTTTAGTAAATGTTAAGACATTTTAGAAAACTTTCTTCTGCAAAATGTAGACAAATTTGATTTGAGTCCTCTACGAGATTCATAAGAAATAATAAAAAAAACTTTTTCTTTCAGAAGTTTTACAATAATAAAATGCGCATTCCAATATTTATCAACTGTTTTTTTACTATTTCCGAAGTTTCTGCGGAAAATGCAAAATTGCAGCAGGGGAACGCCGACTTCTCAGAAGGAAAAAGAGAGTCCATGAGAAGCGTGCGGTCGAAGATGTTGAGAGGTATAAAAGCAGGAATGAGGTTCGAAAGTTTTATGAACAGGTGAAACGAAATTCACAGGTACATAAACCTAGAACCGAAGGCTGCAAAGACGAAAGTGGAAACATCATAGTGGAACCGCAGTCAATGCTGAGGATATGGAAGGACCACTTCTGCAGACTGTATAACGGCGATGAAGAACTGAATTCCGCTGTCAGGCAGGATGACCCATTCGATATAGACGACTAAAGCCAACAATCCCGTCCTCCCGACTTAGACGAAGTAAAGATTGCCATATCTAAGTTGAAGTCTAATAAAGCCGCTGGAGCAGATGGCTTGAATGCCGAGCTCTTCAAAGCAGCTGGGAATAAGCTGGTAAGGAGCATGCACCAACTTATCTGTAAGATATGGTCGGAAGAAAACATGCCCGATGAATGGAACCTCAGTATTGTTTGCCCGATCCTGAAAAAAGGAGACCCTCTAAACTGCACCAACTATAGAGGAATAAGTCTACTTAACATCGCCTATAAAATCTTCTCTGCCGTAATATGTGAACGTCTAAAGCCCATCGTCAACAAAATGTTAGGTCCTTATCAGTGTGGTTTTAGACCAGGAAAGTCCACAGTTGATCAAATATTCACATTACGGCAGATCCTGGAAAAAACTCAAGAACACCAAATCGACACCCTCCATTTTTTCATCGATTTCAAGGCCGCATATGACAGCATCTACAGGGACGAGCTGTATAGAGCCATGTCTAATTTTGGCATCAATGCCAAACTCATCCGTTTGTGCAGGATGACCATGGAAAATTCACGCTGCTCCATAAAGGTTGGAAACAATTTAACAGAACCTTTTGATGTCAAAAAAGGCTTAAGACAAGGTGATGCGCTGTCATGCGATTTTTTTAACATCGTGCTTGAAAGAATAGTGCAGAACTCACACGTCAACACTAGAGGCACTATCTTTCAAAAGTCTGTCCAATTACTGGCATATGCTGATGACATTGACATAATCGGAAGAACTCAGCGTGATGTCAATGGGGCTTTTGTGAGTATTGAGGCAGAAGCGGCAAAAATGGGTTTAACGGTTAATGAGGGCAAAACAAAGT
Organism: Eupeodes corollae; assembly: GCF_945859685.1. Classification (NCBI taxonomy): domain Eukaryota; kingdom Metazoa; phylum Arthropoda; class Insecta; order Diptera; family Syrphidae; genus Eupeodes; species Eupeodes corollae. The sequence goes on from NC_079147.1 coordinate 246,433,971, forward strand.
ACATGCTGTCGTCTAGAAAGGACATACAACACCGACGTTTTGGTCGACAGACGTAACTTTAAGGTAGTCAAGGACTTCGTCTACCTAGGCTCCGCTGTAAACGCAGAAAACAACACCAGCGCTGAGATCAAACGCAGAATAACTCTTGCTAACCGCTGTTTCTTTGGACTAAGAAAGCAATTGAGTGGTAAAGTCCTCTCTCGAGGGACCAAAGTGTTGCTATATAAGACCCTTATCATCCCCGTCCTGCTATACGGTGAAGAAGCATGGACCATGACAAAAGCGGATGAAAGCACCTTGGGTCGCTTCCAGAGAAAAGTTCTTCGTGTGATCTACGGTCCCGTATGCATCGAAGGGGAGTGGAGGAGAAGATGGAACGACGAACTGTACGGGCTGTACAGCGACGTAGACTTACCCAGAAGAGTAAAAGTCCAACGACTAAGATGGTTGGCTCACGTAGAGCGCATGGAAACCAATGCTCCGGCCCGGAAAGTCTTCGAATCCGCACCCACAGGACAGCGCAGTAGAGGAAGACCGCGGATCAGGTGGCGCGCACAAGTGGAAGGTGACCTCACCCAACTTGAAGCGCGAAACTGGAGACATCTAGCTTGGACCCAGCTAGATGGAGAAGTTTGTTGGGTGAGGCCCTAGTTCACACAGGACTGTTGCGCCACCTTAAGTAAGTATGTAAGACAGTATCCAAGATATTACTAAATTATAGTCTAAGAGAAGAGTTAACAATTTCAAGTCTTTTACTTAACATCAATCTGCATTTTGAACATCGACAAAATTACAGTATCCAATTACATACAATTCTAGATCGTAAAAAAATAAAGTTACAGTCTGAAAAATCAAATCCTCTTGTTTTTTTTGCGTTACACGAATAAATTACAATCTGAGATATTAGACGGTTCCATGCTGACAATTTGAGCTAAAAGGTGACATTAAATTACAGTCCTTAAAAATAAACGATACCGCAGAATTGGAGTATCAGATATTAATAACAGTTCGGCCTGCAGTAATTATACTGTAACAGTGAGAACATTTAAAAAAAACTGAAATAATATTTGGTGGAAATCTTAATGAGAGCGATGGTTTATTCATGAAATTGGATTCTTCACTAACATTGTAATTGGGATTTTTGGGGCTTTAGTTTTCAAAAAAAGTTGCTGTAAAAATGCAATTGAATAACTTTTAAATAAGGGGTACCAATTTTTTTTCTGGAAAAAGGAACAAAATTCTGTTTATGAAAAGTTTAATAATTGTTTGAGGTAATGGCTTGTTTGAGTCCAACGTAAAATCCGTGCCTGCGAAACGTGGAAGTGCTCTGCTGGCATCTCGAGAAGGTTGCAAATTTGTGTCAACCGCTGTCTACGTTACATCCTGAACATCCGGTGGCCACAAACCATATGTAACGATAAACTGTGGCTCAGGACTTTGTAAACAAGTGGCGCTGGATTAGCCATACATTGAGGATGTCGGACTACAACATAGCAAAGCAGTGCTCTCAATGGAATCCTCAAGGTAGAAGGCGGCCTGGAAGACCAAGAGAAACATGGAGATCATCTGTCATGAAGGAAGCTCGGTCCTAAAACTTGGAGACGTGATCCCAGCTGAGGTATCGAACTAGGAATAGAGAGAGATGGAGGGAATTTGTTGCTGATCTATGCTCCAGGAGGAGTTAAAGTGCTGCTACCAGCAGCCGGAAACGAAGAAGAATGGCTTGACAATCAAAATATTATTGGTGCACTCGCTGTTTTTTGGACGTGTAAGAAGTCTGTTGTTCTAAGAAGTTGCTATAAATAAGTAATGTCGAATAGTTTTTGAACTCAGGGTAGAGAGTTACAATCTTTTAAGTGGATTGAAAGATAAATGTGTGGACAAACGAATGAACCCAACCATTATCCTCTAAATTAATGTTGGGTTCCCTTGAAACATAAGTTCTAAGAAACAGAGGTTAGATTCCGGTTTCCAACATGTTTCCACGTAGTTCAGAGTGCTTGACGGAAGCTAAAACATTCTTTTCACAAAACAAATAAGGAGTTTTTCAAAGGAGTCGAATTTCTTACCCCCAAAACTTGGGCACTGTACAAAAGTTATTAAAGAAACTCTTAAAAGCGATGTTAATTGTTGACTTAAGACTTTTGCTCATTATCAATAAGATTCTTCTCCGTGGTCATAAATAAAAATATTTAACCAAGATATTTAAACACCTTGACTACTTCATTAGATTCTGTATCTTTTTCTATTAGCTTGTCTTTTACCTCCTCTTTTAAATATCATAACTTTAGATTTAATAATGTTGACAAAAAGATTCCATTGCTCAAAGCATTAATACACCTTGTTGATCATAGATTAAAGTCTTTTTTGGGAGTAAGCGAGCTTAAAAAACTCTACCAGGAAAGTCATCTTACAAAGTGCAAATAATCTAGGACTAAGAGTACACCCTTGTTGTACTCCTAAAGTGGTTGCAAGCCAAACCGATAGTAGACTTCCAAACTTCAGTGACATTTCAAAACTATAGAATTTCTTCAAGAACACCCTCTCCGAAACTCTCAGCCCAGTGTACAAAAACCTAAATGTCACGCATCCCATTTATCGATTTTTCCCAAAAGACTAAAAACTCTACAGTGCCATGTTTCATATTATATGGATAGATGAATGAAGTTGATGGACATGGACATTGGACACGTTATATGTCAGAGATGTGAAATCTTTTTATTTTATATATAATATAGTGTGAAGACGAAGACTCTCTAGGGGCGGTATCGTTGTCAGAATAGGTTGATTTGATGGGGGTGATATAGTTCTTATAAAAAAAGCAATAGTTATTTGGTTTCAAAGGCAAACAACTTCGACCTAAATTCTGGTTCTTCATTCTAGGTTTTTGTGTTTATTGGTTTTGAGCGTGTTTATTTAGACTTGCACATTCAGTTCTTTTTTTCTTCTTCGTAAAATGGAGAAATGGTAGGTATTTTATTTTGTTGATGAAGAAATATACATCTTTTTGGGAGTTTATCTTTAGACTTCGAGAAATTGTATTTATAAAAAAAGAAACAGGAATTAAGATTGTACATTTCTTTCTTATAGATACGAATGTCTATAAAATAGTGCCTAAAAGCAAAGCAATTAAAGGGGAATATTTCATCGATGGAGCATTTTTTGGTCTTTTTTCTCCTTTTTTTTGCAGTTTGCCTGAAGGGGAAGGGGATTATCGATTTTGTTCAAGTCGTAGATAGATATACAATTCTATGTGAAATCGTTAGGACGGTTCGATACTCTCTTTTATTTTTCTCTATTAGTCCCGATTTTAAAGATTGTGCATGACTTTTGCGTCGACTACGACCGACGACCGATCCAACAACCGAGACGACATCGAAAGAAGACGTCTTGATTTCGAATATTCGTTTCTCGACTTTCATTTCCGTGCATTGAATTGCTATTTTGATTTTGATATACTCGTACACAATGTGCGGATTTGGTGAAATAATTTATTTTATATATATTTTCTGTTTTTTTTTGAGTTTGTTTTTTATTTTTATATATATTTGTTTATTAAGGGGATTTAGAAGAAAGGTCTTCTCTGTTCGTGGGTTGTTCAGGGTTAGTGAGTAGCATCCTGTTATAGTGCGGGTATAACTTCCTTTTAGTGATGATGATGATGGCGATGGGGAATAACTTCCTGTGTTCATGGGATTAATAGAAATAATTGAATTTTTAAGGGTAGAAAAGCTAAAGGAACAACCACCCTTTAGACTTCAGAAGAAGTCGAATAGAACAGTGTTACTAATGCAGAGGAAGGCGGTTTGGGGTTAAGGTTTGAATTTTCTCTGAATAAGTTTGGGATGAATATGGAGCCAAACGAAAAAAGGTCATTACTTTCTTATTTTGTTAAGCTTAAGCCATTTTACATCAACGGTGAGGTGATGGTAAAGCGGTGTAGATGTAGCATCACATAGCAAAAAAGGACGGAAATAGTATAGCTTAGCTAGAAGTGGAACAGAAATTCAACTTTTTGCTATACAACACTACTTGATTATGTTGAAGATTTTAATAAGGTATGTATGTAAATTTAAGGTGGGGTAGCGGTAAAGCAAAACTATAACCTTAACAAAAAGGAGTGTATAATAATCAGCTCGTCATTAAAGTTCTTCCAAGCTGGTCAGGTTTTCCTAACTTAAAGATTCCTTAGACTAAAAGGACCAACACACAATTATTAATTTTGTACATTGATGGAACCTACTTGAACGGAACTCAAGTATTTGAAGACCTAAGTCCTTTTAGGGAATGTCGAGAACGTACATTTTTCAAGTATTTAAGTTAGGTGGCGCAACAGTCCGCTGATAACTAGGGCCTATTGACTTACAACTCCTAACCATTATTGTGTGCTAGTACTGTTGTCAGGGATGGAGGGGACCTACAGTTTTAAGCCGAATCCGAACGGCTTATTTGAGAAAGCACTTTTTATGACAAGAATTACTTTTGGAGAATTTGTCAATTATTCGAAAAAGAGGCAGTAACCCCCGTGAAAGAAACTTTAGATGACATAGGACGGGATCGAACCCAAGACCTCTGGCATGACAGACAGTTGGTTGCTCATAGACACTTGCTCAGTACTTTCAGTATTTTGTCAGTGTTTTCAAGTACAGGGTGAATCATAAAAATTATTTTGAAACTAAGAGCTTTTTCCTTCTTGCAACCATTACAGAATTCCAGAACCATAGCTCCGCCCAACAAAATTAGTGCACTTAAAAAATTTGAACAACCAACTTTGAAAAATATTGAAAATTTATTTTCAAAGTATGTGCCCTGTAGACCAAATAGTTCAAATGAAAAACCCATCGAACATACTCCTCAATTAACAAATATTAACTCGTCATTGACCTTAAAAGCTCAACATTTCACACAATTGCCTGAGGAAAATATTTCAGAATGGTTTTGGATCATTCGCTTACGAACGTCAGCTTCGTTTTCACTTTGAAGTTTTGAAGTTAGAGCTGTTTGAAGTGGAAAACGCTTTGGGGCGAGAAGGTAATTAATATACAGAGAATAAAGTTTGGAGGGAATTCTTGAATGTAGGAACTATTGAGCCAATCCTTTTCAGAAATGAAGCTGGAAACAACGTTTCGGTAAACTGGTTCCCCGAGTTAATTTGTACTGAAATTGGAGGCATGGATTTGGACGAATACTGGATGATGCTAATTAGAATATGTCACAATCGATCATTTTAACACCAGATTCCCAAGAATTGGTATCAACCATCTGGTAAATGTCAAGCATTTCCGGAACTGCGATTTGACTAATTTGGACTTTTTTGGGGGGAAACCGTGAAGGATGTCATGCCAACAATATCGAAACAGTTCAAGATTAAATGTCATAAAAAAAAACACTTCATGCGCTACAGTCCGCAAGGATTGTCAAGGTTTGGAAGATTCGAGTGGTTGGGAAAATTGGAGTGACAGAATAAAAATAAAAAATAAATTGGGTGGCGCGACAGTCCGTTGAGAACCAAGGCCTAGTGACTTACAACTCTCAACCATTCCTGTTTGCCAGTAATGTTGTCGTAATGGAGGGGACCTACAGTTTATATGCCGAATCAGAATGGCTAATTTGAGAAAGCACTTTTTCATGACAAGAGTTACTCTTGGAGAATTTGTCAATTTCTTGCAAGAGGCAGTACCCGTGAAAAGACTTTAGATGGCTTAGGCAGAGATCGAAAATAGACCTCTGGCATGGCAGTCCAACGCACTAACCATCATGCCACGGGTACTACTTTTACATAAGCTGACAAAAAATTCTTCAGTTATGTTAAATAGCTCGATCTTCGTTGCCACGCCCAAAGGCACAATATTGAGCGGAGATATTGCGCTCACCGATTATGATTATTTTGGTTACTAATTTTAAAGATTTGCAAAAGTTGTTCAGGAGCGATTCTATTCATTATAAAAGGGGAAAACCAAAACTATCATTAATCAAGTGACAGCTGTCAAAAAGACCACCTTCGAAAAAATTATTGTCAGTTGGAAACAAAACGTCTAAAACTAATAACTTCTCAGAATTATCTCTTTTATTTTTAACGTCCAATAGTAAGTTATTGTAATAGATCCGATTTGTCGAATTAAAAATTTTTGACATTTCTTCAACGTTTCAAGGCCCCAGAGATTTTTAGAAAGATGTCTGCGCGTAAGTGTGTACGTACGTTCGGGAAGTTTTTTTCGTCGTGTATAGCTCAGGAACCACAACAGATATCAACTTCAAATACATTTTATTAGATAATAACTCAGAAAAATACAGAAAAGGCTTTAGGAAAATTTCGTGGTTGGTTTTTTTTACCATATCAGTTTTAAAAAAAGGTGAAAATGTTGGTTAACTTTAAATATCTCACGAACCAATGACGCTAGAGACTTGAATTGAATTTTATATAATATATTGTAACGTGATACTAAACCAGTATATTTTTGAAAAAAAATCCAAGTAACGCTTTTTTTTTATAAATCAGAAAACTAAAAAAAAATGTCACTTTGAAAATCTTATGATTAAAAAATGATTTCATCTCCAAAACAATTTTGTGCAACGAAAAAAAAAACCTTTTTAACATTTGGTAAAATGTTGAGACAAATCGAATTGACAGTTTTTTTTTACAAAAACTAAAAACCTAATAAAACATTAGTCAAAGTTAGTAAAAATTGAATTTCGACTTAAATATCTTTTCAAAAAATTTGAGATTATAGCTTCCAACTTATTTTTACTAATAGAAAAATTGTTTTCAACATTCTGAGCAAATTTGAGAAAAATTGAATAGACAGTTTTTTTTACAAAAAATAATAACCTAAACAAGAAAATTAATAAAAGTTGGTAAAAATTGGTTTTCGACTCAAATATCTTTTCAAAAACTTGAGATTATGGCTTTCAACTAATTTAGCTTATAAAAAATATTGTTTTAACATTCTGAACAATTTTGAGAAAAATTGAATGGACAGTTTTTTACAAAAAATAAAAACCTAAACAAAAAGAAGTAACAAAAGTTGATAAAAATTGGTTTCGACTCAAATATCTTTTCAAAAACATGAGATTATGGCTTCCAACTGATTTTCACTTATAAGAAATACTGTTTTCAACATTTGGAAAATAAAAAAAAAATAGAATCGACAGTTTTCTTACAAAAAATAAAAACCTAAAACAAAATTAATAAAAGTTGGTAAAAATTGATTTTCGACACAAATATCTTTTCAAAACTTTGAGATATTAGCTTAAAACTACTTCTTACTTTAAAAAAATGTTGTTTTTAACATTCAGTCAAATTTTGAGAAAAATCTAATTGACAGTTTTTTTACAGAAAATAAAAACCTAACAAAAAAACAAAACTTGGTAAAAATTTACTTTCGACTCAAATAACTTTTCAAAAATTTAAAATATTGTCCTTAAACTTTTTTCATTCCACAGAAATTTCGATATTCAGAAGTTTTTTTTTATAAAAATCCAACAGTCTGTTATTTCATAAAAAAAATAAAATCTACAAAAAATAGTACGCGAATTTGGTAAAAATTGATGTTCGGTTCTTGATATCGCTCAAATTAATCTTATTCATCCAATTTGTAACAATTTTAGAAATGCTAAACATTTCTTTTCGACTATTTAACAAAATTTTTCAAACTAAACTATTTCTTTATATGAAAAACATTCTTGGTGTCTCATTGTCTGTCATTCTATAGGAGGAACTTATCCAACCCCTCAAGAACCCGCAACCCTGATTCGTAAATGCTTACTCTGTCTCTGCCCAGCAGTAGTCTTGTTGTCTGTCCCTAAACATGGGAAATCTGCAAATCCGGCTCGAAGGACCAAATGTAAAGTCCGTTTAAATGTGAACTGCAGTTTTGGTAATCTTTCTACTTATAATTTTTCCATTAAACAAAATACGCTATTTTTACGACATTCTCGGTTTTAATTCAACTTTATTGTGGCTAAGCTTTACAAAAATGAACGACGAAATTTGTAACGAAAAGAATAAATGACGAAGGAAAGAATTACAATGGGTTACAAGTTAAGTCGTTAACAAAATATTACAAATTAATTCACAATAATAGGATAGGTACATTAAGCAAATAAAACAATCACACGTTTAAATCTAGACTGATAAACAGTTGGTAATTTTAAAACTTTTACGAATAATTCAACTGCCAACTTTTTTAACCCAACACGTAAACCTACAAACTTTTAAGCGAGACAAATCGACAGACTGGTTGGGAAGTTATCAGTGTGGGTCGCAACCAGCCTCTTTTTTGGTTTGTAATTTGTGTGGGTAATTAAAAAATTTGAATTTCTTGTTTATCGGATGCTTTTTTTAAACTTTATTTCAGAACACCCTGTTGTTGCAACTTGTTATACCAGTTTCTTATTTATATCCCGGCAACCCCAATACTTCTTCTTGATTTATGTTCACTTCCTCATTGTTGATGTTCTACACGTCTATTGACTTGACTCGAGCGTTACCTATGATATTCAATAAAATATTGATTCTAGAGAACCTTATCCAATCCACTTTATTTCCCTCATATTAAAACCCTACACGCTACACCTGCTTTTACTATTCTAGTATAATCTCAAAGAAATATTTATATCAGAAAAGTCCACTATATACAGAAATAAACAACAAACAAGGGTTGGAGGCATGAACTAAGGGGTTGAAAATGTGACTTTTTACATTCTTGCTGCATCACTTTTGTGTGCTTAGCCATGTATGACATTTGTTTCATATGTCTTTTTGATTGATTTTTTTTTCTTCTTACTCTCATTTTCCACCCTCATCCCCCTTTTGACAGTCAAAGAAACATCAAAAAACTATAATATCAAAACATAAGAATAATTTAAGGGAGTAAAATGGCGTCTATATTGTTATTAGTTGAGTAAATTCTCCATAAATCACATATAGTAGAACAAAAGTCTTAACAAATTAGTTGGATGTTCGAGAAAAAGTTAAGACAGATAAAATTATTATTTTATTTTCCTAAGGTTATTAAAAGTGTGGACAGAAGTTTTTTTTATTTTCTTATATTGTTCATCCGTCACTCGGTCGATTGGTCTTTTGGTTTAGTGCGTGAGAAAGTGCTCGGAAGTTTATGATAAATCATTTTAAGTGAATCATTAAGCCTGATGGGAAAGTTTTCTCATTCAGTCTTTTTCGACGTCGCTATCGACGTTTACACAAAAGATAAATAGATAAATTGATTTTTTTTCTTCTTAATTGTTTGATGCTTATCTATTGTACTTTGTTAGAAGAAGAAAAATTGTTCTTAAGTCAAGTTAAGTTAAATATTATTGTTAGAGAATTATGAAATTTGATCTAATTGAGTGTTGGAAGAGTTATTAACTAAGATTTTTGAAATGAGCAATCGGCACACACGGAGGGGGGGGGGGGGTTCAAGAAGAAAGAATATTAAAATTAATCAACAATGACGGATTATTTCAAAAGTTTAAATAATATTGGAAGTAGTAATTCTACGAGATTTCAAATCTTATTGATCATTTGAATGGTTTAATTTATTTTTTGTCATCATTCAAGCTCAACGAAAGTGATTAAGAAAGAAAATTGAACAGTTTAATCAAGTTTTCTTTATTTAATTCTATAGGATCATGAGAATTAATGGAGGCTTACCTATAGATTTTTTGACTGTCAATGTGATTTGTATTATTTCGATAGTTAAATGATTTTATAGGCAAGCCACTCCTTCAATGAATTTAATTTATTGAAAAAGCACCGAAATTTATGTATTTTATTTAATAATTGGAACATTTTTTTTTTAAATAAACTTTATTTTTTTTGATAAACTTTATAGAAATTCAAAAAAATCTAAATATAATAGGTTGAGGAAAAGGAAAAGCCAACACACTTAGACCTATAGTTGGTCCGTAGTTAAAAAAACATGGATTGAAGCGTTTGAGACAGTAAAAGTTAGAATTTTTTTGTTTATTATTATCATTGTACAGGGTGGTTCCTTCCTTATCTAAGACTCTCGTAACTGAGCGGCTATTAACAGTAGAGCGTTGGTTTTGGCTTGTTCGAAAGCACGTTATCTAAGGTTTTCGTTATGACTAGTTCAGTGTCAACAATGCAGTGGACAAAGCAAGAGCGCACGTTCGCCGTGGAGGCCGACTTTTCTTTCAGCCGTTCGATCATCGCAAATCAGCGTGCTTTCAGAAACCATTTTATTGCACCTGCAGGTCAGGTGCCTGATCAGGAAACGATTTGTTTGTGGGTGCACACGTTCAGGGATACCGGCAGTGTGCAGAAGGACGCTAGAAAACATCGTTACGGAAAGGGCGGCGATTTTGAAACCCCAAGGCGGTTTACACAAAAACATTCGGCTGGTTTAGGGATTTCTGGTCGCACAGACGAATTTTTCATGAGGAACTTAATTTTCACCCATACAAATTTTCAGTGATGCAACAACTTAATCCAAGAGATTATGCATCTGAAGCCTTCCTCGAAAACCTGCCTCAGGACTCTCATGAGCAACCTCTGCATACATAACGTGTGACTCTTTGGTGTGCAATATCTAGAATCGGAATTATTGACCCATGTTCTTTGAAGAAAACCAAAGAGCAGTTACGGTCAATTCTAAACGTTATCTCAGCATGATTGTGGAATTGTTTTTACCTGTGGTTTCAACTTCTTAATGGAGTCTTTGTGACAGGGCATTAACACATAAAGTGTGTTCTTTTTTCAAAGCTTATATCGAAAAAACAAGCGAACCTATGAGGCAGTTTCTGTTATGATGAACTAAGGTGCAAACTACCAATTGCCTTCAAATATCACACATCATTTCAAAAATATATTGACCAAAATTTAGCTCGCAGTTTTGTTGCACATTAAAATTATCTTAAATGTTATATATTAGAAGCTTTAAGTTAATAATCAAAACAATTAATTTATCAGTCCAGTCGTTAAGAAACCCAATTCTTCGGACTTGATTATTATCATTGTAGAATTTAAGAATATTCCATAAAAGAAGTTGAATGCTGTGGAAAGTCTTATTAAAGATTTATGCGTGTTTTGCGTTGTAGATAACTTTGTCAGATTTTAACTCGTATTTTTGATAAAACGGTCTTTTAATACGGATTTTCAGTCTTTAATAGTTTAAAGTGGATACATTATTGAAACTAACAAAAAAAATTTGCTATCATTGTTGGGTCTGTTTTGCAAAATCTTCATAGATATTTGGGTTCAACAACAGAAGCAAATGATTCAATTGTTTTATCAAACCAGTCATGTGTTCGGTTAATGGTTACATTTGAATAGATCGATAATGCTCACAATTTCTTAAAATTCGTATTTTCCGTTAATGTTTTAGAATCCGAATCAGTCGTTTCAAAAGTTGCTCGCAAGAACTTCGAACTTCATAGACCACAACTCTTGCAAGTGTTTATCTGATCTACGACCTAAAATTGAACTACTATTGAACAGCGAAACAATTCCTCATTTTTGTTGAATCGGTTCAGAAACAGTTAAACCGTAATTATAAACTAAAAATCAACTTTGGTCAAAAAACAAAATTGTCAAATTTGAAACGATTCCACAAGGCATGTGATTTTCTCGTGGACTTTGGGCTGGAAGTATCTTCTAACAACATTTTTTCAAGAACGACATTGCTGTCGTGGCAAGCGCTAAATGTCGATGAAAACAAAATTTTGTTTTGTTTGAATTGAAATAAATGACACCAATCGAGGATTGAGTTACGTGCCACAAAGCTAACTAACTAGCTGGAGATTCTGTACTAGTGAGGTGAACTGATCGCCGATATCGTACGAATTAATACTTAAGATTTTTTGAGGGATTTTCGGAAGTTGCATACCTAAATGAATATGCTAAAAACCATAGTAACCACCAAACAATACCAATCTATGCCATCGCATCGTCAAATTCTGCGTTATGTATACTCCGGTTGTCTAATTTTTAAAAAAATTGTTTGTAGAGAAATTAGTCTAGACAAAGTTTCAGGAAAATTGGATTTTTTTCGTAGTTTTTTTTTTTGACCATGACTAAAAAATTGTGATACATACAAGTTTATTCTTCTAAGATTTCTGAAAACTTTGTCAGTCATTCGAAATGTATCAAAATCAAATGTTAACAGAAATTACTATTCCAATTCTTTTTAAATTGTGAGGTAAATAATAGTCAAGCAATTGAATCATACAAATTTTGTTCTCAAATTTCTGTCAGCAAAAATGAGTAATTTATATGAGAAATTTTGTTTATAGTTTTAAAGAGTATAGAAATCTCGGAGATCTGAGAAATTTCTAAGATAAGATCAAGTCTTAGACATAAACATAAGAGATTTTGAGTTATTTTAGTTGAAGGTAGCACAAACTTGGTTTAGTCCCAAAAATAGTGTATGTTAGATCCTTCAATCTAATAATTTAAATAATGAAAGTAATAACTTTTCGACGTCAAGAAATGATCCCGTAATTCAGCTGTTAAGGGTGTGTGACCCTAAAATTTAAGACTTTGTGTTGTAAATTAAAGGCTTGGCCAAGACCTATAAACCGTTTTTGTCGATTGGTTTGACTGGGCTTAACGATTCATGTGCTCAAAACTTACAAATTATGGAAACATCAGTTAGTAACGGAATTTACATATTATAAACCTTTTTGAGTATTTTAAAAAGTTTCTATATTATGTGCAAATGAGTCAAGTCTCTATTGGGATATTTATTGTAAATCCTGATCAAAAAACATGTTTTTTAAATTTTGATTTTGAGTAAACAGAAATTCCTTTTTCGTTACCTATGGAATTTGAAATTCTGAAATTTTAACATGATTCCAATTATTTTAATTCAAATTCCTTAAAATCCACCGGGATTACATAAACACAGATAGAGTAAGAACAGGAACTATGCATAATAATGAAACTAAGGATGTGTGTTTTTTTTTTGTTTTTGAAAACTAGCAAGACATAATAATTACATAAATAAACAATATTTGCCCTACATTGCCCGAGACGTTATATTTGCTTTTTTTCAATACCAACTAACTTTGTCATCGTCATGCGCTTTGAACAAAAAATAAAAATAAAATAAAAAGAAGATTCACTTACAACTTCCTTTATTCCTCTTTCCATTTTTGTATCTTTTTTATATCACAATTCATCTGTTTTGTTTGCATTTTTTAAATTGAATATTTTATTCACTTATATTCAGTTAAGTTTTAAAAAGAATTGGCGTTGCAGATGTTTTATTTTCTTGTTATGTTCTTTTTTCTTTTGAAATTTAAGGGATTTAAATAGCTTAAAAGACAACTTGATTTGCGTCATAAGAAAAATAAAAAAAAAACATCAACATTTTACATTATCCATGAAAATTGTGTAAAAGAAGTCGTTGCAAAAAAATATATATTTTATGTACAGTACTCTCTTGTTGGGTAGGGTATCGGTATATACAATTTGTAGCTATACGTCATTCATAAGCTTGCGTAGGTTTTTTTGCTTAATGTTTTGAATTGAAGAAGAAAATAAAAGCAAATAAATAGCATTTTAAGAGTATAATGCATATAAAATAAAAAAAAAAAAACAAGACAATTAAAATTGCTTCAGCAATGATACAATATCTTTGGAAAAGATCTTGCAGTACTAAGAAATGGATTAAATACTGAGAAGTAACTTTCTATCTAATTTGTAAATGCTTTAACATTTTTTTTTACTTATAGAGATATGTAAAGTATTGAGTAAGAAATAGTTAGTTTTTTCTATTTTGTTGGTAGAAATAAAAGAATTAAAGATACAAAAATACTCATAGTTAGGTTGGAGTGGCTGTCCAGATGTCATTGACACACGTAGACCTCAAGGGTCCATTGTGATACCACTAATGAGGTTACTCATGGGAGAGTAATGAATTTAAACAAACCAATTTTTTAATAAAGTTAGAGAGAAGTTTTGTGTCAATCGTTGCCAGTTCACTGGTGTTATCGAAGAAGGGATTACCGAGAAAGTAATTCCTTCTAATGGAGAGTGCTGGACATGTACATAGAAGGTGTTGGACTGTTTCCTCTTCCTCCTCGTCCATGCAGCTTCTACAGAAGTCATTTGTGTAGACCCCTAGCCTCAGAGCATGTCTTCCTATGAGGCAGTGTCCTGTTATTACTCCAATTGTAGAGCTTATACTTTGTCTGCTCAGTGATATTAAGCTTTTTGACCGTTTTAAGTCTATACTTGGCCATATTTGCTTGGTTGCTAGGCAGGTGGTACTTGGTGACCATCTAGCATTTGTTGTCTCTAGAGCATATTGCTTCAGAAGATATTTGCATGTAGCAAGTGGTGTTCGGTTTTTGGCGAGCTCATCGGCTTTGCAATTTACCGGAATGTCTCTGTGGCCCGGCACCCAAATCAGGTGAATGTTAAACTGTTCCGTCATCTCATTCAGAGATGATTGACAATCGTGGACTGTTTGAGAGTTTGTGGAGACAGACGCGAGAGATTTAAGAGCGGCTTGGCTGTCTGAGAAGATTCGTATATCCTTACAAGATATAACGTTTTCTTTGAGCCAGAATAGTGCTTCTTCAATCGCCATTACTTCTGCCTGGAAAACACTACATTAACTGGGAAGTCTATAGGATAGACTGAGATTCAGTTGTTCTGAAAAGATACCACTTCAAACTCCGTGATCGGTCTTTGAACCGTCAGTATAGAAATGTACCGCATGGTCTTCCAGGGGTCTCTCTTCTTTCCAGGAGGATCTTGAAGGGATGGACACATGGAATCTTTTACCAAATACCATTTTTGGGGTGGTATAGTCTAAGCGATCTGGGATAGATCTGAAACTCTCTAGAATAGTAGTATGTCCAGTATTGTTACTGGTCCAGTGAGAGGTGGCTCTAAGCCTTACACATGAGTTGGCTGCCACCTTTTTAGAGAAGATGTCAAGTGGTGTTAGGTTTAAAAGCACTTCCAGTGCTGCGGTTGGTGTTGTGCGAAGTGCGCCTGTGATGCACATACCTGCTGACCGCTGGACTTTGATGAGCTTATTTAGATTTACCATCTTGTCCAGTGCGGTCCACCATACGACGGCTCCATAAATGAGTATCGGCCTGATTACCGAAGTGTAAAGCCGATATTGCAATTTTAAATATCATGTTACGTTAATATATCTAATACCAATAACATCCTATTCAAAAATTGACTAAATTGAAAAGACAGTTGTTATGTTTGAGGCTTAATTTCGCTGGCCTTTATGGAGGTTAATGCAGTTAACCTTTAAAATCTTTATTTATATGGTTCCAATAAGCACTTTACAAATTGTCCTATTTAAAAAAATGTATCTATTTTAATGGTCTATAGGCTTTAATTCTTAAGTCAGCTTGATCTTGATGTGAAACATTTCTGTGTGCAATTCATGTCAGGGACGGAGGGGACCTACACTTTAATGCCGAATCCGAACGGCTAGTATGAGAAAGCAATTTAATTGAAAAGTTGAAGAATCTTCAATTAGCAATAAATTAAGATGGACTGAAAAAAAGGCTGGTGAGTATAGACGAAACTTAAGTCAACTTATACGCTATGCTGATGGTCTGTTATCAGAATGCATAGAATCTGTTACAGTTTATATTTTTGAACTAATAAGACAATCAGCAACGCATAGATTTCGTCGTACAACACTGAAGCCAACACCGAAGTGGTATGACGATGAATGTAAGAAATGTAGGAAAACGGGTTTCGCTTACCTAAAATTCCGTGTAGACGGAAAAAGCAATTATATTTAATCAAAGTGGCTGGGAGACTTGAAGACTCAGTCATTCTGGTACAATATATGGATTTTGGGATGTCGCAGCAAGTCATCGTCTTTAAGTATTAGTATTGACCACCTGGCCACATACTTTGAAGGTTTACTACTGCCAGATCCTGACCTCAATTCGTTTTGCTCTGCCAAATGTTTTAATCCATGAGCTAGACTCTCCTTTTACCAAGGTTGAGATGTTGGCATCTCTAAGCAGAATGAAAAATAACAAAGCAGTGGGTTTGGATGGCATTCCTATCGGATCCTATAAGAATTCAACTCCTGAATTTCTCAAGCGTGTGTTGGGGTTGTTAAACAAAATGTTAACAGAAGAGATATTTCCGAGCTTCTTTCGTTTGGCTACAATATTTCCTATATTTAAAGAGGGTTATCCGAGTTCACCAGAAAATTATAGAGGCATTTCACTTCTGAGCTCACTAAGGATACTGTTTGCACAAATGTTGTAGGTTAGGCTTGTGAATTGGATATTGGCTGGTTTCCGTCCGGGTCTTTCAACGATTTATCAAATTTTTGCTCTAACGAGCGTTGCCAGGCGTTTTATCGACAAAAAGAAGCCCCTACACACTTTTTCCGTAGACTTTAAAGCTGCTTTTAATACCATCAATAGAAGATCACTTCTGTATAAGCTGGCAATTATTGGTCTTTCAACCAAATTTATTCTGATTTATGAACAACTTTGTTTAAGTACGTCTGGAATGGTTTGTAATGGTGTATCTATGTCAAAATCCTTTAAAACCGAAACAGGTGTTCCACAAGGTTGTACATTGAGTCCACTTATGTTGGTTCTTTTAATCTGTTATATTTAAATTAAATTACCGAAGAAATTAATTGAAGATTTTGCTCTATGCTGATGACCTGGTGGTGTTCTCTGATAACCCAGTGACATTGCAGCTTTAGATAAATAAACTTAAACAATATTGCGGTTCGAGGGATCACAAAATCAACAATTCTAGATCGAAAATTATGATTTTTAAACCTCACAACCGGTCAGATAATAAGGTACGAAATTGGTCATTAGATGGTACCACTATTTCAGTTGTCAGCGAGTATAAATATCTTGGTTTTACTATCACTCATAATTTTAACATCAAAAATCATGTTAAAGAGAAACTGGTGCTGGCGAAATCAGCTATAAACTCGATGTGGTCACATTTTTTTTCAAGAAAACTCGTGGACCCTATATTAAAATTTGAGGTTTTCGAGGCTACTTTGAACAGTTGCTTTTGTTATGTTAATCAAGTGTATGGATACCAATTTCTAGAGGATATGGAAGTTATTGATAGATACTTTCTCAGAAGAATCTTCCGGCTTGAGTCTGGGCTTCCGCAAATATATGTATGTTAGAAATTGAAAGGCCAACGCAGACTATCTTGTTGAAGTTATGCATAGACCTGACAGTAATCTACACAAGCAAATCCTGCTTATATCCGTTGTGGATATTCCCCTTTTAGAAATTGGCATGCTCTTGCCACAGCACATATTTTAAGCAATGAATCTAAATACTAAATGCAAACAACAAAGAAGAATGGAGGAATGGTTTTTACAACTGAATTTCGGTGGTTGGTGGTGAAATGTACAAATCTAATTTCGAAAGGGCTAGCGAAACACTTTCTAGAACAACCTATAGCCGTCTTAGTTTAGCTTTGGGTGATTATAATTGTTTCTCTGAGGACCTTTTGTGCTTCTGATATAAATTTGATATTAAAAAAACGGACTGAAACTCTTGAGCTCAACTATAAACCACATAAAACTGACATTGTTCACTCTGCAACTCAAACGAAAACGAACATGTTTACCATTTTTTAGGAACTTTTCCTATTTTACAAGAAATCCGTAGACTTCATTTTGATAAAAGCTTCCTTTCATCGGAAGAATGTTTACGTGTTTTGAACGGGGAGTATGGTTGGTTGGCTATGTCGCTATAATTATAGAAATTCTTATTTGAATCTGGTTTGTTTTAGCTAAACTAAAAGCGCCAATATTCCATATCTTAAACCTCTAAGAGTTTGACTTTTTTCGTTTTAACTAAATTAAAAGTCCATATCCTCCGAAACCTTTCCACTCCTTCGCCATCTTCGGTTTATTAGTTTAAGAAAAAAATTAAACTTAAATATTTTGAACAATCATTTAAAGTACCTAATTGTTAATTTTTCTTTTTTTTCGTAGTAACACATATTTATTGTTAACTATTGGGACAGGCAGGGATTGAATTCAAGACCTATGCCATCACAGTCCTACGCATTAACCACCACGCAACGGATGTAAATCAAGATACTAAGTGATAATACGCCATTATGTGGTCGAAGGTTTCTCAATTCTTGAGGACGCTGTGTTTTTTTTACTGATATGGACCGTGTGGTATTTTCGACACTTTGACTAAACCATTGCTTTACTAAAATTTCAACATTACACAAAGAGTATCTGAACTCAAATTTTTGCACTTAACTATTTATCGTCTGAATTACAACCGACAATTGAGTTAACGCTGTTCTTATAGTTTCGGTCACCGACTCCGAATTTCGGTAGAAATTTTTTAAAATTAGCAGAAATTGCATTTCCGAATTTGCAGAATTACATAAATGCGATTTTCTCACCTTTACTTTCAGAAATCTGAGAACAAAGTTTATATGATATGACTTCTTAGGAATTTCCTTTCCCATAATTCAAAAAGGATGAAAAGAAATACAAAGTTTATTTGATTGCTAGATGAAAATTAATAGTGTCAGTTTTTCAATCTGATCTGGTCTGTTAAATTGTTTGAGAAAATTCTCAGAACTCTTAGAAAATTAAACTGGTCAATGATAATGACATATCATCAAAGAAATGGACTTACACCCGAAGAAAGTTTTCAAGTCAATTAATAATGGTCTCTTGAGAGAGTTGTTGAAGATCCTCTATTTTTTAAAAACATTTTGTTCAGCTGTGTGCCCCAATTTTGGCTCAATATTTACGCCAATAAGCAAAATGTTCGTATAAGGCTAATGAAAAACCAAGAGGTTATCAAGCTGAAGTACATAAGTGTAGACTATCGGTTGGTGGAATCATCTGTAAGTATTTCTTTAAAATGTGGATTGATTGGTTACTGAGGGACAATTTTTCTTGAAATTGAAATGTCTACCAAATGGTGTTACTATCAGTGAATACGGATGGGAAATTACACTATAACTCAACATTTGTATCATTGTAAAGTACAGGAACTAGCAATGTCTGCAAATTTTAGTAATTTTCTACCAAAATTCGAAGTCTTTATTAGTCAATATAACAACCAGAGTTTCAAATTCCTTCAACCAAAGTTGTCATATTAACTACCAAATTGTAAAAAAATTTCGGATCTCAGAATTGATCTTTTGAATACCGCTGTTATCGGCTGAAAATTGACTACCGAATAGTCATATTGACTACCAAAATAGTCAATAGGATGACTTTTTTCATTCCGTGTTCTTTTATTTCTACCAATAAAATAGAAAAAACTAACTATTTCTTATTTAATACTTTATATGAATTCGAAGCACAGTGAGCTGCAAGCTGGATTTCGCTCTGGATAAATTTCGTGTGGAAAAAACCTATATGCCTTTTTTATAGATTTTAAGGCAGCATTTGACAGCAGTGATCGAGATGCACTTTTTCCAAAACTTTTGAATATGGGCATATTTTCCAAAAATATCAGTATTTTAAGAGCTCATTATGCTAAAGATTCAATAGCCGTTTGGAATGAAGAATGCTTTTCCGAATATTTCAGTTCTTCAATGGGCCTAAAACAAGCATTTGCGTTAAGAACTCTATTATTTACTGTACTTATTCAGGATTTAGTGGAGCACACGGAAGGAGGGGTGAACTTTGCGGGAGAAAATGTTCCGGGCTTATTGTATGCCCATGATATCGTACTTTTATCGAAATCCCCAGACCAACTCCAAGAAATGATCGTCAAACTCGGATAATACTGCGATACATGGAATTTATCAGTCAACCTTAACAAATCTAACATAATGATCTTCAGAAAAGGATACGGAAGATACGCTAGTTATAAAAAGTACCAGGATCTGGAAGTTCAAGTTGTTAAAGAAGTTAAATACCTCGGTGTGACCATAACAAGTAACATTTGTGTGAAAAAACAAGTTAAAACTTCAGTAGGCGAAGGCTGCCCTCTGCGTTTCTTTGAAAAACTGCATTGCAAATAAATCCATCTTCCACTCAGCAAAATATAAACTGTTTGAAGCTGTGGCAAAATCAATTATGCTCTACTCCTCTCAAGTGTGGGGCTACAAATTATATGAGGATGTGGAAAAATTATTACGTTTCTTTTTGAAGCGAGTCTTTGCTCTCCCATCAACAACGACAATTTTTTTTTGCTTCATATCGAAACAGGTTTACCACCGTTGTTCATCGACACGGTCAAAATTCTTTCGATTACGTTCAAAATACTGCGATTGGATTTAATCAAGGAATAGTGAATAGAGTATTAAAATTTTTCATCTTAAACGGCTTAATTTTGTACAAACTTGGATCGATCTTGCAAATTTGACGGGTGAATCGATCGAATTTGATTTGGATAATCTTAAGGGTTTTAAATTAAGTCTTTACTCCCTTGTTGCGAAATTGGATGAGAAATATCGGCAAAATTTCATCAACCAGGCCAAAACATCGCAGTATAGAGACTTCTAAGTTGGGGTTTAATCTTAGAGAATCAAACTTATTCGACGACAAAAACTCAACGGATATGATTTCTTCAATTCTACGAGCCAGAGGTGAGATACTTTCTCTGAACTACATACCTCACAGAACAGACCTGCCTATGGAGTGCCAACTCTGCAACACCTTTGAGAGAGAGAATATCGGACACATTTTTCAGGATTTTGTCCAATTATCCAAGAAATTCGTCGGGACATTTTTGGGAAGAACCAATTTGAAGCTGAAGATGTAATCCAAACCCTTAATGGAGCAAAAAGCTGGGATAGACTTTACAAATTCCCCCAATGCGCAATGGCTTACAGAAAAAGGATTCTTACAGAAATTTTATACTCGCAGTTTAAGGCAGCTGCTTGCCGAATTTAGAATGAAACAACAACAACTTGTGTGTGCTACCACCAAGTTCATAGGCTGGAGTTATAGCTATTTCACGGGGACCAACCCGATCATCAGACTCCTTTAGTGGTGCTTAATTGCTTTTTATGTTCAATTTAATTTTTGAAGAACTTTTGCACATGATCAAGTGCTTCATGAAAAACTAGAACGTGCTCGTAGATGGCACAGTTGCTGCCAAATTTTTCAAAGGTATCAACAAAAAAAAAAAAGTAAATAAGAAATGTTTCAAGATTTATTAGAATTGCAATGTTTCACATAAAACAAAATACCTCTTGATTAAAAACCCTTTACTATGGAATTAAAACAGTGCTTTCCTTTAATTTCAATATTTATTTATAGTATTGTAATATTTCGGAAAATTGGAACTTCAGATTGAATTTCAAAGTTTAAAGCTCCAAATTTTGTTGACATCTTCTCTGGATCTTTATTCTATAAAATTTTGTATTTAATTTAAAAAAGAAAAGAACTTTTCCATTCAGATCCACGGAATGGTATCATTTTCAAGCCCATTTCCTTAAATAGAAGATTTCGCCTAACAGCTTATTAGAACAAGTTGAATACTTAAAATGCAAATTTTACATTAAAACTTACGTCTATCGTTTATTAAAAGAAAAACAACCTTAAATGCCTTTAATACTAAATAAGGTTACTCTCTTTAAACCATTGAATTAAATTAACCAAAAAAACGTCATAGAACCTAAGAAAAACACCCTCTCAATTCTCTGGCAATCATACTTGAGAATTCTGAATTGGTGACTAAAAGCATCAATTTATATTTCCGCATCATATAATTTCTCAAAACCTTTTTTAAAACCAATCATATTATAAAGTGATACACCCTGTACATTTTTTACACCATCAATTCTCAACAATAACAAAAAAATCCCTTCCCTAAACCAAGCTAAGGGTAGAAGTAGAAGAATTCCTCTCCAAGTGTAGGGGGATGATTTGAAGAGAATTCGGGCACATAAATCTCCCTTCTTCAATTAAATTTTATTCCAAAAACAACAGAAATCCACCCTCTCGTTAAGCTTAGAAACACTGACGCGTCATCGATCAGAATTGGGATTAAGATTTCCAAAGAAACACACAAAATACAAAAAAAAAACCTTTTAAGAGCGACAGACCTTACTTCCTTTTAATTAAATTTTATATCGATAATCTTGAATAAAAAATAAAAATAAAAAAAATGGTTGCAAATGTTCCATTTTACCGGTATTGCGTCCATTAAGAGGATTTTTGCAAATGCAACCAGTCTCCGTCTCGTCTTCGTCGCGTCGCCCGCCGCTGTTGGCACTCGTTACAGTCGGCACTTTACCTATACAAAAATATTCCAATTCCAAGCACCATATCCTCATCTCGCTCACCACTAACTATACTCACAGCACAGCTGTGTTCAATTCAGTTCGGGGCAGGCTCGGGCCCAGCATGCAGATGCAACAAATTTGTATTGCCAGCCGAAGCCGAGTGGTAGATGTGCATTGTTCTAAAATGGGGTCGCATTTTATGGAAAGTGGAAAGTGGGTGGTGGTTGGTGGTATAGGGTTGGTTTGTTCCGACCGACGCTACTAGGAGCGACTGTTGCAGCAGCACAATCTATAGAAGCAGCATCAACCATGCAGGTAAGTACAATGCCACTTGGGTGGCAAAAAAAAAAGTATGTGAAGTGGAAATGGAATTTTTCTCACTCATTTCAGTTTTTCTTCTTCCTTTCCTATGCTTCTCGTAGAAGATATAGATTCTGTGGGAGCAACGCGGAAGAGAGTATAAAACAACATCAAAAAAACAAGAGAAAAGCCTTTAAAATTATAGAAGGGTGCGGATTAAGGAATATAGAGGAGGGTTTTTTTATTCTTCTTCTTCTTCTTGTTTTTAAGGGGTTGAAAATGGTGAATATGAATATGAAAAGGTGGTTCCGGGTAAGATGCATTTTTATCCACTCAACACAGTTAAACGATTGCTCTTCAAACTTGCATCCAAGTGCCCCACATGTAGCCTATTGTTTAAGGGAAAGGAACTTTTTTTTTCGTTTTATGTTTTGGAGACGTTTTGTCGTCCTCGTTGTTGTTATTGTTGCTGTTGCTGCTTCTACAAAGACATCCTCAACGTCGTCGTTTAAATCCTCATCTGAGAGCTTAAAAGAGTTGATAGACGAAAGACGACAATGAGAACGCACAGCGACATAATGTTGATGAAGTAGGATATATGGCAAGGAGGCGAAGAAAAGCGACAAGATGAGAACACATTAAAGCTTCTCAAGATTCAAGAACATAAAGGACACACTCTTCTTCTTCTTCTTTTCATATGTATAGGTATAGAAGAAAAGAGAGATAGAGAGAGCAAGAGATAGTGTAAGGGAGAGATTGAAAAATGACAGAAAGTGGAAAACTGTGTGCCATTTTTATTCCGTTTAACTTCTTAAATTTTGAGATCCTTTACCATCATCGCCATCCTCCTCCATCTCCTCATAAGCATAACGAGGAATAATAAATATAGAAGAAGGCTTAACTTAAAGGGTGTGAAAGTAGTGTAATGCAACAAATATAAATTTTATCATTGTCTTTTCGACATTAAAACATTAAGTCGTAATGGTGTTGGTATTGGTGTTAGTAATGTTCATTGTTGATGTTGAAGTTGGTGGAAAGGAAAAGCTGTTAGATGGTTCCCATGGAAATCCTATTTTGTATGGAATTTTCCAGTGAAAAACAAAATATACTTGGGATTATTACGGAGAGAGAGAAACTTATTTATTAAGAGGCATATTTTTATCTCTGAACTCTGGACTGTAGCATAGAATGTTAATGGTAGGAATGTTATACTCTTTGGATAAGTTGAATTTTGAATTTTTAAGAGTTTCGAAAAGCAGTGTTTCTGAGGGTTGCTAAGGTAAATTTTAGTTATCATATAATATGAATTTTGGTACTGAATAAGTAACAGTGTTGATTACAAATGTAGTAGCTAGGTACTAGTCAAGTATCATAGTATCTCAACTGACTTTAATAATATTGATTTAATATTGATTTATTCAAGTTTTTAATTCTAACCTTATTAAAGTAATTCATTAGCTTTGAAAGGGAAAAATCACAGTATTGATTTAACTTCAAATTGCCAATAATATTGCATCCATCTTCAAAACAGCAAAAATTTTACTTCAGAACCAAAATAAAAATGGATGAACCTTCATTTCTGACAGTTCGAAGCAATTTCGAAGTTTTCGAAATCGATCGAATTGAAGAATGCAATTTCATTTCATTTCTGACATTGAGAAAGAGACCATATTTTTGACTAAAAAGTCAATAAAACTTTTACATGATCTTTCAAGGTAAATAGGATCAAGACGTTGATTTGTATTTCTAAAACTTTAGGAATTTGCAAAATGTTAAAGGAATAGAAATCTCCGAGATTTTAAAAACTAGGTAATACAAATTTCTGCTACTTTACTAGAAATATCTGTACATTCCTGCGCTATTTATTTCAAATTTCTCTCAAGTACATATGAAAAATCAAATTGATAGAAAATCACAAAATTTTAAAGCAAACAAATAATAGAGCACTTGTTTTTTATTATTAGTTCAGGTTCCAAGAAATGAGGAAAATGCAGAAAAATTCACTTATTTTGAAAAGCAATTATGAAGTAGAAAAAAGGGTACAAATTTACACCGAGTCAATATTTAATGAGAGAAACGCAAACAAAACTAATAATATCAATCATTTTTTTAAGAGTTAAAAAAATTAACACAATTTTTGGTAAATTTTTAAGAATTTTGACAAACGGATTGACACTATTCAATCTCAACTAGAAATAAAATTAGCTATCCATCCTTTTTTGATTGTGCCACAGAAAATTCTTGATAAGTAAAACCACAAAAAATTTGTTCGCAGATTTCTGACAGAAAAAGTTAGAAATGAGAAGCCTTGTTAATATTTCTGAGAACATGGAAATCTTAGTTTGTATCAGTTCGTAGTTGTATTTGTAGTTTTTTGTTTTCTTTTTTGAAAAAAAGTTGTTAATTGGATTCTTCTAAAAAAAAGAGACCGGGATGCGACCCACACTGATAACTTCCCATCCCGTCTTCCGATTTGTCTTGCTTAAAAGTTTGTCTATATGTACTCGAATCAATTTTTACCAAATTTGCGTACTATTTTTTTGTAGATTTATTTTTGTACGAAAAAACGGACTGTTGGATTTTTATATAAAAATTACTGAATATCGAAAACAATATTTTCTGTGAAATAAAATAAGTTTGAAGCCAATATTTCAAATTTTAGAAAAGTTATTTGAGACGAAAGTTAATTTTTACCAAGTTTTAGTACTGTTTTTTTTTTTTTAAGTTGTATTGTTTTGTAAATAAACGGTTAATTCGATTTTTCTCAAAATTGTACCGAATGTTGAAAACAATATTTCTTATAAGTAAAAATTAGTTAGAAGCTATTATCTCAAATTTTTGAAAAGATATTTGATTCGAAAATAATTTTTTACCAACTTTTGTAAATTTTTTTTCGGGTTTTAATTTTTTGTAAGGAAACTGTCAATTTTTATTTTTTTTTTTAAATTTACTGAATGTTAACAACAATATTTTTAGAAAGATAAAAGTAGATTAAAGCCAATATCTCAAAGTCTTGAAAAAATATTTGAGTGGAAAGTGAATTTTTACCAACTTTTATACAATTTTTTTAGGGTTTTTATTTTTTGTAAAAAAAACTGTCAATTCGATTTTTCTCAAAATTTTATCAGATGTCAAAAACATTATTCTTCGTTGCACAAAATTGTTTTGGAGATGAAATCGTATTTTAGTCTTAAAATTTTGGAGGTGTCAAACTGTTTTTTCAGCTTTTTTGATTTAGAAAAACACCGTTAAATGGATTTTTTTAAAAAAATATATTTCTTTGATATCACGTTACAATCTATTATATAAAATTTAATTCAAGTCTCTAGCGTTTTTAGTTCGTAAGATATTTAGGGTTAACCAAAATGTTCACCTTTTTTCAAACTGCTATGGTAAAAAAACCACCCTCGCAATTTTCTTGAGAACCCTTTCTGCATCTTTCTGCCTTATTATCTGTATAACAAAATTTATTTGAAATCGATATCTCTTCTGGTTCTTGAGCTATGGACGACGAAAAAAAGTCGCAAACATAGTCACAGAAATCTTTCTAAAAATCTTTTATTTCGACTCTAGGGACCTTGAAACGTCGAGAAATGTCAAATTTTTCAATTTGACAAATAGGACCCATTACAATAAGTTCCTATGGGAACTTACTCGAAAAACAAGCTTTTTCAATTTTTAGTACCTTTTTTGAAAGATTGGATTTCTATAAAAAAAAAAACTTTATAATACAATAATGTTTAATAGAGAATGTACTAATTTTGAAATCAAAAACATTTATTAATTTTCGAAATAGTCGAATCCAAAATAAGTTTTTACCAACTTTAATAGTTTTTTTGAAGGTTTTAATTGTTTGTAAATACCTAAACTGTCTCTTTAATTACTGTAGCAAATTCAACCACACGTCAAAAAACGCATTCTTTGTTGCATACAATCATTTTCGAATTAATATCTTTTTTGTTCGCAAAATATTTGAGGTGACAAATAATTTTGTTTCATAAAAACTTTTTGTTGATGTATGAAAAAAAGGGTTAGTTTAATGTGATTTTTAAGAGTTTTTGGTTCAAGATTGTTTGATGCTATTTATTGTAAGACAGGTTCTTGAGATATATGATGACCAAAAAATTCATTCGGAACGTAGGGACGGATATCATTATAATGAACACAAAAATTGTAAAATTTTTATTTCTTAGATTTTCGAAATTACCAAAATAAAATGTATTTTATTCTTAATACATTGATGCTTATTTTGAGATTCGAACGAAACCTTGATTTGAGTGACTAGATCTATTCTAAAAAATCTAAAATGAACCTTATTTTGGAGATGCGTTGTTCTAAATGGTTTGACATTTTGATTTGATTTAGTGTGACCACATTAAGTTTTTATTTTTCGAAGAAACTTGTTTTTAATTAAGAGTCTGTCACAGATTAACATTTTCTGAATTGAAAAATTAAGTGAAGTTTTTAAAGTGACGATGAAAAACATTCAAGACATGAAATTAAACATTTTGCCAACTATCGTAATGATTTTAGTTTCAGTTTAAAATGTTATGTGTATTTTTCACATATGGTCACAATTTCAATTGAAATAAAAACAATCAAAGTTTATAAACTTTAAATCGGTGTAGTTTTTTTTTTTTATTTTGGACAAAGTAAACAATGTTTTTTATTTCTAAAGGATTATGGACGCATCGAATCCGTTTGAGTTTAACGAGTGAAAGTAAGTATATCTATATAATTTTTCTATTGCAAAAACTTAGCGTGTTGACTAAATTGATTTTGTTTTGTAGAATTGTAAAAAACGTTTGCCTATATAGAATGACATTGAGCTTTCCATCGAGATACAAAGGCAGCATCTCTCCAAAACCGGTCAGCATTTACATGGTTTACAGAAAAACCCTTTGCTACTTTCGATACTCCGCCATCAACCTTATTAGGACTTCTTTTTGCTCAATATTGCTACAATTAGAATGTGACTGTGCCCTTTATAAAATGACAAAAAAACTCATCAATATAACCAATTTCGTTTAATAATCGTATAAAAATTGTTAAAATTTAAATGTTTTTTTTTAGCTATTGGCATTTGATTCGAATAATTCGAAAGTCAAAGTTAACTTAGTTTTTTTTTAATAAATTTTCGATTGAATCAACAAACTTTCGAATCTCAAAATAAAATCCTCTCGAATTCGAATAACTTTAGATCGAAAACGAATCTCAAAATAAGCCTGATTAAGTACGTTAAACATTTTGAGTTCTAAATTTTTAACTTAACCGAATTTCTGATATTATAAGTGATTTTTTTTAAATTTCTGCTGTACATTTACAATACTTTAAATTTTTAAGTTTTTATAAAAAAATAAACTGATAAAATTTGGACTTAAAATTATAAACAAAGGCAGAATTATGGAGAAAGGAAAATGAACACTTTTTTGCTGAAAGACTCACTTAAAAGTCAAATAAGCTCCACTTATTCATTGCACAGGTACTAATCACTCGAGTTTACACCATCGAAACTTCAAGGCTTGATAAATAATAGAAACTTTGTAATGCCCTTTATATTATTAACAGACAATTGTAGTTTTAGGCATTGTATTTTTATCAATCTGGTACCGAGCTCTTAAACATTTATCTACGTTCGTATGTAATTTTTGAAAAAAATCCATTTAACGTCTTTTTTTAATAAATCAAAAAAACTGAAAAAAATGTATCACCTCCAAAATTTTACGACTAAAATATGATTTCATCTCCAAAACAATTTTGTGCGACGAAAAATAACGTTTTTGACATCTAATTAAATTTTGAGAAAAATCGAAATGACAGTTTTTTTTACAAAAAAAAAATGTATTAAAGTTGGTAAAAATTGATTTTCGACTCAAATATCTTTTCAAAAACTTGAAATTTAGGCTTTAAACTTCTTTTATCTTCTAAGAAATATTGTTTTCAACATTCTAAAAGATGTTGAGAAAAATCGAATTGACGTTTTTTAGAAAAAATTAAAAACCTAAACAAAATTTAACAAAAGTTGGTAAAAATTGATTTTCGACTCAAATATCTTTTTAAAATCTTGAAATTTAAGCTACAAGCTTATTTTATCTAATAAGAAATATTGTTTTCAACATTCTGAAAAATGTTGAGAAAAATCGAATTGACAGTTTTTTAGATAAAATTAAAAACCTAAACAAAATTTAACAAAAAAAGGTAAAAATTCTTTTTCGACTCAAATATCTTTTCAAAGCTTTGAAATATTGGTTTTATTTTACTTTTATCTTTCAAAAAATATTCTTGTTAACATTAAGTAAAATTTTGGAAAAATCCAATAGACAGTTTTTTACAAAAACTTAAAAACCGAAAAAAAATTCGACTCAAATATCTTTTCAAAAATTAAAAATATTGGCTTCAAACTTATTTTATTTCAAAGAAAATATTGTTTCCGATATTCAGTAATTTGTATATAAAAATCCAACAGTCCATTTTTTCATAAAAAATAAAATCAAAAAATAGTACGCAAATTTGGTAAAATTTGATACCTACGAGTACAAATAAACAAACTTTTAAGCAAGACAAATCGACAGACGGGATGGGAAGTTATCAGTGTGGGTCGTATACTCACATCCCAGCCTCTTTTTTGTAATTAGTTTTTTGTTTATAAGTAGAAATCCCAAAATATCTTTTCCTTAAATATCATGAAAATTGTTTTTTTTTTCAAACTCTCTGAAAATGTTCATCCTGACCACAAAAAAACAATTAAGCTTGATTTTAGGACTTAAAACAAGACAAGTCAGGTTAAAAAATCTTTTAATGAATTAAAGTGAAATTTTACATTTTATGGCAGTCAAAAACACAAAAACTAACAATTTAGCTCAAAAATGAATAACTTACAAAATTGAATACATTTTTGTTTGAGAAATTTCACAGAATCGTATTAAACCTGAAACCCACTGAATTGAACATTTCAAAAATTCCGGAAAAAAGGAAGGTACTTTTTCAAGCTCAGAAACATGAAAAGTTAAATTGTTTCTTAGTATTTTAAGAACCAAAATTTACAAAATGAACTATGGAATTCTGTTCCCAATATTTCCATGGAACCAAGCTACATTTTCCTGCAACTCTATAAATTCGACAGAAAGAAAAAAAACTTAAATTGCAACACTGTCAGAGTGTCATGCTCCCCCATATCAAGCACAATCATCATCATCATCGTCGTCGTCGTTCTCGCCGTCAACATTGAAAACCACCACTCGAGGAGCCACATTTCACCCTTAATTTTACTCTTAAAGTCAAACAGTATCTACCCTTCTGGTCTAGCTATCTCCGAAACCGACCGCACCAACCAACTAACCAACCCTTCATGATTGCGTGGGGGGTTGGTGAAACAGGATTCATATACACATTGGATTCCCGCTGCTTTGATGATGATGATGATGGCTTCTATAGAGTTGCTTCTGTTTGCTTGCTGCTACTCGAGGATAGTATTATCATCAGAAAAACCAGAACGCGATTTTCTTTTTTTGGGTAAAATCGATTTTCCTTTTTGCCCTCTCTAAACTACACTGAGGTGGATATACAATAAAATTCCATGATGTTTGTTAATACAAAAAAAAGGAAAAACCAAGAAAATCTCTCTCACTGACAATACAACATATAAATTAAAATTTGAAGGGATGAACTTTTGTACAAATAAAGATTTATTCTATGTTATTTGATAAAAAGGAAACGGATATTTGTTTTCTAACAAAATGGACGTTAAGAATTTATATATTTAAAACACAAATGGAGAAATGCAGGTGGAAATGAAAACTAAGAAAACAAAAAGAAACTTACCCTATTGAGCTGATGTGAATCAATTTGATCGCCAGGTTGTTGGCCGACCGTACGAATTTTTTTATTTTGTGGACCGTCACTGCCTCCACCTCCGCCACCGCCGCCGCCGGCAGTGCTGACCCCAACTCCGACGCCAACACTGCTACCGTTAGTAGCACCATTATAAGCCATTATGGTCGCCATTTTGCACAATTCTTTTTTTGTTTTGTTTTTATTTTTAATTAATTTATATTATTTATTAATTTGTTGAATTAAAAAATCACGCACCGACCTTTACACGAAATGTTTGATTTAGAAGGAGGAGGGTTGGGAATTCGGAAGAAAAAAATACACAAAAAACGGGATTTTTTGTTTGTTGTTGTTGTTGATAATAACAGTAAACACACACCCAACTAATAAACACTTTGATTTTCTTCTCTATTATTTTACAATGTTGCCAAATTTTGTGTATTTTTCTTTTAAATTTTTTATAAAACGAACAAATTAACTTTTTGTGGATTTCTTAAAAAAAATTCCGCTCCCTTTATCTTTTTTAATATTATTTTTTTTTCTAAGGTGGTAGTTGCATGAACGCACGCACGCACGACGACAAAAAGGACCGAAACGGTTTAGAGGAAATTCGCAGACGAAAAAGAATAAACAGCTGATATGTGTAATATTTGTATATATAAACGGGAGGAAAATATACGATTTTCTTCTGTTATTTATTTCCTTTATTTTTTGGTTGTACAGACACGAGATATATTTATAACAAAAACACACAATTTATATCCACAAGGACATTCCTAAAGAGAGAAGAAGAGACAGATGAGAGAGAGAAAAAATAAATAATAAAATTATATTTTTGTATAAATTGAATGAAATTTCACAACATCGCATAGAATTTTTATATATTTTGAAACAAAAAACGGTATATTTTCTATATTTTGCACAGTGAAATGATAATTTTCTTCGATTTAACTGTTTTTTTGAGTTCGGAAAATTTTGATTGTAATTTTCACGTAACCACGGCGAAATTAAGGATGGTTTCTCGACGACACAAACGAATAAAGAAACAACAATACCACCACCCACCAAAAACAGGCGTGCTTTTGCTTAACTTCCTTCCAATTGGAAATGGAAAATCGTTTTCGTTTCTTCTTCAACTCCACAACACACCCGGTGGAATCCTTTTTATTTTTGCTTAATCAAAAACAAACTACGAACAAGTTATTAAGAAAATATTTCTCACCAAAAAACAACCGACACACGGAAACGACACGGCGAATTCGGTGTTGAAAAAATTCAACAACAAAAAAAAAGACTAAACTTCAATCACAGTTAGACGCGTTTTGTTTGGAAAGTTAGGTTAGTTTTATTTTTGTATATCTTCAATCTTCGAATCTTTGGAAAATTAGAATATTGAAAAAGGATTTTCCTTTGAAAAAAAAAGAAGATTTTCCTTTTTGGTCTGACAAAACGAATGAATGAATGAGAAATGATGAGGAATATTCTTCGCCGCACGACACAGACCTGAGCAAGATGGAAACGCGAATGTGTTTTCCCTTTCAAGTTCAGAAAATTCTTTATTCGTTTTTCTACTTTTTATGTGTTATTGTTGTTGTTGTTGATTTTTCAAAGCTCACTTCGATGAGAATAATTGTGTTTTTAAAATTTTGCAAAAGGAGTGGAAAATGTTGATGAAAATAAAGAGCGACGAAGAATGTTTTGGAAATAGAATACTTAAAAAAAACTCAGAGTCAGAACTCAGAATTCCGAAACCGAAGAGAAAATTTGATTTTTGTTTTTCTTTTTTTTTGTCTGTTAAAAATTTCACTTTAATTTTCCGTTCAGGAATCGAGTGTGTCTGTGTTGTGTTGAATGTTGGAGAGGAGGAAACGAGGGAGAAATTTGTATAGTTGCGATATCCTCTTAAAGAAAATCTGTCGATTTTCCATTTCCACATTGAAGAAAGAGTTTCAAACAATTTAAACAAAAAGAATCCTACTTAAATAATTTTTGAGAAATACCTTCGAATGGGTTGTGCGAATGAGATTTTCACTTGATTTTTCCCCCAAATCGAAATATTTAATAATAATTCACCGAAAAACTCGAAAACAATTCGCGAACAATAGATTTTTCCATCGGCCGCGACGACGACGATAGTATGTAGATAAAAGATGAGATGGAAATTGTGGTATATTTATATCCCGTTATATACCTATATAGCAAGACAGATTCAAATAATGTAGGTAATGTAGGTGAGAATTTTCTGAACACTTCCGTACCGTTTGAAAGTACAATTTGTACTGAAAAATTACAGAGTACTTGCCGTTGTCTTGACTTGACTCGAACTCACAGTCAGAAATGTGTGGTAGAAAATCGTGGCGAAGAGAAAAATTATTGTATTTTCTTTTGTTTTTCTTGAGTAATTTTTGTTTTTGTTGTTTTGTATATTTTTTTCTTGTTTTTGTTGGGATTGCGCTCCGCAATCTTTTTTTTTTTTAAATTATTGTATCTTTTACACCAGAGCACAGAGACTGAGTGAGAGGAACTTCAAAGTTACGAATACGATTACGAACGAACGAAAGAACGTTGGAAAGACTCGCACTCAGAGAGATACGTTACGTACCTATACCTATAGATGTTTAAAACAAAATAATATACACCCCCTTTTTTGAGCAAACAAACAGTACTTTGCCACTTGCCATGCTCGTACTCGTACTCGTATCGTACCGTTGCTTCTTGCCACTATCTCATCTCACGTCTCACGTTCACACTCATCGTGTGGATATGGAATATAAATAAAAGAGAAACACTCAAGTCATATCTGCGGCGAAGCTTTTTGTTTTCTTATGTGTTTCCTTGTTGGTTCGTTCACCGTGCCGTGCGTTTGTGCCACTGCCACTTTATACCAATAGCGAAACAATTAAACCAAAAAAAAAATGCGAAACAGAAGGGAAACACACAAAAAACGGTAAACATGGCAATTTACCGTTCTATCACACACATTTCATTTTACTCAGCGTCAATGTTCACGTCCAGTTAGTTTAGTTCACCACACCACCTTACCTACCGCTACCAGCCTGTTTGTCGTTTGCGTTTCGCTTTTGCGTGCAATGAGTAAAATCATAATAAACGAAGATACGTATCTAAGTGTGTGAGAAGAAAAGAGAACGGGTTCATTTTTATTTACAAACAGAAACAAGCCGAAGACGTAAAGATTCTTATATGCGCGTATTTGTTATATTTAAACTTAAAATAATGTACACAACCAGGATTGCCAGATTGGCCTATTTACCGGTAATTGGGCTACTTTTTTTCCCCAACACGTATGACAGATGACAGATAAATCATGATGTTGCTATAATTAGCCCAAATTTTTACCATGAGTCAGAAATGTTTTCTGTGTTAAGATTTTGTATTTTATTTATTAATATCTTGCATTTGAAGCTTAAGGACATTTGATTGAGTTTGGGCTATTATTTGGGCTACTTTTTAACTTCCCATAGGAAGTAATTGTAATGGGTCCGATTGAAAATTTTGACATTTCTCGACGTTTCAAGGTCCCTAAAATCAAAATAAAAGATTTTTAGAAAGATGTCTGTGCGTAAGTGTGTACGTACGTTTGTACGTCCGTCCGTTCGCGATGTTGTCCATAGCTCAAGAACCAGAAGAGATATCGATTTCAAATACATTTTGTTATACAGAAAGATGCAGAAAGAGCTCTCAAGAAATTTGCGTAGGTAGGTCTTTTTTTCCTATAGCAGTTTGAAAAAAAGGTGAAATTTTTGGTTAACCGTAAATATCTTACGAACCAAAAACGGTAGAGACTTGAATTAAATTTTATATAATATATTGGAACGAAATATCAAAGAAGTATAGTTTTTGAAAAATATCCATTTAACGGTTTTTTTATAAACCAAAAATTCTGAAAAAAATGTTGTCACCTCCAAAATTTTACGACTAAAATATGATTTCCTCTCCAAAATAATTTTGTGCAACGAAGAATATTGTTTTTGATATCTGATAAAATTTTGAGAAAAATCGAATTGACAATTTTTCTTATAAAAAATAAAAATCTAAAAAAACATAACTCAAAGTTGATAAAAATTGAATATCGATTCAAATATCTTTTCAAAAACTTGAAATTTAGGCTTCAAACTTATTTTATCTTATAAGAAATATTGTTTTTAACATTCTGAAAAATGTTGAGAAAAATCGAATTGACAGTTTTTCTTACAAAAAATAAAAACCTACCAAAAAAATGAACAAAAGTTGGTAAAAAATGGATTTTCGAGTCAAATATCTTCTCAAAACTTTGAGATATTCGCTTTAGTTTACTTTCATCTTTTAAAAAATATTCAGTAAAATTTAAAAAAATCGAAGTGACAGTTTTTTTTACAAAAAAATAAAAAACCGAAAAAAATGAACAAAAGTTGGTAAAAAATGATTTTCGAGTCAAATATCTTCTCAAAACTTTGAGATATTCGCTTTAGTTTACTTTCATCTTTTAAAAAATATTCAGAAAAATTTAAAAAAAAATCGAATTGACAGTTTTTTTTACAAAAAATAAAAAACCGAAAAAAATTAACAAAAATTGGTAAAAATTGATTTTCGACTCAAATATCTTTTCAAAACTTTGAGATATTGGGTTTGATTTACTTTTATCTTTTAAAAAATATTCAGTAAAATTTTGAGAAAAATCGAAGTGACGGTTTTTTTTATAAAAAATAAAAATCTAAAAAAAAACATTACTCAAAGTTGATAAAAATTGAATATCGATTCAAATATCTTTTCAAAAACTTGAAATTTAGGCTTCGAACTTATTTTATCTTATAAGAAATATTGTTTTCAACATTCTGAAAAATGTTGAAAAAAATCGAACAGACAAAATTTTACAAAAAATTAAAAACCAACAAAAAATGAACAAAAGTTGGAAAAAAATGATTTTCGAGTCAAATATCTTTTCAAAAATTTAAATATTGGCTTCAAACTAATTTTATCTTATAAGAAATATTATTTTCAACATTCGACTATATTTTGAAAGAAATCTAATTGATAGTTTTTTACAAAAAATAAAACTCTAAGAAAAACAATGCTAAAACTTGGTAAAAATTTACTTTCGACTCAATCTAGCTTTTCCAAAATTAAAAATATTGTCTTCAAACTTATTTTATTTCACAGAAAATATTGTTTTGGATATTCAGTAATTTTTATATAAAAATCCAAGAATCCGTTTTTTCATAAAAAATAAAACTTACAAAAAATAGTACGCAAATTTGGTAAAAATTGATACTAGTACATATTATAGACAAACTTTTAAGCAAGACAAATCGGAAGACGGGATGGGAAGTTATCAGTGTGGGTCGCATCCCAGCCTCTTATCTTGTGTAAATTTGGGCTTCTAATATTTTTAATAAATAGCCCTATATGGAGTTAGTTTATGACATGGCAACCCTGAAGCTATTAACAGCAGCGTGAGCGAAGGCGAAACAACGACGCAAGTGCAATGAGTAAAAATCGTGGTGGCAGGTTGCAATTGTGTCTGTAAGTTGCACTCGCACTGTCGGTAATGAATAGGTACACAAAACGAAGGGAAAAGATGTAACTTGGTATAAGAGATACACTTACAATGGGAGAATGAACGGTACATAGCATATGATTTTTGTTGGGTGGATGGAAGTTGTTTTTTTCTTTTTGTATTTTTGTTTCCTTTTCCGTTTATTCGTATCTTTGGCTTTGTTGGTATGGAAGAGATTTTAGCGAAATGTTTGGCGGGACGTTTTTTGTTTTTTTTTTTTTTGTTGCTTGAACATTATTTTGCTTTCCTTGTTGGTGAGGAAATCGGTCCTGCTTTCTTTTGTAATTTCTCTCTTTCTTTCCTTATTTCTTTTTTCCTCTGTTTCTTCTTTTCTCTTTGAAATGCAACATGCAATTTATATCTTAGGTTGGTATAAGTTCGAAATTGTGGTTTTTGTTTGATTAAACAAGTGAAGGGGGGATAATTTTGTTGTTGTTGGTTTTGTTTTGATGTGTTTTGCACTGAAATGAGATGATATTTTTCTATCATGAAAGAATTTGTTGCATGGGATTTTGTATTTTTAACACGGACGGCTGGATAGGAATAAAGGTAGGTACCTATAAGTAAGAAACATTTTTGGGGGAATTTCCGTTGCAGAAGATCGTTGATTATTATGCATTGGTAAAAGGTAAGTAGGGCAATGATATTTAAGGTCGGGGTTGACCACTACGTTTTTAAGCATCAAGCACATGTGCCACCAGCAGTATAGCCACATATTTTTGAAATGTTACTTTATAGAGTGCGTACCTACCTATAGTTTATGTTCTGTCAAAAGGTGTCTATTTTTCTTAAATATGTTATTGTCAAATACTGAAACGCTCTGCAAAAGTGCTGACGCACCAATAAAAATGGACTTTATTTGAAGGCAAAAAAGAGAAAGACACATTGATTTTTTTTGTTCAACTTACCTACCATAGGAAGTTATTTTAATCGTTCTAATAAGTCAATTTGAAAATTTTGAAAATTCTCGACGTTTTAAGGTCCCTTGAATCTAAATCAATTTAATTCTATAGCAATATAAAAAGTAAGTGAACATTTACGTTGATCCTAAATAAGTCACGAAATAATAACGCTAAAGAAGGGAGACCATCTAAACTGCGCCAACTACAGATGCATCAGTCTCCTTAACATTGCGTATAAGACCCTCTCTGCCGTATTATGTGAACGTCTGAAGCCATTCGTCAACAACCTGATTGGTCCTTATCAGAGTGGCTTCAGACCAGGAAAGTCCACTATCGACCAAATATTCACACTACGGCAGATCTTGGAAAAAACCCAGGAGCTTCAAATCGATACCCACCATCTCTTTATCGATTTTAAGGCCGCGTATGACAGCATCTATAGGGAAGAGCTCTACCGAGCAATGTCTAGTTTTGGCATCCCTGTCAAACTTATCCGTTTGTGCAGAATGACGAACGAAGCACGCTGCTCTATCAAGGTCGGAAAAGATCTTACCGATGCATTTGATGTCAAAAAAGGTTTTAGACAAGGCGATGCACTGTCATGCGACTTCCTCAACATCGTTCTGGAAAGAATTGTGCAAAACTCAACCGTCAACACTAGAGACACAATCTTCCAAAGATCCATCCAATTACTCGGATACGCAGATGATATTGACATAATTGGAAGATCAAAGCGCGATGTCAGTGGAGCGTTTTTGAGCATTGCGACGGAAGCGAAGAAGATGAGTTTAGTGGTCAATGAGGGCAAGACCAAGTATATGCTGTCATCAAATAAGGACAGTAAACAACGACGTCTTGCAGAAAACGTCACCATGGACAGCTATAACTTCGAGGTAGTTAAGGACTTTGTCTACCTAGGCACCGTTATTAACACAGACAATAACACCAGCACTGAAATCAAACGAAGAATAACCCTTGCAAATCGCTGCTTCTTTGGACTTAGAAGGCAATTGAGAAGTAAAGTCCTCTCTCGAGCATGTAAAATCACCATCTATAAGACACTCATCATCCCGGTTTTCATATATATCGCTGAGGCCTAGAC
This sequence comes from Eupeodes corollae, assembly GCF_945859685.1. Classification (NCBI taxonomy): domain Eukaryota; kingdom Metazoa; phylum Arthropoda; class Insecta; order Diptera; family Syrphidae; genus Eupeodes; species Eupeodes corollae. The sequence goes on from NC_079147.1 coordinate 246,471,830, forward strand.
CCTGTCAAAGAAAGATGAGAGCGTCTTAGGATGCTTCGAGAGAAAAATTGTTCGGGTGATTTTTGGTCCCGTACGCATAGATGGAGAATGGAGGAGAAGATATAACGACGAACTGTACGGGCTGTACAGCGACACTGACCTAGTTAACAGAATTAAAGTCCAACGGCTTAGATGGCTCGGTCATGTAAAGCGGATGGACATCAACGCTCCAGCCCGAAAGGTCTTCGAATCCAATCCCGAGGGACGGCGCAGTAGAGGAAGACCGCGACTCAGGTGGAGCACGCAGGTGGGAGAGGACCTCAACCAACTTGGCGTGCGAAACTGGAGACAGCTAGGTAGGGACCGAGCTGGCTGGAGACGCTTGTTGGTTGAGGCCCAGGTCCGCCCCGGACTGTAGTGCCACCTTAAGAAGAAGAAGAAGAAAGAAATCCTAGATGGTGCAACAGCCAATGCGAAACTATTATTTGATCGTATTTTAGCTAGAGTTAGCGAAATAAGGAATGTTTTGCCAGTTCCACCTGGTGCATCAAAAAAAAAGAATCCACCTTATTCTGCCGAAACTGCGATCGTGGTCATAAATAGTTCTTTTTTCTTAATTTTTTAGTGTGACATAGCAAGCAACAATCGCTGCCACGATTCAATTCAGTGACTATTCGATTTTGTGAACGCATACCGAAATGACTTAGTGGTAAGTTGGCAATGATAATTCAAAGATCCTCTATAGCAATCAATGCTTCATTGTACATAGCGTCACTCAATACTATCGTAAGATCGTTGCACCGTGTACGAAGTTGATACAATCAAACCATAGCGCTTAAGAATATAAAAAATAGATAAAAACCTATTCTCAGACCTACCGAATGTATATGCAAAATTTCATTGAAATTGGTTAAGCCGTTTCAGAGGAGTATGGCAACTAACACTATGACAGGAGAATGTTATATATTAGATGTGACATGATATCGAATAAGTAGAAATTATTTGAAAAAAATATTCTTAAGTAAAAAAAAACATGCACACAAATTATTTGTCTCCTCAAATAGGTAATAGGGTACGCCATCTAACGTTTTTTTTTCAACTAGTGCTTATTTCGTTAATGGTAACACTTAGCAAATATCTGATTTGATTTGGCAGATAATCAGTTTTATCCTTCCGCTGAACCAATATGGTTGTGAATACGCTTGAACATCGCTGGGAACAACGCTTAAGGAATCTCATTTTGATCTTGACAGGTATGTAAACAAGCAAAATTGTAGCATTTTGGGCCAAAAAAAAACCCGCATGCATACATTGAAAAGCCCATACACCTAAAATGAGTCACTGTTTGGTGCTTATTTTGGTCCAGAGGCGTAATTGGGCCATTTTTCTTAGAAAATGAGCAAGGAGTGGCCGTTACAGTCAATGGCGATCGTTACCTGGCCTGTTGAAAGAAGTTTTGTTCACAAAAATTAAAGAGGAGGAAGAGGATCAACATTTGGTTTTAATAAGACGGCTCTACGTGTCAAGGAGCCGAGGCTACACTCGATGTTTTTATAGCATTTTCAAAAAAAAAGCTGTTTTGCGGATATGCGGATAAAATAATAATGCCAAAATGATGTTGGTGGCCATAAATAAAGCCAAATAAAATAAGGCTAAATTCCACGAATTGGCCGTATTTCACATTTGTAAAGCGTGATAAAGCTAATAATCAACATTTGGTCTTATAACACTAAAACAAAGTGAAATAAAGCCTAATTGGTTTCATTTTCCATTCAATTGTGTAGTTTCACCTTATAACACTTTGTCATAGTGCAATATTACTGACTGCTGAAAATTGACTTTTTTTAAACTTTTGTAAAGTACAAGTTTTAAAAGTTGGTTTTATTTCATTCAACCTTATTACAAGGCACCCGAAATGATAGCGTTTTTGACATCTAGTACAATTTGAAAACAATCCAAGTAATCGTTTTTTTTTTAAGAAAATAAAAAACAAACAAAAATACTTCTTAAAGTTGGTAAAAATTAATTTTTGACTCAAATTTCTTGGCAAAACTAAAGGAATTGTGTCCAAAATAATTACATCTTAAAACTAAAATAAGCATTATTTTTACATTTTTAGAACAATGCAGTCTATAATTTTTTTATTAAAAAAAAATAAGAATCTACAAAAAGTACTACGCAAAATTGGTAAAAACTGATGATGTTTGAATCGAATATCTCGAGAATAGGTGAAGGTATGAATTTTAAAATTATTTCCTTATGCTTTAAAATTTTCTATTATGGACAACATTTTTCAAATCTGAGCACCTAAAAAGGCCTTCAACAGCTTTGTAAGCCAGGTTCTTAAAAAAAGTAATGGTTTAAGATTACAAACTTTTTTCACAACCTTATTATTATTCCTATCAAACTGTTACTCCTGAAATCACTCTTTCAAAAAATTGTTTTATTATTAGTTAGATTGAAAAAGTTAAAACCATTTAAGAGCTTACGTATTTTAATTTACAAAATATATTTTTTTCACAGAATATTTAACCTAAGAAAAGAAAAAAACATTTTTTTGACTTTGCATATCGCAAACAAGAGATTTTGTACACTATGTTAAGAATAAGAATGCCAAGATAAAGATATAAGTGAGTTGCAAGCTTACTTTATCATTCCGAGGTGAAATCCTTATTTTGCTAGATTCGAAATTGCAAATATGAGGTTTCACTAAAAGTAAAGATTCAATCAAATTAATGTAACTATTGAAATTCATGCACTTACATTGTTCTAGAACACAATTTTGGCGTTTTTCAAAGTTTCAAAAAAAAGTTTTGAGTACCTTATCCTATAATAAACTTCTATTGAAGTAATTGATCTGCGGGCATAAATAATTTGATGATCCAATTGGAATTCAACTTTTTTATGTCAGTTTTTTGAGATAACAACTTTTAAAATGTATAAAAGTGTATTTTTATACAAAAATCGTGATGATGTTTCAAATTTATGATCCTTATCATCGTACTCAAATTAAAGTTCAGTTTTTCATAAAATTTAAGAAAAATCCTTATTTCTTGTTGGTTTGTTTGATGAAACGTGTTCATCCCAATAAGAAATAAAAATTAAATCTAATACATATTTTTTTGAAGGTTTCTCAAAACTTCCTATAAAACTTTTGAATACAAATAAGATTAAAGAAAAACTAAATTTTACATATTTTTTCTATAAACTAAAGATCTGTAGTTTCCAAAATCATCAAATTTATTAAATTTCCATAGGAAGTTATTGTAATGGTTCCGATTTGTCGAATTGAAAATGTTGACATTTTTCGACGTTTCAAGGTCCAAAGCGTCAAAATAAACGGTTTTTAGAAAAATGGTTGTGCGTGTGTTTGTACGTTCGTTCGTCCGTGCGACTGCGACGTTTTTCTCGTCGTCCATAGCTCAAGAACCAGAAGAGATATCGATTTCAAATAAATTTTGTTGTACAGATAATACTGCAGAAATATGCAGAAAGGGCTTTTAAGAAAATTGCGTGGGTGGTTTTTTACCATAGCAGTTTAAAAAAAAAAGTGCAAATTTTGGTTAACCTTAAATATCTCACGAACCAATGACGCTATAGCCTTGAATTAAATTGTATATAATATATAACATATTTTTGAAACAAAAATTCGGAATTTTTTATAAATCAAAACAAAATGAAAAAAAATTTGTCATCTCGAAAATTTTACGAATAAAAAATGATCTCATTCCCAAAATAATTTTGTGCAACGAAAATTGGTTAAATTTTGAAAAAAAATCAAATTGACAGTTTTGTTTATAAAAACTAAAAACCTAAAAAAACATTACTCAAAGTTTGTACAAATTGAATTTCGACACAAATATCTTTTCAAAATCTTGAGATTATGACTTCAAACTTATTTTATCTTAAATATTGTTTTCAACATTCCGGATAATTTTGAGAAAAAACGAATTGACAGTTTTCTTACAAAAAGAAAAACCTACACAAAAATTAGCAAATGTTTCTCAAAATTGATTTTCGATTCGAATATCTTTTCAAAACTTTGAGATATTGGTTTTAAACAATTTTTAATTGGTAATTCAATTTTTTTTATTTTTAATAATTCATTTGACAACTTTCTTAACCCAGCACGAAAACCTACAAACTTTTAAACAAGACAAATCGACAGACGGGAGGGAAGTTATCAGCGTGGGTCGCACCCAACCTCTTTTTTAATATTTTTTTAAAAACATTTTAAGAAGGCATATTTAAAAAGCAGAATATTTTAAGGAGTAGTTTGAGTTCAGTGCCTAATTTTCAAATGTCAATGATCCATTGAATACTTACAAAAACTTCGAAAAATTTCGCACTAGCAAAATTATTTGATGTTAATACCGAAGTACAAATAAAAATATCTAGAATTTATTTAAGTATCTTTCTTTTTTTGCCAGTGTATGATTAATATAGTTTCTCTTAATTATAAGAAAGAGTAAAACCTGTAACCACTATTGTTGTATTTGTGTTTTCTCTTCAATCGCATTTCCTTTAGTTTTCCCATTTTCGTCATGCGCTTAACAGTTCTCATTTTCATGCAAATCCCATTGCAATTGTTTGTGGGTGGGGAAAACACACAATTGCTTACACACCTACACTTCTACGTCTATTACAAATGTTAATAAAAAAAGAAACTTGTTGTGTTCCATTCCACTACCATACCATCCCTCAAATTTTGGAGTTGAATTTCATATTCTTCTTCGTATCTGTGTACGTATCTCATTTCCGTGCTTCTTGTTCAACAAATTGTTGCAAATAATAAACTGTTGTTAAAGCTTCGGTGTAGTATAGAGTTTCATTATGCCGGTTTGTTTCTCAATCAGAAATCAGGAAAAGTTTAAAAGCTTAAATTCATTGTTGTTGGCTGGACATGCGTTCTAAAAATAATAACACCAACGAATTAATGGAAATGTGAATTCAAGAGAATTCTCCCTCCAGCACAAAGGATGCGAATCTTCAGACTTAAACTGGAGTCAGTCTGTCTGCCAGAATATTGTTGTTTACATTGCCAGACATGGATATTGTATCCCTTCGAACAGACGAAGCCTGTAGCTGGGTTAGGTACTTGCTTTGTGAGTGGGAAGATGATATGATATGATATTTTACACAAATGTTAATTTCGAGAACTAAAACTTTTTTGTGACCGTATTCCCAAAAACTTCATTTTCAGCCATTTTGAGACAATGACGTTTGCAGTTGTCATAAATGTAATTTTTGATGACCTCTGACTTTTGACTATATCAAAGCAAAATAGACTCCAGCAAACCAGCTTTCAATCGAATTCTAATTGTATGAACGGACAAATATTTATTGTAACAGCATTTGTCAGAACTGATGAAGAATTGAATAGTAGACAATTATACTTTTTATGAAGTGTTAAATAAACAAAATTGTGTATGCTAGATTTCCACCTATCTTTGAAAGAACAGATTGGAGCAATAAAAAGGACGAAGCATAGGAAGTGTGATGATGAGTTAAAATTTTGATTGAAGATGAGTGATAAGGCATAGGTAATTAGGTTGCCTGGAAGTTTTTGAGGAAGAACCAGCACCCAGGTATTTTTGAAGATGTGGGAGAATAATTTTGGATTTTTAAAGAATAAGAAGGAGTGAAGAAGGATTATTTTTAAAGAGCGAGAATACTTGAGGATGAATTAGGATGAGTGAAGAAGAATGAGGATGAGTGGGCATGAGTGAGGATGAATTATGGTGAGTGAGAATCTTTTTACGATATAAAAAAATTATTCACGAAAAATGCTTATTCCTTAATTTTCATCACCTTCCTTAAGCTTAAGAAGAACTTTGCAAGTCTGTATAGGAGATTGAGTTGCATTGATTTCTGCATTTAAAGGAAGGTGTACAACAAAAGTACCTTTACTATTTTTACGAGCAATGAATTCTTTTTAAAAGCTCACATCTTTCCGACACCAAATTGTGTTGTTAAGTTGAGTGTTGAAAATCTTCAGAAAATCCATTCCACCGTAAAGTCTGTTAAGATCGTCTTTTTTAGCAAGATTTAGTAGACTTCCAAACACAATACCATCGATAATTTTCGTCAATTCATCGCAAAATATTAATTTTTCCCAAATCATCGAGAATCCATTGGGAAAGACTTTTTATAGCAGGTTCGGGTAAGATGCCGGCGAAATAACGCTACTTAATTTATTTATTTATTCAGCTTAATACAAGCTATCATAACTTAACTTAACTTAGCACTAGCTTAACATTTTTTTTTGCAGTTCTTGTTATCAGTTTTAACATTAATTCATGTGGGCCCTAAGGCCCACATAAAAGCTCTTTATTGTACAAAAACTAACAATTTTGATTTTATTTGACTTAAAATTACAAGGGACGGGGAATTCGGACTCAAAAAGGGAAAAAGTAAAGGGTATCTTTCAGATGGGATTTGGAAATGTTGAAATCGAGGACTACCATAGCAGCTTTGCAGTGACGAATAATTCTGGACATTGGTTCAAAGTGCCCGTAATTAGTGCGGTAATATATAAGGGCTGCAAACTTATAGCTTTTAGTCGATGGGCATAAGGAGGCAAGTTGGATGTATCATTCCAGGGGATGAGTGAATGGATTTCATAATTTTAAAAATTTTCTTATCATTAAACATTAGGATATCTGAGTTTTTTAATTTAAGACAGACATCGTTAACAGATAAGACGAAGAGAAGGGGGCCAAGGTGACTACCTTGAGGGACTCCAGAAGTTGCATGTATATGACTGGAGACTAAGTTACGGAAAAGGACTCTTCGCAAGATAGGAGCTTATCCAGTTTAAAAATATAGATGGAAAGACTAGAGCTTTGAGCTTAAGATAAATTATCTTATGGGATATTTTATCAAAGGCTTTGCTGTAATCAGTGTATACAACATCAACTTCTTTGCCATTCTCAATGGCTGACAAAACTTTAAATATAAATTCGATTAAGTTAGTCGTAGTGGATCTACCTTTAAGAAAACCAGGTTGAGCGGGGGAGAATGAAGGCTTGCAATGGAAATAAACGGAATTATAAACTAAGCTTTCAAAAAGTTTTGGAATGCATGAAAGTTTAGCAATAGGTCTATAATTGCTAATTTCAGTTTCATTGCCTTGTTTATGAATGGGAAATATAAATGAATCTTTCCATATATGAGGAAACACACCTTGGGAAAGCGAGAGTTCAAAGAGTGCAGTTAGAGGCTTTGACAGAGAATGCAAACAATTTTTTAGAACAACTGATGGGACGCCATCAGGACCAGGGCTAAAGTTTTCTTTGAGGCTTACGATTTTGGCAAGTACCATTTCTTCACTTATTGTAACGATGAAAGGGAGTTTTGAGTGCAATCATCTAAATAACTAAAGTAGTGTGGATCAGGATCATGCAGATGTTCAGTATACGATTTGCTAAAGTAATTAGCAAATAGATTTGATATGGTTGTTGGATCAGAGGAGATTATGTTGGAGAAACTCATTGAAGGTAGAAACCCATCAGATTTTCGTTTGACATTTATAAACTTGAAATATTTCCTTGCATCAGAAGGAGGGTTATTTTCCATTTGGTTAAGGTATTGGTTATAAAGGGATTCCCTTAATTCAGAGAAAGAATTATAGGCGAGAAGATAGTTGTTGTGATCAGTATCAGATTTGGACTGTAAAAAGATCTTACAAAGCTTGTTACGGGTATTTCTTAGGCTACGGAGCTCTCTGTTGTACCAAGGGGGAGCAGAGGTGAAATCTTTTCTAGGAGAGAACCGTACTGATTCTTCAATAAAGTACGAAAGAATCAAATAAAAACAATTTGAAAGGGACTCAACTGTTATGTGGAGGAATCTTAATTCAAAGTCGGCTGAGCTAAGAAGATTGTTAAGTTTGGAGAAATCAGACCTACGAAAATCGTAACAGCAATTTTCCATTTCAAAAAAGTTATTTTAAAATTCAATGGGGAAGGAGAGATTAAGGGGAGGATGATAGCGATCCAAGGTTGAGAGAAGGTGAGGGCTCAAGGAAACAACACAGTTATCGCAATCAGATGAGAATATGAGATCGAGGTGTCTCCCCATAAAGTTTGCTACACCATTTAGTTGAAAAAGACCACAATCAGACAGACGATCAATGAACAGCGATTCAGATTCAAAAGACATCTTAGTTGAAAAGAAGGATGTCGGATCATCTGAGGTGGACCAATTAAGATGGGGAAGATTAACGTCTCCAAGAACGATGATTAAATCATTAGATTGCACTAGTTCAAGCAGATAATCAATGGCATTAACAGCGGCATGGTATGCTTTAAGGTTGTTAACTTCCCATTGGAATATATTGTAATGGGTCCGCCATGTCAAATTGAAAATTTTGACATTTCTCGATGTTTCAAGGTCCATAAAATAAAAGATTTGTGAAAGTACGATAACCAGGCGACAAAGTTTAATGACGGATTTGTATAAAACAGTTGAAAATAAGCATTTTTTACTATGGGAGGGAAGGGAGGTCTATCTCCACCCGTTTAGGCCCTAGAGGCAGTTTAAAAAAATATGTACGTTAAATCGAAAACAAATTATTAAATAATATTGGTAATACTTACAGCTAAGTTTTGTAATCATGCTACATTTCAATATGCTGGTTCTGGCCTTCACTGGACCTAAAGCGCTCTAAAGACTTGCTATCTCAAAGCCGACTTCATATTAGCTCCCTAATAGGTGTCTTATGGGAGACTGTCTTATAGGCAGACACGCAATACGACTTGGTGTAGCCTCAAATGACTTTTGTAGGAGCTGTATGGACGAAGAAGAAGAGGAAACAATCTCTCACCTCCTCTGCACTTGCCCTGCTCTTTCACTCAGACTCAAACTTTATCTGGGGGACTACTCTTTTAATAATCCCAGTGAACTAGCTAAAAAGAATATCAAATATCTTCTTCGCTTTTTAAAAAGCTTAAAATGGTTCGACTAGTAAGAAGTTATTCTCTAGATTCATGTGGTACCACAATGGGCCTTTCTTTTGGCCTAAGTGCGTGGATTCTAATCCACAGCCACGTTAACCTAACCTAACCTTCAACTAAGTTTTATACATTTTTTAAACCCCAAAACTTTTGTCTATTAGCTTGTTTTTAAATAACGTCACAACTATGCATAGTTTTGAAAAAAAAAATGTTTTAAACTCAAAATGTGTGCAAATAAAAGCTTAAAAAAAGGTTTAAAGTGTAATTTTTCAAAACTTTAAGATTATCTATTTTTTGGTAATTTTCAATTTTCTCAAAAACTAGAAGACATAAAATCATCAAGTTTTCAATTTTTGATTAAAAACAAATAAAAGATAAATAAAAACAATAGTTGATAACCTTGAAGTATTGAAAAATTACTACTTAAACCTTTTTTTAACTTTTTTAAAATTATTTGTTTCAAAAACTACACATAGTTTTGACTTGATTTAAAAACCGTTATTTTTTAACTATTTTTTTCCATTTTAAATAATATTTTCCATAGTAAAAACTGCTTGTTTCTAACTCTTCTATATAAATCCGTTGTAGTACCTGTGGCATGATAGTTTATGCGTTGGACTGTCTTGCGAGAGGTCTTGGGTTCGATCCCTGCCTGTCCCACCTAAAGTTTTATTCACGGGTACTGCCTCTTGCGAGGAATGGAAAAACTCTCCAAGAGTAATTGAATCTAATTGAAAGTTTTTTAACAAAAAATTAAAACCTAAAAAGCATTTCTAAAAGTTCGTAAAAATTGATGTCACACTCAAATGTCTTTTCAAAAATTAAAAATGTTGGTTTCAAACTTATTTCATCTCACATAAAATTTTGTGTCCGACACTCGTTGAGTTTTTGATAAAAATCCAACAGTCCGGTTTTTCATAAAAAAAATAAAATTTACAAAAAACTGTACCAATAATATCAAATGCCAAGTGAGGATGAGTGAGGATGAGTGAGGATGAGTGAGGTTGAGTGAGGATGAATGAGGATGAGTGAGGATGAGTGAGGATGAGTGAGGATGAGTGAGGATGAGTGAGGATGAGTGAGGATGAGTGAGGATGAGTGAGGATGAATGAGGATGAATAAGGATGAGTGAGGATGAGTGAGGATGAGTGAGGATGAGTGAGGATGAGTGAGGATGAGTGAGGATGAGTGAGGATGAGTGAGGATGAGTGAGGATGAGTGAGGATGAGTGAGGATGAGTGAGGATGAGTGAGGATGAGTGAGGATGAGTGAGGATGAGTGAGGATGAGTGAGGATGAGTGAGGATGAGTGAGGATGAGTGAGGATGAGTGAGGATGAGTGAGGATGAGTGAGGATGAGTGAGGATGAGTGAGGATGAGTGAGGATGAGTGAGGATGAGTGAGGATGAGTGAGGATGAGTGAGGATTTGTGAGGACGAGTTAGCATATGGCTGAGGATGAGTGAAGATTGTTTATAGATGGGAGTCAACGTATACTTAAATATGAGAAGGAATGAAGATGAGTATGAGAAGGTAAAAAATGTGATACAAACTATTCACTTTTTTTTTTTTTTTTTTCAAATTCATTTTTATTTAATTCAATCTTAAACCTATCTTAAAGCTAGACAAAAATTCATAAAACTAGCCTAATTATCCATAACTTACAACTAACTTAATGGTCCCATACGGACACTCTAAGCTAAACTATAACACTAATTACTAATGCCTTTCGGCCTTAAGATCTATTTTACTTCAATTTAAATTTTATTTGTTTTGTTTTTATTAGAAAATTTTGAAAAAACTAATATCAAACAAACTATTCACTTTCTATCTTCCTATAGTTATTAAAATCGGTCCGACTTTAAATTAATTTTGAGAAAAATGGAAGTAACGTTTTTTACAAAAATTTAAAGAAACCTAAAGAAAACTCTACTAAAATTTGGTACAAATTGTTTTCTGACACGAAAAGTGTCATTGGTGAAAACTGATGTTCGATTTAAATATCTCGAGAAAAGAAGAATGAATATTGTCTTCAAAATTATATCTTTCTATGCAATTTTTTTTTATAAACAGGAGCTAATGTTTTCAGAAAATCCAAATTTTATAAAAATCGGTTTTAAGCAAAAAATGTTGGGACCGAAAAAAGTTAATGAAAGCAAACATATTTTGTTATATGCAAAATATTGTTGATGACTTTTATTTATTTTTTAAGAAAAACTCAAACCACGAAAACTTAAAAAACAAGAAAAAAAAATAATAAGAAATGGTTTTCGACTAAGTATTATGAAAACAAAGAAATGTATTGACTTAAAATGTTCTAATCTCCCACTAAATATTCTTATTAATATTTTGTATTAAAGTTTAGAAAAATCGACTGATAGAAAAGGCTCTGAAATTATCAATGTTATCCTTTCTCCATCCATATCATTTTAAACATTTCCAGATGTTAATTTTTGTATAGCTTTTTTTTTTAATTTCAATATCCAGTTTTTTAGAAAGTAACTGGTAGCAAATTTGAAATGCCTATTTTAGGGTGTCCTGACCTCTCAAAACTCGCGTACTTGGTCTTAGATTACAAAAATATTTAAAAAAAATATTAATATTTGTTTAGGGGGTTGTACCGACCCTCAAAATTTTGACAAATTGATATTTGTATGCTTTTTTCCCTTCCTCAATTTCGGTTCTTGAGCTATTATTTATTATAAAATATTAACTTTTTGATCTTATTAGGTTCAGAACATATTTGACGTTTTGATTTGCATGCAACAATACGTTTCCAGTGATTTCAAATGTATAAGGTTTTAAGCTAAAAATACCTCCAATAGGTGACCAAATTGATTTTTTTTAATTTTTGGCGCATTTTGCTATTATTATCATTTTCCTGGAACTTTAATCCACTGCTCTATAAATCTGACACAATATGAATTAAAGTTTCTATACCTATCCGGTTAAAGAAAAAATTGTTTATAAATTTGAGGCCTACCTGCACAAATTACTTAATTTATTGATGATGATTACTTAATTAATTTTTGTGATATTTTTAAAATAATAAGTTCAAGACATAGTGGGACTACTTGTGCTATATTGGGATCATAGAAAAAAAACTTGACGATCGGCAGCTACCAACTACAAGAGATGTCATTAAATTAATTTTGTTTGTAAAGAACGAACTAAAACTTAAATTCAACGAAAAGGATCCTCCATTCAGAAATGTATGCGATTGTTTTTGAAGAAATCGACTATATTTGGGCTAAAGCTACGATTCCAATTGTAACTAAGGAAAGAGTTATTCAATTACTTAAATCCTGTTTCAAAAGGTACAATATTGTGAAGCGATACCCCAAAAGCAAACAAAATTGCTAGTTTCGAAAACAAACTGAAGTGTTTTTTAGAGTCATCTGAGAAGCTTTTGGACGTTGCTGCATGTAAATGCACTTCATTTGAAACTGGTTATGTTTGTGCTTAAAACCAAAGAAAGTTCCCATCCATGAGAGAAGTTTTTTGTTGGAGCAAAGAAATGAAAGGAAAATGGTTATAAGCGGGGTTGACAAGAAAGAAATAAATATCTTGAAGAAAGAGGCAAGCAAAAAAATGGTCTACGCAGGAAACGGATATTGTCTCAGGAAACTGAAATGAAGAGTTGGTGCGTGAATCTTTACCAGAAACACATTCAGTAACAGAGGCATCCCCAACAAACCCCCTTTGACAGAGGAACCATCGACTTCAAGAGCTTATCGCAATAGATTGATGTCGAAAACAGTTGCCAAGGAATGTGATCGATACGGTTTATCGACGCGATCTGCTGCTGCTGTCGCTTCTGCTGTTTTGGCTGATGTTGGGTTGGTTTCTTCCAAAGATTCAACTCTTGTTTAAATAATATTAAAAATAAAATACGTTTAAAACTTAATTTTTTTATAGCTTTATTCAAACGGTTAAAGTATGTAAAAACATGAAATTTCAAAATCTTCATAACCCGGTACTACCCCCAAGATTACATGTTTTTTCAGTTTTTTTGACTGTGTAAAATTACGCAAAATTTTGATACCCCTTTTGATAGTGTAGTTCGAAAAAAATTTTCTCATACATCGACGGGACACCATAAATTGCCCAATCTGTCGGAATGAATTTTTTTAACGTGTTTTTCTCGATATGAACTTTTTGCTAAGATTTTTACTCACAGAAATATTATAAAATTTTAACTCAGAACTCTTGTACATATTTATTTAATCCCTTCTTTTTTGATTAAAAGAAAATGGAAGATTTGTAAATAAACTTATGACCTTTTATAAACAATAAAACAAAGTTTTATTTTTTACAAAAACTGTAGGGTGTTTTTCAGTTTCAGCTCTCGTCCTTACTATTTTTTTGGCCCCTCCGAAAAACATCCCTTAAATCGTTTATAAAGGGTGATTTTTTTTAAGGTTAGGATTTTCATGCATTAGTATTTGACAGATCACGCGGGATTTCAGACATGGTGTGAAAGAGAAAGATGCTCAGTATGCTTTGACATTTAATCATGAATAGACTTACTAACGAGCAGCGCTTGCAAATCATTGAATTTTATTACCAAAATCAGTGTTCAGTTCGAAATGTGTTTCGCGCTTTACGTCCGATTTATGGTCTACATAATCGACCAAGTGAGCAAACAATTAATGCGATTGTGACCAAGTTTCGCACTCAGTTTACTTTATTGGACAATAAACCAACCACATGAATGCGTACAGTGCGTACAGAAGAGAATATTGCGTCTGTTTCCGTTCAAGAACTGCCCATGCATCCCGAAAAATGCACTGTTTGGTGTGGTTTGTACGCTGGTGGAATCATTGGAGCGTATTTTTTCAAAGAGCTGTTGGACGCAACGTTACGGTGAATGGCGATCGCTATCGTTCAATGCTAACAAACTTTTTGTTGCCAAAAATTGGAAGAACTGTACTTGGTTGACATGTGGTTTCAACAAGATGGCGCTACATGCCACACAGCTCGCGATTCTATGGCCATTTTGAGGGAAAACTTCGGAGAACAATTCATCTCAAGGAATGGACCGGTAAGTTGGCCACCAAGATCATGCGATTTGACGCCTTTAGACTATTTTTTGTGGGGTTACGTCAAGTCTAAAGTCTACACAAATAAGCCAGCAACTATTCCAGCTTTGGAAGACAACATTTCCGAAGAAATTCGGGCTATTCCGGCCGAAATGCTCGAAAAAGTTACCCAAAATTGGACTTTCCGAATGGACCACCTAAGACGCAGCCGCGGTCAACATTTAAATGAAATTATCTTTAAAAAGTAAATGTCATGGACCAATCTAACGTTTCAAATAAGGAATCGATGAGATTTTGCAAATTGTATGCGTTTTTTTTTAAAAAAAAGTTCTCAAGCTCTTAAAAAATCACCGTTTATTTACCTGATTTGCCTGATTACATTCAGGCATTTTAATTTGAATACATTTTGGAACAAACGATTATTTTTCTTCCGAAAAACATCTAAATTCATTTCTAGAAATGTGCCAATAATGTTTAGGAATTCTATACGACTGAAACACAAACACGCTTCAGCTTCGTCTGAGTACCGTTGGGCCTCTTTCGAGGTTGATTTGAATGACACTTCCAATATGACATTTTTAAAATGGCACTTCTGTCATTAGCAGCTGTTATGTTTGCTCAAAATAAAAAAAAACAATATGAGTTTTGAAATCGAAAAAATTAAACTTATCGCGAAAGTAGCTTACCCAGCCTATAATAACCAATGCGGGAATCCCTCCAACAGCAAATGTATTTTGTTTGTTGACTTTTTTACAGCTTTTGAGCTATCAGACAAAGCAAATGTTCAGTTTGGAGTCACATTACGTAGCATTACGTTATTACCTTACAATTGTCAAATGAAACGTGAGGTCGAAGTTTCATTGTGATAGCATGCATTGAATTCCTATGGCTGAACTCGTAAACGTCAGGCGAAGTCGAAGCTGAAACATGTTTATGTTTCAGCCAATAAGGCGTTTAGGAATTCTTTTTCGAAGAAGGTTAAAAAAAACACACATTTCTCCAAGTCAAGAACAAGTTAACACAACCCAAGTTGAATTTCTGACTGAAGCATTCATCATTGTTATAAAAACCTCACTCTATAAAATTTCAATATTTAACTCTTCAGGAAAAATTATGGCTGCAAGTGTCTATTTTTCGACCAAACTGAACTTGAAATGTCTTCAGAGCTAAATATAAACTATTTAAACATTTGTTTTTATTCAAAGGTAACATCATATTTATAAACTCACAAAATAAGCCCAATTAATTCCCAAATTAATGCATTGTCAAACTGATAGTTCATAAATCAACCCAAAACCGCAAAAGCACACCCACCTACCCAAAAAAACTAACCCCCTAACCCGCAAAAACTCATAAATCATTCCAATAAATATAAATGTCATATATTTTTGACATTTGAAACTTTAAAATTAAATAGTTAGCCTATTTCATTCAAAAGACACACTTAAAATACGATTAAAATTCAAATTCAAAATGCCAC
The DNA here is from genome assembly GCF_945859685.1 of Eupeodes corollae. Classification (NCBI taxonomy): domain Eukaryota; kingdom Metazoa; phylum Arthropoda; class Insecta; order Diptera; family Syrphidae; genus Eupeodes; species Eupeodes corollae. Next base: position 246,487,286 of record NC_079147.1, read on the forward strand.
AACATTTAAATCAATTATATAGAAAAATTATTATCAAAAAATACAAACACAAAAATCCCAGATGGCAATATCATAATTATTTTATTTTTATTTTTATTTTTTCTTCTTTAATTTTTAATTCGTTTTTCTATAACTCGATGAAATTCAAAATGACTAATCAACGTTTATAAAAACACAAAAATTAATTTTACACTCACTAAATCAAAAATCATTATCACACCGCGAGATATTCACATTTCGAAAACACACACATTTTGAGAACCACAAAACTTCAAGAATTTGTTGACAAAATACGCGGTCGGATTTGACATTTATTTATCTCCTCCCACGAATAAACATAGATTTGAGTTAATTGAAGAAAAATGTGTGATGTTTTTCGGGAAATGATGATCGTTTAAGTTTTTGAAATGTAAAAGGGGACACGAGAGGAAGAAAGATTTTACTTTTCTCGAAAATGTTTTCCGGAAATATTTCTATGACGTCACGACTGCGAGGAAAATTAAACGAAACAAACTGGATCATATGGTGAAGAGTGTTAAGTGAAGTGGGAGGAAATGGCAGAGCGCACAGCAGCGTGTGGTCGAGATAAATTATAATTTTAGTCCGGAATAAACGGAATACCGAACACGACACTAATGGGTAGGGGTGTTTATTGTGGCAAATATGACAGGTAGAGGAGGCATAGAATATAGGAATGGCCTTGTGGCCACAACATTTTGATAAATTGCCTTTGGGCAATCTGGGCGCATACTGAGTCATCATATCACACCGAATCGACCGACGACCGCCCAGACCGCCCAGACCACCCGCAGGTGGTGTCATGAATGTGGGAACAATTTTATTGGAAGTTTGAGTACTTTTCTGCCTTTCCATATTTTAAACAACCTTATATTTTGAGAAGGGAGAGAGGAATTAAAACAATTTGCTTTTATGATGCGATAATTTGTTGCTGTGGAAAAGTTTTCAATCGCTGTAGGTATTTTGATATGACCATCAAAATCCCTTGGATCATTAGAGTCCAAGAATTTTAATGGTTCTCCATTTATAGATACACCCACTCTGATAAGTGAAAATGGTCTCCCAGGTTACAAATTGTTTCAAGATGTTAAGCTTATTCGGTTCGAGTTTAAAACCACACTCGAAGTACAGGCAAGGGTGGATCCAGACTTTTAATCATGGGGGGGGGGGGGGAGGTAGACACACACTTAACATATAGACGAATTTATTCACCGCTTAAAAATGTTCTTTAATGTTGCGTGAAGGAAGCTGACAAAATTGAAATAACATAATGTGCATCTTAACCTTACATTAACACATTTCAAGGGCTTAAGTGACTATTTTAGAACACTGTTGTCCTGATAGGTATGGTCTAAATTTTTAATCTGAACCATTCTCTACATATGAAAGCATTCCATGTTTCAGGACTTCATTAGTTTTCTTAATAAATACATATTTAAGATCATAAACACAATAGTTTAGAGGGTTTTTGAAGAAGAGTAAGAAATAATTTTGAAGCGAAGCTTATTTTCAAAAATAATATATTAACCTCCCATAGGAAGTTATTGTATTGGATCCGATTTGTTAAATTGAAAATGTTGACATTTCTCGACGTTTCAAGGTCCCTAGAGTCGAAATAAAAGATTTTTAGAAATATATCTTTTCTTATGTCCGTGCGTCCGTACTTTCGCGACGTTTTTTTCGTCGTTAATAGCTCAAGAACCAGAAGAGATATCGACTTCAAATAAATTTTGTTATACAGATAATAAGACAGAAAGATGCAGAAAGGGAAATGCGTGGGTGGTTTTTTTACCATAGCAGTTTGAAAAAAAGGTGAACCTAACCCTACATATATTATGAACCAAAAACGCTAGAGACCTGAATTAAATTGTATATAATATATTGTAACGTGATATCAAATAAATTATTTTTTGAAAAAAATTCCATTTAACGGTTTTTTTTTATAAATCAAAAAAACTGAAAAAAAATGTGTCACCTCCAAAATTTTAGGACTAAAGTATGACTTCATCTCCAAAACAATTTTGTGCAACGAAAAATAATGTTTTTGACATCTTGTCAAATTTTGAGAAAAATCGAATTGACAGTTTTTTTTTATAAAAAATAAATATCTAAAAAAAAAATTATTCAAAGTTGGTAAAAATTGAATATCGATTCAAATATCTTCTCAAAAACTTGAAATTTAGGTTTCAAACTTTTTTTATCTTATAAAAAATATTGTTTTCAACATTCTGAAAAATGTTGAGAAAAATCAAATTGACAGTTTTTTTTACAAAAATTAAAAACCAAAAAAAAATTTACAAAAGTTGGTAAAAAATGATTTTCGACTCAAATATCTTTTCAAAACTTTAAAATATTGGCTTTAATTTACTTTTATCTTTAAAAAAAATTGTTGTCAACGTTCAGTAAAATTTTGAAAAAAATGGAATTGATAGTTTTCTTACAAAAAAATATAAACCAAAAAAAAACTAACAACAGTTGGTAAAAAATGATTTTCGAGTAAAATATCTTTTCAAGAATTGTAGATATTGGCTTTAAACTAATTTTATCTTATGAGAAATATTGTTTTCAACATTCGGCTATATTTTGAAAAAAATCTAATTGATAGTTTAAAAAAAAAAAAACTATAAAAAACAATACTTGAACTTGGTAAAAATTTACTTTCGACTTAAATAGCTTTTCAAAAATTGAAAATATTGCCTTCAAACTTATTTAATTTCACAGAAAATGTTGTTTTCGATATTCAGTAATTTTTATACAAAAATCCAACAATCGGTTTTTTCATTAAAAATAAAATCTTCAAAAAATAGTACGCAAATTTTTTTAAAAATTGATACGAGTACATATAGACAAATTTTTAAGCAAGATAAATCGACAGACGGGATGGGAAGTTACCAGTGTGGGTCGCATCCCAGCCTCTTTTACTTTTTTTGTATTGATGCGGGGAACGTTACAAAAATTCGAAAAACACAGACAATCAGAGAGGATCTGATATGAAGAATTTTCGGGCTTTTTTGACGTAGTTTTTACGAATTCAATTTTCGGGAGTCTATTATTACTATCACTATCATTTTGCTTATTCTTGGATGCTAGAAAATGTTATGATCCTAAAGGAGTCAACAAAACTTTAAAATTGTGGAGAAAAAATGTTTGGTTCTTGAATTTAAGGAAATAGGTGCAATTAAGTACATACTTTCTAAAAATATAATTAAAACAAAAAAGTTAGGAAGAGTTTCGAAGCCTTTATATCAATAGATATGGAACGCTCATTATGTTTTTTAATTAACCATTAGTTTAACAGAAGTGTCGCTTTTGCTATTTTTGGGACATTTATTTATTGTTATTCGTATTTAAATCCCAGTTCTAGAACATCTAAAGCAAATTCAAATAAAAAAGTAGATTTATTTAATTTTTTAAGATCTTAAAAGGTTTTGTATTTAACAGAAAATCAATTTTGAAAGCAATAAAATCCACGACTGGGTCGCCAGAAAAATATTTATTATATTTTCAGATTTAAAAATGTAGTATCTGCAAAATAAGTTGTTCGCAAAAATTAAAATGATATTTTATTATTCAAAAAAACCTAGATTAACTTAATTTTTGTTTGGAAAATCAAAAGAGAGGTTTTTTTTAATTGATTTTTTAATATACAATTTTGTCTAAAAAATATTTTTGGTATGATAAAGTTTAGTGCTCATAAATATACATTTTACATGGTGAAACCTTTTTGAGATATCGAGTTCTGTTTAAAAAATATCTATATATGTACTTTCAAAATGCAACACAAAAAATAGTGACATTCTTGAGAAAACATAAAAAAGCAACGGTTTTATTAAGTGTACTCTTCAGCTTCAATATCGAAATATATTTTTCTTGTAGAAAGAAGCCAAATTAAGGAAAAAAAAAATAGAACGTTTTAAAAAATGTATCGGTTTACTTTTGAAAAAAATCGAATTTACGATTTTTAACCAAAACAGTTTTTGAGGATTGCTGTTATTTTTCGTATTAAAAAAAAACGCCTTACGCTAATCGGTTTAAAACCTTAATTTCTCAATTTGAACTTAATCTACACAAGGCTTTGAGATTTAGGGGCCAGGTAAGGCAACAAAACAGACGGACAGAATAGGAGGAATTACTTTTTTCTACCATCGTAAAGTCAAGTTTGATTAAAAGCTCGAGTTCGAAATATGTCTTAATTAAAAGTCACTTCATCGTTCACTATTTACCTTCGTCAAAAAATAAAACAGAATTGAGGGCGAATTTCAGGAATTAAAAGTCAACTTAATATCAAATTGACGATTCAAGATTTCTTTATAAGAACCTGAATATTTGGTATTTTTCTTAAAAACATATTTTATGAAAATAATTTAAAGCACTAAAGTTTTGTTGCTCGAAAATAAAATTTTTAGTTTTTTTTGACAGCAAACCACTTTTTGGAAAATGTCGTTATATGACCCCCTCTTGGTGCATCATTACGTGCATGGTTTCTTATGTCTAAGTTTAAGTGGGAAACTTAGCCCTATCTACATTAAAGACCCAAAATATAGATTCCTTAATAAAAGTGTTGGTTTATAGGCACATAAGCTGGAAAAACTATGATTTGAAAATGATACACAGAAATTTGGTCCGATTTGTCGAATTGAAATTTCGACGTCCTTAGAGTTTAAATCAAAGATTTAAAGAGAGATGTCTTTGTGTGCTTGCGTGTACGTACGTTCGGGATACCATTTTTTGTACTCTAAATCTCAAGAACTAGTAAAAATATCGATTTTAAATAACTTTTGTTGTACACTAATGACTTCGAAAGATGCAAAAAAGGATTTTCAAAAAAACATTTTGGTCAACCCCAAATATCTCACTAACCAACAAACCTCGGGATTAAAAACAGATATTGAAATCAAATTTATTTTATTATATCTAAAATATTATTCCATTCTTTAATTAGTTTATATTATAGAAAAATCGTTTTGACAACTATTTTTACTCTTTGGATTATGCATTCATTTAAAAAATAGAAACATTAAATTGTGTGTTTGACAATTCAGGAATTTTCCAAAATCTAGGTTTACTATGCCGAAGGATTTTTGAACATGTTAATAGTTCGCAAATCCGAAAGCAGTGCGAGCGTGTTGCTAGCCATAATTAAATACTTTGAAAAATTGGAAAGAAACGAAAAGAAATCATTTCTTCACTAATTCCTTCAAAAAATTGGAAAGCATGAACTCTCGAGAGCAGCTCTCGGGAGTCTGTCCGTTTAAGAGCCAAATTTTACAAATTATTCTATCGCGAGCTCTCTGCTAGAACGTTGAGAGTTTTCTTGCTGAGGGTACTCTCATAATTGTGTCCACTTGATAGATTTCTTCTGCTAGCATATTATCAGTTGGCCATGTATTCTTTCAAGCTTTAATTATCTACACTGATAACTTCCCATCCCGTCTGTCGATTTGCCTTGCTTAAAAGGATTGTAGATTTTCTTGTTTTGTTAAGAAAGTTGTCAAAAATATCGAATGTCGAGAGTAATTATTCAACTCTCCGCGATCTACTCTCCAGACTAGGTCCACTTGCCAGATCGCTTTCGAGAGCAGCTTGAGAGCGAATCGCAGCACGTTTACTCTCAAATGGACACACACCTTTAAATATCTGACTATCTTACACAATTAAATTAGGATGAAATTGACGAATCACATAGGTAACGTTGATTTTGAAAGCCTTTTGTGTTGTGAACTGGTCTCATGTGCTCTCAAAACGTTCTTTTACAGTTTGTAATATGGCGTTAACTATTGAAAACACATGGTATTGGTGTTCATGTTTACATAATCGAATTTGGTTTTATCGCCGAACTGTAGAGCACGTTATTGATAGGTATGGCCTAGCTTACATCGTTCTTAGAGAAATTTATTGACCAATGATACGTCATCAGCCAACACAAATCATAAACCAAAATGGGAATTTTCGGGATCTCAAGTGAATTCTTTTTGTCCATTGAACTCGATAAATTTTATTTTTCAAAGAAAAATAGGATCAGGTTCCAGTTATTTCTATTAAAGGTTTAGTATCAGCGTTGTCTATAAAAGTTTATCTTATACTACCGAATCAGTAAAATTTATAAAAGTTTATCTTCAACTCCTGAATCAGTAACATTTTGTATAAATTTAGTATGAAGAAGTTGGAATTCTTGAGAGTGCCGTACGTGGTGTTTCTTCTGCCCACTTTAAGCAACAAGAGCAATTTTTGATTGATGATCTTAATTTACTATCGCACTGCAAATAGTCCTCTCGATAGACTACTATAACGACCTTAACATTTTCGGAGTGCTTGGACCGCTTCCCAAATATATAATATCCATTTTGTTTAATGCTTTTCCATTAAACTATGGTTTTTATAAATATATTGAATGAAAGGTAGCCAATTTTAAAAACAAAGCTTCAACAATTTTGCCGTTATAAACTGTCAAAGTCTTTTTGGGAGGATAGGACATTCTTAGAGGATGAGTCAATCCACTTTTACACAGATGGCTCAAAGACCAAAGAAGGGGTTGGTGGTGGTGTGTACTCTGAACGACTGAAATTAAGTCTCTCATTCCGCCTTCCCAATCATTGTAGCGTGTTCCAGGCGGAACTTTTGGCGATTAAGGAAGTCTTGTCTTGGCTCAAAGAAAACGTGATATCAACATCTGATATCCGTATTTTCTCCGACAGCCAGGCCGCTATCAAATCTCTGGACTCAGTCTCTACAAACTCTATAACAGTCCATAACTGTCGATCATCTCTAATGGAGATGGCGCAACAGTTTAATATTCACCTTTGCTGGGTGCCGGGCCATAGAGACATTCCAGGTAACTGTAAGGCAGATGAACTCGCCAGGAACGGTACAGTACAACCCATCCTACCACGTTTGGCAAGTACTGGCATACCAATCGCTACTTGTAAACTGCTACTAATGCAAGACGCTGTGAGGAGGGCAGGCACCAGGTGGACCAACATCACCACGTGTCAAGCCACAAAAAACATCTGGCCAACACTGGATTTAAAACGTTCAAGGTGCTTGCTCTCTCTAAGCAGATCGCATATAAGCTCGATAATAGGTGTCATAACCGGACACTGTCTAATAGGAAAGCACGCCTTGAGACTAGGCGTAGAAGCTGTATGGACGAGGAAGAGGAAGAAACGGTTCTTCATCTTCTCTGCACATGCCCGGCTCTAGCTCGAAAACGCAAGAATTACCTAGGAGAATTCTTCTTTAACGATCTAAACGATCTAAATCATATCGGGATAATCAGCCTCTCACGTTTCGTAAGAGACTCTAACTGGTTCCATTGAGCTTAGGAGGAAGCCTCAAGATTCATGTGGTATCACAATGGGCCATTAAACTGGCCTAAGTGTGTCCGTTCCATCTTGGACAGCCACTATAACCTAACCTAACTGTCAAAGTTCAGAAGTCGCCATTGGAAGAAGATTTTATATTCTGAATTAAAGCTTTTTCGTAATTCTAGGTCCTCAAAAGGAATGTTAACTGCTCAGGAAGCGTGAAATTGACTTGAGCATTGATTTTTAAAGTAGTAACACGGGAATAAGTTTAAAAAAGATGGAACAAAATTGTGCCATGTTTTGACAACCCCAACTCAAATAAAATCCAAATAACGGTTTTTATAACTCAAAAAAACTGAAAAAAGAAATATTTGTCACCTCGAAAATTTTTAACATCTGGTAAAATATTGAGAAAAATCGAATTGACAGTTTTTTTTACAAAAAATAAAAACCTAAAACCTACATTACTCAAAGTTGGTAAAAATTGAATTGCGAATTCAAATTATGGCTTTTAACAAATTTTATCTTATAAGAAAAATATTGTTTTCAATATTCGGAAAATGTTGAAAAAATTTAATTGACCGATTATTAAATTTAAAAATTTTGAGAAAAATCGAATCGACTGTTTTCTTACAAAAAATAAAAACTTAAAACAAAATTAATAAAAGTTGGTAAAAATAGATCTTCGACTCAATTATCTTTTCAAAATTTAATAATATTAGTTTCAAATTAATTTTGTTTTTTAAGAAGTATTGTGTTTTTTTAGTATATATTCATCATTCAATACCTCGACTTCAAGGCTATATGTTTTTTATATTATTTGTTTTCAGTAGGCACTTGACAACTTTTAATTTAATTTTTGAACGCACCCTTTCACTAATCATCGACCTGTCGTTGTCAATTTATTCAGAAAACTCAAAATTTTCAGAAATAGTGGCCGCAACTTCATGAGCGTTTACTCAAATTTTCGGTCGTAATTTTGGACATAGGGTTTGTCAAAACTTGTTATAATTGATATTAAGTCTTTAATAAATTGATGGAATGTCTGACGGAAAGTATCAACAACTAATCTGTATATATATAAATTCTAATCTACCCTTGTATGTTACTGAACTCCTCCTTAACGGTTGGACCGATACATCTGACAATTGTGTCATATCAGCAAACATCTCGTGTAAAAACTCTTCAGCTAAAGAAAGAGCTCCTAAGAGAACCGTTTGGCAAAAAAGAAAGTCAACTGGGACGGTCTCAAGAATTACTTCAGGATCTTTAACTGGTCACTATGCTTCCTTGATAGCAACGTTGACGCCATCGCTGTAATGGTCACAAGTTTAATCGTCCTGGGAATGAGAAATTTTATCCCGAATAGGTTTAAAAGAATCAGACTTAAAGAAAACGCATGGTTTGAAGCGAGCTGTAAAGAGGTTGTTAGGGTCAAGAAAGTAAGTTTCAGTTGGTTTGAAGCCAATCCAAGTGAGGAATCCGGAATTAGTTCAAGCAAACCAGGAAGGCCTGCAAGGCCCATATGAGGAATTCTTTTCGGTTCCTACGCTCGTTGTCAATAACACTCCATTTGTTAGTTCTTAAGAGAAAGCTAATCTCTTCGTTAGGCAGTTCACCACCAATTCAACGCTGCCAGTGAGTGTTATGACTCCGCCTGTCATCGAGCGCGATAGTGATATTATGGGACCAATCTTTTTTCGCACCCGTACTGTGGCAAAAGTCCTTAGAGATCTAAACACACATAAATCCGCTGGTCCGGATGGTATCCTCGCTATTGTTTTGAAAGGTGTTCTTCAACAAAACCACTGCTTAAGCTTTTTCATCCGTCTTACTCCTCAGGACTCATTCTGAGTGGATGGAAAACCGCATTTGTCCAGCCTATTCCCAAAAAAGGTGAATCTCCCTCACCCTCTAATTACCGACCGAATGCACTTACGTTCGTTCTTTTCAAGGTCATGGAAACGCTGATTAATTATTGGCTCAAAAAATATCTCGAAAATCGAAAGCTTATTAATGACCGACAATACGGCTTTCGTAGCATTAGGTCCACTTTTAATCTCATATTTCATCTCACCGAAAAGTGGAGCAAATCTTTACATCGCTTTAGAGAAAGTAACATTATTGCACCTGATATTTCGAAAGCATTTGATAGGTTTTGGCATCGGGCTCTCTTCTTGAAAATACGTGCATTCGGTTTTCATGAATCCCTCCTTTATTGGATTAGTTTCTACCTTTCGAATCGTTCAACTAAAAACGTTCGTATTGTTCAACTACAAAATAAATTCTGGTGTTCCCCAGGGCTCTGTTCTATCTCCAACACTCTTTCTCATTTTTATTGATGATCACCTATCTGTAACTTCTAATCCAATACATTGTTTCGCTGTCGATAATACTCTTAGCTTTTTGTATTTGTATATGATAAGCTCATTGTATTCCAACCCAAACAGCATTGTACAATGGGGAATAAGAACCCGGGTGGAATTTAATGCTTCTTAAACCCAATGCTGTCTTGTGTCGTTAAAGCGAGATATACCCTCCTTGCATCGAAGAGACTGAAGATCTCGATATTATCGGTATGTGTATCAACAACCACCTTTTGTGGGACGAAGAAATACGCGATGTCTCCAAAAATTCCGCAACGTGTTTGGGTTTTCTGGCTGTTATCTCAAGACTTATATACGTCCTTATCTTGAGAATAACTCCCATATCTGGGCTGGTGCTCCTGCAACTTACTTAAGCTTTTTAGAAAGTATGTAACGTAGAGCATTCAGATTGATTATAGATATTACCATCATAAGATCATTTACGTCGCTTCAAATGTTTTTTGTCTCAACCTCTTTTACCGTTATTTAAACGGTTTATGCTCTAGAAAAATAGCAAATTGCATTCCTCTCCTTAAACAGTTTAACCGTAATATTCGCACTTCTAGGAATGTTCATCAATATACCCAAGACCCCAACTTCGGTCATACAGTCAAGTACAAAGATTCGTTTTTTAGCCGTACAACGCGAATGTGGAATGCCATGCCACACTCTGTCTTTCCCAGCCATTGCAATATTCAGGAATTCAAAGCCAATGTGCACCGACCGAGGGTTCTTTCAACCCCTTTCTCCGTCACCTAGTGCTTACATTATGTCTACATAATAAGGGTAGTATTATCTTCTTGAGTGTGCGCTTATTGTAAAACGCTGGGGCCGTATGTTCTGTTGCATTAAGATAAGACACACCATGCATGAAATTACCAGACCGTTTCTGCAACATGGTTAATATGAAAAATAGTTTGATTAAAACCATATTTCCAAGGTAAATATCATGCATGGCTTTGTGAACGAGCTATTTTAGCCGCAAAAAATATCGAGCGTCAAGTCCGTTTTGTAAGTTTAACCTCTCGATGCGTTAGCTATAACGAAGAATATTTTACGACTATATTTAATAGCATCTTTGTGTATTGTCCTTATATTTCTCGATCTTATCGAAATCTAAATCTTAAGCTTCATTACCATACTTTTTTTTGGAGACATGTTGATTTTGACAGGCACCGAAAATTGTAGGTAGGTACTTATTTATGTTAAGACTTTTCTGACTAACAACGTATCCATAAAAAAACACTGACAAAAGAATTTAATTTCTTCAAACACTTCGATAATAACACCCCTTCAAGTCTCAGCCAATAAACCTACCATAAAAACAAAGTTCGAGAAAATTGCTGTCACTTTCTGAAAATAGCTGATCAATCCTGATAGCCTGTACCCAAAACCCATATGACCTCTGTCAACTTTTCACCACATCTATTCTTCTCGTTTTTAATTTTGATGTCCTATATGTAAGCATAGATATATACAGATAGGAGGTTATCTTTTAAAGTAATAAGTATCAACTTTGGCATACATGTATCCTTGCATCTTTTTTTCTACATACATTTCCTTGTGGGAGTGCCTTAAGGGAATATTTTTTCTATTATCATTCTTTTCCCTGATGACGTCTTTTAAATATGTGCAAATATCCTTACTGACACATATATGCTCTTTTCCTCAAATAAGGCTAATAATGGATATATGAAAACAATCTCTTAGCTTCCCCTCCAGAGATTTCAGAACCAACCGCAAAATATTCTCAAAAACATACAAAAAAGAAACTCAAGTTGTTGCATACTGTATTCAGCTTTGTATCGTCCTCATCACTATACCATATATCCTTTCTTTTACATTCAAACGAACAACAGTATCGTCTTCGCCGCCGCCACTATACCACCATATCATCATAGTCATCCTCATCATCATCATCGCCTCGCCAAGAAAACATTTAAGCCACTTTAAGCTGCCGCATAATCACGTAAAGTTCACCTTATGTGTCCTTATTTCACTTAACCATGAGTACCTACCAGCACATAGGTGTGTTCTTCTTTTATCTCACATAAGTGCACTTTTTATATAATTTTCTTCTTTCGCACCCGCAAAAGATATATCCTAAAAAGGATAATAGTTTCAAACAGAAAATCTAGCACTATACAATACCTTTTACCTACCTCCTGCGCTACGTTTGTTAGGAAGGTAAATATGCTGGTATGTATGTATGACGTATATGTAAGTTTCTCTCACTCTATACCTAATCGAATCCTTTTAGAGTGCAACAAACCATAAAGGTTATATTTTGCACCCTTATCGTTTTATTGCCAATCATCTTATATATATATATTTTGTGATGCCATACCGATTGCGCTAAAGCTCGTCTTTTCGATATAATGGCTAAGGTACCATATACCGACACATCTTTATATATATTTAAGCTCCTTTTTAATATAAAAATTCACACTAAGCTCTTTACAAAAATACCATGCTCTTCGCATGCACCGCATACACTCATACGTATATCCAAGGACTTTCGGTTCTCGTTTTCAAATTATATTCCCTTTATTTCGAGGACGGATATGAAAAAGGGGGAGTATTTTGGTTGAGAAAGGGTACAGAACAGAAGGCGGAAGAGGAGCTGTTGCTAGCGACTACTTTATCCTTTATAGCAAAAATGCATGCGAGACAATGATAAGAGTTTTCAATTCATTGGAATGTGGTTCATTCAACATGATGTCATGTTAACAACTTTGTATCCTTGACTTTGGGTCCTTTCTCTCTTCTTTTATATACGAGTATGCATGTTATCCTCTTTTTTTGGAGGGGGTGGGGGCTGCGAAAGAATGTTTATGTAATATTCCTTTGACTCGCAAAATAAGAGACAACCCACTAAAAAAAGGAAGACAAGACAATGTTCACTTCGTGTCCGTCAAAAAAAAAACAAGCGAAAAGACCCCAAGAACCGGATATCCTGTAAGAAAATATATAAAGAAAATAATCAAAAACACTGTTTATATTCTTAAAATGTTATACAGATGATGAGAAAAATCCTTGAAGTTTACTTTAGTTTTGCAGTAATCCTCTTCTCGTTTTCTTTCCTTCTTTTTATTTTTCTTTGGCGGTTATGGTTAACAGTTGAGTTCGCCATGTTCATGTCAATGAGAGAAGACGAGGACGACAATGATGGCGCTGGCGATGCTTTAGTGACGACAATGACAACCAAACCAACATTGCAGTGATGCAATGAATTGTTGAAGTGAGGGCGGTGGGGTTGGGGGAAATAATATTCACAGTAGTGAAGTCAGTAGTGTTGTTAGTCTTTTTTTATGCATTCACTAGAAGCTAAAGTCATTTCGGAGGATCTGTGGTCGTCTTTTTTTGCCATCTTTTTTTTGTTAGGTCTCCCACAAGGACATGCTATTTAACCGAGAAAAAGAGTTTATTGGAGCACGTGTCGTCTAGTAGTCAGCAAAGAGTGGAATATTTTCCGCAAAATTAGTTTTATTCCGGAGCGCGGAACTGAGTATTTTGCATTTTGTCAATTTGTTCAAACAAGCTATGTCGTTTCGGTCTTCAAAAAACAAAAAGGATGTCGAACAACATTGAAGAATGGAATAATTTATTTATTTTAAACACAAAAAAAACACACTCTAATCGTCCTTTTTCTGTTCTACGAGTCCTTGTTCGGGGTTTTCACGTTACCTACGCACTTTTATTGTTTTTTTATTTCTTCCTTTTTAAGTAGGAAGATATATGTTCCAGGATATACCAGAGGACCAATGTATGCATCATGCTTCTATGTGGAAAAACTCAAGATATAAGAAAGAAAAATTGTCATTTTGTATGCCATTCACATCCTTAAGGAAATGAAAACAACCGTCACTCAAAGTTTCAGAGTTAGATAGAGATAGCTGATGTGCGTTTCAAGTTCTCTGCTTTATAGCTGCTTTGTTTCATCCAATATATAATGAGATGGTAAGTTTTTCCTTTCTATAGCACACAGAGTTTAGTCTTCTATATCTATCTAGATTCTAGGTGGAGAAGTAAGAATATAGGTATGTCTTATGAATTTTTCAGAAGCTTTAAGAAGAACGATTTGCATTTAAGAATGCTTTAACCTTGTTAGAATGATGCAAACATCCTCTTATTTTTTTGTTGTACATTTATGGGAAGATTGAAAGAATGAAAATGAATGAGGGAGGATTTCTATTAATTTTAAGTGAACACAAAAGGAAGAAGATGAAATATCCAACTAACTTAAGACTTAGAAGTCTTTTTTATGGTGGGAAGTAGAGATGAAGTTGTTTTTTCATTTCTTTTTTTGAAATATTGCGTTTTTAACAAGTGTTTAATTTTAAGAAAACATTACGTATGCATGTAGCGTTTTTTTGTGAAATTATAATATTCTTAAGTCATGTTTATGTTCTTTAGATTTACAAATATTTTCTAAAATATCCACTACTTGTGACCTCAAATGTATCAATGTTTGATGTTTTAGAAATAAAGTTCTTAAAGGTTTCGTTGCCTAATTTGAAACAACCGGTTCAGTAAACAATCAGCCAACACCCGTACGTTCAAAAAACGCAAAATCGGCAGAGAACATCGTGTACGTGAAAGTGTACAGCAGAACCTGAGGCAGTGTATTCCTCGCCGTGCACAAGAACTCGGCCTTTCGCAGACTTAAACTTGGCGAATTTTGAGTCGGGACTTGGGCCTACACCCGTACAAGTTCCAATTGACCCAGGAGCTCAAACTTCATGATCATAGACCGGCTGTTTGTTCGCTGACTGAGCTTCGAATCGTTCGGAAGAGGACCTCAATTTTGGCCGAAAAATCATCTTTAGTAAGGAGGAGCATTCTTGGATGAATGGCTATGATGACAAGCGACATTGCCCTATAGACGAGGCGATACCAACCCACGCATCCTAGAAAAGTTACCTCTTGCTGTGGATTTTGGACCGGCGGCGGCGGCGCGGTGGAACTGGTACGCACTTTTTTTAAAACGACGGTCACTGTCAACAGCGTGCTCTACATAACGATGATAACTAATTTCTTATGGCTCAAATCGAACCATATGGACCTAGACAACATGCGGTTCCAGCAGGACGTCGGTGGCGCTACGTGCCACACAGCAAACGCCTCGATGGACATTTTGCATGAACGATTTGAGGGTAAAGTTACCTCTCGCAGGGGTATATTAATTAAAAAGCAATTATAAATTTTGACAATCTATATGGCCAGTTAAAACAGCACAGCTTTCACAAAGATATTAAAAAGTAAACTCTTCTAGCTCCAGTAAAGTCAATTAAACCACATCGAGCGTTATGAGGGCAAGGGTAAACTTCATTTTAGTTGTCGAAGCGAAAACCTCGTAAATCGTTTTTGACTATTTCCTATTCTATTTGATGCATTTTTATAGTATAGGGCGCAAACCACATAAGAATTTTCCTAAATCGACCTAACGAATTAAAGTCGTCAGAACTCTATGTGCAAACATAGACTTTCCTTTAAAGATATTGTTATCTACATGCATTCCAAATCTAAGTTTTCATCAAATATAACTCATAGTTTAAAACAAAAACAGAAGCGGTCCAAGATGGTTACCTTGAGGAACCCCTGAGTATGTTAACTTTTTACAGGTTTATCAGGGCCGATTTTAACATACGGAACACGATTAGTCAGATAGCTCTTGAGCAAGTTCAGTAATTGACCATAAAGCCTTAAGGATTCAAGCTTTTCTAAAGTTATTTTTTATAACTCTATCAAATAACTTCGAAAAGTCCGTTTATATTATCCCAAGTGGGATCTTCAAAGACTTCCAAAAACATTGAAAAGAGTTACTTGAAAGTCCACGACTTCAATACGAAAAAGACCAACGATTATTCATGAAATTTTCGAAAACGTTTCGGAGTTGCATCCATTGAAAAATCAAATCGTTCAAGAACTCAAGGAAAGTGATTTTGTTTCACGCAAACAAATGTATGAAACGATGGTGAAGCGTTTTCGTACTGTGAATCCTATTTTTTTGAGCGACGAGGCTTTTTTTTTTGTATACGGGCACAATTATAAATAAAACTGCCATTAACTGTGCTTTAAAAACCCATAACCCTCGACTGAAATACAGAAAGCCGAAAGCATTGCATTGTCCCCGGGTAACTGTTTGGTGTGTCTTATGCACTCATGGGATAATTGGACCATTTATTTCGAGAATTTTCTACCTGTCGACAAATATCAATAGTGGCAATTACCGACGCATGATACCTGAATTCGTTTTGCCGAACCTGCAAGCTCATCCATAGTTTTCATCGTATACGTAGGTCCAACAGGTTGGTTTGACCTCACACACAGCTAGATATCCGATGAATTTGGTTCGGAAAGCTGACCCTTATCAGTCGGTGTGGCGACCCGTGATCAGCGAGGCCCCTCGCCTTAACCCGGAGGCACTTTTTTTGTGGAGCTACCCAAACTGAGAGTTTACAGCATCAATTCTCGAACTCTGGTGAACCTAAATGTTGAAAAAACTGAAATCCCCATTATTAATCTGTCGTTTTATAAAAGGGCCGCCAAATAAGTTTTAAATAAGGTGAAAATTTTGCTTAACCCTAAATATCTTACGAACCAAAAATGCTTAAGACTCGAATTAAATTTTATATAATATGTTGTAACGTGATACCAAATTATATAAGAAATAAGAACTTTTAAGAAATGCTACTAAAATTAGTAAAAATTGGTTTTTGTTAAGAAAAATAAATTTTGAAATCAAATTATTTCATCATATGCAAACATTTTGATTTTTTTTTAGAATAATTCAACTGACAACTTTTTTAACAAAACACGAAAACTTAGAACTTTTAAGCAAGACAAATTGACAGTCGGGATAGGAAGTTATCAGTGTGGGTCGTATCCAAGCCTCTTTTTCTAAAAGTTAAGTTTTGAAATATTAATAGATTGCTTAAGGTTTATTTCACTGACTGCTTTCTAAAAGAAACACTTGGAACATTAAAGACTGAATTGTATTACCTTATTTAGTTGTCTAGTTTAGTTTGGTGGTGGTGGTGGGGTGTTGTAGGATCTGGGGGCTTATGCTGCAACTGATCCTACACACCAAGTGTTTACTTTACCTCCTCGTGGTAACCAGCGGATACTGGTTATATCTTTAGATGTAACTTGCGAAACTTTTAAGCGAGGGTGCAAAATCGGGAAAAAACACCTTATCTACGGCCCAACAAATTTGGAGGTTAGTGCAAGGGGCTAACAAACCCTTCACAGTGAAAAACTTGAAAGTTATGAGAGAAATACCCGCCTCGGATAATGAACCCTCTCTAGTGGTAATAAGACTCTGAACGACAACGAACTATGCATTGAGAGTTTGTACCTGGAATGTAAGAACCCTCTACACTCCAGGTGCAACTCTGAAACTTGAATCTGTCCTCTCGCAGTATAAGGCAGATATTATTGCGATCCAGGAAATACCATGGATAGGATCAAGGACAATGAAGAAAAAGAATTGCGACATTTATTATAGCTGTCATCAAAGATTGCATATATTTGGATGCGGATTCGTCGTGGGAAATCAGCTTAGATTGAAAGTCATGGATTTGGAACCAATAAGTGATCGCCTGGCTGTGATCCGCATCAAGGCCACTTTACAAAACATCAGTATAATATTTGCACACGCCCCTACCGATGATGCTGAGGAATCTAGCAAGGAGGATTTCTACGACCTCCTGGATAGAGCCTACAGAGCCTGTCTAGAGTACGACGTCAAAATCGTACTCGGAGACTTCAATGCAAAAATCGGGAAGGAAGACATTTTTGGCGGATTAGTTGGAAAGTACAGCATCCACGAAGAAACAACTGATAACGGCTTCCGACCAATCGAATTTGCTGCAGCTCGTAATACGGTAATAAGTAATACTAGGCTTCCAAGACGAAAGATCTACACATCCTGAACATCCTGAGCGAGCGAATCTGCACCGTCGTCCTCCCAAATATTACAGACGTTAACACATTGTGGAACCAATATCGCGAAATAATAAAAAATGTAGCCGAGACCACCATAGGTTACCAGCTACCCCCGAAAAAGAACCTATGGTATGATGATGAAAAAAAAGACGGAAAATGCACGTGTGCAGATGCTGCAACGGAAACAAGACCAGCAAGGAAATAGTATACCGCACGAACAGGAGAAATGAGAAAAAGACCATGCGAATGAAGAAAAGAGCATTCGTAGTTTCTCAGCTCAAAGATCTAGAAAAGTCTCGGGCCAAGAACAACACCCGACAATTCTTTAAAAGGTCGTAGCAATTAGATTCTGGTTTCAGAACCGGGACACAAGCTCTTAGAAACAATGAAGGAAACCTAGTCACCGAATGACAGAGAATTGTAGATGTTTCCAAGCAGCACTTCCAACAGCTGCTGAATGCGCAAAATGTCGAGCAAGATAATAACGAAAGAGAAGCAAGATCAGTCAATGAAGACCCAGTCCCAGCCCTCAGCAGAGAAGAGGTAGAAAGAGCCATCCAAAAGCTAAAAAATAACAAGTCCGCCGGGTCGGATGGCATACCCGCGGAACTCTTTAAAAATGGAGGAAATGTTTTGATAAACCGCATGCATCAGGTCATCACCAAAGTGTGGGAGGAAGAATGCATACCCACTGACTGATCGATAAGCACCATATACCCCATCTACAAAAAAGGCGACCCGATGTTATGCAAAAACTACCGTGGCATATCCCTGCTTAATGTTGCATATAAAATCCTATCCAACGTACTGTGTGAGCGTCTTAAACCTTTCTGCAACACAAATATCGGCACGTATCAGTGTGGCTTTAGGCCAGGCAGAACAACGATAGACCAAATATTCACACTGAGCCAGATCCTGGAAAAGACCAACGAATTTCAAGTAGAAACCCACCATCTTTTCATCAACTTTAAAGCTGCTTATAATAGCATCCATACCGCCAATAGCTTATGATGGCCATGTCTGAATTCGGGAGCCCGAACAATCTGATCTAGCTGTGCCGCATGACGCTTAAAAACAGGCAGTGCAGTGTGCAAATGGCTAAAAGCTCATCCGAGTTTTTCCAAACTTGCACAGGGTTTAGACGAGGAGATTCGTTGCGATGTGACTTCTTCAACATAGTCCTGGAGCAGATAGTGCGTAAGGCAGGTGTGAGCACGGAGGGCACTATCTCCAACAAATCCACCCAGTTCCTAGGCTATGCGGACGACATAGACATAATCGGTCGATCGAAAGAGCTGTGCTTGAGGCCTTCACTACGATTGAAGGACAGGTGAAACTAGGTGGTCTTGAAATGAATGAGGACAAAACAAAGTAAATGTTATCAACAAACAAAGCAACATCTGTCAACCACCTGAGACAAAACGTTACTGTTGGTAGCAGCAACTTCGAGGTAGTTAAAGAGTTCACCTACCTTGGAACAAACATCAATCCCAATAACGACACCTTAGTGGAGATCCGAAGAAGAATTACCCTAGCGAACCGCTGCTGCTTCGGTTTGGCCAAACAACTGGGTTCAAAACTCCTCAATCGAAAGACAAAGTGTCTGCTATACAAAACTTTGATTTTACCAGTCCTACTCTACGGCGCTGGACGATAAGTAAAAAAGGGGAATTGATACTGGGCACTTTCGAAAGAAAAATTCTTCGACGACTTTTTGATCCCGTATGCGACGATGGCGAATGGAGAAGAAGATACAACCGAGAACTGTATGAGCTGTACCAAGAATTGAATGTAGTCCAGAAGGCCAAGAAAAGACGACTTCATTGGCTCGGCCACATCAAGCGAATGGACGACAAAGCTCCAGCCAAGAAAGTCTTTTCAGCCCAGCCCCCAAGTTCAAGACGACAAGGAAAACCGAACCTACGGTACAAGGACAAAGTGACTGCGGATGCCAGAGCGCTTGTTCTCGGTGACTCGAGAGTGCATGCGAGGGATCGTTCACGATGGAAGACTGCAGTATCTCAGGCTGAGACCCTTCATGGATTGTGAGCCGGATAAGTATGTAAGTAGTTTAATGTAGTACCATTAAGTTATGCTATCAATATCATGATTTTATTGATTCCATTCAAAATTGAGTTCTTGGGCGAATACTCACTTTTTCTTTTTATTAAATATAAACCTTGTCGGTAAACTATAAAAGGTTTCATTAGCACTTTGTTAACAAAATTTTTGTCATTTCAAACACATAACTACATTCATAGGCCTGATATCTGAGACCTCTTAAGAAAATCAATAAGCCCACCATTAACCTATTAACTATATAAGTACGACTTAAATACTTCTAAGATTCTTAAATCCTCAGTTGACAAGTTAATTGTATTTCGCACAAGGAAGGCAAAATTTAATTAACACCCATAAAACAACATAAGAAAAACAATTTTGGTGGCTTTCTATTTTTATACCCCCCAATCAATGCGGAACAAATCAGACAAAAAACACCCGAACTTATTATAACACCCTCCCCGCAGGGTTATTGTCTTCGCAGGACCAAATCATTATCTTCAGCATCTTCGATTGAATATTTATTTCTCGTTTTCTCTTTTTTTGTTTGTTTAGGATAAAGTATGATGCTGGATGGCGAAAGGCTGGAAAATGGGATGAATTTTTGGGCGTTCTGTATTATTTTATGTCAATTAAAATGGCAAAGATTTTGAATTTGAATTTTTGAGAAATTCAAAAGCCAAAAACTTGAATTGACGGAAACATGTTAGAGCCATCAGACACTGTACAGGAAACATGAGGGAAAGTACACGAGTCTAAAGAACCTTATGTATTTATTTGAGTGTTGTGGTTATTCCAATATTTGCCTTTTCTGGTCTATTTTTAGGAATCATAGGTCCTTTATCCTTGAACATTAAAAAAAAATACACAACCGACAACGATGTTGAATGAATTCTAGAATCTCAGAATCTATCTAGATGCATTTTTGTATTCCCATTCAATTCACTGCCGGACGACGACGATGACAACAACGAGGAACGAGTGTCCTGGTTTTTCTAATCTTTTCAAATAATTTTTTCTGCATTGACATTTATTTTTCACAACAACCACAACGGCCGGCCGCCTCGATATACAGAGGACGACCAAGTTGTACCCTCTCGAACATTTTGTATCTAGATGTATCCCCATCCTGTTGGAGCATCATCGTCATCGTTGTCTTCTCGTGATCAATGGTTTAGTTGCATGTTTACAAAATGAGGGAAAACTCTTTCGGATGCATGCATCATCCTACAAATGCATTGCATGAGGATACGAAGGACACACAATGACGACACAATATACACATTGAAGGTCATATAGCAATACAAAAAAAATTGCGTAAGAGGAGCTCCTGGTGCTGTTCCTACTCCAACAGTAGGTATCGAGGTATAAGAGTATTGGAATAGTTTTTTTTTCGGTTTGGCTTCGTTATCGTCGTTGTCGTTTTCGTCCTTGTTGTTGCAGTTGTCAGATTGGCGTCTGAATATTTGGTTTGGATTTCATTAAGATGCAAAGATGTGCTGCGCAGCAAAAATAGACAACATATATTTGCATATCTTTTATTATTCCCAACAAGAGTAGGATGACAGCAATCAAAGAAATGGGTTTAAAGGTAAAGGATATATTCCTTCAAAAAAAGAGAAGTAAAATAAAAACACAAAAAAGCATGTTCTGTAGATTGAGAAAAAACAAAAATAAGAAAACTATTGCAGGATTTAAGAAACAATCCTGATGTATCGAGACAGAATTTCAAATGGAATTATGTATTTAACCTACGACAGGTTTTAAAAAACATTTTCAATTGTATTATGGTTTTCAAAACTTACAAAATACCAAAAAAGAAACCGTTTAAATATTGAGTCTTCTACCTTTACATTTTGTGAGTTGTGTATCGATAGATATTCTGAAATTTGGAGAACAAATATGAGCAAGAGAAAAAGAAGGTTAGTCATATTTTAAGGCCCTTGGATATTAGAACGCTCAAGCTGGTAGATTTGCAACTATCGTAAAATTATTATGTGATTTTAGATGCACGAGAGAGGAATTTACTACTTGCCTTCTAAGGCCTAAGCAGCGATTTGCAAGAGTTATTCTTCATTTGATTTTAGCGCTGGTGTCGTTTTGTGTGTTTATAGCGGTGCCTTGGTAGAAAAAGTCCAAGACGTCGTTGTTTAATGTCCTTTTTTGATGACAGCAAATACTTGGTCTTGCCCTCATTGACCACTAAACCCATCTTCTTCGCTTCCGTCGCAATGCTCAAAAACGCTCCATTGACATCACGCTTTGATCTTCCAATTATGTCAATATCATCTGCGTATTCGAGTAGTTGTATGGACTTTTGGAAAATTGTGCCTCTAGTTTTGACGGTTGAGTTTTGAACAATTCTTTCCAGAACGATGTTGAAGAAGTCGCATGACAGTGCATCGCCTTGTCTAAAACCTTTTTGACATCAAATGCATCGGTAATATCTTTTCCGACCTTGATAGAGCAGCGTGCATTCTCCATCGTCATTCTGCACAAACGGATAAGTTTGACAGGGATGCCAAAACTAGACATTGCTCGGTAGAGCTCTTCCCTATAGATGCTGTCATACGCGGCTTTAAAATCGATAAAGAGATGGTGGGTATCGATTTGAAGCTCCTGGGTTTTTTCCAAGATCTGCCTTAGTGTGAATATTTGGTCAATAGTGGACTTTCCTGGTTTGAAGCCACACTGATAAGGACCAATCAGGTTGTTGACGAATGGCTTCAGACGTTCACAGAGAGAGGATCTGATATGCAATGTTAAGGAGACTGATGCCTCTGTAGTTGGCGCAGTTTAGAGGGTCTCCTTTCTTATGTATCGGGCACAATATGCTGAGATTCCACTCATCGGGCCTTCTTCCGACCATATTTTGCAGATGAGTTGGTGCATGCTCCCTACCAAGTCATAGCCTGCTGCTTTGAATAGTTCGGCACCGATGCCGTCAGCTCCAGCAGCTTTGTTTGACTTAAGTTTAGATATAGCTATCTTCACTTCGTCAAGGTCGGGTAGGCGGAATTGTTGATCTGCGTCGCCGAGGTTGAGTGGTTCTATCTCCCTTACAGCGGAATTCGGTTCGTCATCGCCGTTATATAATTTGGAGAAGTGATCTTTCCATATTCTCAGCATCGACTGCGGTTCTACTACGATGTTCCCCTGATCGTCTTTAGAGGCTTCGGTTCGTGGCTGGTACCCTTGGGAGGTTTTTTTACCTTTTGGTTAAATATACGTACCTCATTTCTGTTGTGACATCCCTCTATCTCCTCGATCACGCGCTTCTCATGGTCTCTTTTTTCCATCTAAGAAGCCGTTGTTAATCTCTCCTCTTCTGCTCGTAGAGCTCGCGAGCAGCTCTAGTCCTTTTGTGCAGCGCCGTTTTGTATGCCTCTTGTTTTGCTACGTGCGCTTGCCGGCATTCGTCGTCAAACCAGGGGTTTCGCTGTGGTGGCCGTGTGAAACCTAGCACTCCAGAGGGGGCATCTCTGATGGCTGCAGGGCAATGTTGCCACTGGTTTTCAATGCTTAATGCAGGAAGCATAGGACTCCTTAAGAGGTTATTAGAGACTCGATCGGAAAAGGACATGGCAGTCTCTTGCGATTGTAGCCGTCTAACGTCGAATCTTCTCACAGTACTTCCTTGTTTTGGCTTATATCGGGATATTCGTAGCCGTACCTTGGCTACAACGAGGTAGTGGTCCGAGTCAATGTTGGCCTCTCGGAATGTTCGGATATCCTGGATACTGGAGAAGTGTCGTGCGCCGATCGCAATGTGGTCAACCTGGTTGATTGATCAGGAGATTTCCATGTCCCCTTGTGGATATTGAGATGCGTGAACTGCGTACTAGCTACCAGAACGTCTCGCCCCGCAGCGAAATCGACCAGCCTGAATCCGTTGTCGGAGGTAGTGTCGTGCAGGCTGTATCTCCCGATCTCAAAGATGTCTTCTCTTCCTAGCTTGGCATTAAAATCTCCTAAGACAATTTTAATGTCATAGCCAGGGCACTGCTCATATGTCTTGTCCAAGAGCTCGAAGAATATGTCTTTGGTGTCTTTATCTTTCTCCTCTGTTGGGGCATGCGCGCATATTAGGCTTATGTTGGCGAATTTAGCCTTGATGCGGATTGTCGTGATGCGCTCGCTCACACTGTTGAAACTCAAGACTTTTTGCCTGAGCCTAGTTCCAACAACAAATCCACACCCAAATAGACGCTGCCTTTTTTCTCGGTAGCAATCGCCGTGGTAGATATCGCAGTCTTTTAGTTTGCGTTTGCCCGGTCCATCCCATCGCACTTCTTGGATGGCTGTAATATCTGCTTGCACCAGTTTAGGGCTTCCGCTAATTGTTCGGCTGCACATGGTCTGTTAAGGGACCTAACATTCCACGTACATATCCGAAGTTCGTTGTCCTTATTTCGTTTGCGTGGGTTGTCAACAGTGAATCCGTCCGTATACGAGGCTTGTTGGTGCTTCGAAACTTAAGGTATTTTTACGTGGCCAGGAAGTCACCCCGACGGCACAACCCCCAACCTGGAGGGCCAGATCCTAAGTATAACTCCAAGGAAGGGGAGCCGGATAAACCGCTCCTTACAGGCCTGGGCTCCGAATATGTCGAAGAAGCCCTATAAGGTGTTCACTAAGTAGTTCAACCTTACTGGAACTGTAGACGCCACCGTTGATTCTATCTCGAGAATTTGTCCGCTGCCATATGGATTAACAGAGGTGCCTTAGTGAAAACATTTCTCCCCCCTCTATCGTTTGCTGCCCCCACAACTTTCCACTGGGGTTAGAACCCAATCTCCAATTATTGAGGGACTAGGCAACCGATGTTCACCAACTGAAGGTGAGAGTAAGAGTAGTGGTGGGTTTTAAGAAAAACTTGTGGACGTTTGTGTCCTCTTGAATGCACATGTCTACCATTTGAACATCAGAAAACCAATGCACCGTTAGATTATCATTCATTAAAATGCGGCAATCCACTGAGTTGAAAATGTGCCTCATCACTAAAGCTGATTTATTTCGGAAAATGTCAATCCACTTTTGCCATTTCATGCCATCGTTTTGATTATTGAAGACGCTAGAAATTGTCAAGGGACTTTGTTCTTAAGTCAATTGTACCCTACAAGTGTGTAAATTCAGCTACACTACAAACCCGGTTTTTTTTTCAAAGTTGTGAACGAGTTTTCCATTGTACGCAAGTTTTGACGATTAAATTGAGAAAACAAGTCATGAATTGCACGACATAACTTTTATTTGAACGCCCATTTTCATAATTAGCTTGAATAACGTCAAATTCAAATTGAATGAGTCTGAAATTTGAAAAAAAGTCAAATGCAATACAGAAAAACCTTGACGTTTAAGTGTAGTCCTCATTTAACATCCGCCCTTAAAATTTTACCACGCTTTAGATCAATTCAACAAAAATTGAATGACGCCAAATATTTCTGAAACCAATTACATCGTGTCAATGGCATGATGATGACTGAAAGAAAATATTTGTCACTTATGCAAAATTGGTAATATATGATGCCCAATCCGAATATTTCGAGAATATATAAAGTTATTGAGTTCAAAATTATATCATTCTTTGCAAAATGTTGTTTGTAACTCGAGATTATGTTTTTAGAAAAATCCAAACTTTTAGAAATAGCTACAGATGGATACGTATGGGAACTTATCAGTTTGAATCGCATCCGAGTCTATCGGCTTTTAGTTTATACTGGGTGTAGCTTTATGCCACATAACCCATGCTTCAACCAATGTTTTGCTTATAACAAATTTCCAAATCGTGTTTTCAGAAGTCTTCTTCATTTTTGGAGCTGCGATTTGACCGTTTTGGACTTTTTTGTTGTAGGAAACAATGGAGGATTGATGTTGTGCCGCAAGAATACAGGACTGATTTAACAACTTCTGGCCAAGAACATCCAATCAAACCGTGAGCTACATCCCAAAACTATCAACAAGGTCTTCGAAAGAATTTTCTGATCAAAACCAAATAAAGCAGACACTTGTATGACAATTTGTGGTACATGGACAAAATTTACACTTCTTTCGTGTTTTTGCTTTTTCTTTTTCTTCGGTTTCAAGAAACCGAAACTGGCAAAGAAATTTTCAATTAAATATTTGCTATAGAAAGAGATATCTACTTAACCTACATATTTGTCAATTATTTTCTCAGTACAAATAACACTTTCATTTTCTGATGAAAACAACCTTTCACAATTCATTTAATCAGAGAAAATCCTTCCATTCAGGCATCTAATAATACTAATGCACTTTAATTTACAGTGATTCAACAGTCCAACTTATATGAATTGAAGTCTAAAATATATTCTTTGTCGTAAAAGAAAAATAATTTCCACACTAGTTCAGTAGTTTGAAAAACTATTTCTCTCTGTTATTTCACTTGAGTATTATCTAGACTGTACAACAAGTATAGGTATTACGATATCCTTTCGTAAAGCCCCTGAAATGAAAATCCTTCGGAATATACATTACAGATACATAGTATCTATACAACACTTGCTTCGTATAGTATCTTCTTCTTTCTTTGCCCACCATAGAAAATTTAATGGAAAAAAGAAGGACAGAAAAAAAACCCAAGAGATATACGAAAAAGCAATATTTGCTCAACATGAAGACATAATGCCACCAAGACCGCATAAAATGGCTTTTGTGAAGATGCAACATATTAAAACACTCGTGACATCCTGCATTTTATGGAATATTTTAAAATATCGTTACTGTCAGAGGGATTTTCGTTTTAACTTCTTCTTATTTTCCTTATACCAAAAAAGCAAAACACAAAAGTTAAAAGGCCAAAATGCCAAAAAAGAAAAATCACAAGAGAAATTCCTTAGTTCGAAATTTTCCAAAATCGCTTACATAACATACAAAAGGGAAGTCAACCATTTTTGTTTCATTAATTAACCAATCACCCGGGTTTTTTGTTTTTTTTATTTTTTTCATTTTTGTTGTAGATGGTGTTTTTGGTATAGCGAAAAAGTGTATCCTTTTTCAGCTTCGAATTTTGTGGTTTTTAAAATTAAAATAAAACTAGGTCGAGGCAAATATTATATGCATGTAATTTCTGGTTCAAAATAAAGAACAGAACAAATTTATTTAGGGTGGATGGTGATGATGTGGCAAGTTGATCCTTGTTTCTATGGATGTCCTTTAAGTTCCTGTAGGAAATCTTTGTTCCTGTTTGAATAACTTTTTCGGCTATGGTTTAACTGTTAATAGTTGATTTCTGAATAAGTTATCGGCTTAAGGAATTCATTGATTTTTGTAACTTGAACCATATATTTGGAGGTTCCCGTTAATAGGTCCAGCTTATTTAACTACTCGTAATAAGCTTTAGTGTTCTCTATTTTACAGCAAAATTCAATTTAAAATAATTTTGGAATATCAGAATTTCCCTAAATTATTTTAACCAAAAATCTGAGCCTATGAGTTAAAATAAAACTTTTAAGGATTAATTAGTTAAACGTTAACAAAAATCAGTTGATGTTTTATAAACAAATGAAAATGTAAGTTGGTTTCGTAATAAAGAACAGATATGAATTAAGAAAACTTTGTTCAATCTTTTTTCATATAAATGAAAAAGACAATAGTTTTTTTTTCTTAAGAAATTCACAATTACTGTTTTAATAACAATGACTTCAGAAGTTGCTTGATAAGTGAATAAGTTGAGTAAAGTTTAAGTTAAAAAAATGAATTGAAAATTTCAGCAAAATTTGGCAACGTAGTTAATTTAAGATATTGACAAGCCCAGCGACTTAATTTGGAAGTATTCTAACAAAAGTCTCAAATACTTAAAACCTTTGATGCTATCTATTTGCCCTTTACAATTTAACTTTAGCTTCGTTACTTTTTATTACAAATGCAGCACAAAATTTATTATCTTTTTCAAAAATGAGTCAAGGGAGTCAAACTCTTAATATCGTCAAATTTGTGTGAACTGAAAACCTGATACAAATTTGTTTATACAAAATATCTATTTTTAGAAAACATTCGGATTTAGATTAACAAACTTTTTCCTTGAAGGTGGATCTTGAGAGCGAATAGTGAATCAAACAGTGTAAAGTAGCATAAACGATGCAAAGATTCTAGGTTTTCTTTATAAAAAGGCTTCTTTTTAGTCCAAAACTCGAGTTTAAATTCACATATTTGGACAGATGATAACATAACCAGGCACGGATTAAAGAAGATTGGGGCTCGGGGCTATTTAAAATTTGAGGCCCCCTAGAAAGATATACAACCCAAGCAAGCCAACCCCTTATAACACTTACTTACTTTCTTAAGGTGGCGCTACAGTCCTGTGTGAACTAGGGCCTCACTCAACAAACTTCTCCATCTAGTTCGGTCCCTAGCTAGATGTCTCCCGTTTCGCGCTCCAAGTTGGGTGAGGTCACCTTCCACTTGTGCACGCCACCTGATCCGCGGTCTTCCTCTACTGCGATGTCCTGTGGGTGTGGATTCGAAGACTTTCCGGGCCGGAGCATTGGTTTCTATGTGCTCTCATGACCCAGCCATCTTAGACGTTCGACTTTTACCCTTCTGGCTAAGTCTACGTCGCTGTACAGCCCGTACAGCTCGTCGTTCCATCTTCTCCTCCACTCCCCTTCGATACATACGGGACCGTAGATCACACGAAGAACTTTTCTCTCGAAGCGACCCAAGGTGCTTTCATCCACTTTTGTCATAGTCCATGCTTCTGCACCGTAAAAAGAAACAGCGGTTAGCAAGAGTTATTATCCGTTTGATCTCAGCGCTGGTGTTTTTTTTCTGCGTGTACAGCGGAGCCTAGGTAGACGAAGTCCTTGACTACCTCAACGTTACGTCTGTCGATAGTTACGTTTTGACCAATACGTCGGTGTTGTATGTCCTTTCATGATGACAGCATGTACTTTGCTTTGCCCTCATTAACCGTTAAACCCAATTTTTGCAGACTCTGCCTCAATACTCACAAAAGCCCCATTGACATCACGCCGAGTTCTTCCGATTATGTCAATGTCATCAGCATATGCTAGTAATTTGACCGACTTTTGAAAGGTAGTGCCTCTATGCCTCTTTATGGAGCAGAGTGAATTGTCCATTGCCATCGGACGAGTTTATAAATGATGCCCAAACTAGACATGGCTCTATACAGCTCGTGCCTGTAGATGCTGTCATATGCGGCCTTGAAATCGATGAAAAGATGCTAAGTGTCGATTTGGTGTTCTTGGATTTTTTTTTAAGGATCAGCCGTAATGTGTATATTTGATTATAACTGTGGACTTTCCTGGTCTAAAACCACACTGATAAGAAACTATCAGGTTGTTGATGATGGGCTTTAGACGTTTACATATTACGGTAGAGAAGATTTTACAGGCGATGTTAAGCAGACTGATTCCTCTATAGTTGGTGCAGTTTAGAGGGTCTCTTTTTTTAGGATCGGGCAAACAATACTGAGGTTCTATTTATCGGGCATGCTTTCTTCCGACCATATCTTACAGATAGTTTGGTGCATGCTCCTAACCAGCTGCTTTAAAGAGCTAGTCATTCAAGCCATCTGCTCCAGCGGCTTTAGTAGACTTCAGCTTAGATATGACAATCTTTACTTCGTGTAAGTCGGGAGGGACGGGATTGCTGGCTTACGTCGTCTATGTTGAATGGATCATCCTGCCTGACAGCGGAAGTTGGTTCGTCGTCACCGTTATACAGTGTGCGGAAATGGTATTTCCATATCTTCAGCATTGACTGCTGTTCCACTATGATGTTTCCACTTTCGTCTTCGCAGCCTTCGGTTCTAGGTCTATGTACCTGTGAATTTCGTTTCAACTGTTTTTTAAAACTTTCGAACTTCATTCCTGCTTTTAAACCTCTCAACATCTTACACCGCACGCTTCGCATGCCCCAATTTTTTTTTTTGAGAAGTCGGTGTTCCTCTCGCCTCTTCTGCTCATAGAGCTCATGAGCAGCTCTCGTTCTTTTATGCAGAGCAGCTTTGCGTGCCTGTTGTTTGGCTGCATTTGCTTGCCGACATTCCTCATCAAACCAGGTGTTCCTTGTTGATGCCTGCTTGAAACCCAGCACATCAGAATCAGCTTTGTGTTGGCGGCAGAGAACTTCGAGAGAGGTTACTTGTAACTCGGTCGGAAAAGGATAAAGCGATCTCTGGAAATTGTAGCCGTTCGACGTTGTACCTTCTGCCTGCACGTCCCTGTTTTGCCTTGGGTTTTGAAACTCGAAGTGCTACCTTGGCTACAACTCCTCGGAAAGTTCGTACATCCATGATGCTGGAAGCGTGCCTGGCGTCGATCGCAATATGGTCAATCTGGTTGACGGTAGATTGATCTGGAGAAGTCGAAGTTCCTTTGTGAGGTGTGGAAAACTCGTACTGGCTACCATGACGTTTTGCCCCGCAGCAAAATCTATGAGCCTGAATGTGTTGTCATGCAGGCTGTTCTTCCTGATTATTGCACCAAAGATGTCTCCCTTCCTAGCTTGGCATTAAAATCGCCCAGGACAATTTTAATATCGTAGCTAGGACACTGTTCATATGTTTTGTCTAAGAGCTCGAAGAACATATCTTTCTCTTCTCTTCTGTGGTCGCCTTGATGCGTATGGTCATGAGGTACTTATTGATGCTTCTATAGCTCAAGACTTCTTTGCAATGACAAAGACGCATCCAAATAAGCGTTGTTTTATTATTTTCGTGGTAGCAGTCACCATAATAAATGTCGCAGTTTGGCATCCTCTTTTTGCCTGGCCCATCCCATCGTATTTCCTGGATGGCGGTGATGTCTGCTTTATAGCAGTCTAGGGCCTACGCTAATTCTTCGGCAGCACGTGGTTTGTTAAGGTACCTAACATTCCACGTGCACATCCGAAGTTCGTTGTCGTTAATTCTTCTGCGTAGGTTGTCAACAGTAAATCCGTCTATACCCAAAGCTTGTTGGTGCTACGCAACTATGAAGTTTTTACATGGCCAGGAAGTCACCCCGTAGGCACAACCCCCAACCTGGAGGGCCAGATCCTAAGTATAACTCCAAGGATGGGGAGCCGGATAAAACCGCTCCTCATAGGCCTGGGCTCCGAATAAGTCGAAGAAGCCCTTTAAAGTAGACGCCACCGTTGATTCCATCTCGGGAATTTCTCCGCTGCAGTCTCTCTCTTGGAACCCAATCTACAGTTGAGGTACTAGGCACCCAATGTTCAACACGGGGAGGTGAGAGTAGGAGTTGATAGACAGAGGTGGGTTTTGAGAAAAATCTGTGGATGCTTGTGTCCTCTTGAATGCACATGTCTACCATTTGAACATCAAGATTAAAAAGCTGGTGACCACAAAATAAACGATGTGGTGCCCCAGGGCTCTGTTTTGTGCCCGACACTCTTTTTAATTTTTGTAATTGATATTTTATCTGAAACACCGAATGTTTTAATTTGATTTGCTGGCTTTTCATATTCGTGTTTTGATTTACATCCTTATCGTTATAGATGGATCTTCACAGTGAATGGACAATCAAGAACCGTGTAGAATGTAAGCCTCCAATTCTAGGTGCATCACAAACCAACTTTTGTGGAGTGACCACATATTTAAAGTACCAAAAACGATGTTAAGGTTCAACATTTTCTTTGCAAATGCAAGAAATTTTTTACCCCTTGTGATTTGGCTATAATAGTTTATAAAGCATTTATTAGTCCAAAACTCGAGTAAGATTCCAAAATTTTGACAGGTGAAACGTTTGGACCTCTCAATTACTGCTGCAAGTTTTCATTCTTATAATTTTGCTATTTCAATACAAAATTTTGTAAAGAAATAGCCACTTGTTTTCTTTTTTACAATGAGCAAAGCTTGTAGTTAGGTATGCCTTTATATTATTTCAATAAGCAAAGCTTGTAGTTAGGTATGCCTTTATATTATTTCCTTAAAAAAGCAGTCCTAGACGAAGCTAAAGCCATGTTCTTGATTATTTGATTAATATACTAACTAGACTAATTGCCACTGATGAATGATTACTCTCAGAGGACTTAATAGGATACCTGTAATTTGCGACTTCAATTTTATCAGAACTTCCAATCCCAAAGTCCTTAATCTAAATACCTACCCCAATGTAAATATATAGTATGTTTCAAATAATCTTACACATCAAAGTTTTTATATCTCCATTTATGTACCCGCAAAGAACATACTCGTACTCATAAAATAAGGTACACCCATTTATGGTCTTATATATAAAAAAACAACATGATAGACAATAATCATAAATGTTTGACAATTTTACATCACCTTATGTCCTTGAAGGCACAGATTTTATAATACTCAACTCATCTCCTTCCGCATATCCTTTTAGGGCAAATAAATTGTATCTTTCACAACAAAAACACCTTAAAGTGAAAAATAAGAATGAACCAAATAACAAGAAATTTCATATCTAGATGACTTTAAGATGAAACGAATAGCAACAACAACAACAATAACAACAAATCGCACAACTTGTATTATGAACATTAACATTTGAAACATCCAATCTTGTGCTCCTCTAAACCACCACAACCCTGATGATGAAAGTAGAAGATTTCAAATTCACAATCTGCGCGCGGATGCGGTAGTGAAGTCCCATTAGAAATACATTTGCAGTTCAACCAACCCCTGCTGTCACCACACCACCCCGAACCACATCGCACATCAAATACGATAAAACCCGCGAAAATGAATAATAAACGCGCCCAACAGCAATCATAACTGTGTATTTAAAGCGTTGATGAGAATTACATCATCGCAGGCTCTCGTTCTGGAGTCTCCCTAAGGGTGGTTGAGATGGGTTTGCTAGGCTAGGCAGTTCGGTAGAGGGCGCTCATCGTCTTAGTGAAAATAGCCATTTCCAAACGGAAAATTAAATATTTCTTCTTCATTTTATTTTTCTTTCAAGTAGTTGACGTTGTTGTTGTTGGTGTTGTTTTTCTTGGTGAACCTCCACCAAACCTATCTTATATAAAACGAAGACGAAGTCTGCCTAGATAAGGTTTTGCCTTTCGGGAAATACGAGAAGCATGTTTCTTGCTTATGCTTCCTTCAAAAGCTGTGAGAAAGTGATTTGTACTCCTGTACGTATACTTAACGAGGATGAGAGTAATAAATGTGCTTCTTCTTTAGTTATTATGTGTGCGGTTAGAATGGCAAAGGCGAAGACGAAGGCGTCATGGGGTTGCTATCCAGGTCTCGGCTCTGCAAAAGGAATGGTTTTTGGTTTTATCTGTTTTTATGGTGCAGTATTTGTAAACAGTGTTCCTAGCATTTTGGTTTTTGGAAGTATAGTCCATATTCTAGCCACGCTGTAGTCAAGAATAACCAAAAAGTGATGTGTATTTTTAAGTAGGCCATCTTGTTTTGAAATGCTCATTTTTAATTCTTTTCTTCTTGGGTTTGGTGTTGGCTTGGATGCTGAAATAAATAATGTTAAGTTTGGCATAATCTATATAGATATTTCATAAGCAGGTATTTCTTAGAAGATGTAAAAGATTTATCTCTACTGGGCTGTGGATTCTTCGATACTCTGTCAACTATTCAGGTTACTTTAAAAATTTAAATGATTATTTGAAAACGAATATTGCCTAAGAATACCCAAAAATTCCAATTTAAATGTCCAAAGATATTAAAGCCTGTCTGACAACATTTACGATAACGGGTTCAGAATAATCGATTTTTCTGCTTAGTCAAACGTCATGATAGGTAGTAGGCATTCTCCACACCTCAACATCCACAAAGGCACTTGGAGCTCTCAAGATTAATCACCCGTCAACCATATTGGAAATATCTAGCTCGATCGACGCTAGACACGCTTCGAGTATCATGAATGTTCAAAACTTCCGAGGAGCAAACTAATTTGTTGTAGCCAAGGTGGAATTTCGGGTTTCTAGACCCAAGTCAAAACGGAAAGATGCTGATAGAAGATACAACGTCGAACGACTACAATCGCAAGAAATCGCCAAATCCTTCTTCGAGCGAGTCTTATGCAAATTTTTTATTAAATTCAAGATGTTATCTAAGGAGCCGCTTTTGACGTACTGGCTTTCCAGCAGGCACCAACAACAAACCCCTGGTTTGATGAAGAATGTCGGCAGCCAAATTCAGCCAAACAACAGGCACGCAAAGAGTCGCTGCATATAGAAGAGGAAAAAGGAAAACCAACATCTGATGAGGAAAAAGGGAGAGCATGAGAAGCATGCGGTCAAAAATGTTGTGAGGTTACGAAATTCACAAATACATAAACCTCAAACCGGCAAAGACTAAAGCGGAAGCATCATAATGGAACCGCAGTCCATACTGAGGATATCGAAAGACCACTTCTGCAGACTGTTTAACGGAGACTACGAAACGAATTCCGATGTCAGACACTATTTTTTTTTTTAAATTCATTTTTATTAATTCATTCTTAAACCTATCTTAAAGCTAGACAAAAATTCATAAAACTAGCCTAATTATCCATAACTTAAAACTAACTTAATGGTCCCATACGGACACTCTAAGTTAAACTAACACTAACTACTAATGCCTTTCGGCCCTAAGATCTATTTTAACTTCAGTTCAATTTTATTCATTTTTGTATTAATTAGAAAATTAAAAAAAAACTAATATCAATTACTTTTGCTTAAAAACTACTTAAATAAGGTCCCTAATATATAACTTAAACTACCTATTCTGCCTAAAAACTACTTAAAACTAGAACAACCACAGCAGCAAATCTAACTATCTAACATTCTTTTTTTTCATATTTTGTTGTCTTGTTTTTTTTTTTCTTTTTTTTTTAAATGTTTGTTTTTTTTTGCCACCATGCTTATTCTACTTAAAACTAAACCCTTAAACTATAAAACAAGTATGTAAGCCGGCCAAGGCTTAGACCCCATCCCGACTACCCACTATCAAGTGCTGATTGAAGCCACCAAAACTGGTTCTCCTGCTTCACCCTATCAGTTCCGTTCGGACACAGCCCTACTGAACCGAAGGAGCTCCGCTCCGCCTTGTGCCATGACGTCCCGATTGTACAGGAGTCGCCTATCCACGGTTCTTCGTCTGACGTGGTAGATTAACGGAATTGCCAATCTATCCTGTATCAGACCGCATATGTCTAAAAAGAGGAATGCCTCTGGTGGAATGAACCCGCTCAAGCGTGCACTTTCAAAATACTCGTCGTTCGGATAGAACGCCCCGAAAATTAAATTGTTGGTCGAAGACATAGCTCTTGCAATGTGACCTCGAACGAGTTTTATCACGAAATTGTCAATTCTGTTGATTCGAGCCCCGTTGTATAGGACCTCGTTGGAAAAGTAATGCACATAAGAAGATTCGGCTGTTCGATATAAGCCGGTACAGCGTCGTAAACACTGCCGCTCGAACACCTGAAACTTCTCCATCTGCGAATGGATAACGTTGAATCACACAGGACAACCATAAACGATCATCGGGCGTATGAGGGCCATGAAGAAAATTACCTTCAAACTGGAGTCAAGGCTACTGCTATAAAAACAACCGTTTCGTCAAAGCGAAGGCTCCTCTAGCCCTGGTTAGAGCAGCATTTATATGTATGTCGAAATATAAATACTGATCTAACCACATACTTCACTACACTTTTACTTGCTAATGGCTGCCCGTGAAGATCAACGATGACCATCTTGCGCCAATTCTTGCACGTATCCCGCATGGCCCTTGCCAACGGAGTCCGTAACAGAATTGTCTCCGACTTCTGGACATTTATTTTCAGTTTCCAGTCGTCGCAATATCGCTGAATCTTGTCGAAATCACGCTGCAAGAGGATTCTAATAACCTCAACCTTTCGGGCCGTTCTGTACGCAATTAGATCGTTGGCGTACGCAATTGCCTTTGTAAGACTCCCTATCAGATCGCTGGTTTAAATACTGAAGAGAATCGGCGAATTCACCGCTCCCTGTTGAAGAGCATTTTTAATTGAGAATGTTGTGGTAGAAGTTACATTGCCACTTTTGACAACAAACTTTCTACCGTTAAGCATATCATAAAGTATATACAACAATGGCTTCCTAATGCCAAGCCTGCTCAATTTTAGGTAAAGACCCTCTAACCATACGGTGTCAAAGGCCTTTTCCAAATCAACCAGAACAGCACCTGTGCATTGTTGTTTTGATTTATTCCATTGGATATCAGAAACGAGCTTAGACGCAGCATGAATTGTGTCATGACCCGCCTTGAACTCGAACTGATTATCCGGAATTATTTTGTTGTCCGCAGCCTACTTAGTCAGAGCCCTATTAATGATTTTTTCGAAAACTTTGCTGATGCTCGGAAGAAGACTTATCGACCGAAGATTTGACGGGTTGGAGTTGTCCTTTCCCTTTTTCCGGAGAGGATGAACAACAGCGGTCTTCCAATGCACTGGATAATATGCATGTCAGACACTATGATACATTCAACATGGACGACGAACTCCAACAAGTTTAACAAAGCCGCTGAAGCAGATGACTTAAATGTCGAGCTCTTTAAAGCAGTAACATGGTTAGGAGCATGCATCATCTTATCTGTAAGATATAGTCGGAAGAAAGCATTACCGATGAATGGAGCCTCGATAACGGAACGCCCGATACTGAAAAAAGGAAACCCTTCAAACTGCACCAACTATATAGGAATTAGTCTACTTAACATCGATTACAAGATCTTCTCTGCCGTAATATGTGAACGTCTAAAGCCCATTGTCAACAACCTGATAAATCCTTATCAGTGTGGTTTTAGACCACAAAAGTCTACAGTCGACCAAATATTCACATTACGGCAGATCCTAGACAAATCTTAAGAACATCATATTTCGAGTTGTATAGAGCCAAGTCAAGTGTGGGCATCCCTACCCAACTCGCCCGTTTGTGCGGAAAAAACTTAACTTCGATGTCAAAAAAGGCTTTAGACAAGGTGATACGACGTCATGCGATTTTGTATACATCGTACTTGAAAGAACAGTGTAGAGATGCCACGTTAACACTAGATGCATTATCTTTCACAAATCTGTCCAATTACTAGCATTCGCTGATGACATTGACATAATCTTAAAGACTTAACGTGATGTCAATGGAGCTTTTGCGAGAATTGACGCAGAGGCGGCCAAAATGGGCTTAACGGGTAATGAAGGCAAAAAAAAGTACATTCTGTCTTCAAGAAAGGGCTTACAACACCGACGCAACGTCTCAGTCAAAACTTCACCATCGACAGACGTAGCATTGAGGTAGTTTAGGACTTTGTCTACCTAAGCTCCGCTATGAACACAGAAACAACAACAGCGCTGAGATCAAAAGAAGATTTACTCTTGCTCATCGCTGTTTCTTTGGGCTAAGAAAGCAACGGAGTAGTAAAGTAAAGCCTTTTTTTCGAGCGCCCAAAGTGTCGTTATATACGACCCTCATCATCCCTGTCCTTCTTTACAGTGCGAAGCATGAACTATGACAAAAGCGGATGAAAACCCTGGGTCGTTTCGAGGGGAAAGTTTTTCGCGTGATCTGCCAGTTCCCGTAAGTAAGGAAGGTGAGTGGATGAGAAGATGGAACGAAGAGCTATACGAACTGTACAGCGATGTAGACTTAGCCAGAAGGGTAAAAGTCCAACGACTGAGATAGCTGGGCCACTTAGAGCGCATGGAAACCAATGGTCCATCCAGAAAGTCTTCGGATCCACGCATAGAGGACAGCGCATTAGTGAAAAACCACGGATCAGGTTTAGGTGGCGCCCACAAGTAGAAAGTGTCCTCACCCACTAAATTCTAGAAATCAATTTTCTCAACTAGTTCAAGGACTTACTTAGTCTGTGAAAAGTTCACTTAATACCGATTTAATCACAGATATTTTTATCAGAAATCGCAATAAGTCCTTTTGTGATGTTTGTTTTTAACTAAGCCCTATAAAGCTTCTGTACTAACAATTCGAGTATCTATTTTGAGAAAAGCTACTTTTTAAAGCTGTTAAATTTCCCATTCATAACTCATTCTTAAGAAGCTTAAGTAAGGACAGGTTAAGCCTTAGAACTAATGATGAATTTTTGGAAAAGTGAATAAGATATTCTAAATTTTTAAACGGACTATTGAAGATACCGAAATTAAATTCGAATTCAAACAAAATATTTCTTGGATTTACATATTTAGCAATTATTAAATTTATAGTGGAGTTCAAACTTTGGGAATAATAATCGTATATTGTAAGGGTCAAAAATAATAAACTTTAAATGTTAAGTCCAATTTTGATTGATTTTTAGTTTGTTGTTAAAAATCGACTTTAATGTTTGTTTCATAGCCGTTTTCGGTATATTAATAAGAGTCAATAGCATATATTTTTTTTTTGATTCTACAAACATTTTATCACCAGTAAATTTGATTAGTAGTAAGGCCCATAGCCTTCTTTTCTTGAGTTTCAAATAATATGTTAATGTTATGAGACGAACCGAACCCCACTTTTAAGTCGAATTCTAACTAAGACCACATTTATTTCCAGTTAGAAAACATTGTCTACCAGTATTATCATTAAGTCCTTCAATTTGTCAAGATTTTAAGAGGTCTATGAATTTGAGGCTATTCTCTTGGTCATAACTTTTTGATAACATATGCATTTTTGAAGTATTGCAGATATGAGGTTCTAAAATAGAACACCGATGTCTTTTCTTTTGAAATGTAAAAAAAATTCTGGTTTAAGAAAAAATTGGTTTAAAACAAAATTTTCACAGAATGATTCACTTTTAAAAGCACAATATGAGCTTACCATAATTTTTGTTAATTTAGAGTTACATTTAACATACTTAACAAAATTATTAACTAGCAAACCAATGTATTTCAAGTGATTTAAAATGTCGAGATTTATATTTATTTTAGTTTTTCCTATTATTGTTTGCAATATGCAAAAACATTCTTAGAAGCCTAAGGTATTCTGCCGATGAATTCTTGAACGCCTCATTGCAAAATTACAATTTGAAAACGAAAATATATTTAGAATGACACAGAGAATACGACGACCAACGCATACTCAACCCATACTTACCTGCACCTACCTAAATATTTTTTCTATTATTTAGACTTTTCTTTTGTTGTTAAACAAACCATTTACATTGATAAATTGTTTGCCAAAAGTTTTAATGATTCAGAGGAAACTCTTGAACTTTGGCTTTTTTAAAATATAAATTAGAAGAACTAAGAATGAATCAAGCAGATAAAATTAGAACAAATTATTTTCGTTCGTCGTTGAAGAATTTACTGACGCCATACAGGCCAAGCTACACCTATGCGTAGCGTACTACGTACTATTTGTTGCATTGCCGACGGGACTTATTAAAAATAAAAAGTGACAGATTGCTTTGTTACCAACATTTATTCAAAAAAAAAAAATACGTTGTTTTATACATTTGTAGGCTGCAATATGGTTTGAGTTTAAACTCGCAAAAGTTTGATATAAAGGTTTTTCTAATAAATTTCTAAAACTTGACTATGAACTTGAGGATAAATCAAAAAATTTATAAATGGATCTCAATTCCTTTTAAATGGCACGTTTGCAGCAGTCGATTTACTGGTCTTATTTTCAATAAGTTGGAAACACATTTCGGTTGAAACGGCTGCTATTCAATTATTGCTCTGAGCTGTTTCAAAATTGTCACCTTCTTGGCATGAATCAATTAATCAATGAACGCAACCCCAAAGAAAATATTCGAAGGGCTTTAGCCCTTGAGATAACGCACTTATTAAACTTACTTTCCAATAAATCGATTGTAAGGTACACCACGCTGAGTGGCTTGTAGCAACATCCTGTTGAAACCAAATATGTTATCCAAATCTATATCTTCCAATTCAGGCCTAATATAATGGGTAACCATGGTACACGCTGGTATTTCTAAAAATCGTTGAAGATAAATATGGCCCAATAAAGCTGCCGGCATGCAAACCACACTAAAAAAGTTATTTTGTGTGGATGATTCTGATTCGTAAGCAATTGTGGACTTTTCCATGACCAAAAAAGTATCTTTTTTTTTATTGACAAACCCAAGAGCTTCATCACTTAAAAAAAAACTTTGTCGGTAATAACGAATTTCGATAAATTTTGTATTAATTTCAAATGATGATCGTTCGGTGCAACCTAGGAATGCAATCTTTTATGATTTCAATATTAAGATTGCATTCATTGAATTCACATAAGGATTGTGCTACTCCAAGTTTTGCAATAACCAATCTTTTGACCTGAAAAGGACTGTAATCAATTTGTTTCCAATGATTTAATTGCAATTAATTGATTGAAATTATTTGAGACTTCATGCATTCTTTGCATTCACTTAATTGCAGTGCTGTCCAAAGTGGTTCCAGTATTTTTCAGGTCAAATGATTGGTGAATGCAAAATTTGAAGTCCCACAATCTTTACGTTTAATTAATGAATACAATTTTTTAATTGAATTCAAAAAATGATTTGTAATGATTTTATTCCCAAAAGATTGCATTCTTTTACAAGCCTGGTACTTATCGTGCCGAAAAATTTTAGTCTACCGAATTAATTAAAAATTACAGTTCTGTTATAAGTGAAAGGATGTGTTCACAAATTGGATTCAAGGTTGTCAAGTCCTAACTAAAAACTTGATATTAAGTAAGATATGATAAACTTTAGGTGACTTAGATCTTGTAGTGCCTATATACAAGTTTACTTGTGTAATGAATTCCATGGAAGTTAGATCACTAAAAATTTGAAATTGGCAGTATCATTTTATTTGATTTGAGTTTGAAATCGATCATTTTAGAAAACTATTCTAAAAAAATTAACTTTGGGCCGCTATAAACGTATCATATTAACAGATTTAGCAGTCTTTTTTTAGATACATTTTTTTTTTAAATAAACTTAAATATATTGACATTGTGATTCCGAACCATTCTAAGATATTGAAAATTTTTCCGAAAACAATCAAAAACTAATAATTTTATTTTAAAAAATGTATTTTATAGTGTTTCTTGATGCCAAAAAAGTTTTGAAAAAGACTTGTTTATAAATACAAAAAAAACTAAAAAAATTGTTTGTCACTTCAAATATTTTACGAAAAATAATTGATATTTTCTTCAAAATAATTGTAGCCAAAGAACAAGAAAGTTTTTCCGGTAAGGTTTTCAAAAAATTGAACTGAGACGGGTTTTTTGCAAAATAAAATACATGACTGGGCTGCACGAACTTGCTCCTGTATGTAAATAGTCTTTTTAAAAAAGTACCTACATAAGATTTAAAAATATACCTGTAAAAAAAGTTTGTCTTCAAAGTTATAAATGCAATTTGATTTGTCAAAAAAACCGCACGATTCATCCCAAGATACAACTCATTCTAGGACTATTCATCCCGGAAATGAAAAATACTTGAAAGCATACTTACTTGTTTGTGTATTCAACTAGTTTGTTCAAAGCTTTTTCCTTTGGATAGCTTTATTTTAATTTAAGGACCAGGATGGAAAATAAATTATCTGAAGATAAGAAAGAGGAAGAACATGTATGCTTAAATTGTAGAGCAATTGCCTATTAGTTGTGTAGTTAGGCAGGTGTCTAAAACGAATAAAGAATAGTTCATTGGTGAATCAGCCAAGTTTATACTGATATTGAAGGAATGTTATTGGTAGATAGATGATACTTACTACAATCCAGGAGCAAGTTCGTACGACACAGCCGTGCATTTTATTTAGATACATTTTTGAGATATAGTGGCATTAATTTTGTAAATCATTCTAAGATATTGTATGTTTTTACCAATAACAGTCAAAAAACAATAATTTTATATTTAAAAATGTATTTTATAGTGTGACGTGACTAGTTTTGAAAAAGCTTATTTTATAAATACAAAAAAAAAACTAAAAAAATGTTTGTCAGATCAAATATTTTACGAAAAAAAAGTGACATTATCTTCAAAATAATTGTAACCAACGAAGACTAACGTTGTTTACATCTGGTAAGGCTTACAAAAAAAAGAGCCCAGCCTCTAGCGACCATCACTGATAACTTCCCATCCCGTCTGTCAATTTGCCTGGCTTTAAAGGTTTGTAGGTTTTCGTATTTTGTACAAAAAGTTGTTAGTTAAATTATTCTAAAAGATTTACAAATCATTAACAATATTTTGCATCATATGCAAATAGTTTAATCTCCAAATTTATTCTTGTTAACGAGATTTTTAGTCGAAATATGACAAAAACTGACTATTGGATTTTCATAAAAAATATTACGGAATGTCGAAAACAATATTTTTTGTGATATAAAATTAGTTTGAAGCTTAAAACATACTTAAATCTAAAGTAAATTTTTAGCAAGTTTTAGTAATTTTTGCAAAGTCTTTTTTTAAAAAGCTTATTGTTCGTAAAATATTCAATTTGACAGTTATTTTTTTTTCATTTTTTTCTTGACTTATAATCATTAATTGGATTTTTTTAACAAAAATAATCTTGGTATCATGGTTTAAAAAATATAATAGGTATATAATTTAATTCAAGTCGCTAGCGTCATTGGGTTGTCAGATATTTAGGGTTAACCGAAATTTTCAAATTTTTTTTTTAAATTGCTATGGTCGTCGAAATCGAACGATTAAATCGGTTAAATTGTTAGGAAATGCAATGACTGCGAAAGCGCTTCTGATGTGAAGTAGTGAAAAATTGAAAGGATCAAAAGAAAAATAATAGCTTAGGAATTTCACGAGATGTAAAGAATAATTTTAATGAGGTAACGTATAAATAAAGAGTTCAAGAAAATAAAAAAACAAAACAATTTTGAAACTCTACCCTGTAAATGTGTAACTACCTAATGATGTATTTTCATGATAATATTAGAAGATACATCGACGATATTTAAGGAAAAGTGTGATTATTAATACAAAATAGAAATAGCATAGCAAAATAATAATAGCAGTTATTGGCTAACAAGTGTCAAAAGACTTTTTCCATTTCTTCGAATTTGGGTTGTAATGGAAGATGCTGGTAGACGCTATATAAATGTTCACGGCAACGAAACGAGTGCCCCTGATGGAAATTTTTTTAAAGAAAAGTCTAAACTTTTTTCGTTTGGTCAAATGCTACAGGTTTAAAGAAAATTTAACCCCTATCAATTGGAAACAAACAAATCAAGGAATTTTAAAAGCAAACCCCTATTAATTAACTATCACCTAATCAAATTTTTGCATTAATGAATGAAAATCCCTTTAAAATATGTTCCACAAGTTTGAAAGGAATTTCCAAAATTTCTTAGGGTTGAAACATTTTTAGGACATCAGCAAATTTCTATAAATGCATTCATGAACAGGAACATTATAAAAGAAACGGATGATATAAATTTTGGACGGTGTATATTTCAATAAATGTTACACCTTTAATCCAATCCATAGATAAAAATGCAATACGTATGACTAAAAACTTTTGGTTGACAAAAATTATATAGGGCATAATTATTGTTTCTACTTGATTTAAATTTTAAAATGCCAAAAAATATACACAGTTGTGCTTTACAATTTCAAAAAAGAGGCTGGGATGCGACCCACACTGATAACTTCCCATCCCGTCTGTCGATTTTTCTTGCTTAAAAGTTTTTCTATGTGTACTCGTATCAATTTTTACCAAATTTGCGTACTATTTTTTGTAGATTTTATTTTTTATGAAAAAACGGACTGTTGGATTTTTATATAAAAATTACTGAATATCGAAAACAATATTTTCTGTGAAATAAAATAAGTTTCAAGCCAATATTTTTAAGTTTTGAAAAGATATTTGATTTGAAAATCAATTTTTACCAACTTTTATACATTTTTTTTAGGTTTTTATTTTTTTGTAAAAAAACTGTCAATTCGATTTTTTCAAACTTTAACTGAATGTTGACAACAAGATTTTTTGAAAGATAAAAGTAAATTAAAGCCAATATCTCAAAGTTTTGAAAAGATATTTGAGTCGAAAATCAATTTTTACCAACTTTTATAAATTTTTTTTTTAGGTTTTTATTTTTTGTAAAAAAACCTTCAATTCGATTTTTCTCAACATTTTTCAAAATGTTGAAAACAATATTTCTTATAAGATAAAATGAAGATATTTGAATCGATATTCAATTTTTACGAACTTTCAGTAATGTTTTTTTTTTAGATTTTATTTTTTTATAAAAAAACTGTCAATTAGATTTCTCTCAAAATTTTATCAGATGTCAAAAACATTATTCTGCGTTGCACAAAATTGTTTAAGAGATGAAATCATATTTCAGTCGTAAAATTTTGGAGGTGAACATTTTTTTTTTTTCAGTTTTATGGATTTAAAAAAAAAACCGTTATATTGAGTTTTTTCAAAAAATATACCTGTTGGGTATCATGTTACAATATGTATATTATATAAAATTTAATTCAAGTCTCTAGCGTTTTTGGTTCGTAAGATATTTAGGGTTAACCAAAATTTTCAGCTTTTTTCAAACTGCTATGGTAAATAAACCACCCACTCAATTTTCTTGAGAGCCCTTTCTGCATCTTTCTGCCTTATTATCTGTATAACAAAATTTATTTGAAGTCGATATCTCTTCTGGTTCTTGAGCTATGGACGACGAAAAAAACGTCGCGAACGTACGGACGTACGAACGTACGTACACGCGCACGCACAGACATCTTTCTA
The DNA here is from genome assembly GCF_945859685.1 of Eupeodes corollae. Taxonomy (NCBI): domain Eukaryota; kingdom Metazoa; phylum Arthropoda; class Insecta; order Diptera; family Syrphidae; genus Eupeodes; species Eupeodes corollae. The sequence goes on from NC_079147.1 coordinate 246,531,608, forward strand.
AAAATCTTTTATTTCAACTCTAGGGACCTTAAAACGTCGAGAAATGTCAAAATTTTCAATTTGACAAATCGGACCCATTACAATAACTCCCTATGGGAAGTTAAAAATATTTTATCACCAAATTTGAATGAAAAATTTAACAAGGAGGATGATATTTCTCTCTTAATACTCAAGACAGTATGATTTTCGTAGCTAATGCGATTGGCCTCTTGAGAAATCTTCTTGCGATTTGTTGTCTTGGAATCATATGACGAAATATTGACAGCAACTATGTTGAAAGAATTACAAAAATTGTCGTACTGATGGCGATGATAATGTTGGAAACTCAAATTGAAAGAGTAAGTAATTACAAAGCTTATGGAAATGTGCAATTTACAGACAATGCAACTGGCTATTTCTCTAGAGCATAAACCGTTAAAATAACGGTAAAAGAGGATGAGACAAAAAACATTTGGACGATGTTTAATCGACGTAAATGACCTTATGATAGTAATATCACCAATGAATCTAAATGCTCTGCGTTCAATACTGTCCAAGAGGCTTAAATAAGTTGCAGGATCACCAGCCGAGATATGGGAGGTATATTCAAGCCTTGGACGTATATAAGTCTTGAAGATAACAGATCAGAAGGGGAGAAAAACTTATTGGATCGCCTTAGAATCCCCAAACATGTTGCTTTGAATGGCGACATCGCATATGTGATGGTTCCACAAATTATTAATTATGATATGATTATTAAGACGATGACTGTAGAAGAAAAGATTCATTACATTGATCAGCATCTAGTGTTGGAGCTTAAGAAAATGTCGTGTTATGTTTTGATGAATTTGAGTTTTCGAAAGATTAAACAGACACACCACCATCAATTTGGAAACTGAAAATACAAACAAAATAAGAAAAGTAAGTATACGCCACAGTATACTCTCAAATCGTTACTTACATATACCAGGTAAATTTAGAGTAAATTTTGAAAAAGAAACTGTTTTATGAAATATCTAATTTTAACATCAAATCTAAATTCTTATAGTTGCAGCGTTAAATTTTGTATAGAAATTATTTAAAACATTCATGCAAAGGCAGACATTTTGCATTTCATCAATAAGATCCCAAGGTGTTGAAAAAAACATTATGGTCACACCCATAATATCTACATACGTATCTGTTGAATTTTATATTTTTAAAATATTAAAAATCATATTAGAATTTATTTATCTTGTGCTTGCTCCGCCTTCTGGGGCCTATAAAATCCGAAGTACCATGCCAACCGATGTTTTCTATTCGCAATAATAATTTGTCCTCTTATATATTATGCTAAAAATATATATGTATTTAGCTATAGACCTATGTACCTACCCAACAGCAGATAAAATAAAAAAAGAAAGAATATTATTTCTTGGCAAGTTTAATTTGTCAATTTAAATTCACCCTGTAGTGTGTATCTACGTCCTGTACAATAATTGCCACGTAGTCTCAGGGTATATTTTTAATTATTCTTTTTTTTAAATTTTTATTTTCCTTCTTTGAATAGGCAAAAGTTTATGAATTAAATATAAAATGACTAATGAGGTCCTATGTTGAACAAGGTGACAAATTAGCATGCATGTCCGTCAGGTAATTATTTCATCACCTTATTGCCCTTTTAATCACCTGTGTCATTTATATTTCATTTTATGGTTAATTTTGGTTTTAGAAAATAATTCATAAAATAAAGCAAACGAAATTTATATATATTTATAGAAATTATTAATTTTATGAATATCAAGACTCTGAATCAGATGATATGAAGAAGAAACACCGGATGTTCGTGAAACGTGCTCAACATAATTTTCATATTTATGTCAATCATTTCATGAATGTAGGTAGTGTCAAGAAACATGTATCCTTTTTTTTTGAGATATTAATTCAGTCAAAATGGATCATTGGACTGGGGTACATCGAGCGTTTGTAATTAAAGCCTATTATAAAAATAGTGATTCGATTGTGGTGGCGCAGAAACTATTCAAGAGACATTTCGCTTTGTATGCCATTCCATCAGCGAGTACTATCAAAACATGGGTAAAACACTTCGAAGCAACTGGATCAGTGACACGAGTGACCGAACGAAGACCATCGAATCAGGGACTTCTTACAAATTCCGAACATGAAGGATCGAGTGATAAAAGTTGATGTGAAAATATCAGAGACAAAGTGCAAATGACTTTCTTTCAAAAATATATTTTAAGTGAAAATTATACTTTTTAAGCTATTTTTTCAAAACCTAACTTGTCAAAGGGTAATAAATATATATTAAGATTGTTTAAATCGTTAATGAGTTTTTCATTTACAAGAATAAAATGTAAAGGCTTGGCTTGCTTACAGTTTGCAGAAAATGCCAACAAATCGTTCAGCAACATTGTATTTTTTGACAATTGATTTAACAGTTCCTTGTTCATCATGAATTTATAATTAAAGTGTTTATTTTGTTGGTTTATTGGCTTACTATGACAATTATCTAATTGAAAGAAGAGATAAATACAAAATTTTACAATTGGAAGAATTATAGCAAGAATCAGCTGATTTATAAATCCCTTCGACCCATCAAGGGCCAGACCACGGGACTTTTTCTAGTCTCCGTTTCATCAAAATCGAAGATCATCAGTTTTGTATAAATGAGTCTCAGTTTCATGTTTTTTGTTATGAATAGTTCAATTTATAAATAAGTCAAGGATTAAAGTTAAAAAAAAAGTTGAATAAATATGGAAAAAGTGACAAAATTATGGTGCTTATGAATGATTTTTAAGAAAGCTATTTTTCAATTAAATTTGACAGTTACTAACTTACAATAAAAACACCAAACCAAACGCGTTTCAATTTTTACACATCTTTCAGAAGCTATATATGTACAGTGAAACTTCTTGCATCGCCTTAGAAAACCCAAAAACATTGCCACATTTTTGGCGATATCACGTATGTGATCGTTCCACAAAAGGTTCAGTCTCCTCGATGCAAGTGTCATATATAGGCAAGCGAGATATACCCCCGCTTTAACGATACAAGACAACATTGGGTTTTCGAAGCATTAAATTGCACGCGATTTTGTATTCCCTATTGTACAATGTACAATGCTGTTTAGGTCGGAATTTAATGAGCTTGTAATATTCTATCGTTGCAGTTCCAGACCACATCCGAAAAAGAGGGATGTGAATCTGAATGAAAACGAATATGAAAAGCTAAGAGTACTATCGTCAGCGAACCAATGTATTGGATTAGAAGATGCAGACAGGAGATCATTAATAAAAATGAGAAAGAGTGTTGGAGATAGAACAGAGCCCTGGGGCACTCCAGCGTTTTTTTTTTTCAGACTTGAATCCATCCAATACAACTTGTATTGAATGATTGGAAAGGTAATTACTTATCCACTGAAGGAGGGATTCGTGAAAATCGAAATCACTCAATTTCGATAAGAGAGCCTGATTCCAAACCCTATCAAATGTTTTTGAAATATCAAGTGCAATAATCTTACTTTCTCCAAAACGATGTAAAGATTCGCTGAACTGTTCGGTGAGATGAACCATGAGATCACCAGTGGACCTATTGCTACGAAAGCCGTACTGTCAGAAGAAGCTTTCGATCTTCGCGATATATCTTGAGCTGATAATTAATCAGCGTTTCCATGACCTTGGAAAAAATGAAGTAAGTGAGATCGGTAGGTAATTAGAGGGTGAAGAAGATTTGCCTTTTTTGGGAATAGGCTGGACAAATGCTGTTTTCCATCCGCTCGGAACGAGACCTGGTTTTTCCAGCGTTGAAGAATACCTCTTCAGAACAAAGGTTGCAGACCAAAAAAAACAATAAAACGAGAGGATTCTGCAATAATACCCTTTTATATCGTCGAACGTTAGCGCAAGAGTCCTAATTCAACTTGAAGGGTTCCGATTGTTTCCGTTGTGTTAGCAGACCAGCCAAAGAGGCAATACATTTTATAATAAGCGCAAACTCAAGGGGATATTATTACTTTTATTATGCAGAGGCACAGTGTGAGAACTAAAGTTACTGTGGAGTACGGAGGAGGTAACGTAATGGTGTGGGGATGTTTTTCAAGGTATGGACCAATTCACCAAACAGATGGTACAATGGATCGTTAAATATACCATGATATTTTTGAAAATATAACGATGAGAATCAATTGGCTCTGTCCAATACGGTTAAGACGTGGTTTCAATGGCCAGCACAGTTTATAGATCTGAACCCGATAGAAAATATATAGCAAATTTTATATCGAAGAGTTGTAAAGACTGATTGCAAAAATAAAAAATTGATTAAATTAAATTGGTTTGGGAAAGTATAACAAGCTGAAGTGTTTAAAAACAAATTGTTTACTACCAAACATTTTGTTATTATTATTATTATTATTATTATTATTATTATTATTATTATTATTATTATTATTATTATTATTATTATTATTATTATTATTATTATTATTATTATTATTATTATTATTATTATTATTATTATTATTATTATTATTATTATTATTATTATTATTATTATTATTATTATTATTATTATTATTATTATTATTATTATTATTATTATTATTATTATTATTATTATTATTATTATTATTATTATTATTATTATTATAATAATAATTATTATTATTATTATTATTATTATTATTATTATTATTATTATTATTATTATTATTATTATTATTATTATTATTATTATTATTATTATTATTATTATTAATAATAAAGGGTCATAAAAAGAATTACTGTAAAAACCAGCCTAAGTGCTGCCTCTGTGTGGAATTAGAAACAACATCATCCATAAACCATGTACCTGGCACCAGAAGCTGTAAAGTGTTAAGGAAAGCACTTGAAGAGGCGAAAAAGGCCTCCTCCAAATTACTTTAATCCTCCAGGCGAATGTCCACAGAAGTCTAACGGCAGACAGCCTTCTGAAAAAACTTATCTCGGAACTTCGATTGAACATTGTTATCGTAAGCGAACAATATCGCGATAAGGACGGACAAAATTATTTTTCAGATCTACTTAACACTGCTGCCATTTGGATCACAGGCACAACAAAATTCCAAATTGATGGAAAAGGGGCAGAAAGAGGCTTTGTCTGGGTCAAAACTGGAAAACTTACAATAGTAAGCATATATTTTAGCCCAAACGACAGGATCGAAGATTTTGGCAAAAAACTGGAGGATTTGGAGGATTTTCTGAGCGAGACTCGTGGAGATGTTCTAGTCGCAGGTGATTTCAACGCCAGAGGTCAAGAGTGGGGAATGCCAACTACAGACTCTCGAGGAAGGCAAATACTCGAGATGGCCGCTAGACGTGGACTATACGTAGCTAACGTAGGAAACACCCCCACCTTCAGGAGACCAGGACTATTCCAGATATTACCTTTGCGACGGGCACCGCATTCGCAAAAATTAAGAACTGGAGAGTAATCGAGGACTATACAGGTAGCGATAACATTGCAGCAGTTCGTACAAAATTTTTGCGAAACTGAGTTGGTTTGAAAAAAAAGCGCTTGATTCCGCCAACAACGACAATTACCTCTCCAAACATCACGCGTGTCAAGACAGCCATGCAAGCCAGTCCTAGTCGTTCCGCCCGCATGCACGCCAAAAATTTAAATTTATCGGATCGAACAATTACCTGAATACTTTATTCAGGCTTCAACTTCCATCCATACAATCGATTAGGACCAATCCACTAATGCCGCAAAAATCGCGTTCAGTGGAGTGATGTAAACAAAAATCGAATCAAATGAGATTCCATTAAAATCAACTTTAATTTTAATCACGGATGAAGCGTAGTTTTATCCAAATGCGGACGTCATTAAACAAAATCTTCTATACTGGAATGACAACAAAACTTGTACAATTCACGAAAAATTCCCCCCTTCTTCGAAGGTTACTGTATGGATTAGCGAAGCGGTTTGTAATGTGACCAGACCTTTCTTCCTTAAAGCGGAAAGCGGTAGAGGAAGCTGTTAAATGTTTTTGTTTGGTCCGAACAAGTTGTAGTATATTTAAATATTAATAATTGTACTAAAATTTAATCAATAATATGAAAATGCTTTTTATTTGTTTAAGTTGGTACAACTTAGAAATTATACCAAATACTTAGATTCCCGATGGACATTCATTTTGAGATAGATCAGACTTACTCTTCTCCTTAAACCTCAGCTTAAAGTAAGACGTATTTTTAATTAATAAAGAAAACTTGAATATTATAGAATTGTAACCAGAGTTTTATTCCGTCAACATAAACATAAAACACGAGTTATCACGAGCATTGTTTCAGCATTACGTGACGATGACCGCGACGTACCACTGCAAAGAAAACAATCCTGTGACAGAAATGCTCTTACCCGATATCTCTATCTGCGATTTATTTTCTATTTTTTTTATTTATAAAAAGTATGGGCAAACGAACCTCTAGTCTAGAAGCCATAAAAAATTAGTCGTTCCGCAGCAATTCCGAGCACTGAATGTGTTGACTGAAGTATACAATGATTTCATTTTGCTCATTTGTATTTCTCTAAAACATGAGGGTCACCATTTAAACGACGTTATTTTTAAAATAGAAATGTTTTAATTTAAATAAATATGTATATAAGAAAGTCGAAGAACTTTTATGACAGTTTAAATAGTTTTTAAATAAAAAACAACTCATCGTTGTTATTTTATAGATTCCTTTTAGCAAAATAATAAGTTCACAAAATTTAGCACGAATTTATAAACTGTCAAATTATATAAGAATTCAAATCTTCTTGTTTTTTCCAAATCTGTAGTACAATTTAAGGTTAGGTTAGGTTATAGTGGCTGTCCAAGATGTAAACGGACACACTTAGGCCAGTCTAATGGTCCATTGTGATACCACATGAATATTGAGGATTCCTCCTAAGCTCAATGGAACCAGCTTGAGACCCTTACGAAACGTGAGAGGCTGATTATACCGATATGATTTAGATCGGTTAGATCATTAAAGAAGTCATTTGACAATACGCCCAGCCACGTGGCGTGCTTTCCTATTAGATCTGCTTAGAGAGAGCAAGCACCTTGATCGCTTTAAATCCAGTGTTGGCCAGATGTTTTTTGTGACTTGACACGAGGAGATGTTGTTCCACCTGGTGCCTGCCCTCTTGCATTAGCAGCAGTTTACAAGTAGCGATTGGTATGCCAGTACTTGCCAAACGTGGTAGTATGGCTGTACTGTACCGTTTCTGGCGAGTTCATCTGCCTTACAGTTACCTGGAATGTCTCTATGGCCCGGCACCCAGCAAAGGTGAATATTAAACTGTTGCGCCATCTCCATTAGAGATGGTCGACAGTTATGGATTGTTATAGAGTTTGTAGAGACAGAGTCCAGAGATTTGATAGCGGCCTGGCTGTCAGAGAAAATACGGATATCAGATGTTGATATCACGTTTTCTTTGAGCCAAGACAAGACTTCCTTAAACGCCAAAAGTTCTGCCTGGAACACGCTACAATGATTGGGAAGGCGGAATGAGAGACTTAATTTCAGTCGTTCAGAGTACACACCTCCACCAACCCCTTCTTTTGTTGTTGAGCCATCTGTGTAAAAATGGATTGACTCATCCTCCAAGAATATCTTATCCCCCCAAAAAGATCAGGGAGGTATTGAAATCTGGAAGTTTCTGTCGAATTGTAGTTGGGGGATGGTGTAGTCTGTGTGCTTTGGAATTGATTCTAAGTATCTTAGAATTACGGAGCGGCCAATGTTGTTGCTAGTCCACTGCGATGAAGCTTTGAGGTAAATAGCAGAGCTTGCAGCTATTTGTTTGCTTAATATGTCAAGAGGTGTAAGGTAGAGCAAGGTGTCCAATGCCGCGGACGGGTTCGTGCGAAGCGATCCGCTTATACATAGGCAACCTGAACGTTGGACTTTATTGAGCTTATCCCTGTCTATACCTTTCTCTAAAGCAGTCCACAATACTGCCACACCGAACGTTAAAATCGGTCTGATTACCGATGTGTATAGCCAATGCGTGATTCTGGGTTGTAAACCCCATTTATTACCAATAGCTTTTTTGCAAGAAAAGAGAGCTATAGTAGCTTTTTTGACTCTTTTCTGTACGTTGCGTTTCCAATTTAGTTTTTTGTCTAAGACAAGAGCTAGGTATTTAGCCTCGTCTGAGAATATTAATTGGATTCCTTTAATATAAGGAGGGTTGACAAACGGATTTTTGTATCTTCTCGAAAATAATACCAGATCGGTTTTGTGGGGGTTTACACCCAGTCCTCACCGATCAGCCCAAAGTATTTGTCTGTCCAAGAGTTCTTTTAGGATGTTAAGATGCTTTCCTGAAACTGCTATAGTAACGTCGTGCGCATAGGCTATTACTCTGAAACTCTCAGAGGAGAGGGGATATAACACTACCTTGCGGTGTCCCTCTAATAACGAATCGTCTGCCAAAAGAGTTGCCCAGTTTTGAGTTAATTATTCTGCTTGTCAGCATTAAATGAATTAACTCCCGAAGCGAACTCTCTACGTTTAGAGATGTTAGTGCACATGTGATTGCAGATGTGTCCACGTTGTTAAAGGCACCTTCGATGTCAAGGAAAGCAAAAATGTTGAACTCTTTATGATGAAGTGAATATTCGATGGTGCGTACTAAAGTGTGTAACGTTGTTTCCACCGATTTACCTTTACAGTAGGCATGTTGAGATGAAGACAGAAGTCTTGTATCGATACGTGCCCTTAAATGGATATCAATCAATTTATCCAAGGTCTTAAGAAAGAATGATGATAGACTTATAGGTCGTAGATCTTTAGGATTGACTTGGGAGTACAAAGAATTGGTGGAATTTATGCTCAAAGAAAACTGAGCTCCTTTTTATTTGCATAGTTTCAGGTGTTTAAACCTAGGATTCTTAAAATCTTTATTAAAATATTCTTATCTTTTGTCATATAAACCAATTTGCTTTAAAACACATCAAATACAAACTGAGGAAGGAAAAAAATGGCCGAAATATTAAAAACAATTCTATTTTTGTGCGACTATTTTAAAATCTTATTCACTTTGCACTTCGCGAACTAAACTTCAATCCTACTCCATTACCTGCTTCATTTAGCATCCTGATGAAAGTCCTGTTTTTTCCTCAAATCAAAAACACTCTTTCGTCGCGCAATCATATTTTTATTTCTATTTATTTCTGTGCGTCATTTACTCCTTCTACAAAAATAATCATATGTCCTTTGTGTGAGACTTTATGCTTAATTCCCACCCAACGGACCTAAACTCATTGTCAACTCACTTGCAGACCTATGGTTTTATATTATGATTGTTTCTGTTTTGTGTTATTTTTTAAAACATCTAAATGTCCAAACGTCAATAACAGAACAAGATACTCTTTTTCCAACTTACAATTCGTCCATAAAATAAACAAATATTATAATGAAAAGGAATGAATACAACATTTAAAAAAAATAAGAACTGTCAAAAACAACATCACCAACCTCAATGCCCTCAATGATTTCCTTCATTTTCTTCACTATAAATTGTGTTTAGGTACTTTTGGCATAAATTTCCTTGAATTTTCTATTTTCTGCACAGAAGTTTGAATTTTTGTTTGGTTTGTCTTTAAAAATGTAATTTTTCTTTTTATATTTATCGTCATTTTGACGAATAGTGAAACGGTCGATTTTCTAAGGAATTTTCCTCAGCTCTTGCGGAAAAATGAACAAGAGAGAAAATTTCTTGTACTGTCGTATTTCGAATACAGGTCGTTTTTTTTTTGTTCATAGTTTTTGCGGACATATAAAAGCAGAACTTGAAGAGTGCGTCTATCATCAACGACCAACATCATCGTTCATCATTTTTTTTTGTTGTTGTTGTTGTCTTCTTGTCGACTGATGATGGGAAGATGTTTTAGATTCTGTGATGCCTCAACCAGACATTGAACATTTATACCAACTTATATTGTATAGTTTGTCAGGAGTTTTGAAATTCAATTGTGTTCTTTTGGTTTTTGGGTTTTTGTGGCTTTTGCCAAAATATTATGCAAAGTTCAACCCGTCATCAACATCATCATGTTTCAAGCATCGGCATTGGCATCAGCATCAGCATCGGCATCAGCATCATGAACAGCATCTATGTTCTTTATGATGTCTATGTGCAAAGTTGATTTGTTAAATATTTTGAAGCTTTCAAACCTTCATATTGCCAATCTATCATGTTTTGAGAGAAAAATACTTGGAGAGATACTATAGTGTAACCCATGTGTCGAGTTCAGAGTGGTTAATCAATCAAAACTGAAAGTGTTGTAACCCCTATAACCAGTAATGGTGGTTGCTCTGTTTAACCCCCGACAGAGAGAGGACGAGAGCAATTGCGTTATTAGATATGGATACATAGATCGTTGTCAACTCAATTGCATTGAAATACAGGGACGTAGTCGGGATATTTGTAAGCGGAATACGTAACTATTCGTTTATCATCAGTATAAAGACAAACGACTAAAATAGATTTATTGAACTTCAGAATTTTCAGAAAGTAGTAAGCTTATAGCAAGCGTCAAACTACGATCAGAGGCTCATCATAAGTGCATGTGTTAGTTAGGCTTACACAGGTAATGAGTTCCGCATAGGTAATTCAAATGTACATAAGATAAGGTGCCATTCACCATTAATGAGTTGATGAAGAAATACTACCACGCCATTATTGTTATGTGTATACTCTAAGTTGGAACAGAAATAAACACCTAAATCTTTAAATGTGGAGAAGCGACAGAGTTTTTGCTGTGATATACAATAATCAAATACACTAAGATTAGTTTTTTAGTAAAAGTTATTGTCTGGCATTTTAAAGAGTTAAGGGAAATGCCACTTTTCCCAAACCACAATGTGAAACTATCAATGTTGATTTGTAATTTATTATTTTAAAAATCTTCATGTCGTCAGCAAAAATAAGAACTTCATTTGAGCGTAGATATGACGATACGGCGTTAATAGACATAATGAATAGAAAAGGGCCAAGATAGATTCCTTGGGGAACACCAGATTAAGCAACAAAAATTCCGTGACTAAGTTTTTCCAAAGCTTCAGAAAAGTCAGTGTATTCACAGTCAACTTTATGTTGCTGATCGCAAATGTGATTTTTACTAAAAAATGCAACACTTTCACAAACAACTGGTTCAAACACTTTAGGAATGCAAGAAAGCTTTTTAAATGGGCCTGTAGTTTGTTAAATCCGACTTGTTACCTTTCTTGAAAATTGGTGTTAGAAATGACTTCTTCCATATACCTACTGGGAAATTTGCTTGTTTTTAGAGAAAGTTTGAATAAGAACGTAAGGAGTTCAACTAAAGCATTACTACACTTTTTTAGCACTATCGGGGAAATACCATCGGGACCGGCAGTGCAGTCATCAATCAACGCATATAAAAGATCAAGGACCGTAGTCTGTAGCACAGGGATGTGACTACAGGTAGTTTGCGAAAAGGAGTGAAGATTTTGAAAATATACTTCATCAACTTCTTGGAAACTATTAACAAATAACTCACGGAAATTTGTTGCGAAAGGGTTACAGATATCAACAGTTTTATCTAATGAAAAGTTCTTGTAAGTGAAGTTAGCAATTTTTAAGTTTACAATTTTTCAGAATTTTTAAGGATTCTCTTTCAAAGAGTTGCCCATATCAGTAACATAAATAGCATATACAAAATTAGAAAGAGGTTTAAATTCGTTAAAAAGTTCAATATGAAAAAAAAGTTGATAAAAGACGGATTTTTGAGATAAGTTTTTCATGCCTTATTTCTTTTGTTACGCAGTAAACGCAATTCTTTCGTGTACCAAAGATGGCTAAAATTTGTATTTATTGATTTCTTTAAAGGTAGATTTTTTAGAAACAATTGTTAAGGATGTTATAAAAATTTGAAACTGCTACGTCAATATTAGAAAATGGTAAAGTATTAGCAAACTCAGTAATGGTTAAATCTTCAGACAACAACTGGAAATATGGTCTTCAGCAGTCAAAATTATATAAGGAATCAAAGGAATTACTGTGTTCAGAAAGGTGATTATTTAATCAAGAAAAATGTCCAAAAGGGAGGTGATATTTATCAATATTATAAATTCCCGATTAAGATTCTAGAAGAAGAATACTAATAGCGTCAGAAGAAAAGACTTAATCGAGAATTCGATTTTTTGGGTTTTTAATACAGCTTGTGTGCTGTAAGTCAGTAAGAAGGATTTTATCGAGAAAAGATAGTTTGAATTATGAAAAAGAACGAGAGGCTTCAAGGCAGGATTCGTCTTCGGATGGAATTCAGCCAATGAGTAGTAAATTCAAATTACCTAGAAGTACATTTTTGGTGTCAGAGCTGGACAAATTTATAAGAAAGTCTAACGCCAAAGAAAGATCGTTATAAACAGACTCCAAACTTCCTGGAGGAATGTAGACATTAAAATAAAAGTAATCTTAGTCTGTACTGTTATTTTTACATTTTACACATACCAGTTCAATTCATAATTCAAAAAGAAAAGATACAGAAGAAGAGAAATATGTTTTTTACCGCTAATAGAACTCAAAATGTGGATTTCATCAAAAAATCTCTTAAGTGAAGTGAATTTCAGGTGGGCTTCAGATCCGGCTACTCTACTATTGATCACATTTTCGTGTTCAAAAGTATTGCTGACTCATACCTTGCAAGAAGTAAGAAGTGGTATGTCATCTTTGTGGATTTTAGAACAGCGTTCGACACGGTTGACCGGATGCTCTAATGTACAAGCGTACGGGCTTGGAATGTCCTTAAAATTTGGTCAACTCATTCAAAATATCAATCGAGATACGAAATCGTCAGTATGGAATGGTGCTAATAGATAAGAGTGGTTTGCAACCAAAACAGGAGTCAGACAAGGCTGTCCTCTAAGCCTCGATCTATTTGCACTTTTTATAAACGACTTGGTCTATTGTCTACCTGGTGGTATAGAATTTGCGGGACTGCAAATTAAAGCCCTTCTTTTTGCAGATGATGTAGTGATAATGGCAAACTCAATTGAAACTCTACAATTAATGTTAAATAAGCTCCAAGAATTCTGTAAGTTGTGCAATCTTATGATTAATCCGGATAAGTCCAATGTTATGGTAATTCGAAAGGGAGCAGGCAGAACTAGCGCAAACGAGAAATGGTATTACGAAGGGAATGCTGTTGAGGTTGTAAAAGAATACAATTATCTTTGTGTACTATTCACACAAAATATGAAAATGGATAAACATTTAAAAGATAAATTATCTAAGGCGAAAACTGCAATAAACGCTACTTGGAAAAATTGCTTCAACAACAAATTCATAAGGCACAGTAGTAAATATCGGGTCTTTGAATCTGTAGCGGAATCAATCATCTTTTATGCTGCACAGGTATGAGGAGGTTCAGAATATGAACTATATGCTTATGATTTAGACTGAATTGCCTCCGTTGCTAATTAAAACACTCTAACTACAAGTTGACTATGTTCTCCGTGTCATGCAATTGCCTGATCACCGCCGGCTCCCCAAGATGGTCGCCATTCAAGTGGTGCGAAGCAAAAGAGGATTTTTTAAAGAATGGGAATGTTTAGCTGAAGAGTGTGGAATTGTACTTGATGTAAATATAGATGATCCAAGTACTTTGAGACCCTTATTGTACGATCTTATAAAAAAAGTAGACCTTAGATATAGGGAAAAACAAGAGGAAGAAGCAGCGGGATCTCTTCACCGAAGAGTGTGGATTACACTTTCAACGAAAACAACTACTTCAAAGATGAAAATAATACAAGCACTATTTTAATGATGTTCCGATTACGAGGCGAATTGCTGCAACTCAATTACATACCACATAGAAGTGAATTACCGATTTTATGCGATTTATGCAACCGACGAGAACGTGAAGACATCATTCATTTCTTGGGAAGGTGTCCAGTTTTGCGTGAAATAAGAAGAAACTTATTTGGAAATGATTCCTTAACCGAAGAATATTGTATTTTCTTATTAAATCAAATGAATGTTGATTTATGGTATGATTTCTTAAAAACTGCTCTTAGATATAGGAACAGAATTAAGAACGGTGATTTTTGAAATTAGAACTTACCTACAGTAAACAAAAAAAAAATATGCCAACGGAATCTTAATCCTTAATTAAAATAAAGACTGAACTATTAAATTAAAAATGTAATTTTATCAAACACATAAATAGAGTTTATATTGTATTGTCAATCTGGCAGACGGCAAAAACGGTCGGATGAGTGCTAAGGAACCAGCTTAGAAAGTCCTTTGTAGTAAATTTTACTGTGTGTTACAGAGTAGTTGAGCATACTGGAGATAATGACGAAGGTCGCCTGAAACCTAAGAGTTCCCAACTGAATGGTGTCGTCGGCTAGCGATTGAGATAGAAGAAGATACTTGTTGAATGATGCCGGGATTGGTTCCCAGTTGTCGATCTGATAATGATGATATGATGAACGAGAAAGGTCAAAGGAAAGGATGTTAAATGCCCACGATGATCTTGACATCATTGCTTGATCTGCTTAAAAAAAACTTCAAAGAGGTACACTTCTTCATTCAAATTGGGGCTTAAAGATAGTATGAAAAAAACTTAGATGTTTAATCTCGGAATCTCTCAATCATTATCTTTCATAAACATTGAAAGTTTTTCTACTACCTAAGCTGGAATCAAAGAAGGGTTGTATACAAAGTTTAGAAAAATGACTAATTAAAAAATCTACGACTTTTCCACTCGATAGGCAGATGACACATCTGCAAAATAACATCAACGATTAAAAGAATATTGGAACCTTTCTTAAATCTTTAAAACCTTCTATAATTGTCCAGAAAAAAATAATTAATGGTCTAGAAATATTATTTTCTTACTTTTTCAGTACTTAACTTTTACTTTAACCCATAAAATTAGGTACACATTTAACATTCAAATTAAAACGATTAACTTTTTTTAAAAATAATATCTTAAGTTTATGAAACTGACAAAACTTATTATTTAAAAATACTCATTATCAAAAAGAAAAAAACTTTTAGCAAATACCTTAGCTGCTCCTTTGAGGCTACTAAACTGATTGTTATTTTGAATATTTTAATAAAACGTAATTATGATGCTAAGTTTTCTAAGAATTATGGTTACATTGTACTTAGCAATATTTGAAAATCGTTAATCCAATTCATCTTCGTGAATATATTCCAATTAATTTAATAAAAAGCTTTAAATATACTAAAATAAAACAAAAATCATAAGTTTAGATTTTAAATCCTTTATACATAACTTAAGGTTCTTACACTTATCCTGTAACAAATTTCAATAAAAACATCCTTTTATCTTTTTTTATAAGAACCATAAGAAAAAAAGATGTTTTTTATGTTAAACTTCATCTTGTCATAAAATTTAATGAAGATGATTAATTTTCTTTATCTCTCTTTTTCTCTCACTTTCGAAATTTATGATGCATTAACTGCAGTAACCTAAGATCTATAAACTTTTATAGTAAGTGCATTCTCAATTTCTCAACATGAATAATGTTCCAATAAAAAAGATGACATAATCCTTTCCTTGAGTGAGCAAAAGTGATATTGGCTCAATAATGCACTTAAGTCAATCCAAAAAAAAAAAACATCATATTTCTTATAAAATATTTTAAAACTTTGAAGAAAATTCACACTCCCATACAATTCATCTGGGGATAAATAGTTCTTGAGAAAGAAAAAAAGCCATTAAAAGTATCTATCCATCTATCCGTCCAACCAAAAGTATCTACCACGCCTCTAGCTATCCTACATTTTATACGTTCGAGTATATTTTGTTGCTGTTTGAGTTTTTTAGTTTCATAAATCTTTTTATCGCCAACACTGCGAGACAAGCATTTAATTTTTTTTGTCAAAATGATTTGCTGCTACAAAAGCTGACTATTTGATAAGTCGGCATTTTATTGGTCCAATTTGTCAAACACCTGCAGCCAAAAATATACCAAAATATATATGTACACTATTTTTGTAGATATGTATTTTATTTTTTCGTGTGACTTGATAGACATTGAATGAATTTAAACGGAATGTCCGATGTCCCATGTCCGTCCGTACATTGTAGGAACACTCTGGCAGTGCCTTTTGGTGCTGTGGATAGTGCATCATGTGCATCGCAATCACAACATGGTGCGTCGCCGTCCGCGTCGTCGTCGTCGTCCCAATCCCGACCATCCGACGGCCGGCGACGGACGGACGCGACACGACGTCCAACCAAATGTTACCTCGCTTGGGGTGAAACTTCTAAATTGCATTTTTGATGAATGACATTTGGATTTATATTGAGGGTTGCGACTTGTGTTTGCGATGTACTATGTTGGAATTGTTCTCAAATAATTGGCACTCATGTGGATTTTTTTTTGTTGGGTTTTAAATTTTTGTCAATCCAAAGAGTTTTATAGACATGACACACATAATTTAGTCGTTTGATTAAAAAAAAATAACTCGAATAGGCTTTTTGGATTAGTGCCCCAATAGAAGTTTAGAATTGGAAATGTCATATCTAAATAATTGAGACTCATCCACTCGACATTTATATCAAACAGCATACAAAAAATAAAATACTTTCTAATCAACGAAAAACTAGGTATTCAAAATTTCGTAGTGCTGAATTTATAATAGTTAATTGCTGTGTTCAGTGTTCTGGACTTTTGGGAAATATTCAATGAAATTTTTATAAGATATTTTCAATATATTAAACAAAAAACTAAATTATTTAGGTTCCGCAACAGTCCGTTAAGAACTATAGCTTAATGACTTCCAACCTCAACCATTAATGTGTGCGGGTTATGTTGTCAGAGATACCGATTAAGCCAATTCCGAACGGCTACTTTGAGAAAGCTCTTTTCATGACAAGGATTTCTCTTGAAGGAGTTGTGAATTCGACCGCACATGCAGGGTTTGAATCGAAGACTTTTGGTAGGACAGTCCAACGCTCTACCCATCATTGCACGGGTACTACTATATTAATTTATCTAATGCAAATATTGGACTTGGAAAAGAATTAAGGAAGAGTAAGAGGTCTTCTTGGAGAAACTTTTGTGGTAAAATAGAAAATACTTCAGAAGCCTCAAGACTCAGGAAAATTCTCTCAAAAAGTCCAACAATACCCAGTGCTTTAAAGACAGAAGCAGGCACGTGAACTATCGCAGATGAAGAATCTCTTAATCTGTTATTAGACACCCACTTTCCAGGTAGCTCTAACATACTCAACGACTTAAAATCTGAGACTTTAGCTTCTACAAGCGATTTAGTTGATCTAATAACGCGGGAAAAACTGCAATGGGCCATAGACAGCTTTGATCCATATAAATCTCCAGGACCAGACGGAATCATTCCGGCCGAACTACAAAAATGCTCAGACATGATCATTCCACCATTGGAAATCATTCTGACAAGCTGTGTAAGGTTGAGATATATTCCCAAAGTCTGGAGAATAGCAAAAGTAGTCTTCATTCCTAAAGTAGGGAAACCCTCACACGTTATCCCTAAAGATCTACGACCAATCAGCCTATCTTCCTTCCTTCTTAAAACCTTGGAAAGATTGATTGAAATTTACTTCTGACATAATTTAAAACCATGTCTCATTCACATGCTTACTCTAAGAGAAAATCAGTAGAATCAGCACTTCAATCGCTGGGACGTATTATTGAACATTCCCTCGAATACAAAGAATATAACTTAGTAGCGTTTCTAGATATTGAAGGAGCTTTCAACAACGTCAGTTACCAGGCGACAACAACAGCAATGGATAAGCTGAAATTCACTCAGAGAAAACACTTCTAGATCTTATAAGTCTCATGTTTAAAAGCAGGACAATAATTTCTTACATGAGAGGTTTTACTACTACCAGATCGGTGAATCGAGGCACCCCCCAAGGTGGGATCCTTTCGCCTCTTTTATAGAACATGGTAGTAAAATAACCCACTGGCTATACACTTCGGTAATCAGACCGATACTCATTTATGGAGCTGTCGTATGGTGGACCGCACTGGACAAGATGGTAAATCCAGCAAATAAAGTCCAGCGGTTAGCAGGTATGTGCATCACAGGAGCACTTTGCTCAACACCAACCGCAGTACTGGAAGTGCTTTTAAACCTAACACCTCTTGACATCTTCTCCAAAAAGATGGCTGCCAACTCATGTGTGAGGGTTAGAGCCACTTCTCAATAGACCAGTAACAATACTGGACATACCACTATTCTAGACAGTTTCAGATCCATCCCAGATCGCTTAGACTATACCACCCCAAAAATGATATTCGGTAAAAGCTTCCATGTGTTAATCCCTTCAAAATCCTCCTGGGAAGAAGAGAGACCCCTGGAAGACGATGCGGTACACTTCTATACTGACAGTTCAAAGTCCTATCACGGAGTTGGAAGTGGTATATTTTCGGAACAACTGAATCTCAGTCTATCCTATACACTTCCCAATCAATGTAGTGTATTCCAGGCAGAAGTAATGGCGATTAAAGAAGCACTATCCTGGCTCAAAGAAAACGTTATATCTTGTAAGGATATACGAATCTTCTCAGACAGCCAAGCCACTCTTAAATCTCTCGCGTCTGTCTCCATAAACTCTCTAACAGTCCACGATTGTCGATCAGTTTAACATTCACCTCATTTGGGTGCCGCGCCGCAGAGACATTCCGGGAAATTGCAAAGCCGGAGAGCTCGCCAAAAACGGAACACTTCTGCCTTATGTTAGACAAAAACATAACATAGGAACACCACTTGCTACATGCAAATATCTTCTCAAGCAATATGCTCTAGAAACAACAAATGCTAGATGGTTACAAAGTACCACCTGCCTAGCAACCAAGCAAATATGGCAAAGTATTGACTTAAAACGGTCAAAAGGCTTGTTATCACTGACCAGACAAAGTATAAGCTCTACAATTGGAGTAATAACGGGACACTGCCTCATAGAAAGACATGCTCTGAGGCTAGGGGTCTACACAAATGACTTCTGTAGAAGCTGCATGGTCGAGGAAGAAGAGGAAACAGTCCAACACCTTCTATGTACATGTCCATCACTCTCCACTATAAGGAATAACTTTATCGGTAATCCCTTCTTCGATAACGCCAGTGAACTGGCAACGATTGACACAAAACGTCTCTCTAACTTTATTAAAAGTACGAAATGGTTTGTTTATGTTCATTACTCTCCCATGAGTAACCTCATTAGTGGTATCACAATCGACCCTTGAGGTCTACGTGCGTCAATGACATCTGGACAGCCACTCCAACCTAACCTAAACTAAATATTGGACTTTCGCTCTCTTTCTTTTCGACCCTAATCTTATCGACTTTAAATTTAATCAAATGCATGACGAATTTAGTCCTCGTCCTGATTTTGCTAAAGAAATGATCTTCCGTATAGTCTTCCTCTTTTAAAAACTCTGTCAAAAATTGGGAGTCTTTGCAAATACACAACCCATTGCCAAGCTTTCTAATATACCTTAGCTTGTTTTAATATTTTCCAGAAATGTTAAACTACCACTGCAAGTTACTTATGTACCCTAGACAGCATGCAGGTCTACCTACAACCACTAAAATAATTGAATCTGTTACTTTCAGGTTCTCTGCTTTAGAAAAAGGTTATGAAGTCGATGTTTTTTAACAGATTTCAGTAAGGCATTTGACAAAAATTCCTAAAGACTTGTACGCAACAAATTGTAAATTTTTTGTTTTGAACATTCTTTTTACCTGAAAACCGATATATCAGCGTTCATTTCAGATCGGTAACTTCATTCCCTTCAAGGGGATATTACTACCCTTATTATGCAGAGGCACAGTGTGAGCACTAGGAAGAGGAATTCCTGAATATTGCAATGACTAGGACAGACAGAGTGTGGGAAGGCATTCCAGATTCGCGTAGTACGCCTAAAGAACGATTCTCTGTATTTGACATTACGGCAGAAATTGGGATCGAGGGTATACTGATGAGCATTCCTAGAAGCGCGAGTATTACGGTTGAACTGTTTAAGCGGAGGAATGCAACTGGTTACTTCACTAGAGCATAAGCCGTTAAAATAACAGTAAACGACGATGGTCAAGCGAAGCAAATTAACTTATGACGATATTATCATCTGTCAATTTAAATGCTCTACGTTCAATACTATCCAGAAATCTCCAAGATCTTAATTTTGTTGACGAAAAAGACGAATCTCTTTGTTCATCCTGTTCATGAAAATTACTTGCCAGATTAGCTTCAGCAACTGGGAGAAGTAGAATCGATGATTCCTTTGATATCATATTGTGGCATGGTGATTTTACGACAAGGTTTAAATATTTTGCTGTTCTTTTTTTTAAGTATTGGCGAGATTGATATTTCTTTTGGAGAAGTTTCGTAGATTTTTCTTTGGCTGTCGGTCATGTGACCCAAGTTTTCCAACAAGACAACCATTAAAATTCTTGGACACTATTGCTACTTTTTCTTTTCTAACATTTTTAAGGGACAAAAAGTCCTTATGGTACCTTTGAAAACTCATTATTATTGGTTTTGAGGCTGGGAGCTAATTACACCTTCATATTAATCTTCGATTTATCCGTATTCCTTCAATATTGAATATCGAAGCTGATATCTAAATTAATTTGCTTTTTTCTAATTCTATTTTTTATCTATGAATTGAATTCACAGATTAATGAAATCATTCAATTCCGATCACATTTACCTTAGAGACACCATCATTGGAATTTACAATGAAGTTGATACTATCTATGTGCATAAAAAGAGATGTCCCTAACTCTTAACTCCTTCTTAACCTTCTTCATCTTCAAGGCAATGCAAAATGCATTCAACCGACTGATTACCTTTTATGTGTCCATGTCACAGTAATGGAAACTGAATTTGCATACCACTTCAAATCAGTGCACCCCAAAGTGCTTGAAATCTGTCTCACTTGTGAGGTCCTTTTAATTTTTGCTGCAACTCCCGATAGAGGGATTGCGCTCACTGAGTTTCTATGTTGTTGCTGTTTTTTTTTGTCAACTTTCTTTTGCTTTCATTGTTCACAGCCACAGCCATCAACCTCCCCACTTTACTTCTGCATCCTAAAACACTATTCCTACTATATGGTGAATGGCATTCCTATTTTCCAGTTGAGGAATTTCAAAGAGAAAAGGATAAAGTGCCTTTTTTTATGTATTTCTCCTTTTCTTTATCCTGTTTTCCAAATTGAAATCGATGCCTGATTTTCAACGAATTACAAAAACAACAAAAATAGAAAGCTTTGAATGTTGATTCCGCGTATTTGACCTTCCAATTGGTGCTTCCAGATAAACATCCTGAAAACACAAAATAAGTTTCTATAGGAATACTTATACATCGAACTTGTGCCGATACAGATTGGCCTTAACAAAAAAAGGACTAAACAACAAAAACAATGAAAAACATAAAAAAAAAATTGCAACTCGATTCGGGAAATAAAAAAATTAACAAATCGACTCTCATGATGCAAATTAATCGAGCAAAAATGAAAAACAATTGCAATTCTCTTTCTTTTGCTCTCTTTGGGTATCCTTGGGGGGTTTCAGTTTTTCCTGTTGTTGTTGTTATTTTGTGCCCTCACCAGGCTTGATGCGCTTTTCTTCTTCACCATATGGATGAGGCTAGTCGGCAAAGGAGTATAGTCCACTTCTCTGATAGTTATTTACGATATCCATCAGGATAATTAATAGGAAACAACTACCACTTCATACCGTTATACGATATACCCCTATAGCCATATATCCATATTCATCCCCCAAAGATTAAGCCTGAGGAATTTTGTTTTTGTTGAAAAGTTTTGCTTACGGATAGAAACTTCTGTTTCGCCTTCTGGGTATTTTGAATGTCCTCTATTTCCTGGGTGCTATATACCAGTGGCTCTATATGAGATGATGGGGTTTATAGTGTTTTGAGAGTGATCCATTTGGCTCTACTTTTGGTCAAGTGACCAACTACAATGTACAGTGTAAGCAATGAAGTATCTTACTCCTAGCGGACATTGTGGCCACAAAAGACCAAGCATCATCATTCTCCATCACAGTATGTGGTGTTCTACTTTCGAAATTCAGGGACCTTCGTGGTTTTTTCTGAGAACGAAAACAAAATGTATGAATTTTTGTAAAAGGTTACAAATTTATTTATGTGGAGCACAATAAAATATACAAATTACGTTTCATTTGATGAATATTTTGGGGTTAAGAGTCTTTGACAGAATTTCAATAATGTGACTGATTTTTGACGTGAAGAATTAAAACAAGGTTCTTAAATCAGAGAAAATCCTTAAAAGTCTTACAATCTCATTGAAAATTTTAGTTGATGGTACAAGTTTTGACAGTCGAGATTTTGATATAATTCGAAATAAAGTGTTAGGAATATTGATTTTTTTAAAGGTCAAAAATATACTAAACTTTTATTCTAAATTGACACTGGTGGACAAAATTACGTTTTGTTTCAGCCCCACAAACAAAACAATACTTATTTAAAGAATTGAGAAGACCTAAATTCAAATTTCGCCTTTAAATTTGTCTAGCACATCAGGTTTTAATAAGAAAACCCTTTAAACATGTTAAAAACAAACAAAAACGGGGCTTTTAAGTCTAAATTAAAACTCAAAAGGTCTCGTAACAATAAATTGTTTAATGGTTTCGCAAAGACAAGTCTTTCTCTAGATACAATTTAAATCATTTAAGCATCATACTTTATTTGTATGGAACTTCTCATTGATTGTGAGTCTTTATTAAACTCTATATAAAGTTTTGAGCAATTCTTGAATTTGATAATTTAAGAGTTTTAAAAAATACTTTTTGGTGTTGATTATAAGTGCTGATTTCGAATCCAAACATTAATTGTAACTATTTTTTGAAATTTTAAAAGTACCTGTTTTCAACTTTATTTTTATATTTTTAAATATATTTCAATAACTTGAAATAGTAGAATAGTTAAGACAGCAAATTTGTTATACCAGCAAAACTTCATTTCAAACGGTTTTGACTTTTTCTGTTTAAAACCGTTTTAGCTTAAATGATTTTGCCGCTTTTCCGATTGTTGTAAGACATGTTAAATGTATTTTTTGTAAGTTATATGAAATATAATAAATATTTCAACAATATTGAAGAAAGGGATTATAGTTTTGGTGTTTCTTTTAGCTGGGTTTTGTAAACAGTTTGACAGTTGAAATTGTCATCACTAATAGTTTAAACGCAAATACCGTTTTTCGAAATTTTAACAACGGTTTACTAGCTGGTGGTATCATCGGTCCTTAATTCTTTTGAAAAAAGAGGCTGGGATGCAAGCGACACTAATAACTTCCCATAAAAGTTTGTCCATACTTACTCGTATCAATTTTTACAAAATTTGCGTACCATTTTTTCTAGATTTTATTTTTTATGAAAAAACGGACTGTTGGATTTTTATATTAAAATAACTGAAAATCGAAAAAAAAAATTCTGTGAAATTAAATAAGTTTGAAGCCAATATTTCAAATTTTTGAAAGATATATGAGTCGAAAATCAATTTATACCATTTTTTGTTAAATTTTTTTTAGGTTTTTATTTTTTGTAAAAAAAACTGTCAATTCGATTTTTCTCAAAATGTGTCCTAATGTTGAAAATATTTCTTATAAGTAAAAATTGGTAAGAAGCTATTATCTCTAATTTTTGAAAAGATATTTGAGTCGAAAATCAATTTTTAAGAAACTTTTGTAAATTTTTCTTTAGGTTTTTATTTTTTGTAAAAAAAAACTGTCAATTCGATTTTTTTAAAAATTTTACTGAATGTTGACAACAATATTTTTTGAAAGAAAAATGTAATTTAAAGCCAATATCTCAATGTTTTTAAAAGATATTTGAGTCGAAAATCAATTTTTACCAACTTTTATTAATTTATTTTTTAGCTTTTTATTTTGTGTAAGAAAACTGTCAATTCAATTTTTCTCAACATTTTTCAGAATGTTAAAAACCATATTTCTTATAAATAAAATACGTTTGAGACCTTAATTTCAAGTTTTTGAAAAGATGTTTGAATCGATATTCAATTTTTACCAACTTTGAGTAATGTTTTTTTTAGATTTTTATTTATTATAAAGAAAAAAATGCCAATTCGATTTTTCTCAAAATTTTATCAGATGTCAAAAACATTATTTTTCGTTGCACAAAATGGTTTTGGAGATAAAATCACATTTTAGTCGTAAAATTTTGGAGGTGACATATTTTTTTCAGTTTTTTTGATTTATAAAAAAACGGTATATGGATTTTTTTTCAAAATATACACTTCTTTGATATCACGTTACAATATATTATATAAAATTTAATTCAAGTCTCTAGCGTATTTGGTTCGTAAGATATTTAGGGTTAACCAAAATTTTTACCTTTTTTTTCAAACTTCTATGGTAAAAATACCACCCACGCAATTTTCTTGAGAGCCCTTTTTGCATCTTTCTGCCTTATTATCTGAATAACAAAATTTATTTGAAATCGATATCTCTTCTGGTTCTTGAGCTATGGACTACGAAAAAAAGTCGCAAACATAGTCACAGAAATCTTTCTAAAAATCTTTTATTTCGACTCTAGGGACCTTGAAACGTCGAGAAATATCAAATTTTTCAATTTGACAAATCGGACCCATTACAATAACTCCCTATGGGAAGTTAATAACGCTAATGATACTCTAGTATCTATTGTCAATGAATCTGTATGTGGATTTGTTCCAAATAAAAAAGCCAAACGCAGGATTATTCCTCCATGGTTTAACAAGAGACTTATACATCTTAAAAATAGAAAAAATAAATCTCTTACGTTACTTAACACTAATCGCTATGATCCAAATGTAAGGTCTGAGCACTTGTCTATTCAAAAAGCTAAAGTTCATAAATTTTTGTATCTAGCTTATTTGTTCTCTATTGAGTCAAATATTAAATATAAAATTGAACATTTTTGGAAGTACATTAACGCTAAGCGTAAAAGGAACGGGTATCCAAACTGTATAAATTACTTGAATAAATCAACGAGTGATGTTACAGAATTTATTTGCTGTTTACTCCACAAACACTCCAACTAATGTTTGTATTCCAAGAGTTTCTTCTATCGTTAACATAGGGTCTATGGTTCTGATGGTTTCTGAAGTAGAATCATCCTTATTAGGTTAAGATACCAACACAAATGCAGGCCCTGATGGGATCCCACAAGTTTTATTGCTTTAATCTGCCTCATCTTTAGCTATTCCATTGCTCTCGAAAGCTAAATTTTTAGAATGTTGGTAACTGTCTTATGTAACACTTACTTATAAATCTGGATCTAAACAGGAATTACAAATTACAGACCAATCAGCACAATATCTGCTTTTCCTAAGTTATTTGAGAAATTAGTCTGTGACAACCTCACCTTTCAACTAAAAAAATTTGTATTCCACTTCCAACACGGCTTTATATCTGGAAGACCTACAACCACTAATCTTACATTAATGACTAACTATATCATAAATAATTTTGAATCTTATCTTCAAACTCAGGTTGAACAACAGCACCACGTGCCAGGTAACAAAAAAAATCTGGCCAACACTGGATTTAAAACGTTTAAGGTACTTGCTATCTCTAAGCATATAAGCTCGATAATAGGTGTCATAACCGGACACTGTCTCATAGGAAAGCAAGCCAGCCGACTAGTCGTATTCTCAAATGACTTTTGCAGAAGCTGTATGGACGAGGAAGAGGTATGCCCTGCTCTGGCTCGAAACACAAGAATTACCCAGGAGAATTCTTCTTTAACGATCTAAACGATCTACATCATATCAGCATAATCAGCCTCTCACGTTTCGTAAGTGACTCAAACTGGTTCCATTGAGCTTAGAAGAAAGCCTCATGATTCATGTGGTATCACAATGGGCTATTAAAGTGGATTAAGTGTGTCCGTTTCCATCTTGGACAGCAACATCGCGAGTTCAAGTCGTTAAGATTGACGAATATCACTCTAATCAAATATTGGTTCAATTTGGTGTCCCTCAGGGTAGCCACTTAGGCCCTTTAATGTTCCTGATTTTTGTAAACCATATTTCCAACATTTTTCAAAATTCTCAGTGTCATTCTTTTTGCGGTCGACATTATACTAAATATATCGTTGTATTTAATGTTGTGATGATTGTGTTTTATTAAATAATGATTTAAATAAATTGGCAGATTGTTGTAATATACATTTCTTATATGTTAATATTTCAAAATGCCAAGTTATGTCTTGCTTTCGTACGATTTCTCCAATATTTTACGAGTCCCAAATTGATAGTTCTATATTGGATCGTGCAGCACAAAAGAAAGATTTAAATGTTATCCTTGATACTAAGCTTGCTTTTCTTACTCATATTGACTATAACGATAAATAAATCCAACCAAATGTTAGGATTCATCAAAAGAAATAGTAAGGAATTCACAGATCCATGTACCATAAAAACTCTTTATATTTCTCTCGTTCGATCTTTGCTTGTGTACTGCTACACAGCTTGGAACCCTTACTACAACTCAACTCAATTGTAAGAATCGCGAAAATCCAGAAAAATATTTCACAGTTTAAGTTATAAACTTCATTGGGTTATTGTTATTCCATCGTATGAAACTAGATGTCTCTTATTTGGTATGCAGAGTTTATCAAATCGGTTTGCATACTTTGCGATAATGTTTATTAAAGATCAAAAAAAAAAAACGTCGTTCTCAACAATTGAACATTTCGGAGACATAATTGAGACGAATTTTACATAAAGACCTTGGTATGACGCCATACAAAGTCCAATTGGTTCAGGAGTTGAAGCCAAGTGACCATCCAATGCTTCGCTAAGTGAGCCTGCGATCGACTAAGAAAAGATGCCGGTTTTCCACAAAAAAAACACCTTTTAAGAGGAAGCTAATCTTGATTCTGGCGGGTATAAAAACAAGCAAAATTGTCGCATTTGGGGCACAGAAAACCCGCACGCGTACATTGAAAAGCCGAAACACCCAAAACGAGTCACTGTTTAGGTGCGGATTTCCGTTACAGTCAATGGCGATCGTTACCGGGCTATGTTTAACGAATGTTTGTTGACAAAAATATAATTGGAGGATATTGGCAACATTTGGTTTCAACAGGACGGCTCTACGTTCTACACAGCCGAAGCTACACTCGATGTTTTGAGTTCTGTTTTTGAATATCGCATTATCAGCCGCAGCGCCGATGCCGTTTGGCCAGCTCGGAGCTGTAATTTGACACCGTTGGACTATTATTTGTGAAACAATTGACTCTTTAAAGGACAATATTCGTAAAGCCATTATAGCTGCACACAATCGATAATGTGTAGGCTACTGCATGGCTAGCCGAGGCAGCCATTTGAATGAAATTTGTTTCCATTATTAACCGGAAGGATTGTATTTTCAATAAAAAAGGAAATTTGAGAAAATATTCAGTAGCATTTTCAAAACAAAAGAAGTTATTTGGCGGAGCCTTCATTTTGGAATAAATTACTTCAAAGAAGTTGCTGATAGGTGAAATAAATTCCTGCTTCTGT
Source organism: Eupeodes corollae (assembly GCF_945859685.1). Classification (NCBI taxonomy): domain Eukaryota; kingdom Metazoa; phylum Arthropoda; class Insecta; order Diptera; family Syrphidae; genus Eupeodes; species Eupeodes corollae. The sequence goes on from NC_079147.1 coordinate 246,559,158, forward strand.
AATTTCAATTTATTTTCTCAGTATGTCTGGAGAAACTCTATTTTTTCGGCATATTCAGTGGCCTAAGATTTCAAATAACGAACCAGTGCAAAAACGACTTAATTAAAGATTAATGATTAAGCAAAATACTGACATACAAAGTCCTTTTGATTTTCATTTAATTGTCTGCTTGTTTGTTAGTAACTAACGGGTAACTGCGCGGTGGATGTACTCATTCTTCAAATACTCTGCTGCATAACAGCAATAGTGTCTTTGGTGTGCACTGTCAAGCGTCTCTGAGGATGCGTATTATCCACTAGAGTAAACTAAATACGAAATTGATAAATTGTTTTTCGACATACCGATAGGCGATTGTGTCAATTTAAAGGGCGATGCATAACCCGAACCGACCAGGAGGTTGATTCGGAATTTTCCGCAACTGAACGTAAGGTTCTGTAAAATTCGATAGAACATCATTACCTTGTTTTTAAGCTCTTCTTTAACAAAAATACTCGCAAATTTTCTACATGATATTAATTTACAAAATTGTTCGAATTTTTCCAACCACTGCTGTTTTCACCACGAAGCATTGCGTTTTACTTTAATCACTCCACCTTCACCACTAACATCACCACCCCAACGTCACCGCCAACGCTTTCACCGCACCACCACCGCCACCGCCGCCGCCCGCCGCTTACATAAATATGCATCCAAGCGATTTTAGGTGTTCAATTAAAACGAAGCACATCAATTACAACCAATGGACAGGACACCCTAACTGATGCTTTTGGGTATATTTTGTAACTCACAGCATCAATACGAGACTTGGAGTAACTGTACCATACAACTTCTGGTATTGGAATCTAACGAAATTCCTTCCTAACACACAACGCAACGCACAAATGTAGGTCAACACAATATTGAGAGATGCTGAGGTAGGTATAGAAGCTTACAAATGTGCTTACAATCTTGCACGCATATATTGAAATGGAACCTCATAGCTTTATAGACTTAGAAGGATATGTGTATAGGGTCATTGGGAGCAGAGGAGCTGTAGCAGGGTAGGAAGCATCAAAACCTCTGCTTCGAACAGAAACGTGAACTTCATCTGAATATTAATTAAGATACCCCAAACAGGAAATAGTTCCGGTCGTATATGGTTAGTTGTTGGTGGTGGTCCATGTCTGACTGGCTAGAATCATATATAGCTAGCCTTTCCACTTAAGCACAGCAGGTGGTTCCATTTAGAGCCACAGCCTTATCCATATCCATTGCTTTCAATAATAGGTAGGTATACAGCCGTATAACTGGGGTGCAGGAATGCATTCCATTGGAATTTCTACCACTTGAAGGATATTACCAGCAGATGTTTGCATTGCATCCAATCCTCTGCCTCTGCCTGTAGCACCTTATTCGAATTGCGGAATTCATTCTACAGTGTGTAGCCTCCAGGACCTTCAGGATAATAGTGTTGGTGTTGCAATTTTTATGGCAATTCGCACATTTGTCGATGTTTAAACTATTTTTGCTTATCGTTCTCCCATCCTCAAACCCCCTTCCTCTCCCCCATAATCATCATCGTCGTCGGGCCATGGTCCCTAAGGTGCTCAGTTCAGGTTAGCAGGGGGCTGATGGGTTGGGTATATTGCTTAAAAAGGATCAACAGGGAGCAACAGAGGTGAGCCCATGAATAAATCAGAGCCTTACGTAGGCGTCGTTGGTCTTGCTGTTGTGAATAATTAAAGCCACATGGTGCATTATGATGATTAATTGCTATAAAAATGCGACTGCATGCCAGGTGTACTATTTAATACACAACAACCCAAAAACAACACAAACAACAACGACTACAACGAGAACGTCAAAAAATTCAGAAAACAAATTGGCCCTGGTCCAGCTTTTTTGGAGAAGAAAATATTGAATTAAATATTTAGTCGAATTGCAAAATGGCTTGCATAGGTATGAGGGTTTATATATGAATGAGAATAATGACTTCTTGGAGAAAAAGAAGGAACAAAATTTATTGTTGAAATATGCTTCCAACCTACAGAAGGGCTTTAAGATTTAGAGATTTTGTAATAACTTAAACAAATTTAAATAACACCTACATCTATTAGGAATTCATGCCTTTAGAAAAGTCTATATAAAGGTTGGTAAATTAAATTATATTTGTAAATAGAATGAATATAAATTCCAATTTAATTGAATTAAATAGAATAACCACCACCCACAGAAATATAGTTTCTAAAGAGGTATTCCGGATTCAGAGCAATAACCTTTTATATTTCAGTTTGAGAAAAGAACGATTTATTCGATTTCGATTTTGGAGTTTATTTATAAGGATAACGTGGACCTTTAATGTGGAATGATAATACATTTTTAGAAAATCAATGTCGGAAAATTATGACTCTACATTCTTAAAATCACTTGCAGGGACAGCAAAATTGTTTTGGGATCTTCATATAGACCTAAGAAAATTATTGATACCACATCATTATTAACTAAGCCAGATGAGTAGGCTAATACATATATCGCCTTATATTGGATTAGGAGGAGAATTTAATAGTAATCTGATCTTAGAGTCCTTACTCACTGATGATTTGAAAGCTCTCAATTTACAAAAATACATCTACGCAAACACACTTTACAAGAGAATCAAGTACCCTGCTTGATGCATTTTTTGTAAGCCATTTAAATAAAGTTCCTTACTTTGACCAACTATCTGCGTCTTGTTTCTTTTATCATGATCTGCTGCACCTAACTTTTGAATGTGAACCTTTAGTTTCTTGTAATAGTTGAAGCTTTAGGGGCTTCAAAAATATAAAGAAGTATCACTTAAACACGACCTTATGTCAATTGATTGGTCTCTAATTTCTAGAATGATATATGTTGATGATCAACTTGCATTTATTCAGGAAAATTTAATCAAGTCCCAATTAAAACAAAAATCTTGAGATGCAAAGCCTCTCCTTGGTTTGCCAATAATATAAAAACACTAATCAATCAACACAATACGGCACATAAAACATGAAAACGTTTTAGACTGGAAGTGTTTCGAAGAACTTATAACGACTTGAGAAACAAAGTTGTGCATGAAATCAGGGAATCAAAAAATTTTTATTAATCTTTTGGACTAAATCTTTCTCTGCCTGGTAATAAGCTTTGAAAAAATTTTAAGAATATTGGCGTTCCTCTAACGCTAATGAATTTGACAAAAAAGTCAATGACCATACCTCAGCTATGAACAGATCGCTAAAAATTGTTTGTCCACTTATACATATAAGAGGAAAGAGGAAACAACAATGGTGGGCCTCAGAGCTTGACTCGCTCAGGAAAGAATGCAGGAAACTTTTCAACTGGGCCAAAGCCGCAAGACTAGCCTTTCACTGGGACTCTTATAAAGAATCCCTAAGAATCTACAAGAAGGCACTAAGGAAATGATCTTCTTGGAGATCCTTTTGTGGCGCGATAGAACAAACTTCTGAAGCCTCTAGGTTACGGAAAATTCTTTCAACTAGTCCAGTTATGCCAAGCTGCTTGAAAAATGCAGACGGCTCCTAGACAAATTCAAGTAATGAATCGCTAAATTTACTATTGGACACTCACTTTCCTGGTAGTTCTCTGACCGAAACTTGCAACAATTATATACGTTAAAGTTCAAATACAACATATTCACAAGGTCTGATCACACAGGATAAGCGACAAGCTCCAATGGGTTCTCAACAGCTTCAATCCATTTAATTTGCAGGACCAGAACATTCTCACAAAATTGCACCAATCCTTAAGGCAATTTTTACCAGTTCTTTTTACCTGGTCCATGTTCCCTCGACATGTAGAGAAGTTAAAGTTGTTTTTATACCCAAAGCAGGTAAATGCTCGCAAGTCGATCCTAAAGATCTATGACCTATAAGCCTATCAAAATTCCTTCTTAAGACATTGGAAAGATTGATTGATATTCATTTAAGGGCAAGTATCGATACAAGACTTCTGTCTTCGTCGCAACATGCCTACTGTAAAGGTAAATCGGTGGAAACAGCGTTACACACTTTAGTACGCACCATCGAATATTCCCTCCATCATAAAGAGTTCACTATGGTTGCTTTCCTTGACATCGAAGGTGCCTTTAACAACGTAGACACATCTGCACTAACATCTCTAAATGTAGAGACTTCGCTTCGGGAGTTAATTCATTTAATGCTGAAAAGCAGAATAATTAACTCAAAACTGGACAACTCTTCTAGTAGACGATTCGTTAGTAGAGGGACACCGCAAGGTGGTGTTCTATCCTTTCTCCTCTTGAACCTAGTGGTGAATGAAATTCTAACTAGTCTGGATGTGGGGGGGTTCAAAGTGATAGTCTATGCGGAACACGTTGCTATAGCAGTTTCAGGAAAATCAAAAAAGCTACTGTAGCTCTCTTTTTATGCAAAAAAGCTATACCAAAGAACCGTAATGAGTACGGACCAATAGCTTTTTTATCGAAAGTTCTTGAGAAAATCTTAAACACGCAAATAAGACAATGCTTGGATCAAAATGAAATATTATGTCCAAATCAATCCGGGTTTCGCCCAGGTAATAGCTGCACAACAGCTCTCATAAATGTAGTAGAAGAAATTAGAGAGAGTCTTGATAAGAACCATGTAACTATCCTCACACTTTTAGACTTCGCAAAAGCATTTGACATCGTTGACCACCATATTGTATGCACCACACAACGAGATAAATTCTAGTTCGTGTCATCATCAGTGGAACTATTTTGTTCATATTAATCTTCAAGGTATCTAGCAGTCGTTGCTAATATCAAACTTCTACCTTCCTTCTGCTTAGTCGAGGTGTTCTCCAAGGATCAACTCTTCTATTTACTATTTTTATGAATGAACTGCCGTCTCTAGTATATAACTCATTTCATATGTATGCTGACGAAGTTCGACTTCTATATAGCTGTTCTTTAGGAAAATGAAGGTTATGAGATAAATGAAGAATAAGGGCTCTTTTTAAACCCAACCAAAACAAAATGTGTTATTATTTTCAGAAACCCATTAGGAACGACGTATTTTCCCTCAATAGTGTTTAACAATATTCTTGTTCGGTTTGTTGAATCTGCGAAAAACCTAGGAGCAGTATTAAACTGAAACCTTACCTGGACTCTATACAAACCACATAAATACGACAATTGGAAGAGGGTATGGAGGCTTACGAATGTTATGGGCCACCCAAGATATTACGCCAATCAAAACATGAATGATAATAGCTAAATCAGTTCTCATTCGCCTATTACTATACGGTTGTGAAATTTTTAGTAATTGTGGTTTCAGGAAGAAAAAGGAGCTTAATGTTGTTTATAACAGTGTGGCAAGGTATGTCTTTGGTCTGCGGAGATATGAACATATTTCTGCATACTTGCAAAATAATACATGGCGCCTCCCTTAAAAATCGTTCAACTAGAAGTTATGATCTGACTCCATTACGCTATTCTAACCTTATTTCTACTCGTCAATTTTTTTAACACGCGGTTCGATTGTTCAATTCCCTCCCCTTGCCCATAAAGATGATTGGATGCGGCACTCGGTTCAAGACGAGACTTAGACAATACTTTGGATAAACCTTTTCCATTATATTTAACTTATTTTATTACCTTTCTATTGTTAAATGCAACTTTTCTTTCTTTTTTTACCTTTAAAGATATTGTATCCTATTGTGGAAGCTAATTCCATCAAAATAAATAAATTAATTCCAGTGTGAAAGAGAGGCCCATAGGGTGTTTTTTAGACGTGTTATTTTCAAATAAAACGCATATAATTTAATGTTATGGTCGTTATGGATAAGAATTCAGCTTTATTATAAAGATAAGGCTTTGTATTATGTTTCAAAATGATTTTGGGCAAGTGGCCACGAGATTCCTCTTATATCCGTATGAGGCTAAAAAGGGCCCAATATTTTAAGACATCAATAGTGTCGGACTCATCTGCGTACACAAAGACTTCACAAAAAATATTCCAACGGCGGTATTAAATAACACGATCTTTCAAGCTACACAACAGGCCCACGATAATACCCTTACCAAAACCTTCCTTCATTTAATTGATGAACAAAACTATTATTTTGGTAATAAATGTGTAAATCTTGCAAAACGTTGTTCAGGAGTAAATTTAATAATAATGAAATGCCAAACCAGACTAAGATTAAATCAAGTAACAACTGTGAAATTGTTCAAAGTTTCAAGTCAATCGGTTAATTTTTTTTAAGCCTGGCCAAATTTAAAAAATGCGATATTGCAATATTATTGTAATACCTTCAATACTTATATTCGATAACCAAGTACTTAAATGTTTCCTCTCATTATCTTTTGGGACATCATTTTAAGGACATTTAAAAACATCGAAGGCGTTAGAGAAGACGGTTTGCCGCCGAACAATTTTACATTATATAGAAATAGCATTGCAATTGTAAAATATTTTGGACTCGGAAAAGTCTATAAAGCTCGAAACAGCTTTAATACAAAATAATGGTATTAAAATTTCCGTTTTTGGGCTTTCAGCTGATTTTTAATGAAAAAGGGTAGAGAAACAAAAATGAAAGACATTGAACTAGTAAAAATAAAACTCGAATAATTTGAGATTACAAAAAAAACTGAAAAAAAAACTCAATTAAATTGAAGCCAAATTCATTTGATTTTTGGATCTTATTGAGTGAAGGTATTTAGAGACGAAATCTTTAAATTTGTCTGCTCTGTTTTCCATTTTCTCATTTTCTCATTTTTTTTAATCTACTATTTGTTTCACACTGGGTCCCTCTCCTGGATCACTGCAACAGATACCTTTTATTTGAGTTATAAATATTTCTAGAATGAACTTCCAAAGATTAATCGAGAAATACCAAATCGATTTTCAAAAGTGGTTTAAAATTTCGTCAAGAAATTGGCCTCTTTTTTCTCTGCGTTTGTTTTGCTTTAATTTTTGAAATAGGGAACTCTTCAATTATGTTTTTGATATTTTATTTATTTGTAGATAGCAACTTAAGAACAAGTATTAGATTCTGGAAATTAAAGCGAAGTCACTTTATTTATTTAACGCCAAGTTGAAAAACAAACAACAAAATCTCTTACAACTTAGCTTTGCGAACGGGTCTCGATGTATTTTCAAATCACGAATATCATCGAATGTATGGAGGTATTTTAAAAATAGAATAAATAACAACGGAGCAAGGTGGCTACCTTGAGGTACACCAGAATTAAAAAAATAACGAATAGCGAATAATGGCCGTCAACCAGGGTTAAAAAATATAGACTAAAGTTCTTACATTAAACATCTCGTTCTATTAAACGCTTTTTATAGCAAAATACTTCAAATGCGTAGTTCTATAGGATATTCCGTTTTTTTTCTGAGTTCAAAGTATTAATTGATTCATTCTATTCTAGTACACGTTTTAAAAAAATTGAAAACGTGTAAAAATTGAAAACTTCTTCTCCTCACCACTTCTGCATTTCCAAATATCATGACTCAAGACTTTTCTAGATTAATAGTGGGATTTCAAGTTTACAATGCGCACTCAGTCGGTTCACCATTAACTGCATACCTTAGATAGGGTCGGAAAAGAAAATAATATCATCTGCGTAGATTCATGTCGGGAATGACAGCACTATACTGTCTCTCAGAAATTTAAGATGGTATTGAAACTATTAATTTGTCATGTATTAATTATAATTTAAAAAAATGAAAGGTCTGTTTTGTTTGTCTGTCAGTTTTGCGCCCTTCAGCCAAAAAGTCGGAAGCGATTTTTACAAAATCGCAGTGCGAGCTTTAGGAAAATAGGGAAGGATTAAAGTTGACATACCGATGCACATTGGTCTTAAAGATTTGAATATCAAAATTTTGATTAAAAACAGAGTTGTGTAAAGAACTCAACATTCTCGATCGGTTAAAAAAAATAATCTATCTACTTGACAGTACGTCCAAAATTGAGCGCAAAATTAAACTGAAATGCATTTACATAAGTACGAGTATTGTTTGAGGGAGGGAATGCAATTGGCTAATCCGACAGAACACTGTTTATAAAAATATCGTAAGAATAACGAAAGGCAAGACACATTTCGGCGAGTGACGTAATCGTTTCAGCTATTGATCTATTGACTAAGTAGAAGAAGTGAAAAATTTCTTGCACCGCGTCGGATAAATCCTAAGCACCTAGCAGCAATTTTGGCAATAACGAATACGTGATCATTCCATAAGAGGTGATCTGTGATACACATACCGAGTACTGAAAGTTGATTAGTTTACTGGATGCAAGGGCAGCTCATGGATAACGACATCGGGGGTGCGTTAAGCTTTAAGTAACTCAAAAATGGCTGTAAAGTTATAAAACTTTTTTTGAATGTACATACATTATTCACTTCAATTACATTTATATGCTCTGAACACATTCATTAGTACTAAAGACACGGAACAGCATTCTTTTATATATTGTTAAAGTTTTAGCCTGAACTTTTTATGAAATAAATACTTTAACTTTCTTTTCTATCCTGAAAGTCAAACTGTTTGGTCGTTTCATTTTATCACTTTTGATTTGAAAATGATTATTATTATTATAAGCTATTATTGCCTCAGTTTTATGATAACATTTATTTACATAGTTTTTTAACTAAATGTTTAAAGAAAAAGTATTGCTTGTTAAAATATAAGAATTTTAAAGACAAAAACTTACAGTATTAAAAACTATGCAATTATAAATTTGAAAGGCATAGGCCTTCCCCAAGTCCATCCATGTGCCTCTTTTTGAGGGTTCGTTATACCAATTTATGAATATTTATGATAGATCGTCACTCCATCGCTTATTCAATCATCTTTGTCTATTGTTTTTTATTTCCACTTCGTTGTCTTTAATACTCTGCATTCAAACTGTACAAAAAAGTTTATGTAATGATGTTCTTGTTTAACAACAAATTTCCCATTTAAAAAACTTCATAAACTATGCGATCAAAAATTGATCGTAAGGCTGCTTTCTGAAGAAAATTTCAGGACGAAAAATTCATTTTATGAAATAACAACCAAAATATAGCCTTATTTGTATATTTTTGTCAATATTTCTGCAGGTTCTTGAAACGTGCCCGATGAAAACCCTTTTATTCTACAACTGCTTTTGGATCTTTGTAAGTTCTTAAAAAGTATTGGGATACGAATAGATTGACATCAGTTTCCTGTCTCATTTCTGTGAGTATTTTCGTTCATCATAACATCAATTATGCTTTATAACTATGGATAATGTATAGATTCAATATTTTGCATAACTGTATAACTCTTAGCCTGTGAGAATACGAACCTAAAAATCAAAATCAGTTTATTTGAATTTTCATCAAAACCATATCCTATATGAAAATTAATTTATTCAAAGTCACAAAGTCACATTTATTTCGATTGCAATTTTATTCCGTTTGCTAAGTCTTTTTATTTTAGTGTATTTTTTTTTATTCACATTTTCATCCATATAATAATAATTATTGTAGTATGCAGATTTTCACATGGGAATTGTATATATGAACGATAAAATTAATTAATACATGCAGATTGAACGAGCAATCCCCAGGGACGATTATATTGTGGATGTTATGTGGTCCACAACTGTACGGCCAATAGGACGACGTGGTTCAGTGTTTTTGGTGAATATTGTAAATGAAATTGAACCCTTTTTGTATTTATGTAGAAAGGTTTTGAAATGTAGCCGAAAAGCTAGTTAAAGCATTTAATTGACCATGTTTATGAATTGAAAATTGAATACTATACCATCGATGTTTTGAATTGAATTCCTGCAGTCGTTAAATTGTATTTTACCATATATTTTGATGAAAGCGATAAAAGCTTAATACTCGTACAATATCTTTGTTATTTGTTTTAGTTGACATCCTGAACAATGTATTGAAACTTATGTGAACTGTACAACATTTGTTTTAGAATTAATGAGTGCATTGTACAATATTCGTTATAGGCTAATAAATAAAGCTGCAATATAAAGTAATCACATAATATAATAATTATGAATTGCTTTGCATTTACATCAGAAGAACCACGAAACTTTCTTAAAAGGACTTCTTCAAACACTTATTTTTTTTTTCATTTTTTTTTTGGTTATTTTGACGGCAATAACATTTCAAATGATTTTTCGAAAGTCAGCTTTAAGTTTTTCCAATTAATTCACATTTCTTAACCTAAGGCCATATAAACAAGGAAGCAATGTAAACTCACTTTAGAGTTATCAAATTTTTGAAGCGCAGCAGCAGTAAAGAATATTACCAACCAAAACTACCTTAATGAGATTTCTACGTTTACTTAATAAGTGCAGTATAAAGTTTGTTCTTTCTCTCAAAGTACAACATTAAATATTTAATCAAAGCCATATTAGTATACCGACGAGACGACTTTTTATAAATCTCTGTATTTTTTGTATGTTTTATTTTAATAAAAAGTTTGCACTATTTGAAAGGGAGAACGTCAGAATTGTTACACATATGGAATATTGCAGCAATTCGCATTTTAAGAAAGTGAATACTTTATGTAGTTTTTTGAAGTACCATAATCTTGAAAAAAAATACGGCTGTCAAAATTAAGCTCTTTTGGTTTGCAACAGAAATCAAACGGTCGTCCGCGTAATCCAAGTCCTTTAAATAGGATTTCAAAGTCCATTGGATCCCTCCGCTACCTGACAGAGCTGAGTGCAGTACATTGCTTATCACCAGCAAAAACAATATTGGCGACAGAATACAGCCCTGTCTGACTCCGCTTCGGATTTTCAAATCATCTGAAAAACCTACCATCGTGCAGAACGTGACACTTGGATCCATTATATGCTGCTTTAATAATAGCAATTAGTTTTTCTGGGATGCCTCTCCTCTGCGAAGAAGATATACTCCCTGTTAACGCTATCAAAGGCTTTCTCGAAGTCGATGAACAGCAGGTGTAGTGGTGATCAATATTCAATGCACTGTTCAATTATAATCCGCAGGGTGTTGAAATTATCAATGCAGGAGGATCCAGCGCGGAATCTTGCTTGTTCTGCACCGACTTTGGCCTCAAGGTGTTCTCTGATGCATTCCAGTATGACTTTTGCTACTACTTTGGCAACTGCAGGTAGAACACAAATTCCTTTCCAGTTTTCTCACTTTGTAAGATTTGGGAGCTTGACGATAATTCCCTTCTTCCACTCATGGGGGAAGCTTTCGTGGTCCAGGCTTCATTGACGTTGGCTGCTTATTAAAGTTTAGCGGGAATTCCTTAAATTCCTACCGCTTTGTTGTTTTTAAGTGCTTTAATTACGGCAACGATCTCATATTTACTTGGAGGTGCGGTGCGGATTCGGGGATTAGTTTTTTTCAGGCGCTTCAGAAGGTATCGTTGATTGCAAACTTACTTACTTACTTAAGGTGGTGCTACAGTCCTGTGTGAGCTAGGGCCTTACCCAACAAACTTCTCCATCTAGCTCGGTCTCTAGCTAGATTTCTCTAGTCTCCAAGTTGGGTGAGGCCACCTTCCACTTGTACGCGCCACCTGATCCGCGGTCTTCCTCTACTGCGCTGTCCTGTGGGTGTGGATTCGAAGACTTTCCGGGCCGGAGCATTGGTTTCCATGCGCTCTACGTGACTCAGCCATTTTAGTCGTTGGACTTTTTCCCTTCTGGCTAAGTCTACGTCGCTGTACAGCCCGTACAGCTCGTCGTTCCATCTTCTCCTCCACACCACTTCGATGATCACCCGAAGAATTTTTCTCTCGAAGCGACCCAAGGTGCTTTAATCCGCTTTTGTCATAGTCCATGCTTCTGCACCGTATTGAAGGACGGGGATGATAAGGGTCTTATATAGCAACACTTACTTTTACCACTCAATTGCTTTCTCAGTCCAAAGAAACAGCGGTTAGAAAGAGTTATTCTGCGTTTGAAATCAGCGCTGGTGTTGTTTTCTGCGTTTACAGCGGAGCCTAGGTAGACGAAGTCCTTGACTACCTCAAAGTTACGTCTGTCGATGGTGACGTTTTGACCAAGACGTCGGTGTTGTATGTCATTATACAGTTCGTCCCTGTATATGCTGTCATATGCGGCCTTGAAATCGATGAAGACTTCAGCTTAGGTATGGCAATCTTTACTTCATCTAAGTCGGTAGGACGGGATTATTGGCTTTCGTCGTCTATGTTGAATGCCTCTTCCTGTCTGACAGCGGAATTTGGTTCGTCGTAGCCGTTATGCAGCCTGCAGAAGTGATCCTTCCGTATCCTCAGCATTGACTGCGGTTTCACTATGATGTTTCCACTTTCGTCTTTACAGCCTTCGTTTCTAGTTGTATGTACGTGTGAATTTCGTTTCACCTGTTCATAAAACTTTCGAACTTCATTCCTGCTTTTATACTTCTCAACATCTTCGACCGCACGCTTCTCATGCTTTCTCTTTTCCTTCTGAGAAGTCGGCGTTCCTCTCACCTCTTCTGCTCGTAGAGCTCATGAGCAGCTCTCGTCCCTTTATGCAGAGCCGCTTTGCGTGTCTGACGTCTGTTGTTTGGCTGCATTTGCCTGCCGATATTCCTCATCAAACCAGGGGTTCCTTGTTGGTGGCTGCTTGAAACCCAGCACATCAGAGGCGGCTTATCTGATTGTATCTTGGCAATGTTGCCACTGGTTTTCGATACATTGTGTTGGAGGCAGAGAACTTCGAGAGAGCTTGCTTGTAACTCAGTAGGAAAAGGATTTGGTGATCTCTTGCGATTGTAGCCGTTCGACGTTGTACCTTCTCCCAGCACCTCCCTGTTTTGCCTTGGGTCTGGAAACCCGAAATGCTACCTTGGCTACAACGAGATAGTAATACGAGTCGATGTATGCTCTTCGGAAAGTTCGGACATCTATGATGCTGGAAGCGTGTCTGGCGTGCGTCGATCGCAATATGGTCAATCGCGTACTGGCTACCATGACGTTTCACCCCCCAGCAAAATCTATGAGCCTGAATTCGCTGTCGGAAGTGTTGTCGTGCAGGCTGTTCATCCCGATTATTCCACCAAAGATGTCTTCCCTTCCTAGCTTGGCATTAAAATCCAGGCCCAGGACAGTTTTAATATCGTAGCTAGCACAGCTTGTTGCTTATGGTCATGAGGCGCTCATTGATGCACCTTTAGCTCAAGACTTCTTGTCTAAGTCTGGCTCCAATGACAAAGCCGCATCCAAATAAGCGCTGCTGGTTTTCGCGGTACCAGTCACCATAGCAAATATCGCAGTTTTTCATCCTCTTTTTGACGGCCCATCCTATAATATTTCTGGATGGCGGTGATGTCTGCTTTATAGCAGTCTAGGGCCTCCGTCAATTCTTCGGCCGCACGTGGTCTGTTAAGGGACCTAACATTCCCATATTCGTTGTCCTTAATTCGTTTGCGTTGGTTGTCAACAGTAAATCAGTCCGTATCCGAGGCCTGTTGGTGCTTCCCAACTATATTCCTTGAGGGTGAGTATTATTTTTGAAAATAAACAAGGCAGCGGTATTCTTCACAGTGAGAAAACTCAAGAATGCAGAATAGGTTTTTGCACTTGGAGGAGATAATCGTTCTTTATAATTTTGGACAGTACACTAAAAATTCTTAGAAACTATAGCTCCAGCTATTTTAAAAGTGAATTAGTTTGATATCTCTTACATCCTATCAGCTACTTTTGAATTGATTTCTTGATTCTAATAACAGCCAATGTAACGCTACTTAAGAAACCATAGAAACTAGCAGAAAATTTGACCCACTTCCATCAAATACAAAATGAATTTAATGTTACCGAAATATAAAATTGTTGTTGAAGAACTTCGGTTCTATCGAAAACAATGGTTTATAAGTAGTACTAGGTGCTAAAAGGGGATCAAGAAGACTTTGGACATTTTTTAAGAGCATCAAAATCAAAAAATCGGTTCTCCAAAATCGTCGATTGAAATTTCGGAAAATTAACTGAACTTGTTGAATTATCAGAAGGATCACTGAAAACCATTTAGAGCAAATATTTGGGCCTAATGGTTCCGCAGCCAACGTATTTGCTTCACTTAGCAAGATTTGAATTCTGGGTATCGGCTTGGGAGGTTGCTCCGTTAAGAAAAGTGACTCAAGAGAAGTAATAAAAACTGAAACGAAGAAAGGAATTAAAGGCTTTAGTCAAAAGTAGAAAAAACGAATTTAACAATTCTGTTCCAGCATACTAATTTTAGCAGACTAAAGAAAGGATTTATTAATGAATGCTCGGTATTTTCTGGAAATCGACAACCTGCGATCAAAAGTTCCTATAACAACTCTGGCTTCAATTTTACTTTACTTTAAGACGATAAGCACTGCATTTTGAAACTCCTGTAGCTGTTATTCCTTACAGTGCGTACCTACGAGTATATGAATTCAAAGTGTATACATAGTTTAAGGCGTTATCCGTGGTAAAATATGCCAAAATGTTAAATAATATTCAAATAAATGGAATTCTTAGTTGTAATTCTCAAGCACTTGGCATTTTATTTTGTATATAAGAACGTAGTATATAGGTATAGTTCCTTACAGTCGAAATAAATATATGCAAAGAATTGGTTATATTATTGTTAGCATATGGCAATAGCAAATATATAATCAACAACAATTTTGTGTTAGTATAGAGCAACAAAGCAAAAGCAATCTTCATTAAGATATTATTGAATTTATTTTATTAGCCTCAACATCCTTTGTGTTTATTAAATATCCTGGCATTGGCGTATAGGTATGTAGTTAGTTAGTTAGTTGCTTGAAGCAATCGATTTATTCATAAGCAATTTACCAACTGTCACGGTTTAATGCATTCAACATCTACGAGAGTTTAGGTGTAGGTATATTCAATAATTCCAATAGGAAGGACGAGAAGGACCCTCATTTGTGGTGTGGCAATTTCTTAGACAATCCAATGACACCATGGCCACAAATTTTATAGGCAAGGCGTTTACATCAGGCTATACGTACCGCCACCGCCACCAACCGGGCATACCTTCCTGAGACCTACATATCTTCTCAGATGTGTGGTAAGAATAGGATGGTGTGGCATCGGTTGTGGGTGAGAGTGGCAGCCGGCGTGGTAAGTGATGGTATGGATGTTTTAAGGCAAACGAACAAAGGATAATCATAAATTTTCCAAAACTACATATACGATTTTGTTGTTGTTGTTGAGCTGGTTGCTGGTATCCAGTTATTGTAAGAGAAGGGAACAAGAGGATTGCGCATATATTTGAGTATTGATATAGTAGAGGTATGCTAATTGAATAGAATTGACCAGAAATCAGCTTGAATTTCAAATGTCCTTGTTACACCCAAGTACCTATCTATGCCTTCTAATATTCTGTAGGTTCGAGTATGTGTTGCACATATAATAGCGTGTATGGAATTCAAATATAAATTGCATCAGGAGATGCGTTACGCATATATCCTTTGCTTTTGTAAATCTATTTTATTAAGAAGATATTAATTATTCAGTATTTTGTTCGTTACGTATCTATGCATAGACTATTTCTCACGATCCTTATATTCAAAGAAATGATATAAACACAAGTATGAATGTAGATTTCATTTGATAGATGTTATCTTGTTGAACTGTAGATACGGTTTGGTTCGTATATCTTTGTTCCTTTTCAAGTGTCATACATCATTGATCAAATTTGAATTTTTGCTAAGGAATTTCAGATGAACATTCTATAGAGATTTCAATTGAAATTCCAAAATTAGAATTGAATAAATGTTGATACAATATAGCAAAACACTGATGGTGCAGGAAATTTTAAGTGGCTTTATGTATTATAAGAAAATTGAATAATGAATTTGCTAGATTTAAAATTTATTTTGAAAATAAAATCAAGTTTCTACAAAAACTTTTAAATAACTTTGAAAAGAAAGTCTAAAACATATTTTTTTTTAAATCCTACAAAATTAAGCAAAATAAAATCATTGGATTTCTAAGATTTTAATAAGTTCTATAGTTAGGCCAGGAGTATTAATTAAAGTATTAAAAGTATTGCAAAATTACACCTGGTAGACGGAAACAATCCGGAAAACCAAAATCCCGAAATCCCAAAATGAGGAAAATCTAAAATACAGAAAATCCGGGTTGGAATTTTCCGGTTTTTATATTTCCGTTTCATAAAATCCCAATTTTTAGACCCTTTTTTTATTTTGCATTTTATAATCCAGATTTTTTTAATCCCGCTTTTTGTAATCCCGTTTTTTATAAAACCCCTTTTTTACTGTCCCGATTTAACAATAATGTCTTTAGTGGTTTAATTTTTAAAAATCACATGACTTTTTAAAATTCAACAACTAGTTTTGATTGCAAAAAAGAAATTATTAACATATTATTTATTAATATGTATTATTAAAAATGTTACATTTTTCTAAATTCATTTTATTGTAACCTTTAACAAATTAAGGATATCAAACATTAATTATATAAACTAAAGTAATATTATTTTATAACAAAACAAACTCAAATCAATTAAAAAAGTTTACTGTTTTCAAGAATACTGTTTTCATAATTATTTTAGTTCGACGCACACAACTCAGTTTTACTCGGATTTTAAAGAGCGGGATTCCGATACGCTTCTTAATTTAATATTCAAACCTTTGACTTCTATTGTTACTTAGTTTTATTCACGTATTTTGTAAACAAACAGGATTTTAAACATCAGCGAAATTCTAATTGATCAGGATTTTGAATAAGCGGGATTTTAAAATACGGGACTTTAAAATATCGGTATTTTAGAAGAAGGGATTTTAAAACTATTTTTAAGGGACCTTCTAAAAACAGGATTTTAAAAAGTAGAATTCCTATAAGCTCCCCAAAAATCCAATATTAATAAAACCCGAATATCCCGAAATTTCGAAAAGAAAACAAATTTCCGTAAGGATAAAATCCCGAAAGTGATACTAAGTAATTTTGTTATGATAACATATGTTTACTTTCATTTGCCTATATATTTCGGGATTCTAGTTTTTTGGAATTTTGGAATCTCAGTATTCTGGATTTTTGATATTTTGGATTGTGAAAATCGGGATTCTAGATTTTCTGTCCCCAACCCTTTGCTATTAATAGAATTGGCTTCTATATAGCAGGATGATAGGAAAAATACCTTCAGGTCTCTGCGATTCATAATTTTAGTTAAAACCCCATTTTATCCTATCCACTTATAAAATACTGGTTCGAAATTCGTTTCCGGAGCGATTTGTTAGCACTATAACTGAAACCCGAGAAGTGTAGGTTTTTTTATTAGAATTTTCGTAAGTCTCGCTGACTTTAAGAGCTGCGCTTGACTTGCTGAGTTTTTGCTTTAAAGCTTCTTTGACTTTAAAAAAAGACGTCCTAGTTACAATTTAGTCTATTGCACTTGGCAAAATTGAAAAGTCTTCTGTTGTTTCTTTTTTATGCTATAAAGCTCGATTATTCACCAAGCTAGTTTATTGCCTATTTTTGAGGTAGGTTTTAGAGAACAACTTTCCTCTAAAGCCTTATGTAAAATTTTTTAAATTTCTGATGGGATTTTGTCTTTACATCCCTTTGCTCTTGTGGACCTTTATGGTTTCTAGTATTAGTATAAAAGAAATACAAATTCTATAAGATCGCAGAACGTGGTTTTTCGAACACTCTCCATTGATCTTACAAAAAGTTACTAGAGTACTGACTATACAGTAAAATCAAAATCATTCATTTAACAAAAGCTGGTGTAATACAGAAGTGGTATTGATTTTTCGGTCCGTCTGAAAACATCACTTCTGTGCCTTTCTTGGTCTTTTCTATTATTACCACCTCTCAATCTTGGCATTGGAGATCACAGTATCAGAAAGTATCTTTCAAGCCGATCTTTTGGCATTGTGGGTACCTTCATTAGAAGTTCACTTATTGGTGTGCTTAGAGTTTTAATCTCATTCCTGTTGAAAAATTCTCGAAGCCAGTCAAGAGCTGTATAAGTTGTCATTGATCCTTTAGAGCCTCCGTAGGTGCTGCCTATGTTCAAGAAACCTTTAATATTTTCCTCATTTTATTTGCCAAGGAACGAGCTTGGACTTCTAGCTCTTTTAGAGGATCTCGTAGATGGTTTCGGGTTTTTCCGATTACTCAAGCTTGGACTGTCATGCCAGAGGTCTTGGGTTCGATCAATGCCTATGTCTTCCAATTTTTTTTTTCACGTGTACTGCCTTTTGCGAGGAATTGAACAATTATCCAAGAGTAATTCTTGTCATTAAAAATGATCTCTCCGTTTAGATTAGGCTTTAAACTGTAGGTCCCCTGAGTTCTAGTTCTCAACGGACTGTTGCACCAAACATGTTTTTTTAAGTTCTCTCATTCCTTATTGGTAGTGAATTGTTGCCGTTCGTTCATGTTTGTTATTACTGTCTTCACTCTTTAGTCTCTGAATGGATCTGTTGAGGGCTAGCTTCTCCATTTCTGTTACGAATTCAAGCAAAGCACCTAACCTTCCTCCAGAATTGCGTTTATTTATTTCCGTAGTTGGTCATATGCTTACGGCTGACTAGCTACCATTTCTACTTTCTACCTCCAGCGAAACATTGCATTGTATTCGAAGTTGCAGACAGGAGATCATTAATAAAAATGAGAAAGATTGTTGGAAAAAAACCAGAGCTCTAGAGTACACGAGTGATTTTCAAACTTTAAGCCATTTAATACTTGATGTATCTGAAAAGTTATAACTAATCCAATGAAGGCGAAATTCATGAAAATCGAAGGCACACATTTTTCATAAGGTGCTAAACCCTATCAAATGCTTTCGAAATATCAAGCGCAATAATCTTATTTTCTCCAAAACGATTTAAAGGTTTGCTTCTTTTTTTGGTCATTACAGAAATAACTGGTACAAAGACCATAATGTGGCAAGAGCTAATAAGCAATATCATTTCTTACGTACGAGTATTTGGCAAGGCAAATATTTTGAAAAATGTAGTTACTCATTAATTGACATGTGTCTCAGTTTTTTCTAATATTTTATAAAGTTGGTCGTGTTAGATGTTTTCAAAATTTGGATTTAATCCACCATTACGTGCTAGCGTTTCCCATTGTTGTACACAATTACTTTTCTTTATTAGCAGGTAGGAGAGTATTGTTTTTGGCAGTATTTGCTCATCCATTCTCATAACTTTCTGCACATAATCAAAGTGTAATTTGAGTGTCTCCAGAAAGAGTGGTGGCATCCCCGTCTCCAGATGAATCATGTAATTGGGAGTGCTATTTGGTAGTTTGAATACTCTTTTGACACAGTATCGTTGAAAAAATTCAAAAGTAGTATATGAGCGGTATCCCCCACACTTGTGCTCCATATAGCGTGATGGATGTTGCAGTTGCACGTACGATTTTTAGTTTTGCGCTGTGGTTTAGATATTTATTGCCTATGCATCTTTCCCCAAACTGAACCGATAGCACGCTTTGCTTTTGATAATTTGGTTAAACAATTTTTTTCATATTGAAGTTGGCTGTGATAAGAACTCCCAGATATTTATGTTCTCTCACGACTTCTATCTGCTCTCCTTCATACTTCCACTGCTCACTTCTTGAGTATCTCCCTCCACCATTAATAAATAAAATAAATAGAAGTGAGCTCAGGATGCATCCTTGTTTTACCCCCATCATAGTTGCAAACTCTTCCGAAACGCATTTTCCATCCCAGACCATCATCGCTAAGTTATTGTCGTACAAGGCTATCAAAATTCGAATCATTCTAGTCGAAATACTGACCATATAAAGTTTGTAAAATAGTGCTTCACGTGGTACAGAATCAAAGGCAGCACGGAAGTTCACAAACAAGGTATACAAGTTTTTATTTCTTTTCAAATATGTACATCTCGGCAATATTCATAAATATGTGATCTATAGTTGAATAGCCTTCTCTAAATCCTGCCTGAAGCTCATTAAGTACCCGCGTTTCTTTTACCCAATTAGTTATCCTGTTGTAAAGTAAGGCACTAAAAAGTTTCGAAGAAGTATTTAGAAAAGATATTACTCTGAAGTTCTGTGGGTCGTTATAATCTCCTTTTTTTGTGTAGGGGATATATTTAAGCCTTCCTAAAACTCATTGGAATATTCCCACTTTGGTATATTTTATTGTATTCTTCCGTGAGCGCTATTGCAAATTCAGGTGTACAGTTTTTATAAAACTCGAACGGAATTCTATCTTCTCCTAGGGCCTTGTTTACTTTCGAATTTTTAATAGTGTTCTGGACTTCATCTATAAAGTGAACGGAGCATCTAACATATCATCTAGAAAGAGAGGCACTGCGTATTGGTGTGTTAAAGTTAACGGTTCAGTATTAAGAAGATTCTGAAAATGGATTCTTAACTGTTGAGCCTGTAGGTTTGGAGCGATGGCAAGTCTACTTCCATTTAATTTTCTTACTGCCTTCCAAAAGTCAGAGGAAGAGCTAGCAGATCTTATCATTTGAACTTTCTTCTGTTCAACAGCTATCTTTTTAGAACGGCATAATTTCTTGTATACATATATAATTTTTTGAAGATATCCGAGTTATGTGATCTTAAGAACTTTAGGAGTGCAAACGATTTCTACCTTGCTTTCGTGCATTCGTTATCGAACCATTCATGTTTCTTTTTTCTGGTCTTATTTGCTGTGTTTTGTTTTGCTGGTGCAGATTTCTTAATTATATCAGTGAGAACTTCAACGTCTACAGAAACTTCTGATCTTGCTAAAATATCGAGTCTAGCATTAAGATTAAGCTGGTACAAATCGCGGTTTTTTTCATTCCAAAACAATTTAGGTAGCAAGTTGAGAAAATTTGAATTATTCGTGTAGTTTGCAGAATTTGGCACTTTAATTATAATTTCCATGGGCATGTGGTCAGAAAAGATTTGCAATCCTATTTTAAAGTCATCGATAATTGAATTCCAGTTTCCAGCAATAAAGCAATAGTCGATTACAGAGCATGATGTTCCACGTAGAAATGTAAACTCGCCGTTAAGATCGCTGTCGCAACTTCCGTTTAAAACTTTACAGTCAAACGTATCTGCTAAATCCATTATTTGTTCACCTTTTTTGACACACATTTCATCTTTAGATCTACGTTTTGCATCAAAAGTTGTATGGGTGTATCCGCTCGAAAAATTGTTCGGTGATAAACATTATCCTTCCGTTGAAATGTCCAATAATCATTAGGTCTGACGTATTTAAATTATTTAGAAAGTCATTAAGTTTTTCAAAGTCAGATTCCCAGTGGCTGCAGTTTAAGTAGGTAGGTACGATGTAACGGACACAACTATTTTTCTCCAGTTTGATAACACATGCTTCATTAATCTCTTTAAATTCGAATTCTACTGCTTTAATGTTTGTACGGTAGACAAAAAGCTCTCCACCACTACCTCTTCCAAAAATACTTGTTTTAACAGCGCATTTCCACTTTGCTTGCAAATACTCGTGTGAACGTACATCGAAGTTCCCCAGTACAGCGGTTGTTTTTGTTAGCTGGCATGATGTTGAATTTCCTGAACGCACTCCCTTTGACGTTTGAGCTTGACTTTTTACTGACATTTGATACACATTGTCTTGATTAAGAAGATCATTCATTAAATTTTCAAGACCTGCAGGCAGAGCGCCAAACATTCTACCTATAACACTTAATCCATTGTCGTGACCACATTTAAGACCTTCAACAGTGTCCCAAGTGAGCCTGTCGTCTCTAAGAACAATTTTCTTTTGTGTGTTTGCCACAAGTACAGCGTTTCTGGTCGCCACTAGCTTGGCCCTCCTTCTGCGCATGTTGTAGGGCATATCCTTGGTAATACGAATGTTTGTCTCCTTGAGTTTTGTCGGGTTTCGGAGTACTGCCCAAACGGATTCCCGACATCTCATTTTACCGATCACTGTCTCAGAACGAAGGTCTCGACTGGGAATGCTGTATGCGGTGTCTACGTCATTTATTTTACCAAGTAGCTCAGCATATATGAATTTTGCCCTGTCATTCATGTCAATGTTTTGATCATTAGGTAGGTGTGCGATTAGGTTTGATTCTGTGTTTTTTAGCGTAATTTTGTCCAGCTGCAGTTCTAACTGCTTATTTCGTGACTCCAGCTGTTGAAATTTGTTATTTATTTCTTCGTATTTTACTTTGATACTAGATATTTCATCTACAAGCAGCTGTAGATCAGCCTTCGACGCGAGTTCCTTGCAAAGTTCTTTGTTTTTTTCTTCTAGTATTTGCTTGAAAGTTTCCATACTCATGCCTGATATATTGTTATTTGCTGTCATTTCGAGTAAACTGAAGCTGGAACTACGCTTTAAGTTGTTAATATGCTCAAGGGAGGTTTCAATTATTCCACGTTTCTTTGTGTTCAATAAGTTGGGTTATAGAAAAAACAGTACAGAAATGGTATATATTAGTCTAACTGTTTTCTGATTTGATTCTATTGGAAGATTTTGAAACAAAAGATTCACAGAAAAGTCCTCTTACAAAAGAAATCAAATGTGCGTGATTTAAATTTTACTCTTATCTGAAGCTATCAGCTTTAACAAAACAATTCTCCTATAAGTCTTCTCTTATTTAACGCAAACAATCCAACCAAACACTTAAGATTTATAATCATAGATATTATACAAGTACCTTCCTCCATTTGTCTTTCCAAAAAAGGTTTTCCAACAAAGTTCCACCCCTGATCCCCAAGAATTGTTAAATATATCTAAGGCAACCCTCTTTAGATACCACAGCTTCCACTTGCTCTCTTACTTGATGCAATTGCTTGGTTTACTTCTTCTCTATAAAGCATTATATTATATGTACAGTTACCATATAGACTATAGAGAACATTTTGAAATCATGGAATTATTTATGTTGACCCAGTTCCCTTCAAAACTTTAAATCCTATAGCACTTGACAATTTGTAGCTAACACTGATTCCATACTTGGAATTCAAAACTGTTACTGGGACAAAAACAACAACACCAAACTTACCCACCATAGATACTTAAAGTAGGTAGGTACAGAAGTAAAGTTTTAATAAAACAAAAAAAAAACTAAAAAACACGAGCTGAACTTTTGACCTTGTCCTTATGGAAAGTAAATTCGGAACATGAGTTCTGAATTTAAGCCTCCTCTGAAATTCGAGAATAATGTGTGAGTCTTTTGAATAAGTGAATCGTAAACGTATTCGAAAATAAAATTCAGATTTAGTTTATCCGGACTACGGGTCTGGGGTATGGTTAACTTGTGGCAAGCAGTAAGCAGCAAGGAAGGGTGGTATGCCAAGGCAAGGCAAGGTTATGTGATTCACATAGATAAAGAGGAATAGGTACCTGATGATGCCTTCCTTCGTTCGTTCACACCCGAAAGCATTAGTCTTGTGTGCAGAAATTGCTCGAGATACTTTTTTATTCTCCATCTTCTTCATATGGAGGTATTTCCGGATGCTTATGGGTTGATTCTTGGATTTTAATGGCACATTTATAGATGGCAGACATAATATTCAATTTTACCCAAATCCAAATTCAAGAACGAACGAAAAAAAAATAAAGTGGAGAGATAGGAAGGATAAAAGGAGTCGGGGGGAATATGGATTATGGTTAATGTGCACTTTATGTGTGATGTGAGATGTTAGATGTTGGAGATGAAGGAAAAGGTGTAGTCAATTATGGAAGCGGATGTAAGTGCGGGATAAGCCATAGATATAGAATATATACATACAGCTTCTGATTTATCGCTCTATTGCGTCATATTTCAAGGATGCTGAATGTTGGGCAATATTCTTGAGCGATGATAAAGCAGAGGATAAATTGCTATTGATGAAGACAGCAAGACAGTAAATTGCTTCTTATTTCCCTTGTACTCGTATCTATGGAGGCAGTATATATGATGATGCCAAATGCCATAGGGAGTTTAATTTTTAACCACTCAAGCTTGATGGTTATGTGTGATATGAAACACATATGAACTTATATTTACCTTTAGATACAGGGTATAATGTAAGGTGATCATAAATAATATCTGATGTACTCGTATATCTGCAAGTGTAAAGAAAATTTAATTAAGGGGAAAACATTTTCCATTGGTTTGTGAAATTTGATAGTTCACAAGTTTCACATTTACCAAATTACTTTCTTGCAATAAAATATGCATAGGATAAATTATCAATTTGTGGATTCAGCTTTGAAATTAAAAAAACCTTATACTTTTCTCCTGAATTTAAAAGTTCAGAAAAGTCAAAATAATGAAAACTCAAAGACAGCCCAGAAAATTACATAATCTTCAAAAAATCGATTAAGGGAATTAATTGTCCAATAATTAATTAATAAATTAGAAAACACTGGTTTCAACAGAAAACAAGAAAAGATCAGGCCGCCCTTGTATTTTCTCTGAAATGGGACATAATGCGAAATTCTGAAGGAAGAGCGAAAACAACCAAAATAAGTCTTCCAAATTCGGCCAAAAATACTTTCGGAAAACATTTAAGCGTACAGATTTTTCGTATTACGAAAACCATCATTCTGTCCGTATTTCCAAAGTTCCAAATGGCAACCGTCATTCTCGAGAATATAAAATCTAAGATCGAGTCTACGCTCAAGAGGCATCAAGCGGGATTTCGCAGTGGTCGATCATGTGTCGACCACATTAAAACCTTGCGAATTATTCTTGAACAATCGTCGGAGTACCAATCTCCACTTTACCTCACGTTGTCGATTTTGAAAAGGCCTTCGATAGCAATAGTTGTGATGTTATCTGGAGATCGCTTGTTGCTAGAGGCATTCCTGATAAAATTGTTGCTATAATAAAAGAGTCTTACAACAGCGCAAGGTTTTTCGTTTTGCACAATGGACGAATTTGAAGTACGACAGGGAATGCGACAGGGTGACGTATTGTCACCGATTCTGTTCTTGCTTGCTATGATGATGTTATGACTGCTACGGTGGGTGGACACGAGAGACTGGGTATCCAATGGTGCCTGAAGGAAACCTGAAGCCATTTGGACAATGCTGACGACATATGCTTAGTGGCAAATAGAAATGGAGACCTAAGCCAAATGTGCCACCCTCTCCAACAAAATGGGGAGGTGGCTGGTTTAAGGATTAATGCCAGTAAGAGTAAGTTAATGCACACCAGCCGAAACCAACAACAACAGGTTATTGTGAGACGAGTGGCAGTAGAGGAGGTCACGCAGCTCAACTATCTGGGAAGCTATTTGGCACTCGACGGTGGAACGGACCTGGATGTCACCAATAGAATAAATAAAGCCCGTAGTGCATTCGAAATGCTTTCTAAAGTATGGAACTCCAGAAAAATAGCACTCCGTACCAAGTTTAAGTTGTATGAGCCTGCGAAACTTGAAAGTGCTCTGCTGAAATCGAGAAGGTTGCAAACTTCTGTCAACCGCTGTCTACGTTACATCCTGAACATTTGGTGGCCACAAACCATATCTAACGATGAACTGTGGCTCAAGACTGGACAAACAAAAGTGACTTCGGGCAGAGAAAGTGGTGCTGGATTGGCTATACATTGAGGAAGCCGGACGACAACATAGCAAAGCAGTGAGAACCTTGGAAAATCTGTCATGAAGGAAGCTCGGCCCCAATACTTGGGGACGTGGTCCGAGCCGAGGTATCGCGCTGGGAACAGATGGATATAGAAGGAACTGGTTGCCGCCCTATGCTTCAGGAGGAGTTAAAGTGCTGCTACTAGCAGCCTGAAACGAAATGAAGAAGAATTACGGAACAGCTGTGAGGAAAAAGTCATTAATTTTGGATAGAAAAAAACGCTTGGAATTTCCCAAAACGCTTTTAAACAAACCAAAAGAGTTTTGGAAATTGTGTGTTTTTTCTAATGGGTCTAAATTTAACATTTTCGGGAGCAATGGAAGGCAATATGTTTTGTATGTACAAATTTTGTGTCGAACGGCTACAATAGCAAGAGATCACCAAATAGTTCTCCGGCCGAACTCACAAGTAACCTCTTTTAAAGTTCTCTGCCGCCAACACAATGTATCGAGAACCAGTGGCAACATTGCCAAGATGCACTTAGAGAAGCCACTTCTGCTGTGCTGGGTTTCCCGATTATAAAAAATAATACAAAATCTTCTCTACCGTAATATGAAAACATCTAAATCCTATCGTAAGCAATTTGATAGGTTCTTGTCAGTATGGTCTTAGGCCATGAAAAGTCAACAATGAATCAAATATTCACATTACGGCAGAACCTGGAAAAAATCCAAACATATCAAATTGACACCCACCATCTGTATATCGATTTCAAGGCTGCATATGATGGCATCTACAGAGACAAGCTGTACAGAGCCATGACTAGTTTCATTATCTCTTCCAAACCCGTCCGTTTGTGCAGGATGACCATGAAGAATTCGGGCTGCTCCATAAATGTTGAAAGCAACTTAACTTAACATTTATGGGCTGGTGGCATCATTGGACCGTACTTCTTCAAAGATAATGCGAATCGTATTGTAACTGATGTGAATGGTGAGCGCTGCCTTGCGATGATATCTTACTTTTTTTGCCCAAAATGCAAGAGCTTGACTTGCATGACATGTTTTTCAATAAGATAGTACGCCTTTAGACAATTTTTTGTGAGGCTGTATTAAAGCTTATGTCTATACAGCCAAGCCCTCTTCAATTGACGGTCGCTGTTTTGATGGTTAATGAAACTTTTTATGTATGTATTTGTTATTTATTATTAAATTAAAATTTTGAAATTCAAAAATTTGGGCTTACTATTATTTTGGAAAATACATTTTAAAACTTTTGTTCATTTAAAAAATTGTTACCACACTTTTAAGAATCTACAAAATTACTTTAATCTAAAATTTTGAAATTACTTTGTCGAGTTTTATACGAATCTTTGGGAATTTGAAAAAACTTACTTACTTAAGGTTTTTCCTGTGTGAACTAGGGCCTCACCCAACGAATTTCTCCATATAGCTCGTTCTCTAGCTAGATCTCTCCAGATTTGCGGTCCAAGTTAGGTGAGGTCACTTTTTACTTGTGCGCGCCACCTGATCCGCGGTCTTCCTCTACTGCACTGTTCTGTGGGTGTGCGAAGACTTTCCGGGTCGGAGCATTGGTTTCCATGCGCTCTACGTGACCCAGCCATCTTAGTCGTTGGACTTTTACTCTTCTGGCTAAGTCTACGTCTTTGTACAGCCCGTACAGCTCGTCGTTTCATCGTCTCCTCCACTCCCCTTCGATGCATACGGGACCGTATATCACACGAAGATCTGGATGATAAGGGCCTTATATAGCGACACTTTGGTCCCTTGAGAGAGGACTTTGACACTCAATTGCTTTCTTAGCCCAAGAAACAGCGGTGCACAAGGTTATTCTTCATTCGATCTCAGCGATGGTGTTGTTTTCTGCGTTTACAGCGGAGCCTAGGTAGACGAAGTAATTGACTACCTCAAAGTTACGTCTGTCGATGGTGACGTTTTGACCAAGACGTCGGTGTTGAATATCCTTTCTTGACAACAGCATGTACTTTGTTTTGCCCTCATTAACCGTTAAACCCATTTTTGCCGTCTCTGCCTCAATACTCACAAAAGCCCCATTGACATCACGCTGAGTTCTTCCGATTATGTCAATGTCATCAGCATATGCTAGTAATTTGACAGTCTTTTGAAAGATAGTGATTCTATAGTGTGGACGAAGGAGCTCTGCACTATTCTTTCAAGTACGATGCTGAAAGAATTGCATGACAGCGCACCACCTTTTCCAACCCCTTTTTTGACATCGAAAGGTTCTGTTAAGTTGTTTCCAACCTTAATGGAGAGGCGTGAATTCTTCATGGTCATCCTGCACAAACGAGCTTGGCAGGGATGCCAAAACTAGACATGGCTCGTATACAGCTCGTCCCTGTAGATGCTGTCATATGCGGCCTTGAAATCCGTGAAAAGATGGTGGATGTCGATCTGGTGTTCTTGGGTTTTTTCCAGGATCTAACGTATTACGGGAGAGAAGATTTTATAGGCGATATTAAGTAGACTAATTATTCTATAGTTATTGCAGTTCAAAGGGTCTCCTTTTTTTAGGATTGGGCAAACAATACTGAGGTTCCATTCATCGGGCAAGCTTTCTTCCGACCATATCTTACAGGTAATTTGGTGCATGCTCATAATCATAACCAAGTGATCTCCAGCTGCTTTAAAAAGCTCGGCATTCAAGCCATCTGATCCAGCGGCTTTATTAGACTTGAGTTTAGATATGACAATCTTTACTTCGTCTAAGTCGGGAGGACGGGATTGTTGGCTTTCATCGTCTATGTTGAATGGATCATCCTGCCTGACAGCGGAATTCGGTTCGGTGTCGCCGTTATACAGTCTGCATTGACTGCGATTCCACTATGATGTTTCCACTTTCGTCTTTGCAGCCTTCGGTTCTGGGTTTATGTAACTGTGAATTTCGTTTCACCTGTTCATAAAACTTTCGAACTCTGTAACTCTTCATTCCTGCTTTTCAAACTCTCAACATCTTCGACCGCACGCTTACCATGCCCTCTCTTTTTCCTTCTGAGGAGTCAGCGTTCCTCTTGCCTCTTCTGCTGATAGAGCTCATGAGAAACTCTCGTCCTTTTATGTACCGCCGGTTTGCGTGCCTGTTGTTTGGCTGCATGTGCCTGCCGACATTCCTCATCAAACCAGGGGTCCTTTGATGGTAACTGCTTGAAACCCAGCACATTAGCTTCTCTGATTGCATCTTGACAATGTTGCCACTGGTTTTCAATGCATTGTGTTGGCAGCAGAGAACTTCGAGAGAGGTTACTTGTAACTCGGTCGTAAAAATTTGAACAAAGGGGAACTAAAAAACCGTGGACTTTAAGAAATCGATTTTATCAAAATTGGGTCAAGGTTTCGGGACTCTATGTCCACTAGTTTTGGTTATTTATTTTTTAAATAATGCGAAACACAACAAAAAAAAACTTTAACGATTTTCAAAAATAAAAACATTAAAAAAGAAGGTGTAACTTTACATTTGATGAGAACGGATTGAAAAACTGAAATCTTTTTTGGACTTGACGGACACCTGAGAATTCAAAATTTTTTCCGACGATATATTCACCTATTATTACTGCTCTGACCAAACATTTGTTATGTGATCCGATTCTAAATTACTATCCATGAAAAAGCCAAAGCCCAAGCGGACGTGAATAATTGCTATTATAGGTTACAACAGGCGATAGCAAGCCAAATTGCTTCCTATGCGGATAAGAACTCTCAAGTCGTACATTTGACTTGCAATTGAATTTATCTTAGGTATAGCAGTTGTAAATGTATTTATGATTTACATGAAGGCCAGGTCCCAGTATCTAAAAAGCATTCTAAGAAAATTGGAATTTTCTATTCTTGACCAAAAACTGCGTAGAGGGACCACTTTTAATTTCTGGTATTAAAAAAATTTAAAGCTGCTTAACGCAAATTTTTAAAGTGTAACTCACTCAATCCAATAATTCAATCTTTAGGGTCAAACAGTTCTACCTTCTTTCTTCACAAGGTAGAACAACTATCTTATCCAACCATATTCACATGAATTTTGAAAACAATTTTATACCCCTCAAAATGTTTCGAGTATAGATTATTTCAAAAACCAAAAAAAAGTTAAAAGTCAATTCCACCAATGGCATTTAATTCAATCGGATATAAACATATTTTTTTACAAACTAAATATAAATAAATGTTTTGATCCACATATTTCTTTGGAACCTCACGAATAATGGTTTGACTTAAATCAATTTAAAAGAGCTATGAATCTTCATTTTAACCTGAATGATCTTTTACCTTACCTTTCAAGTTTTATTACTTAAGGTATACCCAACAAATCTTATTAGAAAGATTGATAATATCCCATCTACATGCAATATGTTTAAAATTTGTATTATAAAATAAATGTATCCATTGTGCGACCTGAATTCAAAGAGTTAAAGCCTCTCTAAAAGACTGAAAACCAAAAGGAAAAATCAAATACGTTTTTCCTAAGTTCATCATTAAAAATAGATCTAGAACAAACTAGACCTACACTTGGTTCGTTTTTCTCAGTAATATTTTAATTATTGTTTCACACATAACTCAAAGACTTTTCTTCTTCAGCAAGCAGCAGCAGCAGCAGGTGGCGTCTAGGTTTCCAAACTGTCACACAAATCATGACACTTGTGTCATAGTCAACTCGACAAAGTATATACGAATAATTATTTATCTTCCTTGTTGCATTCGGTCCGGTCTAATATTTCAATTAGAATAGGCTATTCTTGAAAATGCTCAAGAAGAGTCTCGAGAAGAGCATAGAGCCAGTGCAAGTGCAACAAAAGTGATAGCCATTGCAAATTCTGAGCTAATGCAACACGAAACGCTTCACAAAATATAATTAATTTATCGCTACAGAATATATTGTTGTTGCTGTTGTTTGAAGCATTTTCATTATTGCATCCCCTTTGTTGCTCTATGATGCCACTGCCACGCATATTTGCCTCGATTGTTCCACTCTTGGGTTAAGATAAATGGGTTTCCCCCCATTATACTGCTCGACTCCTTTACCATCATTCTCGGTCTCATCATCGCATCGTCCTCTTGAATGTCCGCCGATTCTTTGATGCCTCTCGAATGTCATTTCGCTGTTGCTGCAACAAGCAAAATTGTGTTCCTTTCTTTTGTTTGTTTGTTGTTAGTTAAGATATTATACTTAGAATCGTGTTTTCTGATGATGCTGAAATGCTTTTTAAGAAATAGTTTATGCCCAGAAGTTAGACACGAAGTGTAAATTAATTAAAAACTATTTGAACATTCTTCGTCTGTTTGTTGTTAGACTGTTGTCGAATTTAGTTTTTGTGGAACTTTTTGGGACATTTTCATCTGCGTACATACAATGCATATATGCAACTCAAAAGACCTGCCTGCCTTATGCTGCAGCATTAGATTGAAATATGTACAAGCATCTTGACGAAAGACGCGAAGCCTAACAGTCCTGTGTCAAGAAATAGCTATGTATAAACTATTATATATGTAGGTATATTCATGGAAAAAGTCGGTCTATTCTTGGAAACTATACTATTTTTGAGAAATAAACTTAAGCGAAAAAAAAGTATTGAAAAGTAGAAGGACCAACTTATTGTGAAATTATTTTAAGCCAATACAAAGAAAAATTTATTCTTTTGTTTTTCTTTTTGTTAATGAAGAATAATTCTGTCAAAAGAGTTTGATCATTTTGACAAATAGAAGACGCAACAGAGTTTTATAGTTAAATAAAAAAGGGGCTGGGATACGCTGTTAGTATGTATATAGGCATTTCCACAGAATCTTTCATTTTCAACAATTGAAATTTTTTTTTTTTTATTTTGAGGCACATCTATAAACAAACATTTTCTTGATTGTTTATCATCTAAATAACAAGAAAATACTTGCGTGATTCATTTTGAAACATCGTTAATATCCGTCACGTAATATCCGGTACGTTAGATCAATGAAAAGCATTCAATGAAAAACACTCATTTCATAATAAATTTTGATTTTGTACTGTCGTACAAACTTTGAAGTTTCAAAATATAGATCAACAGCTTTTTTTTACTATTGATTATTCGTAAAATTACCATTCACAATTATTTATTTAGCTCTAAGATCTTATCGATAGGTGTGCCGGTAAAAAATTCACATATTCTATACCAATCACGTTTTCAATTTTAAACTTTAAAAGGACATTATTTATTTTTAAATAGAGGCACATGATCCAATTAAATTTTAGTTGGTTTATTGATTGATAGAGAATAATTTAAGCCTATAAAATACTACCAGAATCGATCGTTGAGAAAGTTATATAGAGAAAAAGATCAGATTTTAATATTTGTAAAAACGGAGGTACTCTAATTTAATTGCTTTGTACTATTTTTTAAATGGTAGCACATCTTTCTTTCGAGGTTTTTCTATCAGTGTATATTATAAGTAATTATAAATTAATGATGTTAAGTTGTTTTAAAGGTCGTTGAAATGTTTTTTGTTTATAAAACTTAATAAATTTGCATCTGGTACGCTTGAAATTTGCAATATTTAAGCCTATTTTTTATTAATTTTAATTAAAAATTTTAATCCAATCAAGTCAAAAGTTGGTTATATAATTGAAATATGTCATGATACGAAAATCTATTCACTTAGAAAAAGCCAATTTCATTTCTAAGGCTTAATATACTGTGGTAACATGAAAGTTAAAAATACTGTGGAAATGCCCATATATACTTTACTATAAAAACACTTGTGATATTAATATTTATAGTTTTAATATCGAGCAATATTGTAGTTTGATATTTCTGAATGCCTTCTTTAACAAATTACCTGATGTGACAAAATTTGAAGATGATTCTACTTTTGAAAATAACCTTTTTTCAGCAAGAACGAAGGAAACGACAACTTAACCACTAAAAAGATTGAAAATGAAGAAATTGAATTGAAGATGAAAACAATTTTGATTTTGGAAAACAGTTATCAGAAGATGGAAGCATTTACTATTCTGAAGAAGATGGCCTTAATTCTGAAGATAATGTTAGAAAATCAACAAAGGCGTACCTCCTAAAAGATATGGTTATAAAACAGCTCACCGGTATGAACCCACAACTTATAATGAAGCTGAAGCATTGGAAAGTTGTGATAGTGTGCAATAGGTATATGTGCCATGGAAGAAGAACTGCAGGCTATGCAAGAAAACAATACCTGGAAGTTGGTGGAGTTAACAAAAGGTAGAAAGGCTATAAGCTATAAATGGATATTCAAGATCAAAACATTAGCTGATGAATCAAAAAGGTACAGGACAAGACTCGTGGCGAAAGGTTCCTCGTAAAAATATGGTCAATACTACGACCAAGTGTTTGCCCCAGTGGTGAAGCAGACGTCTCTTCGAACCCTTTTAGCGATTGCACCAATAATTAATCTGTAAGTACAACACATAGATGTTCAAACTGCATTCTTGAGTGGTAACCTAGAATTTGAAATTTATTTAAAACAAGAGCCAGGATTTTTACAAAGCCCAAAAGGTCTCAAACAATCAGCGAGATGTTGGAATCAACAGACAAATTTGATCCTAATTAAGTGTGGATTCAGAAGTTGTAAAGCTGATAGTTGTTTGTATGTTAAAGGCAAAGGTGACTAAATTATATATTTACTTTATTATTATTATTTTTAAAACAATTACAGAATCTAGAAAACATTTGGAAATTACTGACATGTGAAATTTTAAGTTGTATCTTGGAATTCAAATTGAAAAGAGAAATGGAAAGTATTATATGCACAAAGAAAAATACATAAAGAAAATACTTGGTACCTACAATATGTCAGATGCGAAGACATTCAAAATACCTTTGGATACTGGATATTTCACTTTTTTACTTATCAGGAAATACAAAGCCGGACACAGCAGCAGCTGTTTAAATTCTTAGCAGAAGAGTATCCTGTCCTACTCAGCGTGATTGGAACGAAGTTAAACACATTTTAAGGTACTTGAAAAGAACTCAATAGCTATAGCTTTTTGTTGGATGAAATACAAATTTAAAACATGTTGGATATGCCGATGCAGATTGGTCTACAGAAGTTAGAGGACGAAAATCCACAAGCGGATATTTATTTAAATTTGGAGAAGCTACTATCAGTTATGCAAGTAAAAAGCAAGGATTTATAGCTCTATGATCAACTGAAGCATAGCTTGTCGCTTTAGCAGAAGTAACTCAAGAACTTATTTGGCTGAACACATTATTTCAAGACCTACAAGTTGATTTAGAAGATATTACAGTATTCGAAGATATTTTTTCAGTTTATAATTATTCGATCATATTTTCTTGAACATTAAACATCTTGTTTAAATTTGTTGAGTTAAAAATTTTTAATTATAAAATTGGACTTCCGGGAATAGCACAAGAGTGGCTTACTGACAAGACTCACAAACTTGTACAGACGACTTACAGACCAACACGACTTGGAGGTTGGAACACTGAAGTCGTCAATAAAAAATGTCAATCTGTTGATTAAGGGGAACTAAAGTTTATTAATTAACAAGTACTGGGACCGCAAGATGCGGTCAGTTAATTCTAGTGACCCTGGTATGTTCCCAAAAATCAATAAGATATTCAGGAAAAAAAAACGATAATGACCTTCCGTGTCTTAAACTCCAAAGAACTGAAGAAAACAGAGACGTACTCAGGACAGCGCAAATAGATCCAGAGGAAGCCATCTTTGACGATGACTTTTACATAATTGAAGATCCGAAGGAAAAAGTGGAGGCGGTGGGAGCTGCTTTCCAGCAAGTGTACAAGGTGAATGTAAGCATTCGCCCTAACCACGACCTGGAAAACAGAGCCCTACTTAATCACTTTTACCTCCGTAATGATATCACACATTGGCGATCTGAGAACCGCGGTTTCATGCGGTTCAATGAAGATTCCTTGGCAAATGCCATAATCGCCGAGCAAACGGGACCAAGTCCCTTGTTAGTAACGTAGGTTGAGCTTCAACTCATCTTCAATTCAATAAAAAACAAAAAGTCAGCAGGTGTCGATGGTACATCCAACGATGTACTAAGACATTTACCGATGGAGGCAATCGGCATTTACACCACACTCTTCAACAATGCACTGAATAATGCATATTATCCAGTGCATAGGAAGACCGCTGTGGTTCATCCCCTCCCGAAAAAGGGAAAGGACAACTCCAACCCGTCAAATCTTCGGTCGATAAGTCTTCTTCCGAGCATCAGCAAAGTTTTCGAAAAGATCATTAATAAGGCTCTGACTAAGTGGGCTGCGGACAACAAAATAATTCCGGATAAACAGTTCGGGTTCAAGGCGGGTCATGACACAATTCATGCTGCTTCTAAACTCGTTTCTGATATCCAATGGAATAAATCAAAACAACAATGTACAGGTGCTGTTCTGGTTGATTTGGAAAATGCCTTTGACACCGTATGGTTAGAAGGTCTTTACCTAAAATTGAGCAGGCTTGGCATAAGCAAGCTATTGTTGTATATACTTTATGATATGCTTAACGGTAGAAAGTTTGCTGAGGTTATTAGAATTATCTTGCGGCGTGATTTCGACAGGATTCAGCGATATTGCGATGACTGGAAACTGAAAATAAATGTCCAGAAGTCGGAGACAATTCTGTTCCGGACTCCGTTGGCTAGGGCCACGAGGGATACGTGTAAGAATTGGCGCAAGATGGTCATCGTTGATCTTCACGGGCAGCCATTAGCGAGCAAAAGTGTAGTAAAGTACCTCGGTATCTGGTTAGATCAGTATTTATATTTCGACAGACATATAAATGCTGCTCTGACCAGGGCCAAAGGAGCCTTCGCTCTGACGAAACGGCTATTTTTTAGCAGTCGGCTTGACCCCAGAGTGAAGGTAATTTGCTACATGCTCATACGGTCAATAATCGTTTTTGGTTGTCCTGTGTGGTTCAACGTTGCCCCTTCTCAGATGGAGAAGTTTCGGATGTTCGAGCGACAGTGTTTACGAACACTTCACCAGATGCATTCCTCTTTTTAGACAAATGCGGTCTGATACAGAATTGATTGGCAGTTCCGTTAATCTACAGTCCATCGCACTAACCATCATGCCACGGGTACTACATGAAAAGTACTTCTCAAATTTGCCATTAGGATTCGGCTTAAAACTGTAGGTCCCTTCAATCCCTGACAATAGTTCTCGCACATAGGAATGGTTGAGAGTTGTCAGTCACTAGGCCTTAGTTCTCAAACGGACTGTTGCGCCACCCAATTTATTTTTTTGTATAAAATATTAACATAACTGTTTTAGTGAGGGTTTAAACCCCATTTATTTCACTTAATTCGTGCCATAACTATATCTTAAAAACTAATTTATATTCGAACTTTTAACTATAAGTAGGGTTGGGTTAAAAGGAATTTAAATAAAATTAATTTGGATTCGAATTGACCAACCGAAGCATACAGGTCAGAGGTTCTTTAAGAACATAGGAAGTGTAGTGTGTTGGTAAATAGAAGAGGCGCAGGTTTCTCAGATTAAGGGTGTTAAATGGTATCGAGTTATAGAGAGAGCAGCAGTCAACTTTCTAAGGCTCTTAGAGTGAATGAAACGGTTTGTGGTGATAAATCTGTTTTTAAGAAATATTGTTGTGCTGAGTTAATTAAAGATCTGCAACGGAAGTTGAGGAATTTATATAGAATGCTGGGAAAAATTGTTGGATATGAGAAAGTTTTGCAATTGGTCGATAGTTGTTCACTTCCCCTTTGGGTCCATTTTTGTGGATTGGAGTTAAAGAAATTGATTTCCATATTTATGGAAATTGTACCGGAGACAGCAAAGCAGAAGTTGCACACAAGAAGTTATTTTGAGAATATATGAAAGAAAATCGCTGACAGAATGGAGCACTAGGAAACACCACCTAAACTCTTTCAAAGACTTTTAAAATATCATATGCAATGGTCTAACTTTCTTTAAAGCGATGAAAATATTCTTAAACTGTTCCGTTATAAAACTTAACCATCAAATCACCTTTTGCTGTGCAAGACATGATGCAGGTCATTAAGAATTTTTCGTTCTTCAGGATTTTGCTTAAGATGCGTCCAAAACAAAAAAACTTTTCTTCATTTTTAACTTCCCATAGGAAGTTATTGTAATGGGTCAGATTTGTCAAATTGAAAATTTTGACATTTCTCAACGCTTCAAGGTCCCTAGAGTCGAAATAAAAGGGTTTTAGAAAGATGTCTGTGCGTGCGTGTATACGTACGTCTGTACGTCCGGACGTCGGTACGTTTCGTTGTCCATAGCTGAAAAACCAGAAGAGATATCGATTTTAAATAAATTTTATTATACAGATAATAATGCAGAAAGATGCAGAAAGGGCTCTCAAGAAAATTGCGTGTATGGTTTTTTTACCACAGTAGTTTGAAAAAAGGTGAACATTTTGGTTAACCCTAAATATCTTACGAACCGAAAACGCTACAGACTTGAATTAAATTTTATATAATATATTGTAGCGTGATATCAAAAAAGTATATTTTTTGAAAAAAATCCATTTAACGGTTTTTTTTATGAATCAAAAAAACTGAAAAAAAATTTTGTCACCTCCAAATTTTTACGACTAAAATATGATCTCATCTCCAAAACAATTTAGTGCAACGAAGAATAATGTTTTTGACATCTGATAAAATGTTGAGAAAAATCGTATTGACAGTTTTTTTTATAAAAAAATAAAGTTCTAGAAAAAGACATTACTCAAAGTTGATAAAAATTGAATATCGATTCAAAAATCTTTTCAAAAACTTGAAATTTGGACTTCAAACTTATTTATCTTATACGAAATATTGTTTTCAACATTCTGAAAAATGTTGAGAAAAATCGAATTGACAGTTTTCTTACAAAAAATAAAAACCTAAAAAAAAATAAAATATCTTTTCAAAACCTTGAGATATTGGCTTTAATTTACTTTTATTTTTCAAAAAATATTGTTGTCAACATTCAGTAAAATTTTGAAAAAATCGAATTGCTAGTTTTTTACGAAAAATTAAAAACCGAAAAAAATTAACAAAAGTTGATAAAAATTGATTTTCGACTCAAATATCTTTTCAAAAATTGTAGATATTGGTTTTAACTTGCTTTTATCTTTCAAAAAATATTGTTTTTAACATTCAGTAAAATTTTGAAAAAAATCGAATTGACAGTTTTTGTACAAAAAATTAAAAACCTAAAAAAAAAATTAAAAAAAGTTGTAAAAAATTGATTTTCGACTCACATATCTTTCCGAAAATTTGAAATATTGGCTTCAAACTAATTTAATCTTATAAGAAACATTAGGTACAATTTTGAAAAAAATCGAATTGACAGTTTTTTTTACAAAAAATAAAACTCTAAAAAAAAACAATACTAAAACTTGGTAAACATTTATTTTCAAATAGCTTTTCAAAGGTAAAAATTTTGGCTTTAAACTTATTTTATTTAATAGAAAATATTGTTTTCGATGTTTAGTATATAAAAATCCAAAATTGATACGAGTACATATAGACAATCTTTTAAGTAAGACAAATTGACAGACGGGATGGGAAGTTATTAGTGTGGGTCGCATCCCAGCCTCTTTTTTTTTAAGCATGGGAAACATTTCAGAAATGTTTTCTAAACCATGTTTTCTGAAATGTTTATTTGGTGTGAACACATCTTAAAGCTAATTATTGATCAGCATTACCATGGCATTGTGCCTGCACACACGAGACTTTTCAGTTGGGACTGAAACCGGTTTTATGGGACATTTCAGGACAATAAAAGGGATACTATACCAGCAGATTTGCATATGTCAAGGTCTAAATAGAGTACGAAAGCACGTCGCATAACTTTTTTTTGCTTCCAAATATACTTTCTGACATTGTCTCGAGTTAACAGTACACTGTCGCCTTAACGATGGTAGGAACTGATGATGACGTGTTACATGTTGACTTTTATTTTTACGAAAGACCAAATACACTTTGTGGTATATCACATACTACAATATAATACGTTATTGTAGTCTAGATAATTCGATAAAGTCTTCAAATAATTAAAAACTACTAAAATACTCGAATTTTCCAACAGAAAAAAATGTTATTTTCAATTATTTTGTAAGTTCTTATAGCTGTAATTTTTCAAATATATTTTTTGTAAATACTTTTAAAGCGAAATAATTCAACTTATCAATATTTGAATAATTCATTTTTAATGTATACCTTCAACCAATTAACATCAAAAGAAGAACTTCTTTGCCAAAACACTACCGAAACGAACCGCGTGAAGTAATGTGATGAATGCATAAAACAAATTTAATTAAATTGAAATTAAAATAATTTAAGGAAAAATCACCACCAATTTAAAACCTTTTTTTTACAAATTTGCCTTTTACTTTTTAATTTTATTCACTTTTTTAGAGCTCAATGAAAATAAATTTTCTTATTTGTCGAGACGAATTAATGAACAAAGATATCAAATTTAAATTTTCAAATTTGTAACAGCTAATAAACACTGCTTAACCGACACAACCGAACCAACGCTACCGAACCGACCAACAGAACTTCCGGCGAGCTATGTACATACATATATATAGGTATACATACGCGAAGAATGAAAAAAGAATGAATTGAATTCACATTTTACAAAAAACAAACACTTTACATCGAAAATAACTTATATTTTTTTGCATAAGATTAAACTTTATCACTTACTTAATATTTAGATTGAATTTGCACTTTCAAAACATATTTATTTTATTTTAATTAATATTTTCTTTTTTAACTAGAGACGACCGCAAGCAGAAAAATTTCACAAACACCAACTGTAATTGTTTACAACTACCACCGAATGAAAATAACCAAAGAACAAAAATTAAGAAGACGAGTTCCATGAACTTGAAGGTCGCGTTCAGCACAACAACTTTTTTGGGTTAAACTGCATGGATCCCAATCTCAACTATAAAACCCAGAGTTAGTTGAGAAATTGAATTGAACCAGAATTAAATCAATCTAGGTATATCTATGGCTACGCAAGATCGAAAGATGGATGAGAAGATGAATTCTAATGATA
Organism: Eupeodes corollae; assembly: GCF_945859685.1. Taxonomy (NCBI): domain Eukaryota; kingdom Metazoa; phylum Arthropoda; class Insecta; order Diptera; family Syrphidae; genus Eupeodes; species Eupeodes corollae. The sequence goes on from NC_079147.1 coordinate 246,598,675, forward strand.
TTTAATAGAAGAAACAGAGAGCTAGTAAAATAATAAAATGTATACAAAATAGATCAAAATATATGAAAAAAGATGAACACTGATAACTTCACATTGGTCCGTTTTAAAATATTATTTAATGAACTTCAAAAATTCTGTAATTAATCATAAACTAAAGGCTTGGCGTTAGGTTTTTGCGGCAAAATCCTAAACCTATTCACAATGTCTAAAAAGTTAAAAGACAATCTCAAAAAACAAAAAGCGTATGTTTACATCGCCTAAGTAAATTATAAATAAAAGATCACCGAAATTAAAAGTTGTCCTTTTGCACAAAAGATGTTTTAATTTGGAAATTGGGTTTTATAAAAATAGTGGTTGGGCTTTGTGACACTTACTTTGGGCTTCACGACGATTATGATATTTATCTTTATGTTTTATCACCTTTCGACATATAATCATAGAATGACATAAAGCCTAAAAAGAAAAACGTCGTGAAAAATATTACTAAGATAAGGTAACAAAAACACATATAGAAAATAATAGCACCCAAACTAATTTAGTGTCGTAACGCCCAAATTTAGAAATGGCATAATGCCCAAAAACACTGTGGGTAGTTGGGCTTTAAAACGCGTATAAACAGTGAGATATGTGTAGTTTTTTTGCTTTTAAGGAATATGGATTTAAAGAAACTCTGCATACACAAATCTTATAGTCTGCTCAAGCAGAGGGGGTCACAGATGGGCAGCATGCCCCCATACATTTTTCACTGTTTATACACATGGTGCTAACTTATAATAATATGAAAGTGAAATAAAGTTTACTGTAATTGTTAGGCTTTCTTGAAGTTCCGAGTTTTTGGAAGTTTGACATATTTTCGTTTGACGTTTACGTTTGGGCTATAAAATTTGAAATTGTCATAGCGCCCTAAAGAAATAAAAATTGAAAAACTTGACATCTTTCGGCGATATGTCAATTGGTAATTTGGGAGTTATGATATTTTTAAAATTGATTTTGGCAATATGACATTAATTAAATTTTAAATTATTAGTATTTTCTACAGAAAAGGTTTTTAAGCAATAGAGAAATTTTAGGACAGTAAGATTTAAATTGCTAAACCCAACAAAAATTCGCATTGCCCAAATTTATAAATATTGCACAATAATATTGGCACTATGAAAGTACTTATTTTGGCAATATCGTTTTGGGTGAAAAGAACTAACGCCAATTTTCTTTAATCTCCGTAAAATTAATTTGCTTTCCGATTACAGCCGTTTTCCAATTCCACCATTCTTCACTTCCAGTTAAATTAAAAAACATAGTTACAGAAACGGGTACTGCCTCTTGCGAGGAATTGACAAATCCTTCAAGAGTAACTCTTGTCATGAAAAAGTGCTTTCTCAAAATAGCCGTTCGGATTCGGCCTAAAATTGTAGGTCCCTTCCATTCCTGACAACAGCACTCGCACACAGGAATGGTTGAGAGTTGTAAGTCACTAGGCCCTGGTTCACAACGGACTGTTTCGCCACCCCATTTGATTTTTTGAGTTACAGAAACATTATAACTTGAACTACCGAGATGCGTTTAAGCTATTAAATTATGATTTCAACAGAAAACTCCTTTTCTTGTCAAAATTAAAACGTGCTTTTACGTTTTTGCATTTGTCAGTAAAATTATTAACTGTAGAAATTATTTATAGCAAATAAATCTAGGAGCACTGCCCTGGTCTAATTAAGAAGAAATTTTAGAAGTTGGAAAGAAATGATAAATAATAACAAAAGTTTGACTTTTAATAGAAAAGTAGTTGAACTTAGAAAATAATATACAAAGAAAAACGTTTTTTCCAATGGAAACATGGAAGTTTGATTGGAAAAGTACAAGAGTTTCGTAATGGAACTACATATAAGTTGAACCGAGTTCCAATTTACATGAAAATTGTAACTGAGAATGAGCAGATTCAGAGAACATAAGGTTCTTTATTTCCAGTCAATTGCATTCTTTGAACGTTATCTTTGACCAAGTCAACTAGTTAGTGCCAAAAACTTCAAACTTTGAACCTTACTTCACTAAATTCTACAATACGTGCGTTTTGTTCGCATTTCATCATTTCATAAAGTGAGAAATTCCCAACAAAACGATCCGCAGTGGCTAGATTTTTTGTATTTAAAAATTGATACAACTGAAAGAAGTTCTGTCAAAATAATAATAAAAAAAAACTCACAAATAAGAAGAAAGTTTTGTGAAAATCAAAAGTCAAAAAATTTACTTAACAAGAAAAACTAACTAAAACTAATAAAATGGATAATTTTTAAGAAGAAATGGTAAGAGAACATCCATTTCACACTTGACTTGGCGGTCGATTTAAAAGTTTTAAGTTTAAACAAACAAATTTGACATAAAATAAAACTTCAAAAAGGGGGTTTGTTCGTAGACTACTACATTAATATGTGGGGTTGAAGCGAGCTTGAAGCTCGCCTCAATTCTTTATATACCTGAATCGAGTTGAGATTTATCTATTCTTAACTGAGATAAACCTTTTTTGGAAACATAGCAAAACATAAATATCTTTTCTATTGGTTTTTCTTGCAAAATAAGCCCAGTTAGTCCATTTTCACTAACAAAACTAAATAATATCAACAGTAATAGATTCGTTTTTTCCGCAATGAAAAACACACATGATTCCAAATGCAGAACTACTCTACGAACACAGCCATCGAGATGCAAATGCAATATCAATCGTACCAACATTTGAGAACGAAATCACATAAGATCCATTCGAGGCTCGTATAAATGATAAAAACCTATCCATAGTGAGATTCTACTCTAACTTTTATCGGTGTTATTCTCAATATGGATATTGTTTTTGTTTTTAATTTTCCACTTTGCTCTGGGTGCACTCCTTAGGCAATCTACAAGTCAATCTAGATTTGTATTTTGTATTGTGAAGGAATATTGCGTATTCCTTTTCAAATTTGATAAGGAACTTGTACACAAAACATTAAATTTTGTTGTGCAGAAAATAAAAAGAAGTTCAGCTTTCAGTCAAATGAAAAAACATAATCAGCTGTCATTTTGACATTAATGGCGCTGATTTGATAGTTGAGGAGATTTTTTTTGTTTAAGCTACTAGTCAACTTTCTAATAAAGCTGCCTTAATGGGGAAGTAAGTTTTGGCTGCTGGCCAATCAGATACTAGAAACTTGCCTTATGTTAAAGTTCCTTAAGTCGTCGGAACCTGTCGATATTGTTCTATGTTTTATTTCTTACAATACAAAAAACTGTCTGCTAGATTGTTCTCAAACTTTAAGCAAGTGTAAATTTTAAATCGATATGTTTATGTTTCCTAAAGATTAATACATTTTTTTAATACAATTAAATAAGTTTGAAATTTCAAATACATTAATGGGAATTTAAGGTCTTTTCACACCAAAAGTCCTTCCACACCAAAGAAATATTTCAGGTATCATTGTTAAAAAACTTTTTGAAGTTTGTGTAATATTTTCCATTTCTTTCACAAATATTTGTTTCTTTGGTCTGGACAACCGAAGGCTTGCATTTGGTTGCCGCTCATGAGCATAAAGCCAAGCGAACGACCCTGATCCGCGGTCTTCTGAAATTCTGCAGAGTCGGGTTCAGACACCGACAAAGCTGATGACAACGTTGAGGTTGACGATGTTATAAGCGGAGTCGAGGTCCCCAGCGAGTTGCCGGGCCCCAGCTCTGCAGCTAAAAATAATTATAAAACGCACTGAAGGTCATCCAGATTAATCTGAAGCACTCTAAGTGTGTTTCAGATAATCTGAGAGTTTTCCTTAGGGAAAAAAACTTTGACATTGGCGCTATCCAAAAACCGTGGATAAACGGCCTCAAGGTACGAGGCCTCCAAGACAACCAATACGACCTCTTTTATAAAACCGCACATCAAGACCAAGGTAATCCCAGAACTTGTGTTTTAGCTAAGAAACATTTAAAAGGTTTTTTATGTCCAAATTTTAGCACTCCCGATCTGACAATTGTCAGACTTGAAGATAAGAATACATAGGGTTTGCTGTTGACCTCTTTTTACTCTGCCCATAATGCACCATCACCAGAGGAGGTGTGCAAAATAATAACCGAAGCTAACATCAAAAAGGCAAACCTTCTGATCGGAGGCGACGCAAATGTTCGGCATACCCTTTTGGGAAGTTCTGTGATCAACTAAAGAGGTGAGTCACTTTTTGATTTTATTATTGAAAATAATATGACCATTTGTAACAGAGGCAATACTCCCACTTTCGTCTTTCCGAGCTCGGAAAATTTTGATGGATGGGAGGATGTACTTGATGTTACTTTAGTAAGCAACCGTAATTTATTCGTGGAGAATTGGAGAGTTTCCCCTTTGAATTCGTTTTCGGATCACAACTGGATTCTTTTTGAAATTAATTTCGAGTCGAAAAACCCTCGGCCTTACAGAAATCCCAAAAGAACTGACTGGACGAAATTTAGTCAAATTGCGAATTCCACACTAAGCAACTTACCGAATCTCACTGAATCGATATGAGACCTTGAATCAAAGGTGAAAACCTTTGAAACTTCTATAAGTAAAGCTTTTAGAGTCTCTTGCCCAGTTAAATATAGCCGTAAAACCCTTCCTTCGTGGTGGAATGAAGAACTGTCCAGTCTTAGGAAAATAACGAGGGCAATTTTCAATATCTGCCACAAACATAAGTTTTACCAACCGTATAAACACTCTCTTAAAATTTACAGGCAAGCCCTGTCATCAGCCAAAAGACAAGGCTGGAGAGAATACCGTCAATCAATCGAAGACATAAAGGACTCCGTAAGGCTCAGCAAAGGTTTATCGAAGGAACATTGTAATCCTTCATTTCTACAAAAGCCTGATGGAACCTGGACAGCCTCTCCTGCCGAATCTTTTGAGCTACTGATGAAGACGCACTTTCCGGGTTGCGAGAATGATAACCCCGAACCGCTTGAAACCACAGAGCTAAACGTAGCTCATGTGGAGCAAGTCAATTCCGTTATAACCAGAGAAAATATTTTGTGGGCCATCAATAATTTTTCTCCATCTGTCGTTAAGTTCGGTGTAGAAGACTTCATTCGAGAATGGATTATTTCCATGCTCAGAACTTTCGGCAAAAAGTGGGGACTTCAGTCGAAGATGATTATCTCGCGGCTATCTTTATAGACAGTCAGGCAGCTGTAAAAGCCATTAACTCGGCCTTATCCTCATCTAAATTGGACCAGCATTGTCGCGATGAGCTTGCGAGCCTGAATATTAACCTTGGTGTAACCTTGATCTGGGTTCCGAGCCATAGTGGTATCGTGGGAAATGAACGGGCTGACGAGCTAGCCAGGCAAGGATCGGCCCTTCATAGCTCACTTGCGGAAATGGTTAACATTCCTCTTGGTGCTATCAAGGGTACAATCTTTTCTGAATCAAACGGAAAGTGGAGCAATTTACCCAACTGCATTATATCCCGGTTTGTACCGGACATTGGCCTATAGGAGTTCATGCATAGAAGTTGGGTATCTCTTACAACACCTTTTGCCGTAGTGGTAGTGACCAAAGAGAAAGTGAAACGATAATCCATTTTCTCTGCAAATGTCCTGCTTTGGCAAATACTAGAATGAAATACTTTGGAAAAGCATTCTTTCACGAACTTGGTAAGCTATCTGAGGCAAATATTGGAGACCTAATCTTTTTTCTCAATGCGACATAATGGCTCTAACATAATTGCTATGAAGCTTCTCTATAAATCTGTCCCTTTCAATCAAAGGTCAAACGAGTTTTTGGTATCAAAACGGCGCACTACAGCGCTAACTGGATCTCAGGCTAGGTTGCCTTGAGATCGCCATTTCTACCTACCTTGGTCTGGTCACACTTTCAGGGACCTTTTTATATATACAGACCTAAACTATTTGGCTGCGTTCAATCTCGTGTTGGGAGTCTCTTGGATAGGTGGATTTTTAGATGCCTTGTTGAACGAGTTGAATAGCTCTATTAAGATAGCTGTCAAAAAATAAAATAACTTTCCGCTGTTCACAAAAAGCAAAGAAACATTTAAGCTTCGAAGTCAAAATTGTTGTAAGATAAATATTTAATGGATAATTCATCTGATTCACCGGACCATAATGAATTTATAGGTGCTTGTTACGCACTGCTATGCAAAAAAAAAAACTCTTATTTAATAAATAAGAGATAACCTTCTAAAATTCGGAATCAAATAGCTTCTTCATCGTCTATTATGTACAGAACTTCCTCAAATACAACTTCAACTAACATTTTGTATCTTTTTGTTTACCAACAAATACAAAAAGCTAAAATCAATTTTCAAGTTTCTTGAACTTCAACTTCAAATTCTTGGATACCTTTGGATTCTTTTTTTTGACATCTCAGCTGTTTTTGATCAGCTGTTATTTTACACGAAAAGGTATCCGGATATCTTATCTGTCTGAGATTGAACGCAACCATTCTATCTCTTCTCTGTCAAAATTCAAGTAGTATTGGTTTCAAAATGAGTTTTGTGTTTTTTCTAGACATTTAATCTTAGTGATTCTAGATTTTCTGGACTAAAATTTCCGAAATTTTGTCCATCTCTTGTTTAAGTCTTCTATTATATCCACAAGAACCGCCTTAGTTCCACACATGACCATTCAAAAGGTGGAAGGAAGTGGTTTCTTCTCACTTAATTTATTACCAAATTAGAACTTAACCACTTAAACTGATTTAACTAACATTTTACACTTCAAAAACTTATGGAACACGATTTATTGAAAATTAGTCTACTAAAACTATTGAACATATGGGAGAACCTTGAATATATAAAATATCACGACCCTTATCTAAATTTTATCATCAACTGATGTTTATACACGCGAACCAACTGCAAACCATCGCATTGCTGAAGCAGTATCCTTCCCGCACATTATAATGAAACTCAAAACAATTTCGAAATGAAAAAGTTTATGTTTTCTCTGCTCCCTCGTCTGTGTACATTCTGCTTATAACTTAATTATATTTTAAGTCCCAAATGAATATTACCAAAGGCAAAAATAAAACTTATTTGCAAAACTAGAATTGTTATCTTGATACAAAATACACAACGGAAATGCATCTGCAAAACGTCCTGCTTTCGCTTCTTCTGATTGTGATCCAAAACCAAAAGTTCGAAGTTCAAACGACGATTTTTATCGAACAAGTTTCTCTTTAGGATTCAACATCCTCAGTATAGATTCTATACTGCTGTGCTTTAGAGCCCTGTTAATGGGTTAAGGACCATTCCAAGGACAAATTCTACGAGTGGATTATTAATCTCATCGTGCGATAATGAAATTAAGGACTTTTCTCAACTTAAATTTGGTGGTTTATATTTGCGTCGTCGCTCGTCGTTGGGCAGGACGAGTATCTTATGGCTTATGGTAAATGTCCCATCAGCTACCAGAAAGTTAGTAAAAACAAAAAGCAACAACATCAACAACAACAACAAAAACTATGTACAATAATTATTCATTTGAAGTTCAAAAGTTTACTCGTGGTAAGACATTAATTTTTGGTCATCAAGTTGATGCTGAAGATGGAAATAGAAATTGAGATGGAAACGAAAATGAAGCTATATTCCATTGTTATCCTTCAATTAATGTGTTTTTAGGCAAAACAATGCCAAAGTTTCGACCCTCCTTCGATATGACGTGATGGCATGAGGAGGAAAAAAAGGGAGCAAAGGAGAGATCGGGAACAAAAAACCATACACACCAAAAGAAGCCAAACCTCAAAGGAACGAAAACAGATGGATGTGGTTTTGTGTTTTTTTTTCCTGCGTTACGGCCAGTCCTGTCCTGGATCTGGAATCGTCTCATTTATCGCCAGAGAAACTGCTGATGTTGGTAATAATTGAATTGCAAGCCAAAATAAAAGAAAATGGCTTCTTTAGTTAAGAAATAATATTTTTTTTCGTTTTCTTAAGTCGGTATATATAGGAAAATCCAAAAGCAAAACTTTTGTCGTTACATGGACCATAACCAAATCTAAATGCTGCTGGTGGAAGATTTAAACGATCCTTAAAGTTTCTTTTTGTCGATGAAGCACCCCCCACCCCCTTCCGGAACAATTTGGACTGTCAAGTAGTTTTGGGAGGATATAATTTCCATTTGGTAAGTTGAGTGGAAAATTTTATTTCAGTTTTAAATCAATTTGCGATAATTTATTACGAATTCATTGGCGCTCTTTCCATCATCAGGGATATAGCAACATAATGTTACAATGAAATAATTATCCAAGTTAAGTTTGGAAACAAATACATAAATCTCAAGTGCTAGATTTTATTGGTGTATAGTTTTCTGCATAGCTTGTTTATTTTTGAGGCATAAGATCCAGACTGAGAAAAACTAAATGTATTTAGCAATATCAGCACTTATAGGAACAGTTGGCATCAAATCCAATATTTTTAGGAGATTAATGTTTTTAAAAAACATTTCAAAAATTGGAAAATGAAACACTGGAATATTGCATTTTATTAATTAAATGTTTAAAAATACACTTCGGAAGTCTTAAAGCAAATGAATAAAAGAGGCTGGGGTGTGATCCACACTGATAACTTAACATCCCGTCTGTCGATTTGTCTTGCTTAAAAGTTTGTTCGTTGGGTTAAAAAAGTTGTTAGTTGAATAATTATTTAAATATTTAAATTAACCAACAATATATTTCATATAAGGAAATAGTTTAGTTTGAAAATCTAGTTTTGTTAAATAGATTTTTAGCCGAAAACCAATTAAATTCGCCCACATAAGCCTAATATGCGCGCATGCCCCAGCAGAGGAGAAAGATGAAGACACCAATGACATATTCCTCGAGCTCTTGGACAAGACATATGAGCAGTGCCCTGGCTATGACATTAAAATTGTCTTAGGAGATTTTAATGCCAAGCTATGAAGAGAAGACATATTTGGTGGCATAATTGGGAGATACAGCCTGCGCGACACCACCTCCGACAACGGATTCAGGCTGATCGATTTCGCTGCGGGGCGAGACGTTCTGATAGCTAGTAAGCAGTTCACACATCTCAATATCCACAAGAGGACATGGAAATCTCCTGATCAATCAACCGTCAACCAGATTGACCACATTGCGATCGATGCACGACACTTCTCCAGTATACAGGATACAGGATATCCAAACATTCCGAGAGGGCAACATTGAATCGGACCATTACCTCGTTGTAGCCAAGGTTCGTCTACGAATATCTCGATCCAAGCCAAAACACGGAAGTACTGTGAGATGATTCGACGTTAGACGGCTACGAGCACAAGAGACTGCCATGTCCTTTTCCGATCGAGTCTCTAGTAACCTCTTAAGGAATCCTATGCTGCCTGCATTAAGCATTTAAAATCATTAACAACATTGCCTTGCAGCCATCAGAGAAGCCGCCTCTGAAGTGCTAGGTTTCAAACGGCCACCACAGCGAAACTCCTGGTTTGACGACGAATGCCGACAAGCTCACGCAGCGAAACAAGAATCATACAAAACGGTGCTGCACAAAAGGACTAGAGCTGCTCACGAGCTCTACGAACAGAAGAGGAGAGAGCAACACCGGCTTCTTAGATTGAAAAAAGAGAGTATGAGAAGCTCGCTATCGAGGAGATAGAGGGATGTCACAACAGGAATGAGGTTCTTAAATTTTACCAAAAGGTAAAAAAAACCTCCCAAGGATACCAGCCACGAAGAAGCCTGTAAAGACGGTCAGGGGAACATCGTAGTAGAATCGCAGTCGATGCTGAGAATATGGAAAGACCACTTCTCCAAATTATATAACGGCGATGACGAACCGAATTCCGCTGTAAGGGAGAACCACTCAACCTCAACAGATCAACAGTTCCGCCTACCCGACCTTGACGAAGTGAAGATGGCTTGGTAAGGAGCATACACCAACTCATCTGCAAAATAGTGGAATCCCAGCATAGTTTGCCCTATACGTAAACAAGGAGACTCTCTGAATGTCGCCAACTACAGAAGCATCAGTCTTCTTATCATTGCATATAAGATCCTTTCTGCCATATTATGTGAACGTCTGAAGCCGTTCGTCAACAACCTGATAGGTCTTTATCAGTGTGCCTTTAGACCAGGAAGTCCACTATCTACCAAATATTCACATTACGGCAGATCTTGGAAAGAAACCCAGGAACTTCAAATCGATACCCACCACCTCGTTATTAAACCGCGTATGACAGCATCTATAGGGAAGAGCTCTACCGAGCAATGACTAGTTTTGGCATCCCTGTCAAACTTATCCGTTTGTGCAGAATGACGATGGAGAATGCACGCTGCTTTATAAAGGTCGGAAAAGATCTTACCGATTCATTTGATGTCAAAAAAGGTTTTAGACAAGGCGATGCAACACTAGAGGCACAATCTTCCAAACGTCCATCCAATTACTTGGACACGCAGATGATATTGACATAATTGGAAGATCAAAGCGTGATGTCAGTGGAGCGTTTTTGAGCATTGCGACGGAAGCGAAGAAGATGGGTTCAGTGGTCAATGAGGGCAAGACCAAGTATCTGCTGTCATCAAAAAAGGACACTGAACAACGACGTCTTGGACAAAACGTCACCATGGACAGCTATAACTTTGAGGTAGTTAAGGACTTTGTCTACCTAGGCGCCGCTATTAATGTAGACAACGACACCAGCGCTGAAATCAAACGAAGAATAACTCTTGCAAATCGCTGCTTCTTTGGACTTAGAAGGCAATTGAGAAGTAAAGTCCTCTCTCGAGCATGTAAAATCACCATCTATAAGACACTCATCATCCCGGTTCTCATTTATGGCGCTGAGGCCAAAAGAAAGATGAGACCGTCTTAGGATGCTTCGAAAGAAAAATTCTTCGGGTGATTTTTGGTCCCGTACGCATAGATTGAGAATGGAGAAGAAGATATAACGACGAACTGTACGGGCTGTACAGCGACACTGACCTAGTTAGCAGAATTAAAGTCCAACTGCTTAGATGGCTAGGTCATGTAGAGCGAATGGACATCAACGCTCCAGCCCGGAAGGTCTTCGAATCCAAACCCGAGCGACCGAAGCGACGGCGCAGTAGAGGAAGACCGCGACTCAGGTGGCGCACCAAGGTGGAAGAGGACCTCAACCAACTCGGCGTGCGAAACTGGAGACAGCTAGCATGTTAGTCCGCCTCGGACTGTAGCGCCACCTTAAGTAAGTAAGTATTTTTAAATTATCCTGGAATGCGACCCTTACTGATAACTTTCCATCCCGCCTGCGGATTTGTCTTGCTTAAAAGGTTTGTAGGTTTTCATCTTTTGTTAAAAAAGTTGTCAGTACACATTATAATCAACAATAACTTGCATATAAAGAAATAGTTTAATTTCAAAATCTATTTTCGCTACCAGTGTTTTAGTCGAAAACCAATTTTTACCAATTTTAGTAGAATTTCTTAAAAGATTTTATTTCTTATATGTATCTAACGGACTGTTAGATTTTTATAAAAAATTTTAGAAATGTCAAAAACAATATTTGCTTTGGGATAAAATTTGTTTGAAGCCAACATTTTGAATTTTTGAAAATATATTTGAGTCGAAAGTAAATTTTTACTCTGTTTTAGTATCGATTTTAAGGTTCTTGTTGTAAAAATTGTTGCCTGATATCGAAAACGTTATTTCTCAGTGCATAGAATTATTTCTTAGATAAAATCATTTTCGTTCGTAAAATATTCGAGGTGACATATATTTTTTTCAGGGTTTTTGATTTATAAAAAAACATTTACTGGATTTCTTTGCAAAAAAAATATTTGTTCACGTCTCTAGCGCTATCGGTTCGTGAAATATTGAGGGCTAATTAAATTTCAAGTTTTATTTTTAAGTTATCCATGTGAAAACAACATGTTTTAACGTTATTATTTATAAAACAAAGCGTATCTTAAGTTGATATCTATACTGGTTTTTCAGATACGCCTGACCAAAAAAGGTATCCAGAACAAACCTACAGAGGCATCTTTCTAAAACCCTTTTAATTTAAGGGACCTTGAAACGTCGAGAAATTTCAAAATTTCTTTAAAACAAATTAATTCGACAAATCGAAACGATTACAAAAACTATCTATGAAAAGCTGTTTTTCTAAAATTTCTTTTTGATCGCGGATGCAAAACAACGAGGAAAGTGTACTAAAGATTTGAAAACCTTCATTAAATTTAAAATTTGTCAAGCCATATGGCCGCTAAAATTGTGTCAATTTTTGGTTAAACTATTAAAGTTAATCTTTTGGAAAAGCTTAAGTTAGAATGGTTACTTATTTTGGTTAAGTATAAATACATAGCCTTTAAAATAAATTTGTTTTCCAAGTGTCCCGAAATTCATCAAGCTCGAAACTTGAGTCGATAATTTATATAAAAAATTCCAATCAATAGAATCATTTTTATCAGTATAAAACTTCAGTATGTACTTTCAACTTTTGACAAGTAAATTACTAATAATTGCAGAAAAATTAATTATTTAGTTATTTAAATTCATATTAAAAGAGTACGCAATTAGGACTTGACAATTTTCCACCTCGAAACTAGGAAATGTATTGACAAAACTACCAGCATTTGAGCATTCAGTGTAATAGAATGCATGGTGACTTAACGGCTTCGTCAACAACAGATTATGTGTTAAGATCCAACAACTGGTACATTCAGGCGTATACTTTTTTAATTAATAAAATTTGTTTATTTCTTTCTTACTCTTGTTCTAGAGAAACAGGCTTAAGGATAAAACAACCATTTAGAAGTCGTTGGAGACAATAGGCAACAAATATATTTTTTGAAATCTGATGTTAAAGAATTTAGTCCCTCATTTGTATGTTCTTCTATATAATTTGCACACATAATTTTGAAAAGATAATTGGTAGATACATATTTTATTCTTAATAATTTTTTAAATTTTTTGATGAAATACGTTTTTTCATAAAGACGGTCACCTTAATTTGTATACCAATTTCTTGATACATTCGTACGTTCTTGGCTCAAAAGCTCCTGACGTCACACTTTCACGTCACTTTTTAACAAAACACAGCACAATAAAATTGTGTGTTTGCTAAACAGTATCACGGAAAGGAAATAATGGTGTCAACGTTTTTCAATAAAACTGTCTTAAAATAATTTTCTTAATGTGGTTGGAACGATTCTATGCAAATTTGTACTTTTTTTCAGGATTGAAAACTATCTGCAGAAATATTTAAAAAAAAACCTTCAAAATCCAATCCAAACGCTTAAAGTACAATCTCCAATAACAGTTTGGCAATTTAATTCAATTTGTCGGGTTTAAGAAAACTCTTAAGCTGATAACCTTCCTTGTCGTCCATACTTTCTTTCCCATCCATTATCATGCTCTAGGTCCTGACCACATCACCCGTCTATTCATATACAATAACCAAATTCAATCTACACGCCTGGACAAATTCTCCTATTATATCCTTTCTTCTTTTTCAGTTTATGGAAGTCCAAATTAATTTTACAAAAGATTTTCTTCTTTCCGGAATGGGATAACAGTTATACGAGTATGTGGGATACAAGATACAATCCGGAGAAAACAAGCTCAAGAAGAAACGACTTTGCTTCCGTTCAGGTGACACAAATTGATTCGAAAACACAGTCCTTTGGCAGCACAATGTCCAGGTCCTTTTCAATATGCAAAGAGATGTATCCGAGTACGAGAATATACGAGTCCGAGTCCGATTTCGATTCCGAGTATTGTACGATGAGCGTGATGGTCTTTACAAAACGAACAAGGACATTGATACACCCATCAACTATCACCACATGTGATAAGGTGTACAGGAACTATAGGAACCTTGTATAGTTTTCTTCCTTGAGATAAGTTTTATATAAAGGAAAGGGCACCCCAGGATGTTTGCAATAGTGAATTCGAGAAATGTACAATTGCAAAGATTTTTGTAACTTCTAATTTGCCTTCAGGATGACAACGACAACTACGACGCCGAGGATAACGAAGACTCAGAGGTAAGTAGAGGTGCAGCAAGGAGACAGGCCGGGAGGATAAAGCACCAAAAACCATCAATGCAATACAATTTAAGTCGAAAACCTTTATAGCTGCCACTGCTGCTGCTTCTGCTGTTCCTCATGAAGCTGATGTGATGTTGGAATGGTCACATCCTGGCGACCATCATTCCTTGCCGATGCCGTTGCTGTTGCCGATGCCGCACCACACCACCGCACTGAGCCGCATGAAACGTGCAATGAATTTTGAAAATATTTTCGTTCCGGTATTTTGTTGTGTGGACGAAAGTGGGCATTGATGGCCATGTGCATACGTGATGATTGTGGTATAAAACCATTGTACGGCCATGGAACGAGGGTAATAGTCCATCCAAACCGGAGGTTTTTGAAATACCAAAAGAAAAAAAACACGAATAAAAATATATGTATGGTCGGATCTGGTCATCCTCGTAGATAGACCTTACCTATCTTCATATAGCTCTACCATATATGACAATGGACAGTTTTATAACATGCAACAGTAAACGGATTACTTGAATGTGCCATTTTTTTCAGTATTTTTAGCTCGAACGTTATAGAGAGAAGAAGAGCTTCCAGTTGCCCAGCGCAGGTAAAATGCAAATGAAACGGTCAGCTTGCATAGTTCCGGCTACGAGAATATATATGCTACAAGTATATATTCTATAGAAAGCTGCGAAGACCAAATAACACCACAACCGGCCACATTGCAAAACCGGCTTACCTACCTACCGGCAGATCGGGCAGAGCTCTCGCATGGAGTCCATTTTGTTTTAATTTGGATTTTGCTGTTACTGTTATGTTGAGCTGTATACATATATACGAAAGGATAAAAGGAGGTTGATGGTTTGGGCGGGAGGTGGTGGTTGATTTTAGAAAATTTCGTTTTCAAATTTTTGTGAAGGTACTTTAAGTCAAGGTTTGTATATGTACATATATATGTAAAGGTATATCTGGAGTAATGTTTGGTTTGTTGGTTCAACAGGAAGCTAAATAACTAAAGTTTATAGTGAAAGTGTGTCTGACAAGAAAGGAATTAATAAGTCGTTCTAAATGAAGATGCTTACTGTCAATTTGTAACAAAAGTATGTAAATAATAACAAAAAGTCAGTCAGGGCCAACAATTTTTAAGCTCCTAAAAATTCCCTCATGATTTAAGAAAAGGTCCGTTTAAAATATACTCTTTTACAATTGATAAAAAGAACTAAAAACAGGGTTTTTAAGGCGAAGTTTAAACTTAAATTATCATTCGCTTCTTGATACATTTTAAATCATTTAAGTATCTTACTGAATTTCTGCGCATGATTAATAATTATTAGTCTTTATTTGACTTTATTATGATGTTTTTATAAAACCTTTAATTTGATACTTTCAAAATTTTGAAAGATACGTTTTGGACATCACGAAAAGTTCTTCCGATTCATATGCTAGTAATTGGACAGACTTTTGAAAGATAGTGCCTCTTGTGTTGAGATATGAGCTCTGCACTATTCTTTCAAGCACGATGTTAAGAAAATCACATGACAGCGCATCACCTTGTCTAAAACCTTTTTTGACATCGAAAGGTTCTGTTAAGTTGTTTCCAACCTTTATGGAGCAGCGTGAATTCTCCATGGTCATCCTGCACAAACGGACGAGTTTGGCATGGATGCCAAAACTAGACATGGCTCTATACAGCTCGTCCCTGTAGATGCTGTCATATGCGGCCTTCAAATCCATGAAAAGATGGTGGGTGTCGATTTGGTGTTCTTGGGTTTTTTTTCCAGGATCGGCCGTAATGTGAACTTGATCAACTGTAGACTTTCCTGGTCTAAGACCACACTGAAAAGGACCTATCAGGTCATTTAGACGTTCACATATTACGGCAGAGAAGATTTTATTGGCAATGTTAAGCAGACTGATTCCTTTATAGTTTAGCGGGTCTCCTTTTTTCAGGATCGGGCAAACATTACTGAGGTTCCATTCATCGGGCATGCTTTTTGCCGACCATATCTTACAGATAAGTTAATGGATGCTACTAACCAACTTTTCTCCAGCTACTTTAAAGAGCTCGGCACTCAAGCCATCCGCTCCAGCGGATTTGTTAGACTTCAGCATAGATATGGCAACCTTTACTTCGTCTAAGTCGGGAGGACGGGATTGTTGGCTTTTGTCGTCTTTGTTGAATGGATCATCCTGCCTGACAGCGGAATTCAGTTCGTCGTCGCCGTTATACAGTCTGCAGAAGTGGTCCTTCCATATCCCCAGCATTGACTGCGGTTTCACTATATGTTTAAACTTTCGTCTTTGCAGCCTTCGGTTCTAGGTTTATGTACCTGTGAATTTCGTTTCACCTGTTCATAAAACTTTCGAACTTCATTCCTGCCTTTAAACCTCTCAACTTCATGGACCGCATGCTTCTCATGCCCTCTCTTTTCCCTCTGAGAAGTCGGCTCTTCTGCTAATTGAGCTCATGGGCATTTCTCGTCGTTTTATGCACCGCCGCTTTGCTGCCTGATGTTTGGCTGCATTTGCCTGCCGACATTCCTCACCTAACCAGGGGTTCCTTTTTGGTGGCTGTTTTAAACCCAGCACATCAGAGGCGGCTTCTCTGATTGCATCTTGGCAATGTTGCCACTGGTTTTCGATACATTGTGTTGGCGGCAGAGAACTTCGAGAGAGGTTACTTGTAACTCGGTCGAAAAAAAGATTTGTCGATCGCTGGCACTTGTAGCCGTTCGACGTTGTACCTTCTAGCAGCACCTCACTGTTTTGGTTTGGGTCTGGAAATCCAAAGTGCTACCTTGACTACAATGAGGTAGTGGTCCGAGTCGATGTTAGCTCCTCAGAAAGGTCGTACATCCATGATGTTGGAAGCGTGTCTGGGGTCGATCGCAATATCGTTAATCTGGTTGACGAAGATTGATCTGGGGAACTCCAAGTTCCTTTGTGGATGTTGAGGTGTGGAAAACGCGTACTGGCTAACATGACATTTCGCCATACAGCAAAATCTATGAGCCTGAATCCGTTGTCGCAAGTGTTGTCGTGCAGGCTGTTCTTCCCGATTATTCCACGAAAGATGTCTTCCCTTCATAGCTTGGCATTAAAATCGCCCAGGACTATTTTAATATCGTAGCTAGGGCACTGCTCATATGTTTTGTCTAAGAGCTCGAAGAACATATCTTAGGCGTTGTCACCTTTCTCTTCTGTGGGGGCGTGCGCGCAAATCACGTTAGTGTTGCCGAATTTAGCCTTGATGCGTATGGTCATGAGGCGCTCATTGATGCACCTATAGCTAAAGACTTCTTGCCTAAGTCTGGCTCCAATGACGAAGCCGCATCCAAATAAGCGCTGTTGGTTTTCGTGGTAGCAGTCACCATAGTAAATATCGCAGTTTTTCATCCTCGTTTTGTCCGGCCCATCCCATCGTATTTCCTGGATGGCGGCGATGTCTGCTTTATAGCAGTCTAGGGCCTCCACCAATTCTTCGGCCGCACGTGGTCTATTAAAGGACCTTACATTCCACGTGCATATCCGAAGTTCACTGTCCTTAATTCGTTTGCGTTGGTTGCCAGCTTTTTGGTGCTTTACAACTATGAAAGGTTTTGCATAGCCAGAACGTCACCCCGGCGGCACAACCTCCAACCTATAAGGCCAGATGCTAATTATAACTTGAAGGATGGGAAGCCAGATAAACCGCTCCTTATAGGCCTGGTCTCCAAATATGTCGTAGAAGCCCTATAAGGTGTTCACTAAGTAGTTCAACCTTACTCTAACTGTAGACGCCACCGTAGATTCCATCTCGGGAATTCCTCCGCTGCGTATGGATAAGGAGAGGTGCCTTAGTGGAATCACCTCTCCCCCTCTCTCGTTTGCTGCCACCAACAACTTTCCACTGGGGTTGTAACCCAATCTCCAGTTAAGATACTAGGCACCCGATGTTCACCACGGGGAGGTGAGAGTAGGAGTTGATAGACAGAAGTGGGTTTTGTGAAAAACCTGTGGACGCTTGTGTCCTCTTGAATGCACATGTCTACCATTTGAACATCCATACACGAAGTTAGGGATATTTATATAATAGTAAACGAATTCAATGGGTGTTCAATTTTAGTAGAAAATTGTATTATTCACTTTCGAATTTTTTTACATTTCGTCAATTTTCTTTTTATACATTTTCGAATGTACTCCATGTTACCAGAAAACATTTCTTTATTTTCTTAGAATGGTTCGTTCATATAAAAAAGAAAACTTAACTGTGACATTGATAAAATAAATGTTCAAAAGGCTCTTAAAAAATTTTAAGACCCAGGAATACGCACATACAATCCAGAATTTATACTGAGACACCTAAAAAGGACAGACTCATTGAAATGAAGCGCAAACAAAAAGAAAAAAAACACTGCAAAACAAAACAAACAAATCCTAGAATTTTTTTAAATTTTGATTCGAGTGATTCACAAGACTTAAGCCTTGCATTTTCAGATAAGTCCTCTAGACCATATTTGAAAATTGAAATCTGTGATTTCGATGAATCAAACACAAATGACTATATGACTTAAAAGCGATACTCAATTCAAGATTGGTGAATATGTTTTGGTCAAGTTTAACGCACGAATTGCGAAAAATTATGTAAGTCAAATAAATTAATTTGAAAATAAAAACTAATTTAATTTCTATGTTGACTTTTTAAAAAAAAATTGCATTTTATAGGCCGCTTTTTAAAGGTATATCTCTTGTTTTCATAAGTGATATCGAGTTGAAGCTGACATTGCCAGAACACCCAGATGAATCATCAGGATAGTCAAACTTATCTTTTTTAAAAACGTCAATATGAATAACGTTCAATAATTTTTTTGAGTGAATTTTAAAGTTTAAAAAAACGTTCACTTTAAATAAAAACCTTCAACATTCATGTATTATCTTATTTTATGTTTACATTTCATATAATATTATGTTGCTTATTGATTGTATAAATGCTATAACAAAAAGCAAAAATAATCATATTTGTTCTTGTTTTTTGAAAAGTTGATTAAGTGTAGAAAATGCCCCACCTCCAATTTTGTAGGTAATTTTTTAAAGTATGTTTTATAAACTATTACGATTGAGTAATGTCTTAAAAAATTATCAACTTCTTTAATACGATTATTGCTTCAAATGAAATAAAAACATAGATTAAATAAGCATTTTTAAAAAAGTTGTAGATAATCTACAGAAAATGTGTCGAAGCTGCCCCACCCAACCCTACATAATGAAACCTAAAAGTGTACGTTATCGACTTTCAAAGATATCAGCTCTCAGAATCATAAGGACTAGAATAAGATGGTGATCTAAACGAATGGAAGAACTGTCAAAAACTATTTTTATCAGTTTTGTTTGTCTTCTTTGTCCTTTGGATCAAATCTATGGTTGCATCCACAGAAGACTTAATTCTTTAACAATCCTGTCAATCTTTAAGTTTTTAATATTCTTTACATTTAATTTCACTTTCTTTTAAACGTTAACATTGATATTTTAAATATCAACCATTACATTTATTTAGTTTTGTTCCAATCTTGTCGAACATACTGTACCAATAGACACAAAAGAGTTTGCATTAAACAAAAGTATAGGATGAAAGTTGATATTATATCAAAGCCAATGTTCCCAACACAAGCGATTTACTTCCGTTCTTTTGTAAAATAAAAGGAGATAGAAAATTTTGATCACAGATTATTCTGTGGTATATTTGAGTATATACGAATAAAACCATGTCTAAACCTACAGACATAACTAAAATATATCTGCTAAATATTATCTTATATTAGAAAATTGTATAGCACCATAAAGGACCTTAAAACGTATTCGTTATAGGTAATTGCTTGAATAATGGACAAGAGATTAATAGAGGTTGGTACACATTGAATTTACTTTCAAAAGGACACCTTTGACATAATTTAGGTATTTCATGTAGTCTTTGAGACCATATAAGGGCTGATTTTGTACGGTAACAAAAAAAAAATAAGAATTACTCATATGGTCATATATAGGCAGAAACAGGTATGAAGTTGGTTTAGCTACATATCGAAAATAATTGTATTAATAGCCTTTTCACACCAAACCCAACATCGATGTCAATTATTTTATTGATGCAAAATTTGTAGGTATAAGTTTAGTCTTTAAATTATTACTTTTGAAAATAATATACATTCTGATCAATTGAAATAGATTTTTGAAAATAAAAAGAAAGTTGAACAAAATATGAAGACGATTCAATTGAAAGGAAACTACGAGCACCTTATTGGGAACGTGGCATGTTGGCAAAAATTGGTGTAAACATCTAGTATTTCAAACAACTTTTGATATACATAACTTCTCTGGAATGAACTAAGTGATCTGAAAATATAAGCTACAAACTATTGAAAAAAGACTTCTGGAAAATTATTAAATATAATTAAAATTATGAAATTAAAAACTGTTCACTATTTCTATGATATGTAAACTTAATGGGCCATATTCACAGTTCTTTGATAAGTTTTGATTTTATCTTTGCTTTGCTAAACTAAACTCCAGTTTATGTTATCCATAGACAATTTAAACCCATTTCAAAACGATAGTCTGGAGTCTAAAAACAAACAAGACAGAACCTATGTTTAAGCATAATCAAACTAATTGATAAATTTACGTTGCGAGGCATATTATTTCAAAACATAAAAAAACAAAAATTAAGATGTCACTAGACTTAAGAATCCATCGATATTTCGGTATTAATCTGGATGTTGTAATACTACCAATACCAACCAACGGAAAACGAAAGCTCTGCTTCACCAGAATCGACTCTTTTGAAATAGAGGACGACGATTTGAATGAAAGTCATGGATTCGGTAAAAAAACTGCCAAGTTTATGATTGACCTTTTAAATATTGAAAACCAAAATTCAATGAAAGGTTTACCATTTTATGTTTGTTTTATTTTTTTCAAGTATTAACAGCACCAGGCGCTAAGTTTTTTCTCTGATTATATT